>NC_060140.1:578464902-579067402 GCF_021461385.2 Schistocerca piceifrons | reverse complement strand
TCCTTACCTTATCAGTCCACCTAATTTTCAACATTCGTAAGTAGCATCACGTCTCGGATGCTTTGATTCTCTTCTGTTTTGGTTTTTCCATAGTCCATGTTTCACTACCATGGACCGCTGTGCTCCAAACGTACTTTCTTAGAAATTTCTTTCTCAGATTATAGCCTGTGTTTGATACTAATAGACTTCTGCCCCTTTTTGCAGTGCTAGTCTGCTTTTGATGTCCTCCTTACCTCATCTGTCATGACAATTAATCCTGATATTAAGTTTTTCACTGTTCTCATTTCTGCTACTTCTCATTACTTTCGTCTTTCTTCAATTTTCTCTCAGCCCATACTCTGTACTCATTAGATTGCTCATTCCACTCAGCAGATCATGTAATTCTTCTTCACATTCACTCAGGATAGCAATGTCATCAGTAAATCGTAACACTAATATCCTTTCACCTTGAATTTTAATCCCACTCCTGAACCTTTCTTTTCTTTCCATCATTGCTTCTTCGATGTACAGTTTGAACAGTAGGGGCGAAAGAGTACATCCCTGTCTTACAACCTTTTTAATCTGAGCACCTCATTCCTGGTCATCCATTCTTATTATTTTCTCTTGGCTCTTGTACATATTGTATATTGCCTGTTTATCCCTGTAGCTTACCCCTAGTTTTCTCAAAATTTATCTTGCTTCATTTTACATTGTCAAACGCTTTTTCCAGGTTGACAAATCTTATTAACATGTCTTGATTTTTCATTAGCCTTGTTTCCATTATCAAACACAATATCAGAATTGCCTTTACCTTTCCGGGCAAACTGATCGTCATCTAACTGGTAAAGAATTAATTTTACAAAGCTAAGGAATTGGCCTACTATGATGTCAGAGACGTAATAGAGGAGTGTTGTAACAAATAAAGGATGTTGTGTGTGGCCAACAAAATGTGATTTTCAGGAAAACTGCTAAAGTGCAGCCTCATCATATTTACAATTAAACTTTTTCTTGTGTACATAAAAAAATAAATAAATAAAAAATTTAGAGAAGGTCTCTCTAAAGAAGTATATTTTTGTATCATGTGTTCCCAGTCTGCTTTCATTGCCACTTAATGTACACAGTATACTAAATGTGCATCATTTATCAGTCGCAACTGAATGGAGTGTGTCAAAATTACATACACACGTGGCCTGTTTACAGTTTTTCATATAACATATAAAAAAACTGTATACAATAGGGACAAATGTAACAAATGAAAACAATGTTGTGTTGTCCAATCACTGTTGAAAAATTTTCCAATAGAGTATAAAGGGTACAATTTCAAGTCCTTTGTAATTTTCCTTTTGAATAATCCTGGCAGCTGACAACATACTTCTCAAGGCAGTCTGTTGAACATTCCGGACTGTTGACTGCTGATACTTCAATGTTCCTCTTGTCCCTTCTGTATTTCCTGCCTCATACTGAAAGCCTCCTATTTGTCTTTGACATTAATGAGGCATACAAATACATATTGGTTGAAAACTAATTACTCCTAACCAAGTGAATATGGGCTTGTAGTGCTCCAACCTTTTTCTAGGAGTGATGATTCTGAAAGTGTCTGTTTTGTTTTAGCATTAACACATACTTGCAACCTGAAGTGTCCCCCATAAGAGCAGGCTGAAATTAATGTAGCTATGAAATAGTGCATACTACATTGTTATAAGGTATTGGTCAATTAATACACCTTCTAATCTCCTCAGAAGGTGTATTACACATGGGAGCTTGGAGCGCGCGCGCACACACCCACACACTCACACACCCACACACCACACACACCACACACACCCACACACCACACACCCCCACACACCCCACACACACACCACACCCCACATACACACCACACCCCACACACACACACTACAGGTTGTTTTATTTGTTAATTTAGGTTTTATTTTTTATGACCAACTGTGATGTTTTCAGAGAATACATCTGTTGCTTGTACCACAGTTTTCCCTTTGGAGAAAGGATGATGTCATCACCAAACTTTAACATGGGGTTGTTAAAACCTACATCATTGACATAAATAAGGAACATAAAAGGTCTTATGATAGATCCCTGTGGTACACCATGTTCCAGTGTTTGTTTATGGAAGATTGCTCCAGAGGCTGACACTACTTGCTTTTGAGTCTGAAGATACGATTGAAGAGCTGCCGGAACAACACCTCCAATACCATAAAATTTTAGCTTACCAAGGAGTATCTTGTGTGAGATGCAGCCAAATGCCTTGCTGAGATCACAGAGTGTATGTATCACACTTTCTCTGTCCTGAAACCCATGTCTTTTCTTTATAATTAAGTCCTGTGCTTTTGTAACCACCGACTTTCCTTTGTGAAAGCCATACTGTGTCCTGGAAGAGTTTATTGTCTTCAAAGTAACTTTGTATCTGGTTATCACAGACTCCATAACTTTTAGCCAAAACTGGGATTATTGAAATTGGTCTAAAACTGGACACGTCAGATAGGTCACCTTTTTTGTAGACTGGTACTGTCCGTGCCAGTTCCAGGAACTCTGGGAAGAGACCAAAGGTGGCCCCCAGCCAACTTCTCCCCCTAAGTATTTCACAGTTGAGGTACAGTTTACGGATGTACACAGTATGCACCAAAATTCTTGTTGAGGATTTTACAAAATGAAAGAACATAGTACCCTATTGACTACAATATCAATGAGTCACAGCAGACTGATTCAGTTCATGCAAATATGAGGGTGTAACAGTTTGATGGGATAATGGAATGATCACATAGTTTGTCATAAATCAGGTAGGTGGCAGACTGCAGTTCATTGCAGAGAAAGCAAATGAAGCTCTCAAGGAAGTTTACGATTGGTCAATAAGCAATAAAGTGACATTGAACATAAAGAAAACTAATGCCATGAATTTCAGTTTGAAGAGGGAAAATGACAATGTTAAATTAAATGTAGATGGCACCTATACAGACTGTGTAACAAATGCAAAATTTCTAGGAATGAATATTTATTCTCAGTTGAAGTGGTGTGAACGCACAAAGGTATTTGCAAACAGAATGTCATCAGCATGTTATGCCCTTAGAATCCTATCATCAGTGTGTAACATTCAGTATCTTTTAGTTACATACTATTCATATGTACACTCAGTTTTTAGCTATGACATTCTTTTTGGGGGAACAAATGCACAAAATATGAACACAGTTTTCAAACTCCAGAAAAGAACCATAAGAATCAATCAAAAATGGTATTTGAGCTCATTGTAAAGATCTGTTCAAAAAACTGGGGTTTTAACTGCTCTGTGTGAAGACATTTACCAGTCAATTGTAAACATAAAAAATAACATTGGTAATTACTGTACAAACAGTTCTGTCCATGACCATGGAACAAGAGCTAGACTCAACTTATATTTGCCAAGAAAAAAACATAAAACAGCGTTTTTTACCAAGGAATAAAAGTGTACAATAAATTACCAAAGGCGATTAAAGAAATTGTAAAAATACACTTATTTAAAAAGGTAGCTAAAAATACCTGTTATGCAATACATTTTATACATTGAAGGATTACTTAGATAAAACAGTAGGGGTTGGTAAAAAAAATGTTATACAAATAAATAATAATAATGATTATAAAACATCCAAAATTCCACATAACACCTTCACACTGTTTTTCCCCCTTCTTTTTTCCTTTTCTAGAAAAACTTACCCCCAACCTATGCATTGTACAATACTAACACCTCTTCCTATCCCTGAGTTCAACATCTCACTCATTATAGAGAGATGCTGACTCAGTTTTTCAGGATAGCAAATGGGAAGTTGTGGTATAGAAAATGGCCCAGAGATCACCAGTGTGTGTGTGAGTGTGTGTGTGTGTGTGTGTGTGTGTGTGTGTGTAGTGAGTGAAGTGTTATGAAACAATGTGTGTATAGTGTGTGTGCAGCGAATGATAGTGAGATATGAGTGAACAGTGTGGCATTACATTATTTAATAAGTTATTTGGGGAAAAAGTATACCAGGAGTAAATTAATGATTGTCTCTAACTAGAGGTCTGTAAATGTATGTGTGTATGAATTAGCTTATTTTAAATTGGTCTAGACATGTAAATACTTTGACATGTTCTACATTCTTGTAAAAAGAGATCTGTGGATGATTAAAGCTACTACTACTACTACTATATTGGTAGAATACTAGGAAAATGAAATCAGTCTGCAAAGGAGACTGCATACAAAACACTTGTCTGACCCATTTTAGAATATTACTCAAAAGTGTGAGACTGGCACCAGATTAGGACTAGCAGGTGGATCTTGACTGGATACAAAAACCGAACTGTAGGCACTCCTAATAATACACTGTTTCTGCTCCATGTAGGATGGAATATGATCGCACTTGCGTACAGATCGCTGATGTAGCCAACAGCAGGGAATTATTTCAAACAAATTGTGACATTCACAATCGTGACACAGGATAGGTGAAAAATTACCAACAAGGCTCTGCAGCTCTCATGGTAGTCCACGAAGGAGCTAGTGAGTCAGGTATAAAACAATACAATAAGCTATTTGCCAATATAAAAAAGGAAATTAATAATGTGCATATATTCCAAAGGAAATAAAATCATTCATCATAGTCAAATTTCTTATAAAATGAATGAATTTTTCATGTTATTATGCATCCTTTAGTATTAAAACGGAGGAAACCACTTAGGTAAAACACACACTTAAAAGGACAAATGTGATAGTTTTACTTATGCCATTATGACAAAATTTTGTATTTCAATTTCAGTTATAATGATAAAATTTAAATTTATTTATGTCAGTAGGATACAAATGTGTATTTTCAATTATTCTACTATTTCAAGCATTCATTTAAATGTACACCAGTAAATTGCAGATTGTGTTATTATATGCAACCAACTGCTTTTTATCACACACACAATATACAGGGTGTTTCACAGTTCATGTTACACATTTCTAGAGGTTGTGGAGGAGGTGTAATAGATCACATTTTACTTAGGAACCCATTTCTGGAAATGTCGTCCAACAACGCTTCAGTTCGGCAAAGTTATATGCGCTGGTGCCTCTAAATGTATGTACATAAAGTGTGATTCTGTGATGATGTTACAAACTTTCAAGGATGATGGAGAAGGATAAATGTGTCAATTTGAGGTACGTGTCCCTGTACTGGTACTGTTGTTGCTAAGACTGTAGGATAGGCAACTTTCAGAGGTGGTAGTATCGTTGGATGACATTTCCAGATATGAGTTCCTACATAAAACTTTATCTTCTATCTCCCATTCGACAACCGCTAGAAGTATGTTACATAAATTATGAAACACCCTGTATAAAACACCCATCTTCACATGTCCTGTATTACTAGTACATTATTTGTATAATATGTAATCAACAAGATCAAATAAAAATCAGGTCAGATAGAATTCCGAGATGCAAGAGGTATTGAGCTTAGAGGCACGTACAATAGGTACAAAATGGCTTTCTTTCAGGCAAAGAGTGAACACATGCATACAAAGCCAATGTTGTCTCTGAAAATTTCTGCCAGAGTGCAACTACCTTTACCACATGAACAGTATCTGGAAATAGCAGCACAGTGAAGCTCATTGTAGTTCGTGGTATTTTATTGTTACACAGCTTATGGGTAAATGTGAATCTATTAACCACAAACTTAATCATTGTAATGATAGGATGATTATGCACAGCATTTTATGCCTACTCATAATTTTAAATACTGTACTTTATTTCATGTTGCACCACTCTACCTTCATCTTTTAAAAATATGAAACACAACTAAAATATCATTGAGAAAACACACTGAAGAGATTAAAAATAAAACTGTTCTTGCAACAAAATTTTCGTAAAGTACATGTAGCATCCATAATCTATACTACAGTATAAAGACAAGTTGGTGTTTAATTTCTTGACTAAAAATCTCTAAAAGTTCTTGACCAATTTAATTCAGTCTAATAGAAGTATGGATGGGCATGGGTCACATACTTTTTAATATATATTATATATGTAAATACATATAATAATAACAATAATACTATACAAATGCAAGTCATCACTTAATGTTGTTACCAAAAATCTGGATAAGTTACTGACCAATTTAGCTCAAATTTTTACATGACACTAATAATAATTTGAACAGACACAGACTATATACTTTTAATATATGTAATACATACATCATATAACAAGGAAAGGTTGTTAGCAAAGACTGCAAAAAGTTCTTGACTGATTTATATCAGATATTTACACAATGCTCTAATAAACATTCTGACAGACATAAGTTCAATATGTTTCCAGTATACATAGTATATAAATTTGTATACAATATATAAAGGGGAGCAGTTGCTGTTTTTTATGTTTTTTGTAATGCTGAACATAACAAATATGTGGTTAGACAAATGAGAAATAGACAATTGAGAAAAATGACCTGTCAGAGGACAGAATAAACTACAAAAACAATATCAATTTCGAGATGCTAAAGATGATAGCACAGCACATGACATTTAGACTACATGTAATATGAGCACTAAGATCTCACACATTAGCAACCAGTGACAGTAAAAATGTCCCTTTTAATGACCGCATGACCTTCACAGCAGAATACGTTCTAATCAGAACAACAGATGCTCAAAGCGACCTCCCTGTAAACCCAAACATTGTGCAACCCGCTGGATCGTACAGCACTGGACCCTGAACAGCAAAGCTGTATCCACAATAACAAGAGTAGCATGAACACTTGCTACCAATTCCTTCAAATTTGTCAGCAGAGTAGAGTACAAGTGCTCCTTCAGGTGTCCCCACAGGAAGAAATCCCGGGATTTACTTCCGGTGAAGCCGGTGGCCACACAACTTGACCTCCACATCCAAGCCATTTCCCTGGAAATGTTTTGTCTGACCACTGTCGCACATTAAATCGAGAGTGTGAAGGTGCACCATCATGTTGGAACCACATCCTCTGCCAAACATGTAGTGGAACATCTTCCAGCACATCAGGCAGATAGTTTGAGAGGAACATGATACCTTTGTGCAGTCAACTGGTCAGGCAACATGTAGGGGCCCAAACACCTGTCGTCCAATATTCTGGCCCAGATGTTGATACCAAAGCGAACTCGATATCCACAGTCGCGGGTGACGTGCAGGTTAACCTCACACCAATGGTGGGCATTGTGAATTTTGAAGACACCCTCACGAGTGAATGCTGCTTCATCTGACCATAATACGGTGTTCATGAAGTCATCGTTGGCTTCCTGTTGTTGTTGGAACCATTCACAGAATTGCATCCGCTGATGGAAATCTGCAGGATGCAGGTGTTGCATGAAAGCACAATGATATGGTGTAGCCCATGCTCATGCGGCACGTTAATGACCATGCCTTGCCTGACACGCAACTGCCTTGCTACGCTACGTGTACTTCGCTGAGGTTCTTGGCATATGACCTCCAGAATAGCTTCCTCAGTAGCAGGAGTACAGCAAGTCTTTGGACGACCACTGTCACATGATGGTGGAAGGAGAGAACCTGACTCCCAGAGGTGCAGAGAAGCATGTCCACATATTCATCGTTTGTGTATGCCATATTTCTGCCACACTAGTTTGGAGGTTTACAATGAGAAAATTCGATACATGTACACACGTACACTGGAGACTGTCACAGGTGTGTTACTCCACTTGCAACTAGTCCCTGTCTGATGGACAGTGCATACAGTAAAAACATGCTGTCAGTCCTGCACACTGTTCCACCTAAAGTGCATTATCGTTCTGACAGATATTGCTCTGCTTGACTCATCCCAACACTGCTAATTGTGAAATGTTCGGTTTTGAACTACATGTTTCCCTAACGGTAATAGACATGATGTTTCCACAATCCCATCGATTGAATAATAATAATAATAATAATAATAATAATAACAACAACAATGCATCGAGATACTTACTAAATAGCATGCGGTTACCAGTTTCAATGTCGAAAGGCATAATTAGTGGGACCATGGTGATAACACATACAAATAGTAACCAAGTTTGGACATTATTCGCAAAGCACATTGCTAGTCCTACTGGTAACGTAAGGCCCTAACGAAATGTAATGGACCTGAACAAGGCAAGAATAATAGTTGGTACTAATCCATGGGACCATTGGAGGAGTGTACAGAGAAAAAAGATTTTGCATCTGGTATATGAAGTGGTGTGAATAAATTCACTCCCACAATGTGGAAAGGGCATCTTTCAAAGCTGACCAATCCTCCATTTCTCCGATTGTAGTATGTAAGTGCAAATGTTTTCTAGAAGACCAGCTGCAATCACTGTTGACAATTAAGATGCCAGATACCCTACCACCTGGACTACATTTACCAAATAAAAAACATACACTTCAGCTCAGGATCAACCTCCTGCATGCTAACCCAAAACACTATCCACTGCATCAACTGTACAGCACAACTAATATGTACTGACAGAGATAGTTACCAAGCATGTGGTTATAGTGTTGCCAGATTTCCACTCTTTAATGTCCTCTTTCTGCTGGATGTACTCGCTGGACACAAATTTTTGTGAGAGGTCGATAGACACACAAACATACACACAAAATTCAAGCTTTCACAACCAATGGTTGCTTCATCAGGAAAGAGGGAAGGAGAGGGAAAGATGAAAGGATGTGGGTTTTAAGGGATATATATATATATATATATATATATATATATATATATATATATATATATATATATATATTTCCCACGTGGAATGTTTCCTTCCATTATATATATATATATATATATAATGGAAGGAAACATTCCACGTGGGAAAAATTATATATAAAAACAAAGATGAGGTGACTTACCGAACAAAAGCGCTGGCAGGTCGATAGACACACAAACAAACACAAACACACACACAAAATTCAAGCTTTCGCAACAAACTGTTGCCTCATCAGGAAAGAGGTAAGGAGAGGGGAAGACGAAAGGAAGTGGGTTTTAAAGGAGAGGGTAAGGAGTCATTCCAATCCCGGGAGCGGAAAGACTTACCTTAGGGGGAAAAAAGGACAGGTATACACTCGCACACACGCACATATCCATCCACACATACAGACACAATATATATATAATAGAGGGAAACATTCCACGTGGGAAAAATATGTCTAAAAAGAAAGATGATGAAACTTACCAAACAAAAGCGCTGGCAGGTCGATAGACACACAAACAAACACAAACATACACACAAAATTCTAGCTTTCGCAACCAATGGTTGCCTCGTCAGGAAAGAGGGAAGGAGAAGGAAAGACAAAAGGATATGGGTTTTAAGGGAGAGGGTAAGGAGTCATTCCAATCCCGGGAGCGGAAAGACTTACCTTAGGGGGAAAAAAGGACAGGTATACACTCGCACACACACACACATATCCATCCACACATACACAGACACAAGCAGACATTTGTAAAGGCCAAAGAGGTTTTAGGTAGGGCGGCAGGTGATCGGCGTGAAAGGAAGTGCTCCATCGCAGCGAGGCCCTGGACATGCGGAATATTTGTGAGGTGCACAAATGTCTGCTTGTGTCTGTGTATGTGTGGATGGATATGTGTGTGTGTGTGTGCGAGTGTATACCTGTCCTTTTTTCCCCCTAAGGTAAGTCTTTCCGCTCCCGGGATTGGAATGACTCCTTACCCTCTCCCTTAAAACCCATATCCTTTTGTCTTTCCTTCTCCTTCCCTCTTTCCTGACGAGGCAACCATTGGTTGCGAAAGCTAGAATTTTGTGTGTATGTTTGTGTTTGTTTGTGTGTCTATCGACCTGCCAGCGCTTTTGTTTGGTAAGTTTCATCATCTTTCTTTTTAGACATATATATATATATATATATATATATATATATATATATATATATGAATGACAATATTAGCAAAAGACTCAATAAGTTCTTGACCAATTTATTTCAGAATTTTACTTGATAGTCTATTAGATATATGTACGGACATAGGCTGAAAAATTTTTAATATATACAAAACAAACTACATATCAGAGTGTGGAATTTTAGATCTATTTATCAGGCAGGGAGGTTAGAAAATTTAAAAAGGAAAATGGATACATTAAAGTTAAATATAGTGGGAATTAGTGAAGTTGGGTGGAGGTGCACCTTACTTCTAGTAAGATGAATACAGGATTGTTGTTGTTGTGGTCTTCAGTCCTGAGACTGGTTTGATGCAGCTCTCCATGCTACTCTATCCTGTGCAAGCTTTTTCATCTCCCAGTACCTACTGCAACCTACATCCTTCTGAATCTGCTTAGTGTATTCATCTCTTGGTCTCCCTCTACGATTTTTACCCTCCACGCTGCCCTCCAATACTAAATTGGTGATCCCTTCATGCCTCAGAACATGTCCTACCAACCGATCCCTTCTTCTGGTCAAGTTGTGCCACAAACTTCTCTTCTCCACAATCCTATTCAATACTTCCTCATTAGTTATGTGATCTACCCATCTAATCTTCAGCATTCTTCTGTAGCACCACATTTCGAAAGCTTCTATTCTCTTCTTGTCCAAACTATTTATCGTCCATGTTTCACTTCCATACATGGCTACACTCCATACGAATACTTTCAGAAATGACTTCCTGACACTTAAATCTATACTCGATGTTAACAAATTTCTCTTCTTCAGAAACGCTTTCCTTGCCATTGCCAGCCTACATTTTATATCCTCTCTACTTCGACCATCATCAGTTATTTTGCTCCCCAAATAGCAAAACTCCTTTACTACTTTAAGTGCCTCATTTCCTAATCTAATTCCCTCAGCATCACCCGACTTAATTAGACTACATTCCATTATCCTTGTTTTGCTTTTGTTGATGTTCATCTTATATCCTCCTTTCAAGACACTGTCCATTCCATTCAACTGCTCTTCCAAGTCCTTTGCTGTCTCTGACAGAATTACAATGTCATCGGCGAACCTCAAAGTTTTTATTTCTTCTCCATGAATTTTAATACCTACTCCAAATTTTTCTTTTGTTTCCTTTACTGCTTGCTCAATATACAGATTGAACAACATCGGGGAGAGGCTACAACCCTGTCTTACTCCCTTCCCAACCACTGCTTCCCTTTCATGTCCCTCGACTCTTATAACTGCCATCTGGTTTCTGTACAAATTGTAAATAGCCTTTCGCTCCCTGTATTTTACCCCTGCCACCTTTAGAATTTGAAAGAGAGTATTCCAGTCAACATTGTCAAAAGCTTTCTCTAAGTCTACAAATGCTAGAAACGTAGGTTTGCCTTTCCTTAATCTTTCTTCTAAGATAAGTCGTAAGGTCAGTATTGCCTCACGTGTTCCAGTGTTTCTACGGAATCCAAACTGATCTTCCCCGAGGTTGGCTTCTACTAGTTTTTCCATTCGTCTGTAAAGAATTCGTGTTAGTATTTTGCAGCTATGACTTATTAAGCTGATAGTTCGGTAATTTTCACATCTGTCAACACCTGCTTTCTTTGGGATTGGAATTATTATATTCTTCTTGAAGTCTGAGGGTATTTCGCCTGTTTCATACATCTTGCTCACCAGATGGTAGAGTTTTGTCAGGACTGGCTCTCCCACGGCCGTCAGTAGTTCCAATGGAATATTGTCTACTCCGGGGGCCTTGTTTCGACTCAGGTCTTTCAGTGCTCTGTCAAACTCTTCACGCAGTATCATATCTCCCATTTCATCTTCATCTACATCCTCTTCCATTTCCATAATATTGTCCTCAAGTACATCGCCCTTGTATAGACCCTCTATATACTCCTTCCACCTTTCTGCTTTCCCTTCTTTGCTTAGAACTGGGTTTCCATCTGAGCTCTTGATATTCATACAAGTCGTTCTCTTATCTCCAAAGGCCTCTTTAATTTTCCTGTAGGTGGTATCTATCTTACCCCTAGTGAGATAGGCCTCTACATCCTTACATTTGTCCTCTAGCCATCCCTGCTTAGCCATTTTGCACTTCCTGTCGATCTCATTTTTGAGACATTTGTATTCCTTTTTGCCTGTTTCACTTACTGCATTTTTATATTTTCTCCTTTCATCAATTAAATTCAATATTTCTTCTGTTACCCAAGGATTTCTACTAGCCCTAGTCTTTTTACCTACTTGATCCTCTGCTGCCTTCACTACTTCATCCCTCAAAGCTACCCATTCTTCTTCTACTGTATTTATTTCCCCCATTCCTGTCAATTGCTCCCTTATGCTCTCCCTGAATCTCTGTACAACCTCTGGTTCTTTTAGTTTATCCAGGTCCCATCTCCCTAGATTCCCACCTTTTTGCAGTTTCTTCAGTTTTAATCTACAGGTCATAACCAATAGATTGTGGTCAGAGTCCACATCTGCCCCTGGAAATGTCTTACAATTTAAAACCTGGTTCCTAAATCTCTGTCTTACCATTATATAATCTATCTGATACCTATTAGTATCTCCAGGGTTCTTCCATGTATACAACCTTCTTTCATGATTCTTAAACCAAGTGTTAGTTATGATTATGTTGTGCTCTGTGCAAAATTCGACCAGGCGGCTTCCTCTTTCATTTCTGTCCCCCAATCCATATTCACCTACTCTCCTTTTCCTACACTCGAATTCCAGTCACCCATGACTATTAAATTTTCGTCTCCCTTCACAATCTGAATAATTTCTTTTATTTCATCATACATTTCTTCAATTTCTTCGTCATCTGCAGAGCTAGTTGGCATATAAACTTGTACTACTGTAGTAGGCGTGGACTTCGTATCTATCTTGGCCACAATAATGCGTTCACTATGCTGTTTGTAGTAGCTTACCCGCATTCCTATTTTCCTATTCATTATTAAACCTACTCCTGCATTACCCCTATTTGATTTTGTGTTTATAACCCTGTAGTCACCTGACCAGAAGTCTTGTTCCTCCTGCCACCGAACTTCACTAATTCCCACTATATCTAACTTCAACCTATCCATTTCCCTTTTTAAATTTTCTAATCTACCTGCCCGATTAAGGGATCTGACATTCCACGCTCCGATCCGTAGAACGCCAGTTTTCTTTCTCCTGATAACGACATCCTCTTGAGTAGTCCCCACCCGGAGATCCGAATGGGGGACTATTTTACCTCCGGAATATTTTACCCAAGAGGATGCCATCATCATGTAATCATACAGTAAAGCTGCATGCCCTCGGGAAAAATTACGGCTGTAGTTTCCCCTTGCTTTCAGCCGTTCGCAGTACCAGCACAGCAAGGCCGTTTTGGTTATTGTTACAAGGCCAGATCAGTCAATCATCCAGACTGTTGCCCTTGCAACTACTGAAAAGGCTGCTGCCCCTCTTCAGGAACCACACGTTTGTCTGGCCTCTCAACAGATACCCCTCCGTTGTGGTTGCACCTACGGTACGGCTATCTGTATCGCTGAGGCACGCAAGCCTCCCCACCAACGGCAAGGTCCATGGTTCATGGGGGGGGAATACAGGATTATAAATCCAAAATAAAATAGGGGTAAGGCAGGAGTAGGTTTAATAATGAACAAGAAAGTAGGAATGTGGGTAAGTTACTGGAGTGAACACATTATCGTAGCCAAGAGAGGCATGGGGCCCACAGCTACCACAGTAGTACCAGTTTATATGACAACTAGTTCTGCAGATGATGAAGTGACTGGAGAAATGTATGATGAGATAAAAGAAATTATTCAGATGTTAAGGGAGATGAACATTTAATAGTGATGGTGGACTGGAATTCAATAGTAGCAAATGGAAATGAAGAAAAAGTAGTGGTGAATATGGACTGGGTGAAAGTGGAAGCCACCTGGTAGAATTTTGCACAGAGCATAGCATTGCTAACAGTTTGTTTAAGAATCATGAAAGAAGGCTGTATACTCGACGATACCTGGAGACACTGGAAGGTTTCAGATTGTTTACACAAGGTATCTACACCAAAATTCCCTATTTTGTGAGGTGATTTGAAAATAGTAAATCTTTCTTCATTTCAGGTCTGACTTGTCCTTTGGGTGCAGAAGAACTTAAAGTTGCTGCCTAAATTTTTCAGTATCTGGTGCCGAAGTGGAAATGGTGTCAGTTCAGGAGAAGACACAAACAGTGCTTTGGTATGAAGAATTTAAATCCCTTGTGATGGTGCAAAGGCAGTTTCATGGCGTTTACAGGAAAGCAGCACCAGATGCCAAGGGCACAAAAGCATGACACAGTTGGTTTCTGAAAACTGGCAGCATTGCAAAGGGACATGGAGGAGGTTGGCGGGTCTCTGAAGAATAAGCTGAGAATATCTGCCAAACATTCTTGCGAACTTCATGAAAATCAGTTTGTCAAGCTTCATAAGAACTTCAGATGCCTCATGCAACTGTTCATAAAATCCTCAGAAAGCTGTTGTGTCTGTATTCATATGAGGTGCAGATAGAGCAGGCCATAAAAGCCTGATAACGAGCAATGATGATACAAATTTGCATGTGAAATGCTTAACCGAATCAGCCAGAATCATGTATTCCTGTCAAGTGTAATGTTTTCTGATGATGCCACATTCCATGTCTCTAGACTGTGAACAAGCATAACACTCGAATTCGGGGGTTGCAGAATCCACACAGTGTCAAGGAAAAGCTACGAGATAGCCCAAAAGTGAATGTTTGGTATGGCCTCACGTGTGACAAGATAATTGGACCATTCTTCTTTGCTGAAACAACTGTCACAGGAATGATATACCTACAGATGCTAGAGATCATTGTCTTTCTCCAGGTTGAAGACTTGCAACCAAACGTTTGGTTTCAGCAAGATGGTGCTCCACCTCACTGGTCGCTGGATGTTCGAAAAACTCTAAATACAACATTTCCAGTTTTCTGGATTGGATGAAGTGCACCTATGAATTGGTCTCCACATTCCCCTGACATCACATCGTTGGATATTTTCTATGGGGTAACATCAAGGACAGGGTAGCCGTTAGAATAGAAAATGAAGTCTGCTATTTGGGCAGCAAAATAAATGATAATGGCTGAAATAGAGAAAATATAAAATGTAGTCTGGCAATGCAGGAAAAACGTTTCTGAAGAAAAGAAATCTGTTAACACAGAATATACAGGGTGTCAGTTATTGAATTATATGAGAAGACATAAATTAGTTACAAATTATGACAGGCACACACTTTATCCAGCATGTAAACATCACTATAGAGACTCAGATTTAATCTATGACATGTTCAATATGCTTGCCATCATTGGCAATGATGTGGCGCAGACAAGTGGTGAAATTCTGCATGAACCACTGAAGTTTTTGAACATTGATGCTATCAGTGACCTCCTGAATGGCTGTTTTCATCTCAGCAATGGTTTTAGGGTTGTTTCTGTACACCTTGTCTTTAACACTGCTCCACAAAAAGGAGACACATGTTTTCAGATCCGGAGAATATTGTGCCAATCAAGGCTCATGCCAGTGATGTCTGGGTCCATGAAGTGCTCCCCCAGGATATCAAACATTCTCCTGCTTTGATGGGGTCAAGCTCCATCTTGCATGATTCACATCTTGTCGAAATCATGGTTACTTTGGATAATGGGGATGAAATCATCTCTCAAACCTTCACGTACCATTCAGTAGTCACCATGCCATCAAGGAATATTGCACCGATTATTCTGTGACTGGACATTGCACACCACACAGTCACCCATTGAGGGTGAAGAGACTTCCCAATCATGAAATGTGGATTGTCAGTCCCCCAAATGTGACAGTTTTGCTCATTGACAAACCTATCCAAACAAAAGAGGGCTTCATTGCTAAATTAAACCAAACCATGTGCATACTAATTCCCATCATGCCCTGCAGCCAACCATGCAGCTTGAACATCCTAAAACAAACTCTTCAGAAGTCATGATGATTTTATTTCTTATAGTTCAATAACTGTCACCCTGTAGATTTAAGAGTTAGGAAATCTTGTCTGAAACTATTTGTATAGAGTATAGCCATGTCTGGAAGTGAAACATAGGCAATAAACAGTATTGGAGGGAAGTGTGGATGCGGTGGGCGAAGGAGGGGAAGGTGGGGAATCATAGAGGGAGACCAAGAAATGAGTACAGCAAGAGTAGTTTCAGAAGAATGTTGGTTGCAGTAGTTACTTGGAGATGAAGGGGATTGCACAGGATAGAGTAGCATGGAGAACTGCATCAAACCAGTCTTTGGGCTAAAGACTACAACAAAAACATGGTATATAAATGTATATACCTACACTACTATATACAAGTACAGAAAGGACAGTGTGTAATGTTGTTCACAACCGCTTTTCGTTAGATATTTACACAGTGCTCTAATAAACATTCAGACAGGCATAGGCTCTATATATTTTTAATTTTATAAGATATAAGTGTATAATATATAAGGAGGAAACATTGTTTCCAAAAATCTTGTAAACTGCTTGACTAATTCATTTCAAACTTTTACACATTACTCTAATAAACATTTGGATGGACATAAACTACATATTTCTACCTAAATGAAATTATAAATCCATAGATGTTATAAAAATAATTGTATGTTCCACAACTCTGCAAAGATATCTGTACTCTGCAAACCACCCATGAGGTGTATGACAGAGAGTATGCTGCACTTACCAGTTACTAGTATTTCTTCTCCATTCCATTCAAGTATAGAGCACAGAAAGAATGATTGCTTGAATGCATCTGTGCATGCAGTAATTATTCTAACCTTATCCTCACAATCCCTATGTGAGCAATATGTAGGGCATTGTATTATATCTCTAGAATCATCATTTAAAGCTAGTTCTTGAAACTTTGTTAGTAGACTTTCTCAGGATAGTTTACTTCTATCTCCAAGAGTCTTCCAGTTCATTTCCTTCAATGCATCTGTGACACTCTCCCATGGATCAAACAAACCTGTGACCAATCATGCTGCCATTTTCTGTATACGTTCAATATCCTCTGTTACTCCTGTTTGGTACAGGTCCCACACATTTGAGCAATATTCTAGAATAGGTCACATAATTAATTTGTAAGCAATCTCCTTTGTAGAGTAATTGCACTTCCCCAGTATACTACCAATAAATGAAAGTCTAACACCTGCTTTATGCACAACTGAGCCTATGTGATCAATCCATTTCATATCCCTACAAAGTGATACAGCCTGGTATTTGAATGAGTTGTCCAATTCCAATAGCGTCTCATTGATATTATAGCCATAGGACACAACGTTTTTTTCATTTTGTGGAGGGCACAATTTTATGTTTCCTAACATTTAAAGCAAATTACCAATCTTTGCACCACTTTGAAATCTTATTAAGATCTGACTGAATATTTATGCAGTTTCTTTCAGATAGTACTTCATCATAGATAACTGCATGTTCTGCAAAAAGTCTGCAAGGTCATTAATATACAACATGAACAGCAAGGGTCCCTACACACTTCCGTGTGGCACAACTGAACTTACTTCTACATCTGACGATGACTCTCCATCCAAGATAACATGCCATGTCCTCACTACCAAAAAGTCCTCAGTCCAGTCACAAATTTAACTTGACAGCCCATATGATTGAACTTTTGACAATAGGCATAGGTGTGGCTCTGAGCCAAACGCTTTTCAGAAATCAAAACATACTGTATTTGCCTGACTGCCTTGATACAAAGCTTTCAGTACATCATGTCAGAAAAAGTGCGAGTTGGGTTTCACATGATTGACATTTTTTAAATCCATGCTAGTTGGGATTGAGGAGGTAATTTTTTCAATACTATGTTTGAGATCAGAATTTGTTCTAAGATTCTACAACAAATCAGTTTCAAGGATATTGGACAGTAGTTTTGTGGACCACTTCTACTACCCTTTCTTGTAGATGGGTGTGACCTCTGCTTTTTTCCAAGAACTGGGCACAGTTCTCTGTTTGAGGGATCTATGATACACTATGTGATCAAAAGTATCTGGACACTTGGCTGAAAATGACTTACAAGTTTGTGGCGCACTCCATCGATAATGCTGGAATTCAGTATGGTGTTGGCCCACTCTCAGCCTTGATGACAGCTTCCACTCTCACAGGCATACATTCAATCAGGTGCTGGAAAGTTTTTTGAGGAATGGCAGCCCATTCTTAATGGAGTGCTGCACTGATGAGAGGTATCGATGTCAGTTGGTGAGGTTTGGCACGAAGTCAGAGTTCCAAAACATGCCAAAGGTGTCCTATAGAATTCAGATCAGAACTTTGTGCAGTACCATCCATTACAGGGGTGTTATTGTCATGTAACCATCCCACCACAGGCCATGTATTACGAACAGGTGCTCAATCGTGTTGAAAGATGCAATCACCATCCCCGAATTGCTCTATAACAGTGGGAAGCAAGAAAATGCTTAAAACATCAATTTAGGCTTGTGCTGTGCAAGTGCCATGCAAAACAACAGAGGGTGCAAGCCCTCTCCGTGAAAAACATGACCACACTATAACACCACCACCTCTGAATTTTACTGTTGGCACTACACACGCTGGCAGATGACATTCTCTGGGTATTCACCATACACACACCCTGCCATCTGATTGCCATATTGTGTACCATGATTTGTCACTCCACTAACTTCTTTTCCACTGTTCAATCGTCTAATGTTAATGCTCCTTACACCAAGCAAGGCATTGTTTGGCATTTACCAGCGTGATGTATGGCTTACGAACAGCTGCTCGACCATGAAATCCAAGTTTTCTCACCTCCCACCTAACTGTCATAGTACTCACAGTGGATCCTGATGCAGTTTGGAATTCCTGTGTGATAAGATGTCTGCCTATTACACATTACAACTCCCTTCAACTGTCGGCGATTTCTGTCAGTCAACAGAGAAGGTCGGCCTGTATGCTTTTGTGCTGTATGTGCCCCTTCACGTTCCCACTTTACTATCACATCGGAAAAAATGGACCAAGGGATGTTTAGGAGTGTGGAAATCTCATGTACAGACCTATGACACAAGTGACATCCAATTACCTGACCATGTTCGAAGTCCATGAGTTCTGCGGAGTGCCCCATTCTGCTCTCCCAAGATGTCTAATGACTACTGAGGTCACTGATATGGAGAACCTGGCAGTAGGTGGCAGCACAATGCACCTAATATGAAAAACGTATGTGGGTGTCTGGATACTTTTGATCATATAGTGTAGATTATTGCTAGAAGAAGGGCTAACTCAGCCACAGATGCAGTATCCTCCTACCACTAGACCTAATTCAACTAAATTTGATACATATATCACTTACTGTCTGGAATTCAAACACTGGGAAATCCAGGATTGAATTTGACAATTATGAGAAGAAAAGTTGCTACTCACCATATAGCGGAAATGCAGAGTCACAGATGGGCACAACAAAAAGACTCTCACAATTAAAGCTTTTGGTCCTTAAGTAAGGCCTTTGCCAACACTAGACACACACACACACACACACACACACACACACACACACACAGAGTCTCTCTCTCTCTCTCTCTCTCTCTCTCTCTCTCTCTCTCTCTCTCTCTCTCTCTCTCTCATGCAAATGCAACCTCTCACTCACGACTGCAGTCTCAGGCAACTGAAATCACCAAAAGTGTGTGAGTGTGTGTGTGTGTGTGTGTGTGTGTGTGTTGACAACCATCACAAAAAGATGAAAGGAAAAAAGTTTGCCACTTACTACATTCTAGCTGCTCGTGCAGTGAAACTTCTGTAGGAAGCACTATGTTTCAATGTACTTCTTGTCTACTACTATATTCTGTACTACTATATGCTGTATTCATGGCACGTTTTGCAGTCAGTATTCACATATAGCACTGAATGAACCAGAAAAATGGCATCATTGTATGACAAGTAGTTCAGTTCATCATAAACACAGATGCATGAAAAACTGCTACATAATACAAGATGTTTTAATTTATTACTTCTTTACTACTAACTCTATCCACAGCACGTTTTGCAAACAGTAACCACATATGGACCTGCAAAATTTTATCATTGTTCAGCACATAATTCATGAGGTACAATGTCAGACATTGAGATACATGAAAATGAAATTGCAGGCCAAAATTTGCTAGATATGCTAGTGATATATGTGTGATTTATTTTAAATATATCTGCAATGTGCATACATGGCCAGAGCTACAGCTAGAATGCTCACCCTAAACCCCTGGAAAGACATCAACCAAATTGGTACAGATATTAGTTACAATCTGGAAAACATACTGTAGGGGGAAGAACTACCTGCCTCCTACTGGGGTGAATGTGATAACATTGAGAGAGAAAGGGGGAGGAGGAATAGACAGGCAGAGGGGAGGTGGAAAAGTAAACAGCTAGGGAAGAGGAGGAGATAGACAGAGAAAAAAAGGGGAGGAGATGGACAGAGAAGGAAAAGAGGAGGAGATGAACAGGAAGAGGGGGGTGGAAGAAATTGACAGAGAGTGGGGCAGGGGAAGATGGTGAGAGAGTGAAAGTTGGAGGAGGTGGACAGAGTGACAAGGCAGAGGTGGTAGACAGAGAGGGAGTGAAGCAGGATACGGAGAAAGAGGGGAGAAGGAGAGGGGAGAGAGCAGGTGGACAGAGGGGGGAGAAGCAGACTGACAGAGAGGAGGAGGAGGAGGAGGAGGAGGAGGAGGAGGAGATGATCCAAGAGAGGGGCAGGAGGCAATGGACAGAGGGTGGGGGGATGGAGAAGGTGGACAGAGATGGGGGGAAGGAGGAGATGGGCAGAGGGGGGGAGGAGACAATGGATCACAGAGAGGGGGAAGGAGGATGTGGACAGAGAGAGGGGGATGGAGGAGATGGATGATTTGTCAACTAAACTCAGGATTACCATTGGCTCATGGGTTACATAGAACAGAGTCTCTTCATCCTTCCATGTAGATGGAGAAAGTTCAAAATTCAGCTGCTTATGATAGATATAGATACAGATTGTATTTTAACAGCAGCAAACCAAAATGCTCACAGTTTCTAAAATGTCACTCATGAAAAAGGAAAATGCTTTTCATAGGGTAATCAAATAATATGCATCTATATCCATACTC
Organism: Schistocerca piceifrons; assembly: GCF_021461385.2. NCBI lineage: Eukaryota > Metazoa > Arthropoda > Insecta > Orthoptera > Acrididae > Schistocerca > Schistocerca piceifrons. The sequence continues at coordinate 579,046,446 of NC_060140.1, read as the reverse complement.
TGTAATGCAAACTACTGTGAAGTGTATGGTAGACAGTACTTTCCATTGTACCAGTTATTAGGGAGGACTTCTTTCCCTGCCTATGTGCTTGCTGTAATTTGTCTAACTTGACTTCTCGATCCCTACAACGGTGATCCATATTGATTGTAGTACATTCCAAGAGTCATCACATAAAATTGGTTCATAAAACTTTTCAAATAGGGTTTTTGGCCTTCAAGTGTCTGCCAGTTCAGTTTTTCAATATCTCTTATACTCTCCCATGGGTCAAACAAACCTGTGACAGTTCTTGCTGCCTTTCTTTGTATACATTCAACATCTCCTGTTAGTCCTATCTTGTGCAGGTCCCACATGCATGAGCAATATTATAGAGTTTGTTGCAAGAGTATTTTATAAATGATCTTCTTTACAGACTAATTGCATTTCCCTGTTATTCTGCCAATGAACCATGAATGAGCCTATGTGGTGTTTCCACAGGGTGTTCAGAAATTCCTGTTACAAATTGTTAGGGCTTGCGTAGAGGAGTGAGTAGATAATATTTTGAATTGAAACCCACGATCAGATTTCTGTGTTGCAACCATTTGAAAATGTATTTGTAATGTGACTACTTTCACAAGTAATTGATTAGGCATGAGCCAGTACATCACTTGTTTTACAGTTCCATTCATTAATAGCCACAGAAATTGCTCATGTACTCGTTGACAGGTTCTCTTCAACTTGGGCTCTTTCAGTTCGGTTGTGTGGCATCTCCTTGGGGCACCACAGGCACGCCTGCTGACTATGAATGTACTCTTTTTTGAAGCCTTTGTGTTAGTGTGGTGAAAAGAGTATGTGATGGAGTCTATCATTGTAGAGAGTGATATTGATAAAGTTGACAAGCAGCTCTTCCATTACCGTGAACTTTGTCATTCAGGGTAATCATGTCAGCATATTCTGCAAACATGTACTCAACTATGTTGCTCTAAGACTCACAGATACATGAATGAAGCTTGAAATAGGTCAGAGAGGTAAGACAGATGTCAAATGACATCAGCCCCACCATGACTACCCTGTTGCATATCTACCTAGCAAACATGTTTTCAGATGACTTTAGCATGTAAACAGCATATTTCTGGACATGGCTTTTATTCAAAATATAAGGTACTCACTCTCCTGTACAAGTTCTAGAAGTTCGTAATGACAATTTCTGAGCACCCTTCCTACAAACCGCTACACCTAGGTGTATACACGAGTTGACCAATTCCAATTGTGACTCCTAGATATTGTAGCCATTAGGTACTATGGCCTGCATCTATCTCTTCATCATGTGAGACATGCCATTTTTCCAGTAACCTATGGTAAACATGGTAGTAGAAGAAGCAGTTCTGCCCCATATTCAATACACAGAATAGCATAGAGAAAGAGGAAACCTTGAAATTTATGTCGGCAGCCCTGCGGCAGTTGCAGAAGGGGGAAGGTGGGGGTGGGGGAAGGCATCAAACTGTGTGACAGTAATGTAGATTTAGTTACCACGAAGCAGTGTGGAATATGCAGTTGCTATTCATACATTTTACTGACATGGTGACAATTCAACAGCTGCACAATGAGTTACTATGCTACCATCAAATCCCACTCAAAGTTCAAGTTTCATATTTAAATTCAGTCACAATATTGGTTTGGGTTCAACTTTAAATAGAAAGTGTGGCAGGGTTATTGGTATGTTCATACGTATTCCTGAAAACAATGATGCCATGCAATCTGCCATTGTAAGGAGTTTTATATGAAAACTTGCCTTGCCATTGCAGCTTGGACCTTGCGTAATTCAAAGACTATGCAATTTTGTCAGATAAAGATATGGTCCAAGACTATGGCTGCTGTATGAAGTAAACTGGTGATGGTGTACAGCAACCAGACACAAAGCTGTTTTTAGTTGCTACATTCAAAAAGTACCATTACTGGTTTTGAATTTATGCAATTCATCATCAGATGACTTTCACACCTCTGTTAAAACATGTAATACATTGGTTTACTGGTGAACTGCCTTAGGATAAGCAATAATTCACATTTACAAACAAGTAACAAAGATGGCTGTTTTATAGATTTGTAAAATCAATGTGATTTAGAAGAATGGAATAAAATAAAAAGATATTCACAGTAACAGGCAAATCTTCAGGATCCCAGAATGTTATAAAAATTATAACCTCAAGAATGTACCCATAGACACAACAAGAACTAGAGCCAACAACAAGAAGAGAAAAATCAAGATAAGTAAAAAGTTCCTCTTTTGTATATCTTATGCCTCTCAAAGATTTCAAAATTTGTGCAAAGACAGAAAATTTTAATAGTGATGTGTGTGAGGGAAAGATTACAAGTGTGGGCATCAGCTGTTATCTGTTGACTGACAACGAAGTTTGTCCATTGCAAATGAAGAAAGAACAGTGATGTGTGTCATACATGGGAACTCCAATCAATCCAAGAAAGAAGACCCGAGAACTGCCTAACAAAGTTGTAACATCAGTGATGAGAATTTCATATGACAACAACAATGACAGATCAGATGAATTGAAAGAGGACTTGACAACTACAATGAAGAACATCAGAAAAGATAAGTACAAACTATGTGTGAAATTAATACTTTTGCTGGTCTTGTGTGATTGCTAGGAAAATGAATAGAGACAAGGCTAGTGATGTAGTTGTGAAAGCTGTAGGACCCAGTCAAGACATTTTTAAACCGAGTAAAAGAGTAGAAAGCAAAGAAACAGTTAAAACTGATATTACACAGTTGATTCTGCCAAAATTGAGTGCAGTTACTGATCAGTTGCTGGAAATATGAACTGAAAACGGACAGGTTACAATACCAAATAGACCAACTTAGTAACCAGGTTTCAGAACTAAAAGGCGGGTTGTCAGAGGGATTAGAAAGTGTGAGCGAAAAAGTTGAAGTATTAGAAAATAAATTTAATGTTTTGGAAAATGAGTTCATGGCCCAATCTGCGCAACAAATGAAGAATGTTGATGATGTCAGAGTTGAACAGAAAGCCATAGCAGAAAAAATGGAACAGAACTTAAATGTCTAGCTCAAAAAATTTTAAATTTTGAAAACAGTATGCAAACTAATGTAAATGTTTTAGACCAAAAAATTTCAGTAGTTCAGGAAAACTGTACTTGCAACAATCTGTATTCAAATAATGGTAGTGCATGGTCCAACATTCCAATCAAAAGTTTTCCATCAGACAATTTACATCCAGTGGATTTTCTGCACCACTGTAGAGATAGTTTTGTGTCAGGCATCAGTGATGACCAAAAAATTAAATTTGTTGTAAGATGTCTTTAAGGTGAAGCTCTGTTGTGGGTAAATCTAAATTTAAGTCAGTGGGAAACACATCAGAGTTTCAAAATAAGTTTTTAAATAAATTTTGGTCAGAAGCTGAACAAGGGAGAATTAAAAGTGAATTTTTGAATGGTCTAAATTATAGGAATAAGGACGGCACATGAAAAGAATTTTGTAAGAATCAACTTAAGAAATTAGAACACCTTGACAGGCCATTTGATGAAATGACATTAACTGATGCATTAAAAAAGATATTACCAGAAATGTTGCAGTGGGCTTTAGTACACGGACATGATGATAACAACTGAAATGATAGAGATCACAATGGTAACTATAGAAACACAGATAGTTGTAATTTCTATCACAGTCAAAATGGTAATAGAGACAGAAACTTTGAACATCAGCAGAATAGGAATAACGATATTAACCATGGGCAATTTAATAGGAGAAATAATCATAGAGACAACTATTAGGGAAACGGTGGTCTGCTTCAATGAAGGTCCACAGTTTTGGGGTGAGGAAATACAACACGCACAGGACCCCCAATTTACACTTACAATTAGACAATAATAACAGGATTAATAAAGTGGAAGAGGTATCTGAAGTTGGACAGAAGGAACATCAGATTTCTCATTTATGTTTTGATCAAAAGTTTAGGAATACTATGTTTAATTGTAATTATGTAGGTACTAATCACAAACTAGAATGTGAGAGTAATGAGAATTTTGATGCAGTATGTACTACTGATTTCTTCTCTTGGTTGGAAAACAGTGTTATTGATATATGTAAAACAAGTGATGACTGTATTGGATCTGTGTTAGGTGGTATTTTTGATATAGATGTGAATGAGAGCTGTGAAATGACTTAGGTTGATAAGTCTGAGACCAGTAGCTTATTGCAATGAATGTAGGTGAAGTGTGTGACTTTCTTAGTGGTGAGAATTGCATTGTTAATAATGTTATTGATGAAGTAATTTTGGAAGAATATGATGATAATTATTATGATGATGATGAGTATCAGGTGTTTGTAAAGTTTAAGAATAATGACGTTGTGAATACAGATAAGGTAAGTGATGTTTGTGATGATGCAAGTGAGAGTCATGGAATACCAGTCCAGTCAAAGCAGTTTTTCATTTATGTTATGCAGAGTAATGATCCAAATGGTAAAGGTGAGTTATCTGTAAGCTTAGAGAATAAGGGTGAAAACTTTTTGAAATTTGTTTGGGACCCGATTGATGATAACATAGATAAATGTGCATTCTGGAATAAGTTAGATGTGGTTAGTCAAAATTTGTATCCAAATTGCTGGAATGAAGTGAAATAATTTCTAAGTAGGAAATGTAATTTTGACAGTAATATATTTTGTGTTCTTTCTGTAATAACTGAGTTTAATTGTGCTATGGAATCCATTCAGTGTGTTCACCTTTACCTGACAACATGAGTAACCAAAGTAATGCTATGATACCAGTAAAGTTGATAAAACCTTCCAAAACAGCGTGGATTTAGCATTTGATGAAACTGAAAGTGGTCTCATGCATGAAGTGTCTAATAATGAAGATGATAACTCAGTCAAAATGGAGTTCCATTATCTCTAGAATGGGGTACCATCACACATGGAGAGCTCCAAGGCTCAGTTCTGGACCTCATACTTTTTATTATCTTTATAAATGATCTGCCTCTCAGTACGGAATATTGGAGATTCACCATTTTTGCTGATGACATTACACTGCTTATTGATAATTCAGTAGATAAACTTGAGGAAACAGCAAATAAGGTTTTAAATGAAATTGTGAAATGGTTTAACATTAAAGTCCTTTCCTTAAATTACACTAAAACAAACTACGTTCAGTTCCATACAACATTCAAAGATGAAGAAATAGTAGTAAAATTAGGTGAGCAGGTGATAACCAGGGTGGATACCTCAAAATACCTAGGCTTGCATATTGACAGGAAACTGAACTGGTCAAACCACATCCTTTATCTATGGAAAAGATTGAGTTCAGCAACTTGTGCATTATGCATTGTTCCTTCTTATAGAAGTATGGAAACCATGAGGTCAGGTTATCATGGTCATTTTCATGCCATTATGGCATATGGAATTATATTTTGGGGTACTCAGTCACTGTCTAAAAAAGTACTGTGTGCACTAAAAAGAGCCATAAGGGTCATGCGTGGATAGGGTGACCAGACGTCCGGATTAATCCAGACGTGTCCTCATTTTTAGCTCATTGTCCGGAGTCTGGGCAGATTTTTACAGTGCCCGGCTTTTTCACAAAGTTGAGCATAATACAGTGAAATTTACAATTCGACCCGTTCTATTGTTCTTTTCTTAAAGTATCAATAACTGATAAGGAATGTATGTATGTTATGTCTATAAATAATAAACTCATTTATTAAAATTGAAAGTATGTTTGATGGGGAATGCTGCAGATGAGGATACCACCCGTCAGCTTTGGACAAGTAACATGAAAGCAGCCAATCAGGAGTGGCGTTTAGGCAGCCATGTTTGTGAAATCTTAAAACTACGCATAATATAAAAACAATTGATGCCACACTGTCACCACAATCAATGTTTTTACTTTAAAATAAGAAATATTGCTCTGGGAATCACCACCTGACCACCAGTAACAATTAACTACTAATTTTACCAGTAATTCCCAGCGGTCATGTGACTTGTCCAAAGATGACGGGTGGTATCATCATCTGCAAGTGACCCATTTGATGTGTCCTCTTTTTTCTTCCTATGTCATCCTTTTTGAAGCTGTTTGTCCTTCTTTTTAAACAATTGCATTTGGTCACCCTATGCGTGGAGTCCATCCTAGAGCCACATGCAGGGATCTTTTTAGGAAACTTGGAATTCTTACATTCACTACACAATATATATTCTCTTTGATGTGCTTCATAAGGAAAGAAAAATCCATTTTTAAACTGAATAGTGGGTATAATAATTGTGAGATGAGAAGAAAACATGGTACCCACTATGAACTGGAAACTCTAAGTATAGTACAGAAAGGAGTCCATGTCACTGGCTGGAAGATTTTTGACGCCCTCCCTTCAAGAATTAAGTGTTTGGTAGAAGATGAGCTCTTGTTTAAAAAAACTTTAAGGCAGTTCCTATTACAAGGATCATTTTATATGATAGAATAGTTCCTGAACTACAGTGTTTAGTATTTCTTTTATTGTTAAATGCAAATATGTGCCCAAATCTACATTTGTAATCCTGACTATTCTTTACTGTAAACACATATTTTGCAGTACTTATTGTTTGTAACAATTATTAATTTGTAATGTTTATTTATCTCTCAAAATTGATTTTCTGTAGTAGAACCTACGTTACTGTTTATTGCAATATGAAATCATTTTGTTTTGTTTTTATGTGCTACCATAGATCTCTGACACCTTCCATATCCTGTTATACTGTCACAACATGGATCTCCATAACAAGAAATAAATGCAGTAAATAAATAAATATATAATACAGTCCCATTACCCTAATCTCAACACTGAGAAAATGAAGTTGAAACAAATCTTGGAATATTACAACAATGCTGACATATTAGGTGATTTCCAGCATGTTTTCAAAAGAGGTCAAAATACCATGTCAGCAGCACCTGATAGAAACATAAAAGCTCCCAAGCAGCAGTAGTATTCCTTGACCTCTCAAAAGCTTTTTATAGGGAAGATTGTGATGCACTCCTATCAAAAATTGTGATAAGTGGTGTCACTGGAAAAGTCATGCAATTACTGGAAACATATTTAAATGACAGTGGAGAAATATGGACACGAAATGGGCAAGAATAAGAAATATACATTTTGGTGTTCCTCAGGGCTCCATTTTAGGTCCATTCACATTTATATTGTTATGTCAATGATTTCCCAAGTTCTCTAGATAATAAGCATTTAATCGCTTTGAATGCTGATGACACATCTGGCGTCTATAGTACAGTCAATGAGACCAGCCTAATTAAAGAAATTCGAAACATTGTAAAGTAACAGTGTGAGATGATTCTTAATGAAGAGTGCGATACAGACCATATCAAAGTATCCAATACTACCTCGCGATGTAAACACAAAGCTATGTAACTAAATGAGCATGTGTTGTGATGATATTAGTAATATCTAGGTACCTGGAACAGAATAACGTTGAAATATAGTAAAATTAAGATGAAATATAGTAAAATTATGATGAAATATAGTTTTGATCCAAAGACGTGTAACAGATGTACACAAGTGTTTAAACTTGTATTTACAAAATTCATAAGGACAAGCCTCATTGTAAATAAAAATAATTAATATAGAATAATGAAGGTTTGGGATTAAATTTTCTGGGTAACATATTCAAGTGAGCAACATTGCAGTGTAATGTAAGCACGATATAAGCCATTGCAAATGTGAAATGCTGGTACATTAATGACCAGTGTAACTGCCAGAATGTTGAATGCTAGTGCACAAACGTGCATGCATTATGTTGTAGAGGTGCTGGATGTCATTTTGTGGGATGGAGTTTAAAGCCTGTTGCACTTGGTTGTTCAAGGAATACTACTGCTGCTTGGGAGTTTTTATGTGCCAAGCAAGATCGTAAGAGATGGAAAAGAGCCGCCGTGAAACAACAACCGAGTTATAAAACTGCAGAGGGAACTTCGCAGCAAACATAAACATAGACAAAGCCTAGCAGACAAACAAAAATTACACGAAGCGAAATGTAGTGTGAGGAGGGCTATGCGAGAGGCGTTCAATGAATTCGAAAGTAAAGTTCTATGTACTGACTTGGCAGAAAATCCTAAGAAATTTTGGTCTTATGTCAAAGCTGTAGGTGGATCAAAACAAAATGTCCAGACACTCTGTGACCAAAATGGTACTGAAACAGAGGATGACAGACTAAAGGCCGAAATACTAAACGTCTTTTCCCAAAGCTGCTTCACAGAGGAAGACTGCACTGTAGTTCCTTCTCTAGATTGTCGCACAGATGAAAAAAAGGTAGATATCGAAATAGATGACAGAGGGATAGAAAAACAAAATCGCTCAAAAGAGGAATGCCCTCTGGACCTGATGGGATACCAGTTCGATTTTACACAGAGTGCTCGAAGGAACTTGCCCCCTACTTCCAGCGGTGTACTGTAGGTCTCTAGAAGAGCGTAGCGTTCCAAAAGATTGCAAAAGGGGACACATCATCCCCGTTTTCAAGAAGGGACGGCGAACAGATGTGCAGAACTATAGACCTATATCTCTAACATCGATCAGTTGTAGAATTTTGGAACACGTATTATGTTCTAGGATAATGACTTTTCTGGAGACTAGAAATTTACTCTGTAGGAATCTGTATGGGTTTCGAAAAAAAGACGATCATGTGAAACCCTGCTCGCACTATTCGTCTACGAGACTCAGAGGGCCATAGACACGGGTTCCCAGGTAGATGCCGTGTTTCTTGACGTCCACAAGGCGTTTGATACAGTTCCCCACAGTTGTTTAATGAACAAAGTAAGAGCATATGGACTATCAGACTAATTGCGTGATTGGATTGAAGAGTTCATAGATAACAGAACGCAGCATGTCATTCTCAATGGAGAGAAATCTTCTGCAGTAAGAGTGATTTCAAGTGTGCCTCAGGGGAGTGTCGTAGGACATTCACAGCATATATAAATGACCTGTGGATAACATCGGAGGTTCACTGAGGCTTTTTGCGGATGCTGCTACAGTATATCGAGAGGTTGTAACAGTGGAAAATTGTACTGAAATGCCAGACTGAGATTCATTGGAAGAATCCTAAGGAAATGCAATCTGAAAACAAAGGAAGTAGGTTACAGTACGCTTGCTCGCCCACTTCTTGAATACTGCTCAGCAGTGTGGGATCCATACCAGATAGGGTTGATAGAAGATATAGAGAAGATCCAACGGAAAGCAGCGCACTTCATTACAGGATCATTTAGTAATCGCCAAAGTGTTGCGGAGATGATAGATAAACTCAAGTGGAAGACTGCGAGAGAGACGCTCAATATCTCGGTACGGGATTTTATTGAAGTTTCGAGAACATACCTTCACTGAGGAGTAAAGCGGTATATTGCTCCCTCCTACGTACATCTCGCGAAGAAACCATGAAGATAAAATCAGAGAGATTTGAGCCCACACAGAGGCTTACCGACAATCTTTCTTTCCCCGAACAATAATAGACCGGAATAAAATGGAGAACTGATAGAGGTACTCAAGGTACCCTCCGCCACACACCGTCAGGTGGCTTGCGGGGTATGGATGTAGATGTAGATGAATACAGGGGCAATTTATGTTGTTTTGTGGATGATGAATAGTTGTTGTCTGATGACGTCCCATATGTGCTCGATTGGAGGCATATCTGGTAGTTGAGCAGGCCAAAGCAACATGTCGACACACTGTAGAGAACGTTGGGTTACAACAGAGGCATGTGGGCAAGTGTCATCCTGTTGTAAAACTTCACCTGGAATGCTGTTCATGAATGACAGCATAACAGCTCAAATCACCAGACTGGTGCACAAATCTGCAGTCAGGGAGTATGGGATATCCATGAAAGTGCTCCCGCTTTCATACAAAATCACATCCGAGATCATAACTCCAAGAGTAAGTCCAGTTTGTCTAGCACCCAGACAAGATGTTTGCAGGCCTTCGACTGGCCTCTACCTAACCGACACATGGCTGTCACTGGCACTGAAGCAGAACCAGCTTTCCTCAGAAAAAAACATCAGATCTCCACCCTGCCCTCCACTGACCTCTCAATTGACATCACTGAAGTCGCAAATGGTCATTGTTTGGTGTCAGTGGAATGCGTGATACAGGGAATCTGGTTCAGTGCTGACCTTGAAGTAACCGATTTCTAACAGCTCGTTGTGTCACTGTGATGCAAACTGATGCTCAAATTGCTGCTGCAAAAGCAGTACGATATGCCAAAGCCATATGACAAACACGATGGTCTTCGCTCTCAGCAGTGCCACATGGCTGTCCAGAGCTTGGTCTTGTCGTGACCATCGCCGCCAGCAATCATGTACAGTGGCTACATTCCTGCCTAGTCGTTCTGCAATTACACAACCTCGTTCAAACTCAGATGGGTGTTGATAATTACGTCTTTGTTGCCTTAAAGGCATTCTTGACTAACTTCAACTCACCACTTCCAAGCTCAAAGGTAACTAACGCTCACAACCACTACAGTGCGTGTTTAAAGCAAACCTAGTCTACATCCTCATACTGGCAGTACTAGCGCCACTCATATGAGACTCGTGCGAAATCTGAATAGACATCATCTTTCAGATGTAGAAACATGCCTACCACTTTTCGTTTATGTCACACAACTCCTCCTTGGGTTTTTGATTTTTTCCCATCAGTGTATTAGTTGACTTCTAGCATACTTTCAGAAGAGATTGAAGACGTTGGCTCCAGCAGCTGAAAAAAAAAATCCATCAATAGTCCCAAGCAGTAGGAATGTTCCTGGAGCTCTCAAAAGCTTTTCATAGAGTACATCATGACATGCTCTTATCAAAAATTGAGATGAGTGTTGTCACAGGAAAACTCGTGCAATTGCTGGAAGAAATTATGTATAGTAATGGAGAAATATGGAGAAGAGACAGTCAAGAATAAGAAATATACATTTTGGTGTTCCTCAGGTCTCAATTTTTGGTCCATTCCTATGGGTGTGGACGCAGTGAGTTCTTGCAAAGCTGTAATCACTTGTTGCACAAGGTGACCCCTATAATGTGCATATGGCAATTCACACCTATCAGGCTGACAAGGTGCCATCTCCTCAAAGAAAAACAGACTGATAATGAAGGAGCTTGTGAAACCACAACACAAAATCACATACATTGAGTGTAGTGGATGATCCTGCATAGCATGTAGTGAAATAAAACCCCTTATGCAACAGTTCTGTGTAGACATGGCACTGTACAGAGTAAAATGTGCCTTGTCTGTTCAGAGAACGTTCCCCGGCCACACTTCATCCTATTCCATATGTGCCAAATAAGGAAGGGCAAAGTCAAAGTGTTGTATCTTGGGGCTTCTTTTGGTGCACATTCTCAATTTTGTAGGGATACCAGTGTAAAATGTGCCGCAAAATCTTTTGAACTATTGACCAGGGGAGACAATTGCTGTGACAGCCCAAGCACTGATGCAGAGTTTGAGGCATGTGCTGCATGGCCAGACCTAGTTACAGAAACTTCATCAACAACTGCCATGAAAATGGGCCGCCTTCCTCTCCCTGCTGCACCATCTAATTCACCTGTTTCTTCAAATTTCTTGATCATATTCTTTAGCCCATTTGTTAAAATGCGGCCTCTTCACAGCTGTTTCTGTCGGCGATATTACTGTTCTCATAAAACAACTTTACCAGCAGTAAAAGGTCTTTCTCTCAATAGCCATTGCGTTTTGTAAGGAAAACTTCAACCTTCGTAACCCTCTACAACAAAACAGTCACTTCACAAACGAAACCGACATGCAATGCCAACTGACAAACAGCATACTGACATCAAAACAGGTAACATTTCACATTCTGACTGCTTTCAGCACTATGTTTTCACCTGGTGGCAGAAAGTGGAACTACGTTTTTAGCACACTCCACATACCTACTAAGTTTCAGCGTCCTGCGATGTATAAAGTCAGAAGACCATCAGTTTACTTATAACCACACAGTAAATTTCTCAACAACAATAAAAAAATCCTGCAGCAAAATAATGAACAACCACTTTATTATCCGGAGACTTTTATGAGCTACACAATCAAACAACTTGGCAATATTACAGAAAATTCCCAACTCCATAAAATATTTTTACTGCATTATAGAACAAATAATTGTTGACTTCAGCAATGCAAGTGATCAGACAGGATGCTTACGTATGTTTCACCTGTCAGATTCGTATCTAGATGTATCAGGGGTCCCATATCACTCCAGCTGCACATGCCCCTCACCAGTACAGAGACTTCACCAGCTTGAACAGTCCACTGCTGACATTCAGGGTTCATTGATTCATGAGGTTGTCTCCATACACGTACACGTCCATCTGTTCGACACAATTTGAAACAAGACTCGTCCGACGAGGCAACATGTTTCCTGTTATCAAGAGCACAATGTCGGTGTTGATGGGCCCAGGTGAGGCGTAAAGCTTTTGTGTCGTGCAGTCATCAAGGGTACATGTATGGGCCTTCAGCTCTAAATGCCCATATCAATGATGTTTCATTGAATGATTCACAAGCTTGTTGATGGCCCAACATTGAAATATGCTTCAATTTACAGAAGAGTTGCAATTCTGTCACGTTGAACGATTCTCTTCAGTCGTCTTTCTTGCAGGACTTTTTCCAGCCGCGGAGATGTCAGAGATTTGATGCTTTACCGGATTCCTGATATTCACGGTACACTCATGAAATGGTCGTATGGGAAAATCCTCTCTTCATGGCTACTTCGGAGATGCTGTGTTCCATCGCTCGTGTGCCGGTGATAACGCCACGTTCAAACTCACTTAAATCGTGATAACCTGCCATTATAGCAGCAGTAACCGATCCAAAAACTGCGTCAGACACTTGTCTTCGATAGGCGCTGCCGACTGCGGCGCCGTATTCCGTCTTTTTACGTATCTCTGTATTTGGTTACGCATACTTTACCAGTTTCCTTGGCGCCTCAGTGTATATCACACAGCAGGAAACAATGTTCGTGTGTTCAAATTTCCCAAACACGATGTAATGAGGCAGAAATGGCACCATTCAATTCCAAGGCAGGATTTTCCATGTACTAATTATTCAGTGGTAAGTTTTGTTTTGGATGTAATTTAGTAATGCACTTTTTAGATTATGGTGTATTATTGTTTGCCGGATCACTTGGCTTGAATATATTACATTTAATGTATTTCACTGCTCATTTTTGAAGGGTGTCACAGGAATTTTAAAGCCTGCGACATTATCTGGGAAGTGTTGCCACAAATGGAAAAACCCTAACTGTTGTATTTTCAAAACTGCGGCTTGATTCAAATGCAAAGTATTTTTCTAATTTGTCCAGCCTACCTATTTTCAGCTGTACGACCATCCAAGAAAGGAGCAGAAGAGAAAGTTCGTTGGAAGCAGCAGCATTGCAGGAAAGCTTCAAGATTAGTGTAGCCAGCCATAGTGAGTATTTTAGAAGGATTGCATGTAATAGCCATCAAGAACTGAAAGATAAAGTTAATGGAGAAGAATCGAGTGAAAATTATGAAAGAAGAGTGCATTGCTTTTATGTTTATCGATCTATCTGTGCAGTCCCACAACTTAGCATATATTGTGATTAATAAGCATTTGGAAGTGGATATCTATTCAAAATGAGTGTCATTAAACAAAATTCTAGAAACTCAATTTCTTCTTGAAATTGCCTGAGTACAAACGACTGTGAAGTCCAAGTTTCAGTGTATGGTATAAAAATGTTATTTGGAAATGTGTGAGTTTTTTTACTAAACCACTACTGCAGCTTTAAGATGCCCCCAGATGTTCCTAACATATCATACCCACGAAAATAGCGAATTTTTCAAAGAGGTCGACGGCTTTTCTGGCAAACGTGCAGGTCATGTTGTATATGTTATGCACGAAATTAATTGCAGCTATGCGTTCTTAATTGTTTTAGCCTCGTTTCCACATAAATAACTATAAGCGTTTTCTTTGTTAACTAACATCATTCAAATATCAATTAAAAATCGCTAATTTTAAGGGGCCACACAATTCTCTCGATATTGACTGATATTAAGATTGCCGCTTGGGTATGGTAACGCGATACAGCTGTTTGATTTTGGTGTTGTGTGGACACAGTTTACTGTATTCAGCAATTGCCCCCTGTCGACATTTGTATTTAAAATACTGGATGATGAGAGATGGGACATCAATACAGATTTACAAGCCTATAAAATTTAGGAAAGCTACTTTCACTTAAGGCCATTACTTACCGTCATATCGAATATTCGAAGCCTTCAATATTGCATAACGGGCTGCCAGCCTGAATTACAAGGACATTTACAGTCTCTCGCCATCCTGAATGTCTGCAGTTGCCAAATGCAATGTGTTCGTGAAGATGTCCATACTCTACGATAGGGAAAAAGAAATGCTAAACATCCCAGGTGCCATTTAGATGCGAGGAAGCAGTGTTACTTGGGACAGTAGCTTCTAATTGACGACCAATAAAAACTGAATATTCTGATCAATAATGTGAATTCATTTCTCACCTAGTCTTCTGATGTTCTTCATAAAAGTGACAAATGAGAGAACAACATGGCAAAGGTAAACACAGTTACCATGACAAATGACACATAATCGCTTTGGTTGCAACATTTCGGTACAAATGAAATGTCGATTTTTTGCTAAGGTGATCACACACACAGAAATTTACTGGAACTGGCTTCCATTGCATAAAACCTACACTAGAATATGCTTCTCTACAAAGTTCTGTTATATTCACCATCGGCACTGTTGAATATTGTACCACTAGAATCAAGGGAAAGGATGTTGTTTGGTGGCCGGTATCCTCTTCCTTGATTCCAGTGGTACAAGACTCAACACTGGCTACGATAATACAACAACGGTGGCGAAAACAGAACAGAGGCTACGAGAATACAAGGGTCGATGAGGATAATTCAGCGCAGATCGAATTTAATCAACTTCGCCAAAGATTTTGCTTGCTTCTCTTGTATTTTAGCTTGCAGGAGTGCTCATTTTTATTTGCTCAATTGTTGTTGTGTTCTTGCATGTACACCAGGAGGAGTGCCGCAAAGCTAATCAAATTTCTCTTTTCAGAGGCTTTGCTTGCTTTTTGCTATAACGCATAGCCCCCTCCACTCCCTGGCCCGCACCACAGCCGGAAACGCCCGATGTGATGGATCTAACGCAAGTTTTTCAGTTTCAGAACCAACAAATTGCTGCCCTACTGGCTGCACAATCTGCGCCGGCCGCACAACCGTCCAACCAACCAGCCCAAGTGCCACCCACCAGCATACTACCGTTCCGGCAATTTAATGACACAGAAGAGGAATGGCTCGAATGCCTGACTGAGTTGCAAGAGCATTGTCGAGTTCATCATGTTCAAGGTACTGTAAACCTACAATACTATCTTTTGATTGTGGGGCCCCAGTGTTCAGGTTAACACAAAAACTATTCCGAACCGCACTTCCTGATGAAATCGCCTATGACCGACACCTGCATTAACTCAGTACTGTGACCGGCAAGTCCAAGTAGCTGCAACCAAATATCAGTTCTTTCGTTTGCAGAAAAAACCGGAACAGATGTACCATCAGTGATACACAGAACTAATGGGCATGACTCTGAAGTGTAAATTTAAGTGTAGTTGTGCCATCTTTTACAGTGATTTAATGATTTGGGATGCTATGACATTCAACGTCCTAAATTGTAGAATAAGGGAACAGATCTTACAGTACTTCTCAATTCATCACTTCCCCAAGTGTTGCAAACTTAG
Source organism: Schistocerca piceifrons (assembly GCF_021461385.2). Lineage (NCBI taxonomy): Eukaryota > Metazoa > Arthropoda > Insecta > Orthoptera > Acrididae > Schistocerca > Schistocerca piceifrons. The sequence continues at coordinate 579,030,707 of NC_060140.1, read as the reverse complement.
AGCAATATGATTCAGAAGCCAAAGCAGCCGATAAGTTTGACCAGGCCCCAATTTGCCGGGTCGAGTCACCCCTTGTTCGCAACTGCCCCAAGCAGCCACAACAAAGAGCCGCGTAGACAGTCACGTAGACATGTGAATTTAGTGAACTCTTGCCCCAGATTTTTTGCTCGCCATAAAGGACAGCATTGCCCACCATGTAATGCAACGTGTTATACAAGTGGAAAAAGAGGCCATGCCCAAGCAGTTTGTTTGCAATGGCACAAAAACGCCAATTTTGCCCGCTCCCAGAGAAAACAGGTTCGTGCACATGCAGTGTATGCTGTATTTTCTAAACCTACAATAGGTTCTGACAAAAGTAAAATTAAGGTTGTGTCTCCTTCTCGCCCTAGTGCTGTGCAACAACGTTCTAATAAACTATTTGTCGCATTACGAATTGCTGGCCGTCGTGTGAACTTTCAGTTAGACAAAGGTGCACGTGCCATGTATGAACAGTCAGGTTCACCACACCTTCTAAATCTAGCAAGCACCTCATTGCTTACAACGGACAGGAGATTCCAGTGCTTGGACAATGTAGATTGTGTAATCTGATCCTACTACACATCACCATTAAAATTCTCGTTCTTTGCACAAATTTCGAAAACTTCGAGAGCAGTAAGATTACAAAAGAAGAAATTTTTATTTATCTTGGTTGTGTTGTTGTTGTTGCTGGCTCAAAATCTTGTTGCATCTAGACAGGAGTACGTTCTTGCTGCTGGAAAATTTTGATTTGACATTGACGTTGGTGTTGTTGAAGTGTTGCCTGGTGCTATGAATATCTTTTTATTTTATCGCATTCTTCTAAAGCACACCGACTTTATAATTTCCACATTCAAACAACCAATAATTACATTGTTGGTGACAAACTTATAAAAAGTCTACTTCCATCTGAGGCATGCCCACTACTACTTACATTCTGCAGTACTCACAATTTCCAAAGAGTTTACAAAGCTAAAGAGTTTACAAACTTTTTCAACAGGAGAGGAATCTTTACCAAATTATAGCATTATTTCGTAAGTAAAACCAGAAACAAATTTAATAATCAGTGTTTGATTGCACAATTAATAATATGAATTTTAGGTATACCAGAAATTCTGTAATTTCAGTTATTCTTAAAGGAAGAGTAATTTTAACTGTTAGAACATATCGATTGTAACACATTAATTTCTTTTTTTAAATACATTTTAGCCTGAAATATAATACATCGTATACAAAATTATACGAATTATTTTAGTGAAACAGCTGAGATAATTTTAACCTATGCAAGAATCGATAGTATTCATAGTGTCGGTTATTTCTATAAAAAAAGGGTACTGTTAGAGGAGGATGATTCATTATACCTGCCAGTAACAAATCTCACAGTCGAACAGTGAATTTTACTGTGTTTAAATGAAGAGACAGTGAGAACAGTTTCGGTTTAGATGCTTTGATTTGTTTGGAGAATGTACTTTCCATATCAGCTTTTGCACCAAAAAACAGTGTCGCTAGCTTGCTTAAAGAATTTCCTGAACTATTTTCAGAAGGAATGGGAAAAGCTAATAACTTAGTAGCGCATATTACATTGAAAGACAATCACGGCCTAAGTTTTTTCGAGTGAATTCCAACGAGTGCACATTGACTTTGCAGGACCGTTTTGGAACACTCGTTGGCTCATAGTGGTAGACTCTTTAAGCAGGTTGTCATTTGCGGTGCCTATAGCTTCTACCACATTACGTAGCACCATTCAAACGTTGCCCATATTTTTCATAGAAGGTTTGCAAGAGGTACTTGTGTCGGACAAAGGAACACAGTTCACTTCAGTTTTGTGAACAAAATCGCATTCTTCATCTGACAAGTGTTCCGTTTCACCCCCAGTCCGATGGAGAAACATAATTCTTCGTATGCACTTTTAAGCAACAGATGGCCAAGCTTCATACCACCCACACACAGGAACAGGCGCTGCAACTCTTTCTCGCCTCCCATCGCCCCCACCCACGAGACGGACCATCGCCGGCGGAACTTCTGCACGGCTGCTGTCATCGGATGCTGCTACACTTGCTACACCCACCGCAGCGTTCCGCAAGTATCGCTCTGCGCCACGCGATCTCGATCTTTTCAGGGTTTATGGCAACCGCGGGCGGTGGGAAAGATGTATCATCCAGAAACGCATTGGCTCTTTTATGTACTTGATTGCAGGTGCCGATGGTTGCAGCGCCACCACCAGAACCAAATTCGTGCATGTCATTTGCCTTGTGATTCTGCTGCATTTTTTCTCCCAGATCCACAGCCTCGCAGCACTGCGCGGCCTTCGCAGAAGCCCACTGGTGCCACCAGGGCACCCCAGGAGGAGCTGATGGATGAGGTGCCCTCGCCCCCACCGCCCCCACTCGGTGACCCAATGTATCTGGACTCGCCATCACCGTCACTGTCACCATGATTGCCCCAGGACATGCCCCCAGTCCTGGATGTTCGTCCTGGCAGCAGTTTTCCACAGGATGTTCCTGTTGCCTCGCAAGCTACAGTAGATGGCAGGGCATGGTTGGGAGTACGCCGTCCTCCACAGCCACGGCTCAAAGCTCATCTCTATGTCCAGCAACCTACCCCCTCCCCGTTGTCATTCGCAACCTCCCTACACTGCTTCTTTCTTCTTTTCATGGGGGGGGGGGTGGGGGGGGGGGGAGCAGTGTGCTGGTGTAAGCTGTCGCCAGCACACCGGTCGGGGTCGGAAAAGATGTAGCAAGAAGAATAATAGTACGTGTTGGATCAAGCACACCTATCAGGTGAGAGGTCGAAGACAGACTCGCTAGTAACACGCCACCAACACCCTCTCAACCGAAAGTATTCAGATCGCCGCCACTGACTGGATGGCTCGGTCTCAGCCCCAGTCTCAGTCTCAGTCATTAGTGCAGTCACTCAGTCACTAGCTCAGTCACTGATGCACCAACCCACGCTCCAGTTTGGCGTCTGTCATTCATTGCATAGCAGGACTTGTATTTCACCAGCAGTGAGGCTAATGTGGACTAATATTGAAGAGCTTGTACCACAATGCATGGACTCCATAAAAGTTAAGTAGCAGCTATCTGTTTAAATAAAGAAAGATCCCTGTTAATACATGTGTGCAGTTGTGTTGTAGATAGAGGATACCGGCCACCAAACAAGCTCCTCTCCCTTGATTCCTATGTTACAAGACTCCGCAAGTTCAATAGTATATCGTTGTTGACTGGGAGACCCTAAAGAACCCTTTAGTACAAAACTGAAGAGGAATCCTTGTGGTTGGGAAGAGTATGTATACAGTTTAGTATAATTTTTGTTATTTATTTACTTGTATTATATTTACTGCAATAGGTCACCTTTCACTCAACGCAGAGCCATAGTGAGCTGATCCATCACCAGTGACTGAACTGCCAAAGCTGCGACCTCTCCCATCCAACTGTTTTAAAACCACCTTTCTGCAGATTTTACTACACGTATTTAGCAAATATTGATAATTTGAATTAATAAAAATAAAGTATTATTGAAAAATAGTACTTAAATGAACTATATTGGTGAAATATGAGCTGTGATAAAAAATAGGGTGAATAACTTCATTACAAGCAAATCGATAAACAAGTGGAATCTCCTCCAAAGTACTGTCCTTCGATAGCACTGCACCTATCACAACGTTGAATCCAAGACTGGAAGAATTTCTGGAAAGCTTCTTTTGGAAGGGCGTTCAGCTTCTCTGTTGTGGCCCTCTCAGTGACAGGAATGGTGCCAAAACGTGTTCGTTTAAGGTCAGTTTTAATTTTTGGGAAGAGCCAGGGGTCGCATGGTGTTATCTGGTGAGTAAGGCGGATGTGGACAGACAGGAACACTTTTTCCGGCCAAACCCTCGTGAATCAAAAGCGAGGTGTGACATGGCACACTGTTGTGGTGAAGAAGGAAGCCATTGGCTCCTTTTTCTGGTCTCTTTCTTCGTACATCGTTTCGCGAACGTTGCAGCACGCCCTAGTAAAATTCAGTATTTGAAGCTGTTCCCCTTGGAACGAACTCTGATCGTATTATGCCCTCAATATAAAAAATGGACATGACTTTGATATTCGATTTCGACTGACGTGCCTTTTTAGGCCGAGCAGAGTCACTGGTTTTCCCTTGGGAACTCTGAATTTTCGTCTCCGAGTCATACCTATAGACCAACCTCCAGTTACAATTTTCGTCATGAAGTCCTGATCTTAATGAAAACGATCGTTCAGCTCCGTGCAAACTGACACGATATTCCTACTGTTCATCACTCAAGAGTCTGGGAAAAAATTTTGCATTCATTCGTCCCAGTTGAAAATTATCGGTTAAAATACTTTGTACAGATCCTTACGAGATGCTACGTTCTTTGGTAACCTCTCTAATAGTTATTGACCTGCTTGAACCAACAACTTTTGTCATTTTTTGCATGTTTTCTTCTGTTTTTTAGGTTAATGGACGTCCCGAGCTTTGCTTGTCGTACACTTACGACTTCATGGATGTTTTGAGGGGAATAAGCTGCCAATGAAAACTTAAAAACAACATTTCTAAATTTATATTAAAAAGGTTATGCATGCAGCACCAGTGTGACATTCAAAGTCAACAAAAAAATGGGCTCTGAGCACTATGGGACTTAACATCTGTGGTCATCAGTCCCCTAGAACTTAGAACTACTTAAACCTAACTGACCTAAGGACATCACACACATCCATGCCCGAGGCAGGATTCGAACCTGCGACCGTAGCAGTCGCGCGTTTCCGGACTGCGCGCCTAGAACCGCTCAAAGTCAACAAAATTACATAATTTTTGGAAACAAAGGTTTTAGGTATATAGCTTCAAGATGACTTCAAATTGCATACACATGTAAGCAAAATAAATGGAACCCTAAGTAATATATGTTGTAGTTTACGTTTACTATCTGTTAAAACAAGTTTTTGCACTGTCTGAATTGTCTTCTTTGCCCAATTCCACAACATCCTATTGTATGGAATTATATTCTGAGGCCTAGTTGAGTCACTTTCTTCACTGAGAAAAGAATTGTAAGAGCAGTGCACCATGTTCAACGAACACCTTCTTGCAAACCCCTCTTTGAAAAGTTGTCAATCCTCCCACTTCCCTGTATGTATACAGAAAAAATTTGTAAATTAAAAAGAATTTAGAGGCACAAATAAAAGCTGTAGCATCAATGACCATGATAGAAGAGAAAAGGGAAAGCTTTATGCCAAGCCAGTAAAAACGTCCCCTTTTAGGAAAAAAAATAAATAAATAAATAAACATTATAAATGTCTATCTCCACAATCGTTATCACATCAGGGAGTCCTCACAGTCATTCAGTGGCACCCTGGTGTACAGCTGCAGGCTAACGGCTCCGTGAGAACTGCATAGGGCGTTAGGAAATAAATCTGATTCTTCGTCTACATCATGCACCACTTGAAGTACCCCCACAGATACGGTGCCGGAAGGCCCTGACAAAGTAGTCCTCTTTTGTAATCTGGTTATTGCTTATGCTAGCAGCATATGAGCTCAGAAACTTGCACAGTAGCTCACAATAGTAGTTCAAATAGCTTTGTGATACAAAAGTATTAAAATGTGGCCTTTTAACAAAATATTTATCTTTTGGAGGTCCCACTGTTAACTGAACTACTTTTTAGCAATTACGAACCTACTTAAGAACTGCGTAACAACTGTTTCCAGATTGCTTCCGGAGCTACCATTCTTAAAGATCATAAAACAACATTTGCCATTAGACCTGTGACTGACATACATTACTTCTAACTTTCCTAGAAGTGGACCCAACATCATATCGCAGAGAAAAGGACAACAGATGGATGCCTGTGATAGCCTTCAGAAATATTTTGATTTAAGTGTTGACGTAGACATGTAAGTGTTTCCTCCCAGACCTGATCAGAGTATTTCAGTCAATTAAATAGTGGCTAAATACTATCCAACTACCTCAACTGGAAGATAGCAGTGGCCACCAAAATTTTATCAACGCCTCAGCAACAATCTGTCATTATGACCGCTACATATTTGAATGGAAATTTGTCGCTACAGCTGTTGCCTCACTTTCAGACTCGTGTGTTTACTTCCCTTTTCTAAAAATGAATTACCGAGAGGGGTGGCGAAATGGTGAGACTCTGGATTCGTATTCGAGAGGACAACCATCCAGCCATCCAGATTTACTGTTTCCCTGAGTTCCCCAAATCGCTTAACGTGAACACAGGGGCGTTTCCTTTAAAGGGCGCGACATATTTTCTTCCCTAATTTGAACTTGTGTTCTATCTCTAATGACCTCGTCGTCGTCTACATGTTAAACTGTACTCTTGCTTCCTTTCTTCATTCTAAAACGAAATTGGTGAGACCTGATTCCATACAGCAGTCTTTGTTCCTGCAGTCTCCTAATAACAGTTTTTCCATAAGTTTTCCTAAAGAGTCTAGCAAACAGCTGGGACTTCAGAGGTGAAGGAGATCTACCCTTACATGTAATCGCGTATGCTTTCTGATACGGTTTTCACTTGACATCTCTTTATCTAACTTCTTTTAGACATTTCGTTTTCAATAATTTATTTGCCTAGGAAACCCATTATTCCAGCACTAGATAACTCGTTCTATTCATTCTATGACTGTGTTCTATTTATTGTATGACTGCGTCATTTCGTGACTACTTTTATGATGCAGTGTGACATCGTCGACTTTTGATGCTGACAAGTAATTATTCTGAATCGTTTTTGTGTTGTTGATGGTGGGAGGGAAGGGATAGGGTGAAATCGATTGGCGGCAGATAGCTAAATTCTCTGGAATAGCCCCAGTGGGGTGATCGAGCTTAGCATTTCCATTAGGTGGGTAGGTCACCACAATGGTGCCACATCCATGAGACATTGCAGAGATGTTTAAAATGAAACCAAGGTCACCAAAGAGGAGTCCCTTGATTAGGAACTGTACAGCTACTAATCTTCCCCGGTTTCCGGCCTAAGTCTGACAACGAAAATTTAACTCACCAGCAGGATTTGAACTGACTACTTGACTTGTTGGTAATAATTTTAATTATACTTCAGCATGAGACGGTATTTGAAGATGAGACATTTGAGTTATAATATTACGATTTATCATATGGAGCACCTCTGTCTTATACATCTCAAGTTCTCAGTTGGTGACAGATTTGCACCGGAAAATATTCTATACTGCTGTGCCGTATTTTCGTAGTTAACGAGCCTGCACTATTTTACGTCAGATCGTACCTGCAGGTACATTTAAGATAACAGCTGTTTTTCCTCGTCTTCTTGAGAGATTTCGCACTCTTTCCGAACTTATATTGTCAACAACGCTGTGAAGTTCCACCTATGTTTCCGTTTTAGTTATCATTATCCAATCACTTAGTGAGGTGAAATCACTTTTTTTCCATAAAACATTCATGAAACAACATTTGCCATTAGACCTGTGACTGACATACATTACTTCTAACTTTCCTAGAAGTGGACCCAACATCATATCGCAGAGAAAAGGACAACAGATGGATGCCTGTGATAGCCTTCAGAAATATTTAGATTTAAGTGTTGACGTAGACATGTAAGTGTTTCCTCCCAGACCTGATCAGAGTATTTCAGTCAATTAAATAGTGGCTAAATACTATCCAACTACCTCAACTGGAAGATAGCTGTGGCCACCAAAATTTTATCAACGCCTCAGCAACATCTGTCATTATGACCGCTACATATTTGAATGGAAATTTGTCGCTACAGCTGTTGCTTCACTTTCAGACTCGTGTGTTTACTTCTTACTTCTTACTTCTGAACGAGTCTAAACACTGCACTTCCCACCGTGGACAATAAATAGGGGAGTTTCACTGTACCTGGTGCCTTGTGAGCAATTACGTGGGCTTCAAGCTGTTTCAGCCACTCGAGCCATTCCTCTTCTTGTTCACGAAACTGGCGAAAAGGCGGTATAGCACCTACCCACCTGATGGAGGTGCTAAGCTCGATCACCCCACTGGGGCTATTCCAGAGAATTTAGCTATCTGCCGCCAATCGATTTCACCCTATCCCTTCCCTCCCACCGTCAACAACACAAAAACGATTCAGAATAATTACTTGTAGAAATTACTTTCTAGGAAATTACTTTCTAGGAAAGTTAGAAGTAATGTATGTCAGTCACAGGTCTAATGGCAAATGTTGTTTTATGAATGTTTTATGGAAAAAAAGTGATTTCACCTCACTAAGTGATTGGATAATGATAACTAAAATGGAAACATAGGTGGAACTTCACAGCGTTGTTGACAATATAAGCTCGGAAAGAGTGCGAAATCTCACAAGAAGACGAGGAAAAACAGCTGTTATCCAAAAATCGAGTCACAAGGTCCATGCGATCAATGCATTGTATTCCAAGACTGTTGCAGGCAGTTCTTTCAGCCGGCACATCTGCTCGTTATAGCTATGGTATCTTACGGATGCCAACGCAATTGTTGTGTCTGTTTGTTCTCCATAAATATTGTGACGTTCTCGACAGTTCCTAAATGTATATTTTCCCTGTGTATTTTCGATCGGAAATACTTCATAGGGTCATTCACTCATTGCTTTATTGCAACTTTTTAATTTACACAATTTTTACATAATTTTTTCTTTCAAAAAATGCATTCAGAGACATTATTGATCATCTAAAGCGGTACTGGTTCTTTTAAAATAAACACATGCTGTAAATAACTAAAACATACAGAAGTGACAGTGTGAACATCAACGGTTCTATTACAGAGTCCTACGATTCTCTCTGTGTGAATGACTCGTCGTTCACTGCGAAGTGCTGCTTACCGCCTTGCTTAAGCTCTCAATGATCTGAGTAATATGATACTGTGACAATGCTTTGAAAAAACAAATTAGGTAACAGATGCTATACCGCCTTTTCGCCAGTTTCGTGAACAAGAAGAGGAATGACTCGAGTGGCTGAAACAGCTTGAAGCCCACGTAATTGCTCACAAGGTACCAGGTACAGTGAAATTCCCCTATTTATTGTCCACGGTGGGAAGTGCAGTGTTTAGACTCGTTCAGAAGTTGTTCCCTAACGCCACTCTGAGTGAAATTTTCTATGAAAAGGTTGTAGATTCGCGAAATAACGATTATGACCAACAAGTGAATGTGGTAGCAGCTGGGTATCAATTCTTTAATTGCAAGAAACAGACAGAACAAACTTACCACGAGTGGGTAACAAATTTGCAGGGCTGACGAGGAAATGCAAATTCAAATGTGCTTGTGGTGCTTTGTTTTCAGATGTTATGTTGCATGATGCGATCGTGTTCAGTATAACTGACGTCAAACTTAAAGAACGGATTTTGAGACAGTCCGATCCATCATTTCAGCACGTAGTGAAAATACTAGATCAGTACTATTCAGGTGCTGTGTGGACCGATAAGTTTGGGCAGCCAACAATTTGTCGGGTCGCGTCGCCCCTTGCTCCCGATTGGTTCATTAGGCAGCGACAGCTTGCGCGCGACACGCCACGTAAACAAGTCTCCATGCCGCTTAACAGCTCTCTACACAGGCGAACAGAATTAAGTCATGCCCTCGGTGCTATTCACGGCACAAACGCCAACACTGCCCACCCAGGCAAGCACAGTGTTAACGTTTGTCGTAATAAATGGTATGTATAATCCATATGTTTACAACAGAACAAACATAGGAATTCTGCCCGCCGGCCGTAGTGGCCGTGCGGTTCTAGGCGCTACAGTCTGGAACCGCGTGACCGCTACGGTCGCAGGTTCGAATCCTGGCTCGGGCATGGATGTGTGTGATGTCCTTAGGTTAGTTAGGTTTAAGTAGTTCTAAGTTCTAGGGGACTGATGACCACAGCAGTTAAGTCCCATAGTGCTCAGAGCCATTTAGCCAATTCTGCCCACTCCCAAAAATCGAGTCACAAGGCCCATGTGATCAATGCATTGTATTCCAAGACTGTTGCAGGCATTAGCAAAACTAGCAAGTGACCAGTTTCTTCAGTGCTACTCCTGTCAAACAAACTTTTTGTTCATTTGCTTCTTTGTGGAAAGCGTGTGAAATTTCAGTTGTACACGGGTGCCTCTGTAATGTTGCTGAATCGTAACACAAATGAATTGTTAGGCTCCCCACACATGTCGAACTAGCACTCACCTGAGGGCTTATAATGGACAAGACGTTCCCATTCTCGGAAAATGTACTTTGCCTGCCATGTATCGCTCGCATACGCGAACAGTGACTTTTATGTTGCTACAGTCACGCGATTGTGAGAACACTTGATTCATTTGATTTGTTTGGCTTCAACATTCAGGACAATGTGTTGTCAGTGTCTGCATTCAATGCAAAAGACCGTGTAGCTAGCTCGCTGAAAGAATTCCCGGAAGGTTTAGGCAAGGCTAACAATTTTATTGCGCATATTACTATGAAAGAAACCGCTCAGCCGAAATTTTGCCCGGCCAGAACTGTTCCCATTGCATTACGGGACAAAGTGGCTTCTGAACTTTAAGAATTGCAAGATAGCGGAGCTATTGCGCCCATACAAGCTAGTCAACGGGCAAATCCACTGGTTTTGCTCCCCAAACCTTCAAGTCGCATTTGCCTCGTGTTGACTCTTAAGTTTACAGTCAACCCACAAACCGTGATTGATACTTACCCATTGCCACGCCCAGAGGATCACATGGACAGATTAGGCGCTGGTCGCTACTTTTCTAAAACTGATTTGCGCGACGCTTATCTTTAAATACCACTAGATGAAGAATCTCAAAAAGTGTGTGCTGTGAACACCCATTTGGGCCTGTTTAAATATTTGCATTTGCCTTTCGGCTGTGCTTCCGCACCCGCCATTTTCCAATGGTATTTGGAACAGCTGACTGCTCAAGTACCAAACTGTTCAAACTATTTGGACGACATTATCGTAGCAGGTCGTATACCTGAAAAAAACATTGCAAATTTGAGTGCTTTGTTTCGTGTGTTATCTGATGCAGGACTGAAGTGTAGACTGGACAAGTGCGATTTTTTTTAAACATGAGTTGCAGTATCTTGGTCATGTCAATAAACAGTCAAGGTGTACTTCCTCTTCAGTCGCATTTGTTAGCCATACTAGACTTGCCAGTTCCTCGCAATATCACAGAATTGCAGTCAGTTTTAGGGAAAATGAGCTATTATATTCGTTTCATACCGAATGCTGCACAAATCGCAGCTCCCTTGGATCGCTTTCGTCGCAAGTGTGTCCCCTTTATTTGGACAACTGAGTGCCAAGAAGCTTTTCAAAAACTTAAAGATGCATAGTTCTGTGATGGCTGCTTAGTTCACTCTGATCCTGACAAAAGCCGGCCGAAGTGGCCGTGCGGTTAAAGGCGCTGCAGCCTGGAACCGCAAGACCGCTACGGTCGCAGGTTCGAATCCTGCCTCGGGCATGGATGTTTGTGATGTTCTTAGGTTAGTTAAGTTTAACTAGTTCTAAGTTCTAGGGGACTAATGACCTCCGCAGTTGAGTCCCATAGTGCTCAGAGCCATTTGATCCTGACAAACCGATTATGTTCCAATTTGACGCTTCCTCTTACAGAAGCGGTGTAGTGCTGTAGCATAGAACTGGTGATAAAGACAGGCCTATGCTTTCGCATCAAACATGTTGTCCAAAGCTCAGTGTAACTACTCATAAATAGAGAAAGAAGCATTGGCTATTATGTATGGTGTCACCAAATTCCACCACTATTTGCATGGCAGAAAATTCTATCTAGTAACGGATCACAACCATTGCAGTCCTTGTTACATCCGACGAAGCTGGTTCCTGTACGTACCGCCCAAAAGTTGCAACGATGGGCTTTGTTGTTGTCTTAAAACCAGTACGAGATTGTGTATCGCCCGAAAGCTAAACATGGTAATGCGGACGCACTTTCATGTCTTCCGATTGGCCCTGATGAAGACTTTGACGTTTCTCTTACCTCTTGTTGTCACATCGATGATCGATGCTCAGGATTCTGAATTGCTTCAATCCTTTCCCCTGAACTATAGGAAAATTGTACAGGCCATGGAAGCTGATTTAGATTTGAACTTTTTGCTACAATACATCCCTACATCTTGCCCTCGCTCATTGCATAGCATAAAGGACACTATAGTGCGCTGATACTTCGCACGTCGTCATAGACTCGCTATACGGCAAGGTGTGATTCTTGTTCCAAATGAGAGTGGACAGTCACATGTGTGAATCCCCGAAGCTTTGCAAAAGAAGTATTGCAGTTATTTCACCAAGGACGCTGGGGGATTGTTCGTATGGAACAGTCGGCGAAGCGACACTGTACTTGGCAGGGCGTGGACACCCAATTATATGGTTCAAATGGCTCTGAGCACTATGGGACTTAACTTCTTAGGTCATCAGTCCCCTAGAACTTAGAAATACTTAAACCTAACTAACCTAAGGACATCACGTACATCCATGCCCGAGGCAGGATTCGAACCTCCGACCGTAGCGCTCGCGCGGTTACAGACTGTAGCGCCTAGAACCGCTCAGCCACTTCGGCCGGCACCCAATTATAACAGATGACGTCACAGTGTTACGCATGTACGGAAAATCAGTCAGCTCCGCCACAAAAATTCTCTGCTTGGCCTAAGTCGCAATCGCCGTTGCAACGTGTGCACATAGGCTTTGAGGAATCTTTTTGGAACACTCGTTGGTTGATTATGGTAGACTCTTAAAGGAAGTTTCCTTTTGCTGTGCCAGTGAACACGACAACATCACGTAGCACAATTCAGGTGTTGTCCTCTATTTTTTGCCCCGAAGATTTACCTGAAGTAATTGTGTCGGACAACGGCTCAGTTCACGTCACATAAGTTTGAAACATTCTGTGAACGCAATGGCATACAACATTTAACTAGTGCACCGTTCCAAACACAGTCAAACGGCGAAGCGGAACGTTTTGTCAGAACCTTCAAGCAGCAGAAGGCCAAACTTCGCACCGCATACACCAGGGATGAAGAAGCACTACAACTGTTTCTAGCCTCCTATCGTTCGCGGCCGCCGCCATCGGACACTGCTCCACCTGCCCCACCTTCCTCAGCATCCGGCGCCGAAGGAAGGACGCAAGTATCGCTTCACGCTGCTTGATGTTGTGTTTTTGAGGGTTTTTTAGCGGCAGCAGACGGTGGGCGCGAGGCGAGATCCTTCGTCGACTTGGCGCATGCATGTATCTCGTTTCAGGCCCACACGGACTGCAGTGCCAACATCACAATCAAATTCGCCACTCTCATGTGCATGGTGATCCTTCCGTGTCTCTTCCCCCAGATGCACGGATCCCGAGGACAGCGGCCACAGCAGCAACCAGAGGGTGTCATCACGACACCACGGGACGTCCCCATGTAGACGGAGACTTCGCCTCCTCCGTCTCCTCTCGTCCTACCTATGGAGCTGGACCCGCCCATTCCGCAGCATCCGACGCCTTCTACATCTTATAATGGGCCTCAGGAGGTGGACGCATACCGTTCTGGTCGTTTTCCGGGGAACGTTTCTGCCAGAGGGAAGACTGGATGGCGGGGTACGACCGAAAACCTGGCGTCCCTTGCAGCCGCAGCTTCCGGTCCAGCGCAGCACCCACGTTCCTGCATCCCCGCCGTGGTCGAGCCCCCTAGATGACGACGGTCCGAGCCTTTGGGGAGGGGGGGAGGGGGGGAGGAAGGTTCCGGCGTAACGTCAAGCGCCGGCTCGCCGGCCAGGTATATTACAGCAGAGAGGTCTGTGAAAAGAACGTCAGCCAATAGTACGCTGCCCGACCCCTCTCTAGGACGACAATGAGACAGCAGCGGCATCTACACCAAGAGAACATAAGCGCCGCGCCCCCAGGTCCCGACCCAGTTGAAGACTAGCCTTTCTACGGGCACTACATCAGCGATTTAGGAACTGTATTGTTTCACTTGCACGAGGAGTTGTGTATTTTGTCTGTCGTCCTTTGCTTGCGACACATCGTTGTAAACTCTCAAATTTAAGTATTGTCATTTACCTTACTGTAATAAAAATTCATTAATACGATTTGCTTGAATTGTTGTCTAGCGATCCGAGAAAGCAGGTTTCCTAGGCACCCCATGTTCGACGAGTAGTCAGGACACAACAACAGATCTCCATGTATTCGGTCAGAAGATCTGGCAACGTATCTATATCGTTCGTAAAGGGTGTCGTATAAATATAAAAATTTTCATTGTTCTTTCTAAAACCCTGAAATTGATTTTCAGATTCCTGCATCATATCGAAAAGTATGGCTGAGTGTTCCATTCAGTCTTTAGGATTACGGTCGGCCAATACACTGAAATGAGAAAAAAAAGTGTTTGCATTTGCTTGTGCTTGCCAGAAAGTCAGTTTCATTTGTAATGCGTTTATTATTTGAAACATTGCACTGATAAGGTGGTTTCTACCGTGAAGACACCAGTTTGAGTCACCTAAATGAGCAGTCAAATCTACCAAAAATACTGAATCTGCCACCCAGTTGGCACTGTTAAATTCCGGCACAGATTTTGCTTTTGATATTATGAACGATTGATTTCATTACATCTACATCTACATGGTTACTCTGCAATTCACACTTAAGTGCCTGGCAGAGGGCTCATTGAACCATTTTCATACTACTTCTCTACCATTCCACTCTCGTATGGCGCTTGGGAAAAAGGAACAAAAATCAAATGGCTCTGAGCAGTGTGGGACTTAACATCTGAGGTCATCAATCCCTTAGAACTACTTAAACCTAACTAACCTAAGTACATCACACACATCCATGCCCGAAGCAGGATTCGAACCTGCGACCGTAGCGGTCGCGCGGTTCCAGACTGAAGCTAGGCGCCCGGCCACACCGGCCGGTGGAAAAAGGAACACCTAAATCTTTCCGTTCGAGCTCTGATTTCTCCTATTTTAATTATGCTTTAAAATCTTTTTAACATCTGGCCTCGACTGAGCTACCTTACTTCTGTAAAACATACGATATTACCATACTGAGCATCCTAATTTGCGATGAATTCCTGGAACTGGTGATTTTTTGATCCCATGACTCTCATAAAATTCACAGTCTTGACGACGATTTGTATAACGTGATACATTTTTAAAGCTTTTGCGCATAATTTTTTTTGGTGTATTATGCAATGTTATTTCATAAGATAAGTTTCCGCCATTAATAGCATCATCTTCTATTAATTTTACAAGCTCTTCTTTTCTAGCTATCATAGCTGGGGCACAATCCGTAACTACGGCAGATATATTGGCAAGAGACAAACAAAACCGCTTTTTCTCCACCTCTTCATATAAATCTATTAGTGTTGTCATGTCTTTCTAATGGTATTAATAAAGCTATTTCTTCATAAACACAATATTAGTCGTTAATAACTCTAATAAACATGCAAATTGGGCCGTATCAGTAGCATCAAATTGCTTCTGAATAAAATCTGAAACTTCAAGTTTTACTTTTCATATTTTTTTTTCAATAGATTTCTCAAGTTCATCAGTTCTCCTGATAAGTTTGATGAGATAACCAAATTTGAAAAATATCTCCTTTCTTGTCAGGGGAATTGCATCTTCCACTCTGTCTAAGCATTCTTTAATAAATTCGCGTCAGATTTCCGACAGGTACCGACCACTTTATAAAGAATTGTCTCCACTGTAGGTGGGTTATTAAAGGAATGGTCATGATGACAACTGCAGGGCGGCAAATGGCAAGGGAAGCAGCTCCTGCCGTCACGACACATTTTGATTTGTACCGATCATCTCCTTTGTTAGAAATTTCACAAGAAAGTACAAATATATCGTGAAACCCCAGTATAGAGACGATCATGTTCTAATGTGCCTCTTATTGTAGCAACGAAAACGATATATCACATTAAACCAGTTGTAACACATTTACGGTCCTGTTACATACCAAACATTGGCAGTATATGAAACGAAATGTCGTGTGGCTAGGGCCTCCCGTTGGGTAGACCGTTCGCCTGGTGCAGGTCTTTTGAGTTGACGCCATTTCGGCGACCTGCGCGTCGATGGGGATGAAATGATGATGATTAGGACAAGACAACACCCAGTCCCTGAGCGGAGAAAATCTCCGACCCAGCCGGGAATCGAACCCGGGCCCTTAGGATTGACAGTCTGTCACGCTGACCACTCAGCTACCGGGGGCGGACAACATTGGCAGTAATTGCAATACACGTGAAGACTACCAATGTCTACCGACTTGTAGTGATCAGAACTACGATGAAAAAAGTTCCTTACCTGAGTACTAGAAGGTATCAGATAGATTATATAATGGTAAGACAGAGATTTAGGAACCAGGTTTTAAATTGTAAGACATTTCCAGGGGCAGATGTGGACTCTGACCACAATCTATTGGTTATGAACTGTAGATTAAAACTGAAGAAACTGCAAAAAGGTGGGAATTTAAGGAGATGGGACCTGGATAAACTGAAAGAACCAGAGGTTGTACAGAGTTTCAGGGAGAGCGTAAGGGAACAATTGACAGGAATGGGAGAAAGAAATACGGTAGAAGAAGAATGGGTAGCTTTGAGGGATGAAATAGTGAAGGTGACAGAGGATCAAGTAGGTAAAAAGACGAGGGCTAGTAGAAATCCTTGGGTAACAGAAGAAATATTGAATTTAATTGATGAAAGGAGAAAATATAAAAATGCAATAAATGAGGCAGACAAAAAGGAATACAAACGTCTCAAAAATGAGATCGACAGGTAGTGCAAAACGGCTAAGCAGAGATGGCTAGAGGACAAATGTAAGGATGTAGAGACTTATCTCACTAGGGGTAAGATAGATACTGCCTACAGGAAAATTAAAGAGACCTTTGGAGAAAAGAGAGCCACTTGTATGAATATCAAGAGCTCAGATGGAAACCCAGTTCTAAGCAAAGAGGAGAAAGCAGAAAGGTGGAAGGAGTATATAGAGGGTCTATACAAGGGCGATGTACTTGAGGACAATATTATGGAAATGGAAGAGGATGTAGATGAAGATGAAATGGGAGATACGATACTGCGTGAAGAGTTTGACAGAGCACTGAAAGACCTGAGTCGAAACAAGGCCCCGGGAGTAGACAACATTCCATTGGAACTACTGACGGCCTTGGGAGAGCCAGTCCTGACAAAACTCTACCATCTGGTGAGCAAGATGTATGAGACAGGCGAAATACCCTCAGACTTCAAGAAGAATATAATAATTCCAATCTCAAAGAAAGCAGGTGTTGACAGATGTGAAAATTACCGAACTATCAGTTTAATAAGTCACAGCTGCAAAATACTAACGCGAATTCTCTACAGACGAATGGAAAAACTGGTAGAAGCCGACCTCCGGGAAGATCAGTTTGGATTCTGTAGAAATGTTGGAACACATGAGGCAGTACTGACCCTATGACTTATCTTAGAAAATAGATTAAGGAAAGGCAAACCTACTTTTCTAGCATTTGTAGACTTAGAGAAAGCTTTTGGCAATGTTGACTTGAATACTCTCTTTCAAATTCTAGAGGTGGCAGGGGTAAAATACAGGGAGCGAAAGGCTATTTACAATTTGTACAGAAACCAGATGGCAGTTATAATAGTCGAGGGGCATGAAAGGGAAGCAGCGGTTGGGAAGGGAGTGAGGTAGGGTTGTAGCCTCTCCCCGATGTTATTCAATCTGTATATTGAGCAAGCAGTAAAGGAAACAAAAGAAAAATTCGGAGTAGGTATTAAAATCCATGGAGAAGAAATAGAAACTTTGAGGTTCACCGATGACATTGTAATTTTGTCAGAGACAGCAAAGGACTTGGAAGAGCAATTGTACGGAATGGACAGTGTCTTGAAAGGAGGATATAAGATGAACATTGACAAAACCAAAACGAGGATAATGGAATGTAGTCGAATTGAATCGGGTGATGCTGAGGGAATTAGATTAGGAAATGAGGCACTTAAAGTAGTAAAGGAGTTTTGCTATTTGGGGAGCAAAATAACTGATGATGGTCGAAGTAGAGAAGATATAAAATGTAGACTGGCAATGGCAAGGAAAGCGTTTCTAAAAAAGAGAAATTTGTTAACATCGAGTATAGATTTAAGTGTCGGGAAGTCGTTTCTGAAAGTATTTGTATGGAGTGTAGCCATGTATGGAAGTGAAACATGGACGATAAATAGTCTGGACAAGTAGAGAATAGAAACTTTCGAAATGTGGTGCTACAGAAGAATGCTGAAGATTAGATAGGTAGATCACATAACTAATGAGGAGGTATTGAATAGAATTGGGGAGAATACGAGTTTGTGGCGCAACTTGACAAGAAGAAGGGACCGGTTGGTAGGACATGTTCTGAGGCATCAAGGGATCACAAATTTAACATTGGAGGGCTGCGTGGAGGGTAAAAATCGTATAGGGAGACCAAGAGATGAATACACTAAGCAGATTCAGAAGGATGTAGGCTGCAGTACGTACTGGGAGATGAAGCAGCTTGTACAGGATGGAGTAGCATGGAAAGCTGCATCAAACCAGTCTCAGGACTGAAGACAATAACAACAACAACCTGAGTTCTACAGAAGTACCATAGAATTTCCTTGTATTTACAGAAATTGGTTACATTATGCGTCTCTAAGTCTCTGATTTCGCAGTTGCAACTGAAGAGCCGTAAGATAACAGACCTGTGCTTCTTACTGATTGGTTGGTTAATAAGAACGAGGAGGTTTGTGTAATACACGCTCATTTCTTGGGCTGCATTGATAATTGCTATGGGCCGAACGCCGCCCGCTGGCCGCTGGTTGGAATACAATGCTCTAGCTACTAATTCAGATTCGCAGCTTTGGCTTTCATTTCTTTAGGTCTTGTAAAGTTCGTCAGAGAAGATTTGAAGTCACTCAGAGAGTTTGACAAACATGTACATCTACATCCTCTGCAAACCACGGTAAGTACACAGTAGGGGGTGCTTCTCATAGTATCACTTATTAGCGCTTCTTTCGGCTCCAGTCAGTTACAGAAAAATTAACACCTATTGTATTGTATTGTATTGTATGTTAACCGGGGGCTTAGAAACGACTGAGAGGCTCCGTCCCCGCCGCAGCCGCAGTGGTCCACAACCCCACGACGACTACCGCAGTCCACTTCACCCCTCTGCCTCCCCACACCGAAGCCAGGGTTATTAACACCTAAATGCTTCTGCGCATGCTGTACTGTTAGTCTAATCTTGCTTCGCAGCTGTGTGGAAGCGACGTGATAATTTTTCTCTGTGATGCCCTGCAGGTGCAGGTGTTTACTCAGCTGTGTGAAATATCAAATTATGTGACTCAGTCAGTCGTAACCCTTTATCGCTACCAAATCTTATACCGAGTACACTAAGAGCGGAGTAGGGAAAAAGACTGACATTTCCACGTCGGATTCAGTTGCCGGCGTGTGCACATATCTTCTCTGGAAAGCAAACTGTCCGTATCACAAGGCCAAAATCGTCCTGCAACGGTTTGAGGAGCATGATAGTGCACTCATGCTGATGTTTTGGCCATAAAATTCGGCTTATCTGAATCCGATGAAACCCAACTGCGACGCTATCGGGCGCCAGCTTCGCGCCCACAAAGAAACCGCCCGTAAATTACGGAAGGTGTGTGACCTGTGCGTTGGCATCTGCTGCCACACACCTCTGGAAACCTGTCAAGTACTTGTCGAATCCACGGCACGCAGAATCATTGCTGAACTGCGTTCCAGAAGTGGACCAAAACGCTTTTAACTAGGATGTCATAAAGTTTTGGCTCACCAGTGTATCAGTAAACGGCTGATGCGGGGCACAGTCTGAGTTCCAGGTTACCTTTCTTAAAGCGTCCAGGGCAACAAAAATTTGGTTTCTAATATATAATACAGTTATTGACAGATCTTAAGGCAGTGTAAATGATGGCGCGCAAATTACCAAGATTATGTTCACCCCGTACATCCACATTTACATCTACATGGTTACTCTGCAATGCACACTTAAGTGCCTGACTGAGGGTTCATCGAACCATTTTCATTCTACTTCTGTAGCATTCCATTCTCGAATGGCGCGTGGGAAAAAGGAACACCTAAATCTTTCCGTTCGAGCTCTGATTTCTCTTATTTTATTATGATGATCATTTGTCCCTACATAGGTGGTTGTCAACAAAATATTTTCGCATTCGGAAGAGAAAGTTGGCGATTGAAATTTCGTAAATAGATCTCGCCGCAAAGAAAACCGCGTTTCCAGCGACTGTCACCCCAACTCGCGTATCATATCATATTGCGCGATAACACGAAACGAGCTGCCCTTCTTTGCACTTTTTCGATGTCCTCCGTCAATCCTACCTGCTAAGGATCCCATACCGAGCAGCAATATCCCAGCAGAGGACGGACAAGTGTAATGTAGGCTGTCTCTTTAGTGGGTTTGTCGCATCTTCTAAGCTTTCTGCCAACAAAGCGTAGTCTTTGTTTCACTTTCCCCACAATATTATCTATGTGGCCTTTCCAATTTAAGTTGCTCGTACTTTTAATTCCTAGGTATTTATTCGAATTGACAGACCTTAGATTTTTGCGATTCATAGTATACCCAAAATTTATCGGATTTCTTTTAGTACCCATGTGGATGACCTCGCACTTTTCTTTGTTTAGTGCCAATTGCCACTTTTCGCACCATACAGAAATTCTCTCTAGATCATTTTGTACTTGGAATTGATCGTCTGATGATTTTACTAGACGGAAAATTAGTGTCATCTGCAAAAACTAAGGGGGCTGCTCAGATTATCGCCTAGATCATTTACGTAAATCAGGAACAGCAGAGGGCCTATGACACTATCTTGCGGAACGCCAGCTATCACTTCCGTTCTACTCGATGATTTACCGTCTATCACTACGAACGGTGACCTCTCTGAGAGGAAATCACGAATCCATTCACACAACTGAGACGAGACTCTATATGCACGCAATTAGATTAACAGTCACCTGTGAGGAACGGTATCAAAAAGTATTTGACAATGCAACCACTTAGCGACTTCCGACAAACGTTACACGTAATTTCAAATCTTTATGAAACATTTTCTCGCTGACAGCCCCACAAAATGATAAAGGGAGAAAGTTTGTCGCTTATTAAATTATTATTGCCTCTCTGTAGCAGTTCTGGACTTCGGAATGCACAATGGACATGAATGGATGCAGGTGATCAGACAGGATTCTCACGCACGTGTCACCTGTCAGAGTCGTATCTAGACGTTTCATTGGTCCCATATCGCTCCAACTTCACACGCCCCACACCATTTCAGAGCCTCCTCCAGCCTGAACAGTCCCGTGCTGACATGCAACGCCCATGGATTCATGAGACTGTTCCATAGCAGTATCCGCTCAAAACAATTTGAAGCGAGACTTGTCTGACCAGGCAATGTGTTTCCAGTCATCAACAGTCCAATGTCGGTTTTGACGGGCCCACGCTAGGCGTAAAGCTTTGTGTCGTGCAGTCATCAAGAGTACACGAGTGGGCTCCGACAGCCCATTTCGATTATGTTTCGTTGAATGGTTGGCACGCTGACGCTTTCTGATGACCCAGCATTGAAATCTGCAGCAATTTGCGGAAGGGTTGCACTTCTGTGACGTTGAACTGTTCTCTTCGGTCGTCGTCGTTCCCGTTCTTGCAGGATATTCTTCTGGCCACAGCGATGTCGGAGATTTGATGTTTTACCGGATTCCTGATATTCACGGTACAATCGTGAAATGGACGTATGGGAAAATCCCCACTTCATCGCTACCTCGGAGGTGTTATGTCCCATCGCTCGAGCGCCGACTATAACACCACGTTCAAACTCCCTTAAATCTTGATGAACTGCCATTGTAGCAGCAGTAACCGATGTAACAACTGCGCCAGACATTTGTTGTCTTGTAAAGGCGTTGCCGATCCCAGCCGTATTCTGCCTGTTTACATCTCTCTGTGTCTGAAACACGTGCCTATACCAGTCTCTTTGGGGCTTCAGTGTATTATTTATTATTCATGTCTTTTTTTGCCAGTGATGTATAATTCATAGTATATAAATGTTTTTTTAAATATATATTTGAATGTAGGAGGTTGATTACCTCTGTACACGGCATACGACAAATAAAATTTAAACGCTACATATACACAAGCAGAGCAAGGAATTATTTTAAATTACAACACAACTCGATGTTCTATTGAATTAAGGATAACAAAGCCACTCGTGTAGTCGCCTTTAGTCAAAAGCTAAAACAGTGAAGTACCACGGAACTCAAAGTCGAACACAGGCATTATGTTGCGGAGCGGTACGTGCACGTCACACTAACTGTCGGGAATCTTCATCCTATGATGTTCTTCGGCCTTGTTGGCTAAACAACCTACAGTATAATAGTTTTAATGTGTCGTGGATACACAGAACAGAAAACACACACCTGTAGTTACAGGAGTTTGAATAATGGATAAGGCCGTCAATTTTTAGAGTTCCGTACCTCGATCTGTAAAAGCGGAACTCTTATACTTATAGGATCACTTTGTTGTCCGTCAGTCTAACTGTCAAGACACCTTATCTCGGGAACGGGTAGACATATCAAGTTGACACTCATGTCACATACAAAGGTCTAAGGTATCTTGGTACTGTAATAAATGTAAGTTCCTAAGTCAATGCAATCGAAAGATACGGTAATTTATGTCACATACTTTGCTACTCAAACTCACTCATCAAAACCCTGTTGACCTAGAACCATGAAATTTGGCAAGAATCAAGAACATAGGGAACAAGCAAAGGAAAAAAAAATCCGAAAACTGTTAATCTGTAATTATCTCACACGAAAATTTTTTTTTGTCATTTGTCGTCTGACTGTCTGTAACTATCTCTCTGTAATTATCTCGCATGGAAAAAATTGTTTTGTCATTTGTTATCTGATGGCAACGGCCTTGCCGCAGTGGATACACCAGTTCCCGTGAGATCACCCAAGTTAAGCGCTGTCGGGCGTGGCCGGCACTTGGATGGGTGACCATCCAGGGCGCCATGCGCTGTTGCCATTTTTCGGGGTGCACTCAGCCTCGTGATGCCAATTGAGGAGCTACTCGACCGAATAGTAGGGCTTCGGTCAAGAATACTATCTTACGACCGGGAGAGCGGTGTGCTGACCCCACGCCCCTCCTATACGCATCCTCCACCGAGGATGACACGGCAGTCGGATGGTTCCGGTAGGCCACCCTTGGCCTGAAGACGGAGTGCTTACATTTGTTATCTGATTGTCTGTCCGTTCATCTGTTATGTCCCCTTTTTCCTAGGAACGGATAGAGATATCAGGTTGAGGTTTATGTCACACACAAAGGCCTATAATCTCTTGGCAGTGTAATAAATGTAAGCTTCTTAGTCCATGCAGTCAAAAGATACGGCCATTTATGTTACATATTTTGATATTCGCAAACTGTCTCATCAAACCGTATAGGATGCTTCCCGTTTACCTAGTATCATGAAAATTGGCGAACAGCAAGCTTTGACAGTAGCAATAAGGGGAAAAATACTAGAATTGTTAATTTTTAAATATATAATACCAAAGAAATATTTTTATCATACGTTATCCGACCGACTGTCTGTCTCTTCACGTGTTAACATGTCATTTTTTCTCAAGAAAGGATAGGCATATCAAGTTGAAATTTATGTCACATACTAAGATCTATAGTACATTCATGCTGCAGAAATGTTAAGATTCTAAACCAATGCAGTCAAAAGATGTGGCCATTTATGTAAACTCACTCATCAAAACCTGTAGGGTACTTCCCGTTCCCTAGAATCATGCAATTTGCCAAGAAGCGAGATTCCACAGTACAAGTAAAGGAAAAATCCGTAAATTGTTGATCTGTAATTATATCACACAAAAATATTTCTTTTTTCGTTTCTTATCAGACTTCCAACTTAAAATTGCAACATTCTCGACAGCCTTGGAATTTCTTGGATCGATATTTTGCCAGTCTCAATGTCGATAGCAGGTAAAAATCGTCGAAACTCTCGATTCCCTGGATCGATGAATTGTCTGTACATATTGCTAATGAAGTTTACCCTCACAACGCGAGTCCCACTAGCGCCTGGCCAATTTGTTTCATTTAGACCTCTTCTTAGACTTCTTCTGAAACTCCCCCATAGCCGGTCCCAAGTGATTGAGAAAGCAGGAGGGGGAGCGGTAACATCTCGTTAAAAAACCTTGATTCACCTGACTCCGGGTGACAGTACTTAGTAATGGCCCCTTGTGAGGGTTACAACGAAGACCTCAGTAGCTGTGACGGCGGAAGAGGCAATCCTACTTAGTTGATGAAGGGGATTAAATCCGGGACAGATGAGAGTCGGAGACTGTCAAGAAAGCAACTCTTCTAGAAGAAGAAAGTCTCAAATAAAACTAGACAGATCTTGAGGCCTCAAAGTGGCAGCTCTATCACATACCCACAAGACTTACTTTGCTAAAGGATAGTAACCTAATCAGAGGGCACCTATAATTACTTGTAAAATTTTCTTCCTTTTCTTCTTCTCTGGAACAATATAGTATTATCTTTTCTTGTCTGGTCTAACAGTTCAGTATTTCTGTGTCAAACCATTCAAAAAATGGCTCTGAGCACTATGGGACTTAACATCTGAGGTCATCAGTCCCTTAGAACTTAGAACTACTTAAACCTAACTAAGGACATCACACACATCCATGCCCGAGGCAGGATTCGAACCTGCGACCGTAGCGGTCGAGCGGGTCCAGACTGAAGCGCCTAGAACCACTCGGCCACTCCGGCCGGCGTCAAACCATTAATCGTGACAATAACGTACAGGGTCAGGCATAATAAAGCTGTGAGGACGGGGTGTGAGTCGTGTTAGCTCAGTTGGTAGAACATTTGCCCGCGAAAGGCAAAGGTCCCGAGTTCGAGTCTCGGTCGGGCACACAGTTTTAATCTGCCAGGAAGTTTCATATCAGCGCACACTCCACTACAGAGTGAAAATCTCATTCTGGAAATATCCCCCAGGCTGTGGCTGAGCCATGTCTCCACAATATCCTTTCTCTCAGGAGAGCTAGTTATGCATGGTTTGAAGGCGAGCTTCTGTAAGGTTTGGAAGGTAGGAGACGAGGTACTGGCAGAGGTGTGTGTGTGGTTTGAGGTTTTCGGGCGCTAAACAGCGTGGTCATCAGCGCCCAAACGCATAGAAACAGGAACACAGGCCTTCTCCGACGTTGTGGGGAGAGTTGCAGGTTGCAAAACAACCGCAGCAGCACAGTAGTAGTAGTAGTAGTAGAGGGGTTTTTGGGCGCACAACAGCAAGGTCTTCAGCGCCCGTTCAGTAACATAGGGAGACGGGTGTCAAGAAAAATCCCAGAACAGGAATACAAAACGGAACATAAAACACGGGTAACAATCGTTGAAAAATATGTGCTCATCCACACCGATGCGTGGGATGAAGCAGGGTGTCAACAGTAAAACATGGACAACACAGGAAGAAAATGATAGAGGGAGCTAAAACAATGTAGCAGATGGAAGTGGCTGGCTGACCACAAAGAAAAAAGGGGAGGAGCAGCCACTCTGCAATACACTAAAACCTCCATCCTAGAAGTTGAGGCCAGAGTCCAGACACATCACAAAACTTTAAAAACCCTAGACACACACGACTCATCATTAGCTAAAACAGAAGGCAGATCCCCATCAACTTGTGCTTCTGGCCGTGTATCACGGTATAAAATGCAGTCTGTTAAAATGTGCCGGACAGAGATGTGCACACCACAAGCATCACAAAACGGAGGATCCTCCCGCCGTAATAAAAAGCTATGTGTGAGAGGACAGAGCCCGATCCGATGACGTGTGAGGGCCACCTCTTCCCGCCTGAGCAACCGGCAGGAGGAACGCCACGGCCGAG
The DNA here is from genome assembly GCF_021461385.2 of Schistocerca piceifrons. Classification (NCBI taxonomy): domain Eukaryota; kingdom Metazoa; phylum Arthropoda; class Insecta; order Orthoptera; family Acrididae; genus Schistocerca; species Schistocerca piceifrons. The sequence goes on along the minus strand of NC_060140.1, from coordinate 579,004,893 downwards.
TGGTTGACTTTACCAACAGCAGTTTATTGGCCGTCACCGCCAGCCATTCGTCCTCCCACAACTCCATGCACTTCCTGTGTAGTGCAGCAATGACCGACTGCAAGGGGATAGGACACTGGACCACATCCTGCTCTCTGCAGGCCTCCTTGGCAGCCCGATTGGCCTGTTCATTGCCCCATATGCCGACATGACCAGGCACCCAGCAGAAGGATACCTCTTTACCCCGCCGTTGGAGCAAGTATAGTTGGTCATATATCAGCTGGACCATCTCCTCAGTCGGGTATAGGTTCTGCAGTGATTGTAAGGCACTAAGAGAATCGGAGCAGAGAAGAAATCGATCGCCCCGAACACGATGCATGTAAATCTGTGAGGACGAGGCGTGAATCGTGCTTGGGTAGCTCAGCTCAGCTTACCCGCGAAAGGCAAAGGTCCCGAGTTCGAGTCTCGGTCCGGCACACAGTTTTAATCTGCCAAGAAGTTTCATATCGGCGTACACTCCGCTGCTGAGTGAAAATCTCATTCTGATAATAAAGAGCGATTTTTAAAAGGCTGTTAAGTAAAAATAGTTCGTTAAATTTATTTATTTCGTTATCTTAAAATACATGTGAAAAAGCAGTTTTTGTAATAGTAAAACATCGGTTAATTTTTGAAAATAACTCCGATAAGATGGCGTCCGCTTGGACGCACACATTCCCCCAGCCGGACCTTGAAGTGAATCATCACACTGCGCAGTACTGATGGTGTAATCTGAATATCTTTCTGTCGGATCCTCTCTTCCACGGCTTCAATTGTTCGAGGAGGGTTATCTTGATAAACTTTGCTTTTCAGATAACCCCACAAAAAAAGGTCACCCATTGTGAGGTTCAGTGAACGAGAGGACCATGCAATATCCCCATTTCGGGAGATATATGATTTGGAAACAAAAGATTGACAATATTCATGCTTACTCGAGCAATGTGGGAAGTTGCTCCGTCCTGCTGGAAAAACTCTCATCGTTCACTTCGTAGTGTGCAAGTTGTGGAGTAAAAAAAGTTTTCCAACATATTTGCGTATCTCTGCGAAGTCACTGTTACAGCATTGCCACGGCCATCTTCATGAAAAGTAGGCCCTATGATCCCTAATGAAGACATGGCGCACCACACACTGACATTTGCGGATTGCAGTGGTGGCTGATGTATTTCTTTAGGAATTACGTCACTCTAAAATCGAGATTTCTGCTTGTTCACATTACCGGAGAGATGGAAGTGAGCTTCATCACTCATCCACAAAGCCGGCCGAAGTGGCCGCGCGGTTCTGGCGCTGCAGTCTGGAACCGCGAGACCGCTACGGTCGCAGGTTCGAATCCTGCCTCGGGCATGGATGTGTGTGATGTCCTTAGGTTAGTTAGGTTTAACTAGTTCTAAGTTCTAGGGGACTAATGACCTCAGCAGTTGAGTCCCATAGTGCTCAGAGCCATTTGAACCATTTTTGAACTCATCCACAAACGGTATACCATGTCGTCGTCCAAAAATTCTACGCAGAACCGGCATCGGGTCCCTAAGGGCCTTAACCATTTGGATTTTGTACGGGTGAAAGTGCAAATCTTGGTGTAAAATTCTTCTTCTGTTCTATTTGAAATCCCAAATGTAGAGCAGTGTCGGCGAGCTGAGCGACGAAGGCTTCTTGCAGTGGCAAATCTTAACACATTACATGTTTTCAGGTGTGCGCACAGTTTTTGGTCTCCCAGATTTCTTCTTTGTCGTTGACGCCGTCTCCTCACAGTTCTCAACCCACTTTTTAATCGCACAGGCAGATGGCACCAACCGATTGCGATTAATACTGAATTGATTGCGGAATGCACGACGTGCGAGCTGGTACGAACTACCGTTTTGATAAAATGCTTTGACAGCTTACGCATGATGGTGAGAGGTCCAGCGCTCCATTATCACTAAATGCTATTTCGCGCCAAACGTAACTGACGCTATCCCCTCGACCTCTCTCTGACACAGCTTGATTCGCGCGCTTTTTAAAGTCGCTCAGTATTATGCCTCACCCTGTATATTGGCAGTACGCCACTGTTTGACCAACTATTATATGAGTATCATAACGTAACTACACATATCAAAAAAAGTTTTGCACCACCTCGGTTCCGAGAGATCCGGAATTTGTGTAGAAAATTGGAATAGAGTCAACATAAACATCATTTCCGCCCTTTCTATTGCTCATGAAAACCACACATTGCATGTTGTACCACCGTACAGCGAGACCTTCAGAGGTGGTGGTCCAGATTTCTGTACACACCGGTACCTCTAATACCCAGTAGCACGTCCTCTTGCATTGATACGTGACTGTATTCGTCATGGCATACTACCCACAAGTTCGTCAAGGCACTGTTGGTTCAGATTGTCCCACTCCTCAACGGCGATTCGGCGTAGATCCCTCAGAGTGACTGATATGTCATGTCGACCGTAAACAGCCCTTTTCAATATATCTCAGGCATGTCCTATAAGGTTTATGTCTGGAGAACATACTGGCCACTCCAGTCGAGCGATGTCGTTATCCTGAATGAAGTCATTCATAAGACGTGCACGATGGGGGCGCGAATTGCCGTCCATGAAGAATGCCTCGCCAATATGCTGCCGATATGGTTGCACTATTGGTCGGAGGATGGCATTCAGGTATCGTACAGCCGTTACGGCGCCTTCCATGACCACCAGCGGCGTACGTCGGCCCCACATAATACCACCCCAAAACAGCAGGGAACCTCCACCTTGCTGCACTCGCTGGACAGTGTGTCTAAGGCATTCAGTCTGACCAGGTTGCCTCCAAACACGTCTCCGACGGTTGTCTGGTTGAAGGCATATGCGACACTCATCGGTGAAGAGAACTTGATGTCAGTCCTGAGCGGTCCGTTGGGCATGTTGTTGTGTCTATCTGTACCGCGCTGCATGGTGTCGCGATTGCAAAGATGGACCTCGCCATGGACGTCGGGAGTGAAGTTGCGCATCATGCAGCATACTGCGCACAGTTTGAGTCGTAACACGACATCCTGTTGCTCCACGAAAAGCATTATTCAACATGGTGGCGTTGCTGTAAGGGTTCCTCCGAGCCGTAATCCGTAGGTAGTGGTCATCCACTGCAGTAGTAGCCCTTGGGCGGCCTGAGCGAGGCCTGTCATCGACAGTTCCCGTCTCTCTGTATCTCCTCCATGTCCGAACAACATCGCTTTGGTTCACTCCGAGACGCGTTGACGCTTCCCTTGTTGAGAACCCTTCCTGGCACAAAGTAACAATGCGGACGCTATCGAACCGATTGAACCACAGACAACACGAGCCATGTACCTCCTCCTGGTGGAACGACTGGAACTGATCGTCTGTCGCACCTCCTCCGTATAATAAGCGCTGCTCATGCATGGTTGTTTACATCTTTGGGTGGGTTTAGTGACATTCCTGAACAGTCAAAGGAACTGTGTCTCTGATACAATATCCACAGTAAACGTCTATCTTCAAGAGTTCTGGGAACTGGAGTGATGCAAAACTTTTATTGATGTGTGTATAAATGCGATCTGCGTGCTGGTTATTCTTTGGTATTAATTATTATGACATATCCATGTGTCGAACAGAGTTGTGGGTTTTCTCTTTTGTCAATGCGGCTAAGTTGTGAAGAGAGTTGATAACGAGCGATTAATAGTCTTTTACCATTACATTTTAATTGAGTGGAAATGAATTGTCAAGAGGACGGAGTCCGATAAAAGGCTGCTGGTGAGACTCAAATCACATCGGGTACTTTTTTACGAATCAGTCATCAAGGTTTCAGTTACGATGGCACGGGCTTAATAGGAATATCGGACGCTGCGAACGAGCCTGCTACAGGGTCAACACTAGTTCACGCCTCCGCTACGAGAGCTTCAATACTCAGGCCGGTATAGCAGACTGAGGAGTCCCTCTAATCTGTGTTCACAGGAGCTGCTACCTCACATGGATCTTCTGTATAGATTTGTGAGCTAAATCACAGACTAATTCTGAAAATTTAACTTTAATACTGAAACTGATTATACCAGAGTAGCAAAAAAAAAAAAAAAAAAAAAAAAAAAAAAAAAAAAAAAAAAAAAAAAATCGTAAGAAATAATTCAACAGGCATTTTGCCTAAATGATGAAGAGCAGAAGAGGAAAGACTTCTTTTGGTAATCCGTATGTTGTGACAGTATCGCTTACGACAGGCCGATACGATCGATTGTGTGATTGGACTGAAGAGTTCCTGGATAACAGAACGCAGCATGTCATTCTCAATGGAGAGAAGTCTTCCGAAGTAAGAGTGATTTCAGGTGTGCCGCAGGGGAGTGTTGTAGGACCGTTGCTATTCACAGTATACATAAATGACCTTGTGGAAAACATCGGAAGTTCACTGAGGCTTTTTACGGATGATGCTGTGGTATATCGAGAGGTTGTAAAAATGGAAAATTGTACTGAAATGCAGGAGGATCTGCAGCGAATTGACGCATGGTGCAGGGAATGGCAATTGAATCTCAATGCAGACAAGTGTAATGTGCTGCGAATACATAGAAAGAAAGATCTCATATTATTTAGCTACAATACAGCAGGTCAGCAACTGGAAGCAGTTAATTCCATAAATTATCTGGGAGTACGCATTAGGAGTGATTTAAAATGGAATGACCATATAAAATTAATCGCCAGTAAAGCAGATGCCTGACAGATTCATTGGAAGAATCCTAAGGAAATGCAGTCTGAAAACAAAGGAAGTAGGTTACAGTACACTTGCTCGCCCACTTCTTGAATACAGCTCAGCAGTGTGGTATCCGTGCCAGATAGGGTTGATAGAAGATATAGAGAAGATCCAACGGAGAGCAGCGCGCTTCGTTACAGAATCATTTAGTAATGGCGCAAGCGTTACGGAGATGATAGATAAACTCCAGTGGAAGACTTTGCAGGAGAGACGCTCAGTAGCTCGGTACGGGCTTATGTTGAAGTTTCGAGAACATACCTTCACCGAGGAGTCAAGCAGTATATTGCTCCCTCCTACGTACATTTCGCGAAGAGACCATGAGGATAAAATCAGAGAGATTGGAGCCCACACAAAGAAATACCGACAATCTTTCTTTCCACGAACAATAAGAGACTGGAATAGAAGGGAGAACCGACAGAGGTACTCAAGCTACCCTCCGCCACACACCTTCATCTGGCTTGCGGAGTATGGATGTAGATGTAGATGTAGAGGGAATACACTATGAAAGAACTGTTTCTACACACAGTTTTTTGCACACAGTCTCAAAGATTGTTGCGTTACGGCAGTCAATATTTACTCGTTGGTAAAAAGTGTGTGTGTGTGTGTGTGGTTTGAGGCTTTCGGGCGCTAAACAGCGTGGTCATCAGCGCCCAAACGCATAGAAACAGGAACACATGCAGTGAAGGGACGAAGACGGACAGCGAACAAGGAGAACGGCTAAAAGACACAGACCTGACGCAGTTACAAATCCTCACACACAGAGGCAAAACAAGAGGAGAAGAAACGCACTAAAAAAGGAAAGGAAACACAAGGAAAAGAGAACAGAAATCGAAGTGAAACAAGTAAGTAATCGTGACTGGCGGACCTCTTACCTAAACCTGGGTGAGCCAGTCACCCAGCAACACATTAAAATCCTCTCCCTAAAATCCGAGGCAACAAATTTGACAGGACACAAAACCGTAAGATCTGAACCACAGTCGTTGCGTCGTCTTGCAAAATAAAGGGCAAATCCGGTGGCAGGGAAACCACCGCCCTCTGGTCGGAGAATAAAGGACAGTCAAGTAAAACGTGGCGGACAGTAATCTGGACGCCACAAGCACTGCAGATTGGGGGGTCCTCCCGCCGGAGTAAAAAACCGTGCGTTAAAGGACTGTGCCTGATGCGGAGGCGAGTGAGGAGAACCTCATCCCGCCTGCATGACTGGTAGGACGTACGCCATGGCCGTGTGGTGGCCTTGACCAGACGCAGCTTATTTTCACCGACTGCCAGCCACTCCTCTTCCCATTGACGCATAACACGAAAACGCAGGAGGGAGGTAACAGCATGGAGAGGGACGGCACATTCAACAACGTGAGGGAGGGAACATGCATCTTTGGCAGCCACATCCGCCAGTTCGTTTCCCCTAATACCCACGTGCCCCGGCACCCAGCAGAAAGAAACCTCCTTCCCCTGCCGTTGCAGGTGGAGTAGGGCATCATGGATGTTCTGGACGACCGTATCCGCTGGGTACAAGTGTTTCATGGTCTGAAGGGCACTCAGGGAGTCAGAACAGATGAGAAACTTGAAACTGGGAGCACATCTCATCTGCTCCAATGCCCGCAAGATCGCAAACAATTCGGCATCAAAGATGGTAAACGCCGCAGGAAGCCGTAACTTGACGACTCGATCAGGGAAAACAACAGCACAACCGACAGAGTCCCCCTGTTTAGAGCCATCCGTAAATACTGGTACATGGTCGGCATGCTGGTTTAAAATATCGTAAAATAAGGAGGTAAAAACAAACGCAGGAGTGCACCTCCTCCGGTACTCTGACAAGTCTAAAAGGACGCTGGGCCTCTGGAGCAACCAGGGAGGCAGGCGGGTAAAACCCTGGAGTTGGGGTGCCACACGCCCCACACCAAGGGACTCAAGCAAATGCTTCGCACGAATCCCAAATGGTCTCGTTGCCCTTGGACGACTGGAAAAGAGACGTTCCATAGGCGGTCGAGCAACAGTTAGGTATGCAGGGGAGGTAGGACAGGCAAGGAATTGACACACCCGTCGCACCATGAGGAGTTTCCGCCGGATGGCGAGCGGCGGTTCCCCTGCCTCAGCACACAGGCTGGGGATGGGACTGGTACGGAAGGCACCAGTGGCCAGCCTGATACCCTCATGGTGTACTGCGTCAAGAATCTTCAGATACGAAGGCCTCGCTGACCCATACACAGTGCATTCATAGTCAAGACGCGACCGGACGAAAGCCCTATAAAACTGCAGCAGACGCGCCCGATCTGCTCCCCAGGACCGATGGCTCAGACACTTCAAAATATTCAGCGCCTTCAGGGCCTGCACCTTGAAGTCTTTAAGGTGCGGCAACCACGACAACTTGGAATCAAAAGTGAGGCCCAGGAACCTCACAGTGTCTCTAAAAGGAAGAATGGTGTCCCTCAGACGCAATTCAGGGGAGGTAAAAGCACGTCGAGAACGATTAAAATGAACACACACACATTTGTCTGCAGAAAAGGTAAAACCCGCCTTCGCAGTCCATGCCTCTAATCGCTTTATCGTAAGCTGCAGCTGCTGACTAGCAGTGACAAGACTGGAGGAAGAACAGAAAACAGTAAAATCGTCCAAAAACAAGGAGCACTGGGCAGGACTCCGGATAGTGGACGTGATACAGTTAATGGCGATGGCAAATAGGGTGACACTTAAAACGCTTCCCTGAGGGACACCATTCTCCTGCACGTACAAATCAGATAGCACATTACCAACCCGATATCGAAAGAGGCGGCGGGAAAGAAAGGACCGAATGAAGATGGGGAGATGGCCACGAAAGCCCAACTGATTGAGTTGATTGAGGATAAGGCGGCGCCAAGTAGTGTCATACGCCTTATTAATGTCAAAGAATACACCTAGACAATGCTGGTTACGTAGGAAGGCCTGCTGGATGGCCGCCTCAAGCAGGGTCAGCTTGTCTATAGTTGAACGACATCTCCGAAAGCCACACTGAGAGTGGCTAAGGAGCTGCCTGGTCTCGAGCAGCCAAACCAGGCGACGGTTGACCATGCGTTCCAATGTCTTCCCGACACAGCTCGTCAAAGCAATACTCCGATAACTACTGGGACGCATTCGGTCCTTCCCCGGTTTGAGCAGGGGAATCAAAATTGCCTCCCTCCACGAGTCAGGGAACGTGCTGGATGACCAAAGAAAGCCATAAAGAGACAAAGGTTAGAGCTTATAAACCGCCACGACGTAAATGTCCCAACATTTTGTTGAAATGATTTTGGAGAAACGTCATGAAACATAAGTTTTGGAAGGCTTCCAACGACTTTTACCAGCTCATTACGAATAGGAGTCGCTACCAAGTGCGTAGGGCACACTAAATCAGAAGCGTACTGTTACGTGCGACTGTGTCGAGGATTCCAGTTCGGCCAAACTCGTGCCTGTTTACTGTGATTTATCTCTTAGTCATTCCGATGGAATGCCGTGCGCTTATCTCGAAGAAGGCACCAGTGGTTCCCTCCGATGCTGAAACTAGCGTTCCGCCTGTAATAACATCCACGCAGACAGGATGTTAGACGGAACTGAGCGCTGGCGTGACGGATGAGACGAATGCGCTGTGTGTCAGAGAGGTGCAAGAACAGCTGCTGTTGCGACAAGCTACGTGTCCGTTCCTGATAGCCACGCCCATTGAAACTGGCTCACTGCGGCCTATTACGTGTCGGGTGTTCAAGACACTCGCGCCCAAGCGTGCATCGAGGCGGAAGAGCAGATATCCTTCCTGTCAACACAAATGTATTCAGGCTTCTACGGTGAGCAAATGAACTGCTATCGACAGGGCAAAATGAATTCCGCTCGTGACACATTTTGAAGAAACTGGATACGCCATAATTCATAAAATAACTGGGATATTACTAGATTATGTCTCAAAAGAATACTGCACGTACCCATAATTTTAATATTCATTTGTAAATGTCTTGATGTATTATTGCCCGGAAGACAAAGGATCCATTAAATCAGTGTTTGCTCTAAAATTTTACAGATAACATTTTAAGTTAAGCTACGAACATGTAATGTTAAAATGTAATGAAATATGTAAAAGAAAGAAAGAAATAAATAACAATAGCAACGCAAATCGATATAAAGCTAACGTTAAAAGGCAAGAAATGACTAAAATGTGTGAATGGTTTGCCACTACCGAAAATAAAAGACAGGGCATACACTCCGAACGTACATTAAAAACCGTTCCAATCACTTTCTATATTTGCCTAAAACACAGTCGACTTTCTACTTTTTTTACGTACAAACACATGTTCTCTAACTGACTCATGATAGCGGTGCATAACAGTACAATGTGTTCGTTTGCGATCGATCGTCCCTTGATGCAGTGTCTTTCCCTCATTTATCTGGCCTCTAATTGCACCTCAAGGCTCAACAGAACAACACTTCCTTTTCTGGCGTTGTAATGCGTTTAGAGTGTCTTGTATCCAAAAGTTGAAATTGTGGAGAATATACGTTTGCTGAATTGCCTCAAGTGTGCATAGGAATTCAGAGAAAATTCTTCCATTGACCACATTAGCATCAACGCATCTAGGATCGCAGGAGATCTACGGTCAAGACTGTAAATTCGTCTGGAAAGCTAATCCAAAAATCAGTATCAAGGAAAACTGTTGAGCAGTTTACTGCGTTACTTTGCTCGGACCCACCAGCGCAAATAATTACAAAGTCAAAATGCTCGTTGAAAATTGCAGAAAACGTGAAACATCTAGGTTTAAAAATAGAGTGCGCTTCGTTAGTTATCAACTTGGATATTTACTCTAACACTCAGTTGAAACCTCCAGAGCCTTTACTCGGACGCCAAAAACTCCATGTAGTCTTTTGTAATTTAGCAACATACGATCTTCTGATGGTCGAGGTACCAGACCTAACTCTGGGACTCCAGGATCGACCGAAAATAATACACATGTCAAAACAACGAGAATCTACAGAGCGGCGGGTCTGGCTTCTCGGTCTCTGCACGGAGGCTGCTGTAGTGCCCGACGTAAAGCCCCTTGGGGCCAATCTAATGCCTTCACTGTCGACATAATGATCATGGAAAACTATATATAGTACAGCTGTAGTCCAGTCATCAATAAAGACCATGTAAATCAACAAATCGGTCAAGCACTTAAGCTTTCAAGGCCTACAGATATCCTTCAAGTTCTGAGTGCGTTTACCATGAAGATGAGACCAGCTTAGTTTACCGATTTTTTTAAAACTAAGAGTCTAATTTTTGTATTTATTAAAAATATAACGTGCACTATTAAAATTGAAACACTAAACGCACAATTTCAATCTGTGGCATCCACTCGCAATTCTACCTGACGTCAGCTGCGGCTGTCGAGCTGTGGTAGCAAGATTAGATAATGAGCAAGATGTCGCAAAATCGACCCTGTAGAGAACAAGTTTCATGACTATGGAGCTATATTGTTAATTACAAGCAATTACTCTTCTTCTCTTTTTACCTCTCTCTCGATTCACCCTATCTCCTCCTCTTTTTTATTTTTCTTCGTAAAATAGCATAATGCTGGAATGTACTTCTACCTTTAAAAATTTTTGTGGATACAGTTTTACGTGCAACATAGTATTTGTTTTAGAATCTAGGTGCAGATTAAATGAAAACAGCAAATGAATAAATGCATAATAACAAATTTGTAATTAACAGCTATTGCAAAAACGATAACAGAGAACTACAATGAGAACAGCGTTTATGTGAGAACGCTGGTCGAAGAGCGAACTGCCAAATATAAACGCAAAATTTTCTTCAGAATTGTATCGCGAGATCTTTTCCTTGGGAAATCTGACTGCATGCGCAAACCGGCTTTCTGGTTTCTGGGGAGTCAGGTTATGGACGATGGGGTGAACCTACCGAAACCACACTGCGGGCGACACAGAAGCGTTTTGGGTTCTTGGTCACTGATCATCCCTTCTCAGGTCTTCTCAGGTAACTAATGAGTGCAACACTGTGATAATTAGTTGGTACGATACTTTTCTGATTTTAGATAGGGAATCGTGATTGATTCCTTTCAGAACTTAGATACTGTCTGTGATCAAAATTCTGATAAAAATGCGAGATAGTCATTGTATGTCAGGTTCAAGTGAAACATGTCTTAGACCACTACTTCTGATCCTCGTGCTGTATTGCAAACCACCTCCATGATATACTCCATTTCCCTCATACAAATGGTAGGAACATACTTTTCGGCGTCACTGAAGCCCTTTGCCATTCTGGTAAAGCACAAGGTGTTTCAAAAGGAATATACGTATTGAAAAGTATTATGTTGTCAAAACTACCGATAGCTGCGATGCGGCTCGGTTATTAGAGTAACGAATATGTTGTCTAGTTTATATTGACTACCGCTAGATGGCGGTTGTCTTCTGTTTGGTTGATTACCGCCATATGCTGCAAAATTACTGCTCCGCATGAGAAATAATTTTGTATTCTCGAGATTTCGAAATATAATGCCGCGAATAGAGTACAAAGATCTTCAGGTTGAGGTACCAAACTCATCCTCAGAATGGATGGACAGTTTGTTGACACGGGATGTGTATTTAAAGGAAAGAGTGCTGGCCGTCCTCTTGCTTCCGACGATAATATCGCAAGAATTCAAATCTCTTTCCAACGCACTCCTACAAAATCAACTCGTCGTGGCAGTCGGGAGTTACAACTGCGTACAACAGTCGTGTTTTGAGGCGTCGGTTGGTTATGAAGCCGTACAAGGTACAGCTGTTACACACTCTACGTCTTGACGACAAACACAAACGTGTGGCATTTTATGACGAGCTTCAGAATGTTACTGACAATGACAACACTTTTTAACAACGCAATGTGTTCAGCGATGAAGCGACTTTCCACCTTAGTGGGAAAATAAACAAACACAATGTTAAAATTTGAGACCTACAGAACGAACATGCACACACTGAATATGTACGAGATTCACCAAAGTCAATGAGTTGGGTGCGATATCCCACTCACCTGTTTGTCGCCCTTTCTTCTGTGATGGAAATACGCTAACAGTCAGCAGCGTCTTGCTATGTTGCGAAATTGGTTGTTTCCGAGGCTGAACGAGTCGCTGGAGTCGCCGAATGTGTGAACATCTGAATGAAACCTAACCGAGCGAACAGTCGGCGTCTTAGCTCTTCTCATCTGGCCTTCACTGTCACCGGATATGAAGTCCTGTGACTTCTTGCTTTGGGATTTCATTAAGGACAACGTTTATGCATCAACACTACCACAGAACCTAGAAGAGTTGAAAAATCCGAGCCTGCCGCGGTGGCAGAGCGGTTCTAGGCGCTTCATTGTGGAATCGCGCGACTGCTACGGTCGCAGGTTCGAATCCTGCCTCGGGCATGGATGTGTGTGATATTCATAGGTTAGTTAGGTTTAAGTAGTTCTAAGTTCTAGGGGACTGATGACCTCAGATGTTAAGTCACATAGTGCTCAGAGATATTTGAACCATTTGAAAAATCCGATCCGTACTCTCATAGCATCAGTGACGATGGATATGCTTATCCGAGTATGGGAGGAATTCGAGTATCGATGTGATATTGTTCGTGTCGCTGATGGAGGACATATCGAAGACCTGTAATCTCAACTTGAGAGATTCGTATGTATGTGCCCCAAGATTCATAGCTTAATAGGTATATGCTTTCGAAATAGGTATATTCTTTTTAAAACACCCTATATTTTAACAGTGCATAGGATACTGTTTTGAATTAATTACTTAGAACTACATAAGTTATAAGCCATTGCAGTGCGTATGATATTGTTTCCTGAATACGACTCCCGTATCTCGACCAAAGTAGCAGGTTGCTAGGTCTAGTGGCCATGTATCAGTACCGAGAAAGGCATCTCTGTCCTCAACACATGGAAGGCGACTTTTGCCACCTCGTAGTAAAGTAAGACGGGTATCCCGAAACAACACGCTTTGTAATCTCCGGGTAACATCAAGCTTTGAGAACTCCGAAGAAGGCTATTTTATTTCATCGTCGATTTCACCATAGATTTTTTCATTTTATCGTTGTCCTTTCGCACAACTGTGGTTGTTTTCAGCGAATGCCACTGATGTATCGTGGTATATCATTCAGGGTGGGAATGGAATATCTGATGAGACAGCTACCGACTTGTGTAACGTCTACAATGAAATCTGCAGGTGTGGCATCACACTGTCTCTTTACCTTTTAACGATTGTTAATGGCACAGAGTGAAAAACAATATTCTGCCGGAAAACAAACAGTGGCACGAACACGGCAGTACGAGGCTAATAGTACCCAGACCCCCACTGAAATCCCAGTCCAGATTCTCTCAGTGGACCTTCTCATATAGCCGCGCCTGGTCTGCGGTTCGGTAGTTCTTAAGAGGACCACCACCCTGCCTATCTAACCCATGTCAATTTAGGCAAGTATTTCACCCTTTTCTGAAGAAAACTATTTGATGCAGAACCTAAATATTTTTACTGTATGTTACATGATGCTAATAGAGTCAACTGTACTAAAACCGACTTTATCCATTTTATAGTTTTTAAGAAAACCTTTTTTAAATTTATTAACAAAAAATATTAAGTTTTTCTGCAGAAAATATTTTTTGTGAACTTCCTAATGGGGGAATATTTATGAATGTAGTACCAGAGGTGGCTTTTTATGTTATGCAGAGTCTCTGAAAATTTCATTCATTTATCTATGATAGTTTCTGATGTAATGGGGCATATGTACTGAAAATTTTACTTTGCGGAAAATTGACTTTAAAGAAAAAACTTTTGAAATTTGTTACTTACAGTTAATTAAAACTGTCCTGCTACATATAATGGCCCTTCTTTGGCCTCTAGCAGGTTTTCCAGCTTCTTTTTCACCTTCCTGGATGTTTGTCTTGCTTTCTTGGCCATATTTGCTGCAGACCTATCTGCATTGGCTATCCTCATTTTATCACAATGTTGCAGCCCAGTGATCATATTTTCACCAGGATTAATTCCCAGCTTTTTTAGTACCCAACACTTTCCAATATTACCACAATTGAATGTAATAACAGCACCATGAACTCCTAGTTTCATTGTATGCATGCCTACAAATGCAGTTTTAGGAAGGTGGTTCCAAATTATGCTGTTGAAACATTCATTTGGGTTCTGTTTCTGCCCATGCAGACATTTCCTTAGAAGGTCAGGATGAGTTAAGTCTCTGAAAATAGGTTTAATTGCTGTAATAACAACAGTGGGAAGAGAATTCTGGCGAGATTAAGATGCTCCAGTTGCCTGAGCCCTATTGTATTTGCACCACGAATTTTCTCCTGATGGACACAATCCATGACATGGCTTATCATCAGTAGAGGACGTTAGGTATAAGCTTACTTGCAGGAGCTTCTATATAAATAGCTGTGAAAGAGGTGAGTACATCCGCAAACAAGCACTGCAAACGTAAGTATAACAACTACTCGCAAACACACTTGAACAAAACTAACCGCGTGTTTGAAAGCGTGTTGTTTACAAAAAGCAGAAACAAAAGAATACCGACCGTTGCATTCCAAGAATAGCCAACACACTCGTGAGTAAAAAAAAAAAAATCCCTAACGTGCAATGTAGGGGATATATAGATCTAAAATATATGCAGAAAAGTGGGTGACAGAAAAGTGGGCATGGCACATAAACACACGTGGTAGGAAAATGATCTTTAAATGCTCGAAAAAAATGTTTTTCAGTAAAATCCCTTTCAGAGCACTTAAAACCTTAATCTATCGAAATATGATGAAAATATAAAATCGATTTTTTTCGACCTGAAGCACGGTGTGGTCCCCTTAAAGCTTTTGTGAGGCCTCGGTGTCGGAAGGTGACATATTCAGTCCGAGGACTCGTCGCAGCGCTTGAGACATCAATTTAATGCAGCTTCTGAGGTGAAAGCACTTCATCAAATTTTGCCTGGTTACTAAGCAATCTTTCCATTTCCACACATCTAACGATAACGTGGGTATCTCGGCCACACAGAATGAGTCGAGTTATCGGCGCTGATAAGCTCTCGAACTATAAGAATTCGTGAGAAACCGGCTGGGTTCGTCTAAAGCAATAAAACAGTACGCTGCAGTGGCGGCTTGTGTTGGAGCTTTCCCAGGATCATAAATTTTTTAGCGTTGCTCAGCGATCATCGACCGTTTGAATTTAATTGGTCTTGTTTTGTACCTCAGCATTCGCTCTTAGAATTGGTGGGTGAAATGAGTCCATTCCTAATTGATTCCTTGTGTTAGAAACTGATGATACATTTCTCATTTCGAAGTATTTACAACTTTTTCCTCCTTATTTTGGTCCCCAGAAAATATAAAAGGATATAAAATTGAAAGGAAAGATAACTCAGTCCTCAACGCAGAGAGAATTTTTTGGTAGGCTCAAAAAATCTGGTATAACTTTAATGAGGTACAATTATTATACCTTTACTACTGAACGCAATGAAAAGCGTTATGGTATCCTGTTCAAAAATTTTTGCCATATCTTACATTACAGTTGGCAACGGCCTTGCCTCAGTGGCTACACCGGTTCCCGTGAGTTCACCGAAGTTAAGCGCTGTCTGGCGTGGTCGGCACTTGAATGGGTGACCAACCAGGCCGCCATGCGCTGTTGTCATTTTTCGGGATGCACTCAGCCTCGTGATGCGAATTGAGGAGCTACACGACATAACAGTAGCGCTCCGATCAAAGAAAACCACCATAACGACTGGGAGAGCGGTGTGCTGACCCCTCGCCCCTCCTAGACGCATCCTCCATTGAGGATGACACGGCGGTCGGATGGTCCTGGTAGGCCACTCGTGGCCTGAAGACGGAGTTACATTACATTTAACAAGCTCCAATGTGAGAGTTGATTTTCAGCCTTGAATACGTCCGTGCAAACTCTGATATGAACTCTAGAGCGTATTTCGTGAAGATAACCCGAGAAAGGGATGTGCTGTCCAGATGACAGCGCACGTTAGCACGCCACTTCCAAGATTCGGGGAAGCGCGCCGGCCCCGGATCCGATCCGACCGGCGGATGAACGACGGCGGTCGGTGTGCTGGCCAGACTGGATGTGGCCTTTAGTCGTTTTCTCACAACCGAATACGTGAGTACCAGGCTGGTATCCATGTCCCGCTTCAGTTATACGATTCGCAAACACATCGAAAATTTTCGTACAATTCCACATGAACAACAGTAAACGCTGACGGGTGTAGACACGAGGGTGGCGACGCGATCATCAGAATGTGTGACAATAAACACAAAATATGCCATGCAATCACAAAATTAGGTGGCACACTACACGGACTAAGAGTTCAGTGCTAGATATACCTCTTCGTCAAAGCGGGAAACCCAACAGAGAGTAGAACTATTTATATTCGTGAATTCTACTTTCCCCCGTCATATCCCTCTGTCGCGAATAGTACGCACTGAAGAGATACAGTTCTTACAAAATTGTACTTCAAAGCATCGTAAGCGTCAAACACACGGTTACTTAGAATTTTAGTCAAAAAGTGACCAATGTCTGGTTGGGTAGCTGTGGCGTTTGCCACAGTACACTATAAGGCGCTTCTGGGGTGCCTTCACGAGAGTTGGCGGTGGACATTAAGGCAAAAATAGTGGCGACATACCTGTGTATACGTAACTCGCCGGTCTGATCCGTGCGGCCGCTTCCACTCCACGACGCGACGCTACACGGCACACAGTGTTCCTCGCCCAACTGCTGTGCTACTGCCTACAGGGTCGTGGTGCGCATGCGTCGGGTGTCATTCCCCGTTATCGGGAAGCCGACAGCTGACAAACGCCGAACTGCAGCTCTGTGACCGAGGCAACATAGGGGACACAGATTATAGCTCAGCTGAGCTCGACAGTTATCTGGATACTGTGCGATTAGCGTGAAGACGTTCCGCCATTTTATTTCCTAAACCAGTGGTTCCTATCCTTTCTGAGACCATTAGTTATTAACCCCGCCTCTCCTCCCACCGTCATCACCGCCTAACTAAATTTTAAACTGAGAAAGAATTTTTTTTGAACAATTTAATTTTTAAGTGACGAATAATAAACGACATTTAGTAAAATTGGAAATTTGTGGTAAGGTCTTATGGGACCAAACTCTGAGGTCATCGGTCCCTAAGCCTACATACTTCTTAATCTAACTTAAACTAACTTACGCTATTGACAATACTCTCTCTCTCACACACACACACACCCATGCCCTCCAACGGAGGGAGCCGCAAGGACCGTGACAGGGCGCCCAGACTCCGGCGGCTACTCCGCGCGGCCGACATTTAGTGTTTTCAGCTGTTTCGTTAAGCTACGAACTGTCGAGTCAATGTGACAACTGGTACAGCTTGCTTCTATCTTTTTTTTTTATAGAATGATGAAGCAATTTTCAGTGCATGGCGAGTGCTACCAACAACTCCTTCTCAGAAAAGAAAGCTAACTAACCATATTGAGGGCCGACCGGAGTGGCCGCGCCGTTCTAGGCGCTACAGTCTGGAGCCGCGCGACCGCTACGGTCGCAGGTTCGAATCCTGCCTCGGGCATGGATGTGTGTGATGTCCTTAGGTTAGTTAGGTTTAAGTAGTTCTAAGTTCTAGGGGACTGATGGCCACAGCAGTTAAGTCCCATAGTGCTCAGAGCCATTTGATTTGAACCACATTGAGGACAAACACTTGCTACAAAGCAAGTTTTTTCTGCACCACTCCTCTCCTTAGCAGAACTTGCTTCATCCACACGCTGCACCCCTATGCCCACTATATTTATGGCCACTGTTTGTAAATCACGTAACTGTTGGTCTCCTTACTTCCATATGGCAGAAACTGGAAGAATTCTAGCTGCCAGTGCTTTGTGTCTCAGCACTGCCACTAAATATAATAACGACTAGCTGTCAAACCGGACATTGCCCGGGTATTCATTTTGCCACTGTTCTATTACAAACAAGAACAAAAAAATGAGCTGTTTTTGTACTATAATATCGAAAACATTTCATTTTAATGTATTCGTGAAAACATCATTCAAATTATGAAACAATTTCTGTATTCTGGATGCAGCGTCTTCGCGTATCTACAATGCGATTCTGCAAACGTCTCTTTGGTAATGCCTCCTGACAGCTCTACAGACGGATTTTGTTTTGGACTACAACAACTGCGCTTCGCAGTTGAACGCTGTCAAAAGCGCTGCCAGGTGTCAGGGTTTTCCTTAAGTTGCCGCGACTGTAGCACTGGATAAATGTATTAAAGCGTCACGAATGATGCTGTATTTTTTCATGTATGTCAGTGTTTGCGACCTTGTAAGTAGGCTGTTCAGGTTTTTATGTTGGTAATGCCATGTAGCGCTCTATATGAAAATCACTGGCTGTGCTGTGTGCAATCTGTGGCTGGTTGGCATTGTTGGAATATTCGCTATTGTAGTGGTGGGCAGTTGGATGCGAACAGCGCGTAGCGTTGGGCAGTTGGAGGTGAGCCGCCAGCAGTGGTGGATGCGGGGAGAGAGATGGCAGAGTTTTGAGAGCGGATGATCTGGACGTGTGTCCATCAGAGACAGTAAATTTGTAAGTCTGGATGTCATGAACTTATATAAAGGTAAATACATTGTTTGTTCTCTATCAAAATCTTTCATTTGCTAACTATGCCTATCAGTAGTTAGCGCCTTCAGTAGTTAGAATCTTTTATTTAGCTGGCTGTATTGGCGCTCGCTGTATTGCAGTAGTTCGAGTAACGAAGATTTTCGTAAGGTAAGTGATTCATGAAAGGTATAGGTTATTGTTAGTCAGGGCCATTCTTTTGTAGCGATTATTGAGAGTCAGATTGCGTTGTGCTAAAAATATTGTGTGTCAGTTTCGTGTTGATCAGAATAAGTAAAGAGAGAAATGTCTGAGTACGTTCAGTTCTGCTCAGCTGTTTGAAAATCAAATAACGTAAGAGGTTTATCAGCACATTAATTCATTAATTTTTCTAAGGGGACGTTTCATAACCTTATACTCCTGAACTATGGGTAGTACTATGATATAATTGTGTGGGCGAATTTAGCACCGTATGTGGACACTGTCTGCCAAATTTATTGCGAATAGAATTAATAGCATAGAAGTAATAAATTTAAACATCACGTATGATGCGGTAATTTTTTATGCTTCTCATTATTTACGACGCCATATCTCTTGAACTACGAAGGGTAGGTAGGTATCAGCCCCACAGTGATTGTTGCGTGACAGTAAGGGATGTGTGTACCAAGTTTGGTTGCAATCGGTCCAGTGGTTTAGCATTTTTGTAATATTGTGGGCCGCGTGGGTTTAGCCGAGCGGTCTCAGGCGCTGCAGTCATAGACTGTGCGGCTGGTCCCGGCGGAGGTTCGAGCCCTCCCTCGGGCATGGGTGTGTGTGTTTGTTCTTAGGATAATTTAGGTTAAGTAGTGTGTAAGCTTAGGGACTGATGACCTTAGCAGTTAAGTCCCATAAGATTTCACACACATTTGAACATTTAATATTGTGGGGAAAACATTTCATAAGATATTTAAGCACATGTGATGTGTGTGAGTCAATTTTACTGTCACAGAAGCAGGGTGCAAAGAATGAAGGATGTGTGTAATGGGTGGACTATGCGAGGGAGATATTCTTACAGTAGTTTCGCACGTTGTAACAGCACCTACAGAGGTGCCTCAATATCAGGCAGACAGTTCACAGAGACACGCGTCATGATGGAAGAGTATTGTACAGATGGAAAATGGCACCGCGATACTGTCTCATGCAAGATAACACATGATGACGCAGGATGTACGTGATATACTGACAGTCGTGACCTGAAGTCATACCCCATGGCTCCCCACATCATGACTCCAGGAATAACGCTGTTGCACATGGCGAAAACCATGCAAGAATGGGACCTCTGCACACGCTGCCTCCACACTCGCCAACGATGATAATCACGGGCTGTGCAGAAACTCAGTTCATCGCTGGACACAATGAGACGCCATTCTTTAACAGTCCATGCTTCGAGGTCACGGCACCCTCCAAAACATCTACATCTACATAGATATTCCGCAAGCCACCGTACGGTGCTTGGCAGAGGGTACCCTGTATCACTACTTGTTATTTCCTTTCCTGTTCCACTCGCAAATAGAACGAGGGAGAAACGACTGTCTGTATGCCTCCATAGCAGCCCCAATTTCTCGTATCTTATCTTCGTGGTCCTTACGCTCAATGTATGTTGCAGTCAGCTTCTCAATAGCGTTCCTCGAAAAGAACGTGGCCTTCTCTCCAGGGATTCCCGTTGGAGTTCCCGAAGCGTCTCCGTAACACTTACATGTTGTTCGAACCTACCGTTAACAAATCTTGCAGCCCTCTTCTGAATTGCTTCGATGTCTTTTTTCAATCCGACCTGGTAGGGATCCTAAACATTCGAGCAGTGCTCAAGAACACATAATGTGATGAAAAGTATCCAGACACTTGGCTGAAAATGAACTACAAGTTCGTGGCGCCCTGCAGCGATAATGCTATAATTCAATATGGTCTTGCCCCACCCTTAGCCTCGATGACAGCTTCCACTCTCGCAGGCATACGTTCAATCAGCTGCTGGAAGGTTCCTTGGGGAATGGCAGCCCTTCCTTTACGGAGTGCTGCACTGAGGAGAGGTATCGATGTCGGTCGGTGAGGCCTGGCACGAAGTCGGCGTTCCAAAACATCCCAGAGGTGTTCTGTAGAGTTCAGGTCAGGACTCTGTGCAGGTCAGTCCATTACAGGGATGTTATTGTCGTGTAACCACTCCACCACAGGCCGTGCATTATGAACAGGTGCTCGATCGTGTTGAAAGATGCAGTTGCCATCCCCGAACTGCTCTTCAACAGTGGGAAGCAAGAAGATGTTTAAAACATCAATGTAGGCCTGTGCTTTGATAGTGCCACGCAAAACATCAAGGGATGCAAGCACCCTCCGTGAAAAACGCGACCACACCATAACACCACCGCCGCCGAATTTCACTGTTTTCACTACACACGCTGGCAGATGACGTTCACCGAGCATTCGCCATAGCCACACCATGCCATCGGATCGCCACATTGTGTACCGTGATTCGTCACTCCACACTATTTTTTCCACTGTTCGATCGTGCAATGTTTACGCTTCTTACACCAAACGAGGCGTCGTTTGGCATTTACTGGCGTGATGCGTGGCTTATGTGCAGTGCTCGACCATGAAATCCAAGTTTTCTCATCTCCCGTCTAACTGTCACAATACTTGCAGTGGA
The DNA here is from genome assembly GCF_021461385.2 of Schistocerca piceifrons. Taxonomy (NCBI): domain Eukaryota; kingdom Metazoa; phylum Arthropoda; class Insecta; order Orthoptera; family Acrididae; genus Schistocerca; species Schistocerca piceifrons. The sequence goes on along the minus strand of NC_060140.1, from coordinate 578,983,950 downwards.
TCCTAACACACTTTGTAATTCATGTGTTAGTGTCTGCCTATTACACATTATGACCCTCTTCAACTGTCGGCGGTCTCTGTCACTCAACAGATGAGATCGCCTGTACGCTTTTGTGCTGTACGTGTCTCTTCACGTTTCCACTTCACTATCACATCGGAAACAGTGGATCTAGGGATGTTTAGGAGTGTGGAAATCTCGCGTACAGACGTATGATGCAAGTGGCACCCAATCACCTGACCACGTTCGAAGTCCGTGAGTTCAGCGGAGCGCCCCATTCTGCTCTCTCATGATGTCTAATGACTAATGAGGTCGCTGAAATGGAGTACCTGGCAGTATGTGGCAGCAAAATGCACCTTACATAAAAAACGTATGTATTTGGGGGTGTCTGTATGCCTTTGATCACATAGTGTAGGTCGCAAGTGCGTCCTACATGCGGTCTCTGTTTGTGCTGTGGTGATAATGGCAATCTACGCATGGGACGACAATTCTCTACTCTGGCTCGTGCTAACATCCACCAACTGTACAGGATGACACAGAAAATTGCAGGGAGTCCTCTACTTGTTCTCGAATGGTAAGCAAATTTGGGAAATTTGTGGTAAGGTACTATGGGACCAAACTGCTGAGGTCATCGATCCCTAGGCTTACTCCCTACTTAATCTAAATTAAACTAAATTACACTAAGGACAACACTCACACCCATGACCGAGGGAGGACTCGAACCTCCGACGGGGGAAACCGGGCGAACCGTGACAAGATGCCTGAGACCACGCGGCTACCCCGCGCGGGATGGTAGGCGCAACTGTGAAGCGTTGCACTGTGGTTGATGCACAAGACGGCGATCCTGCTTTGTTGCGATCGGACGTGGTCAATCGGAACCCCGACGACGGATATGGCTACCTTCGCGTTCTCATGCAATCCAATATCGGGCCACTGCCACATCCGAGTGCCCCAAAAACCTTGTAATGCACACTTCGACCAACCGTCCGAATGTAGACCCGCAATGAGACCCCTTTAATTCTCTGCCAGGTATTGATAACGCTCTCTCACACGAGTACGAGGCCTTTCCATGTCCTTCACAGTGATCACTCCGTACCTGACATACATATCCTACTAGGCCTGGTAACAACAGTAATGCACTCTGTGGCTTTTCACCCTTTCATGGGGAATTGCAACTCGAATAATTTAGATACACGCCGGTGGCGTGCACGTGTGAAAAGTTTCATTGACAACCGACCATGTGTTCCAGGTGCCTGATTTTTTTCGTCGTCCAGTGTAGATACAGCGTGAGTTATGATTGGAACCATATCCTGATGTCCAGTCTACCACGAGGGGTATAGGAAAACTATTTCAAATGAGTGTAAGTACTCAAGTTTAAGTGAATAGCTTCTGTGTAAACAAACAATCGAGAGGCTTCATACGATGACGAGATCTGGCAAGAGCGCCCCACTTCACGGAGTTTACATCACTATAGCCGATTGTGGCAGTGTTGCCTTTCATTTTCTGCTCTATTCTAGGATGTTACAGTTAATAGTTTTAAAGCCTACATTAACAAGCGCTATATCACTGTACTCGTGTCTTCAAGATCTTTCGAATGCAGTTAGAAAAGTATACCGTTCCTTAAAAATTCGTGTAAGCGCGATTAGGACTCACTCACCGAGGATTCTGTACAAAATTAATTATGTAAACAGATAGTTCATCCATCTCGGAAGTCGAGAATTTCGACCATTTTGCCTGTTGTCGATATCGATAGTGGCAAGATATCAAAATATGTGACGTAATGACGTATCTTTTGATTGCATTGAGCAGAAGCTTAAATGTTTTACAACAATAGGGGACCGTAGACTTTGCCATGTGACATAAATTTCAGCTTGATACGTCAACCCGTTCCTGAGGAAAAGGGGTCTTACAGACGGACAGTCGCATTAGATGACATACTCTTTTTTTTTTTGTATGATGTTGTTGTTGTGGTCTTCTGTCCGAAGACTGGTTCGATGCGGCTCTCCATGCTACTGTATTCTGTTCAAGCCTCTTCGTCTCTGGGTAACTACTGCAGCCTACATCCTTCTGAATCTGCTTACTGTATTCATCTCTTAGTCTCCCTCTACGATTCTTACCCCAAACGCTTCCCTCCAGTACTAAATTGGTGATCCCTTGACGTCTCATAATTTGCCCTATCAAACGACCCCTTCTCCTCTTCAGATTGTGCCACAAATTTCTTTTCTCCCTAATTCTATTCAGTACCTCCCCGTTAGTTAAGTGATGTACCCATCTCATCTTCAGCATTTTCTGTAACACCATACTTCAAAAGCTTCTATTCTCTTCTTGTCTAAACTGTTTACCATCGATACGTGGCTATAACTCCATTCAAATACTTCCAGGAAAAACTTCTTGACTCTTAAATCTATACTCGATATTAACAAATTTCTCTTCTTTACAAAAGCTGTTCTTGCCATTTCCAGTCTACATTTTATATTCTCTCTACTTCGACCATCATCTGATATTTTGCTCCCGAAATAGCAGACCTCATCTACTGTTCTAAGTGTCTCACTTCCTAATCTAATTCCTTCAGCATCACCTGATTTAGTTCCACTACATTCCATTATCCTCGTTTTGCTTTTGTTGATGTTCGTCTGATATCCTCCATTCAAGACACTGTCCATTCCGTTCAACTGCTCTTCCATGTCGTGTGTGTGTGTGTGTGTGTGTGTGTGTGTGGTTTGAGGTTTTCGGGCGCTAAACACCATGATCATCAGCGCCCAAACGCATAGAAACAGGAACACATGCAGTGAAGGGACAAAGACGGACAGCGAACAAGGAGAACGGCTAAAAGACACAGACCTGACGCAGTTACAAATCCTCACATACAGAGGCAAAACAAGAGGAGAAGAAACGCACTAAAAAAAGGAAAGGAAACACAAGGAAAAGAGAACAGAAATCGAAGGGAAACAAGTAGGTAATCGTGACTGGCGGACCTCTTACCTAAAACCTGGGTGAGCCAGTCACCCAGCAGCACATTAAAATCTTCTCCCTAAAATCCGAGGCAACAAATTGGACAGGACACAAAACCATAAAACCTTAACCACAGTCGTTGCGTCGTCTTGTAAAATAGAGGGCAAATCCGGTGGCAAGGAAACCACCGCCCTCTGGTCAGAGAATAAAGGACAGTCAAGTAAAATGTGGCGGATAGTAATCTGGACGCCACAAGCACTGCAGATTGGGGGGGTCCTCCCGCTGGATCGAGTTCCGTTCGTCAGTTTTTTTTTTTTATTTTCAACACAGTCATTTTCTTTACTATTTATTTTACAATTGATATAATGGGGAAAATGGTCTAATCGGAAGAATTTTTATTAAATTTACAATGTTATTTGGCAATCAGCTAATTTTTATGATCACAAATAATATAATATTCATAACTGTCGACTAGTAAACGACCAAACGCATAAAGTGATACTGAAAATATATGCTTGTCCGTGATTTGAGAAATCCCTTATACATGGAAGGAGCCGCTTCATGGTAAAAATGGCCACGCACGGATATATATTTTACGACCGAAATTATCTTATGATTTTCTCAGTAACGCTTGAGAAGTACGCACTACTGCTTACACGTTTTGGTTTCCTCATGGAATACTACGAGTGTACGAAGTTTGCAGTAAATCCGCGTTCCAAACGTCGTGGCCTCCCCTTGTCAATAAAAGCAACAAACTAGGATTAAATAACAGCTCCGTGAACAGATTGTTGTTATAGTGATTACCAGTCACACATCAGACGGCAGTAGCAGATTTACGCTGATGAAACTTTCATTGGATTATTGCACCACGATTAACAGTAGAATGACAGGCATCAATCGTTACAGATCAAACGGCAGAAACCAATTTACGTTAACGCAAATTTCATGGGATTATAGTAACGCGATTACAATAAAATACTTCATTGTCAAGCATCTTGAGTACTAGACTGAAGAGACAGACAATAAATGACACACTTGGCAAATGCATTCGTAACTGAATAAATAGAATAAGTAAAAAATGGTTCAAATGGCTCTGAGCACTATGGGACTTAACTGCTGAGTTCATCAGTCCCCTAGAACTTAGAACTACTTAAACCTAACTAACCTAAGGACATCACACACATCCATGCCCGAGGCAGGATTCGAACCTGCGACCGTACGGTCGCGCGGTTCCAGACTGTAGCGCCTAGAACCGCTCGGCCACACCGAAAATAAGTAACTTTCATCTCAAACACAACTCAGCTAACGCCTGGAAAGGAGAGACAATAATTACATACACAGAAATTCATTTAAGTTTGTGAACCTCGAACAGTAGACGACACTTACCTTATAAATGTAACTGATCTGCAGGCGCCAACCAGGTGCGGACACGAACGTCGTCAACAACAGATAGCGTGGACAACGGCCAGTTGGGCTGTTCAACCATCAATTGTCGGCCCGATCAATAGTGGAAGGTATACAAGTCCCAGACGACTTTGTCTCACATATACTACCTCCAACAGTACTAACTTTAAAACAGGCAACTGGTACTGGCTATGCCTGGAGCATAAACGGAACGTTGAGTCTACTAAATAAGAAAGACACACAACGGCCCGAAGACGAATGTCAAACCCACAACCAGGCTCAGAGATAATACACTACTGGCCATTAAAATTGCTACACCAAGAAGAAATGCAGATGATAAACGGGTATTCATTGGACAAATATATTATACTAGAACTGACATGTGATTACATTTCCACGCAGTTCGGGTGCATAGATCCTGAGAAATCTGTGCCCAGAACAACCACCTCTGGGCGTAATAACGGCCTTGATACGCCTGGCCATTGAGTCAAACAGAGCGTGGATGGCGTGTACAGGTACAGCTGCCCATGCAGCTTCAACACGATACCACAGTTCATCAAGAGTAGTGACTGGCGTATTGCGTCGAGCCAGTTGCTCGGCCACCATTGACCAGACGTTTTCAGTTGGTGAGAGATCTGGAGAATGTGCTGGCCAGGGCAGCAGTCCAACATTTTCCGTATGCAGAAAGGCCCGTACAGGACCTGCAACGTGCGGTCGTGCATTATCCTGCTGAAATGTACGGTTTCGCAGGGATCGAATGCAGGGTAGAGCCACGGGTCGTTACACATCTGAAATGTAACGCCTACTGTTCAAAGTGCCGCGAATGCGAACAAGAGGTGACCGAGACGTGTAACCAATGGCACCCCATACCATCACGCCGGGTGATACGCCAATATCGTGATGACGAATACACGCTTCTAATGTGCGTTCACCGCGATGTCGCCGAACACGGATGCGATCATCATGATGCTGTAAACAGAATCTGGCTTCGCCCCAAAAAATGACGTTTTCCCATTTGTGCACCCAGGTTCGTCGTTGAGTACACCATCGCAGGCGCTCCTGTCTGTGATGCAGCGTCAAGGGTAACCGCAGCCATGGTCTCCGAGCTGATGGTCCATCCTGCTGCAATCGTCGTCGAACTGTTCGTGCAGATGGTTGTTGTCTTGCAAACGTCCCTATTGTTGACTCAGGGATCGAGACGTGGCTGCACGATCCGTTACAGCCATGCGGATAAGGTGCCTGTCATCTCGACTGCTAGTGATACGAGGCCGTCGGGATCCAGCACGGCGTCCCGTATTACCCTCCTGAACCCACCGATTCCATATTCTGCTAACAGTAATTGGATCTCGACCAAGGCGAGCTGCAATGTCGCGATACGATAAACCGCAATCGCGATAGGCTACAATCCGACCTTTATCAAAGTCGGAAACGAGATAGTACGCATTTCTCCTCCTTACACTAGGCATCACAACAACGTTTCACCAGGCAACGCCGGTCAACTGCTGTTTGTGTAAGAGAAATCGGTTGGAAACGTTCTTCATGTCAGCACGTTGCAGGTGTCGCCACCGGCGCCAACCTTGTGTGAATGCTCTGAAAAGCTAATCATGTACATATCACAGCATCTTCTTCCTGTCGGTTAAATTTCGCGTCTGCAGCACGTCATCTTCGTGGTGTAGCAACTTCAATGGCCAGTAGTGCACAAATAATAAGAAATTACGATCCAGTAAATCGCGCGTCCCAATACGACAACGAACACGCTACAGCTTAAACTCCTTAAACAAACATTCCTATCCTAATAAACACAAGGAAATGCACTTACAACAATATTAGATAAAGCAACATCAAGTTACTACCAAAACACGTTAAACGAATTGTCACTGCCTCCTAGCAGTAACCAAATCCACTCAGAACCGAGTGAGATGGCGCAGTGGTTAGCACACTGGACCCGCATTCTATATTAGATAAAGCAACATCAAGTTACTACCAAAACACGTTAAACGAATTGTCACTGCCTCCTAGCAGTAACCAAATCCACTCAGAACCGAGTGAGATGGCGCAGTGGTTAGCACACTGGACCCGCATTCGGGAGGACCATGGTTCAAACCCCCGTCCGGCCATCCTGATTTAGGTTTTCCGTGATTTCCTTAAATCTCTCGAGGAAAATGCTGGGATGGTTCCTTTGAAAGGCCACTGCGACTTCCTTCCCCATCCTTCCCTAATCCGATGGGGCCGATGACCACGCTGTTTGGTGCCCTCCCTCGAATCATCCATCCATCCATCCATCACACTCAAACCCCAAGTACTGTAAACAAGCAATTCAAATCACACCAACATAATTTTACCTCAAGGAAATGCATAAAATGAGAAATTAGCCTTACGATAATGATGGATCCAAACATTCAAGATTCAGTAAAAGATCAGGCGGAAAGACCGTACATTGGTGCATCAGTCTGTTCAATGATACACGGTGATTTCTGAAACAGCCTAAACACTAATATTAAGAAATAATACACAGTAAGCCCCAAGGTTTAAATGGTAAATCAGAATGTCGACGCAATCAGACGCCAGCACGAATTACTACAATCAGAATGGCACAGCAAGTTTACTAGCGGCGAACCACAAGATAAACAGTGCATAGAGTTTCGTGACCGGGAATCAACCAGTAATCTGTCTAAGGTTCATCGCTCTTACAACACGGAGTGCAGAAAATGTGACGCCAACGAATGTTGTAAACACAATGATACACCTTATTACGTAAGTTGAAGTCCGTTTAAAGAGTAACGGAAGGTATGTCATAAGTCAAAAACTAATTCAGATGTGGTTTAAATATACAGAAATATAACATTATAAATGTTTATGTAAGGAGGTATCTGGCAGAACTACGAGGAAAGACTTAACACTAAGACTAAACAATGTGGCGGCTAACCTGCTATTACGTATGGAAGTGAAAACTGGATTCTAATAAAAAGAGAGGAACAAAGAACTGAAGCAGTTGAGATGAGGTTTCTGGGGTCACTTCTTGTACTGACACTAAGAGACAGAGTGCGAAGTGTAGATGTAAGACAACAACTATACGTAAAAATAAAACGAAAGAAGAAATCAGAGACTACAAAAAAAAAATGGTTTGACTGCATCAAAAGGATGTCCCCTGAGCTGCTACTACGACAAGCATACATTTTAATAAAACTAGAAGATAGGATATATGCTGGCCAACGAAGGGGTGGAGGCAATATTTTGTTAAATTCCGTTGTTTTACGAACGGCCCAACACCCATCTTTGAAATGGAAGAAGAAGAAGAAGAAATACAAATACGACCGATCGGAAAAATGTAGAAGACAGTCACAGCATGAGAAAATTGCATGCAACTGTTGGACGACGAAGGTGAGTAACTGGAACACCTAGTTAGAACTAGTACGCATGGCAGGTAATCGTTCCGTAACAATGCATTTCGCAAGACTAGATTAGTTCTAGTGTCCGAGAGATAGTGCGCTATCTGCCAATGACTTGAGACGCTTTCATTCTGAATGCTAGTTACAACGCTCTCATAACGTCCGGTGTAAATTATCATAGCTTAGGGATGCCCCCTGTCCCCCTCCCCTCTCCCACTCCCCCCCTCTCTCTCTCTCTTTCCTTCTCTGTCTCACTCTGACAGTTTCCGATTCCCCCCTCGAGACAGCGCTGTGTCGAGTGGTTACTTATTTCGACGAGTTATCAAGCTGATAACCTTGAGACACGCCAGCCTCTCTCGTTGCCTTCCATACGCTCTCTCTGAGACCAACGACAGCTCTTCCAGATACGTTAAGCAGGTGAAGACAACTAACTGTCTGCTCCCATCTACTGTTACCGTGTGCTAATCTCCTCAAGTCATGTTGTGTAGATGGTACTTTTTACTACAGTACATGTATTGAGGTATCTATTTTTTGATAGAACATGGAAAATTAGAACACTGTTACACCTGTTCCTCGTTTAATAATATTATCATTGCGAGGGAGAGAAAGTGGCACTGAAAAATATTCAAAACCTACTCCCATAAAAATGTTTCTTATTATTCTCTAAGTAGGTGTTATTATATCTAACGAGACATTATGCGTCCTTCCTCCGGTGCCTGCCAATTCAATGTTTTTAGTATCAAGTCTCTGTATAATTTCATTTTTGACAGCGTTCTCTAAAATTTTTAAATGTAATGCACTAATGGTTTGCTACCTACTTGAATACAAATAATGTGTTAACAGAGTAACAGTTTGGATTTCTAAAGGGTTCAAATATTGAAAAGTCTATCTACAGATACAGCAAGAATGTACTTTATTACTTAGGCAATAAATTACAAATTAATGGAATGATCTGTCGTCTGTCAAAGGTACTTGACTGTAACTCACAATATCTTTTTACGTAAATTAGAATATTTAGGCGTAACAAGAAATACCGCAAAATGATTCCCATCAGACGTCGCTGACAGGAAGCAAGTGGTGTCAACAATAATGCGTCTTTTACTAAACTGTCGGTCGTCATACTAGTGGGAACTAATAGCTAAGGCTGTTCAATAAAAAATGCAGAGTTGGTCGTTGCACCATGAGGGAGAACGTCAAACAGAATAACCATTTCTGCGTTTCAGAACACCGTCGCCACGACGTTACTGGCTGAGGGTGTGACTTTGAACTTTTTCTTCGGATGAGAGATGATATGACGCGACTCCCTGGATTGCCGTTTTGTTTCGCTTCGAAGTGATGTACTCATGTTTCATCGCCTATGACTATGATCGATAAAAATTGTCAGTCAACTCGTAACGCGTAAGCAGTTCCTCATGATGGTCCTTCGTTGCTCAAATGCACCTGTGTTAGGCGGTGAAGAACTCAGCGGGCACACACCTTTGAGGACGCCAGCTAGTGGAGCAGTCCAGCGGAGCAGTCCAGATGAGCAGCGAGATTTTTGATTGTGATCCGTCGATGACCAGGAATGAGGGTCTCCGGACGTTCTAACAAGGCAGGCCGACCGGCTTGCGGGAGCAGGACAGATCTTCGCGACCTTGTTGCAATGATGACAGACCCCTCGCACCGTGCTTTTGTTCACTGCTAGATCCCCGCAAACATTCTACAAGAGCCTATGGATATCTGCGATGCCTTGGTTTTCTGCAAAAATAAACTCAGTGTAAGCTTTCTGCTTGGTGCGTACCTCCGTTACTGACGCCATATTGAAGACTACGTTTAACGCTGCTACCCATCGAGACTTCATAAAATTACAGTGGCTGATGCGAGAATATTCCACGAGGTCACAAAACTTGAATTAGCCGAGAAGAAAAGTGTTGCATTAGTTGTTGAGTTCCCTCCGTATATGTTGTTTCTCATAAGGTTCAGTCTTAGAGCCCTCACATTAATTATGGCCCCTAGCCAATTCTTTATCGCCAGTCTTCGAAATGACAAATTATATGCCATTCAGAACTTGTATGTTAGACTTTTCCTCCCAGTATATGTCAGAAATATAACGGCCAAGCTCATACAAGAGTTTACAGTATTATTTTTTGGGTTTATGGCTTGCCGATAAATTTAACTGCTAGGGAAGTTGAAGAGCCTTAACAAATCTTTATTTGCAATGTGGATTTTCTATGACATAGGTGACTTGAAAAAGAAACTGTACGTGCTTCGCTTACTTTCATTTCGTAATGTTACACGAGGTCATTCTTTAGGGAAGCTAATCGATTCAAGATTTTCCGAGTCCCAAATCGTGTAACATCACTTATTTGTGGTGAGAACTCAAGAACGTCCTGTACAGGCCTGTTCAAAGAACTGGGGATGCTAACTACAGCTTCACAACGTATTCATCAAATGGTTCAAATGGCTCTGAGCACTATGGGACTTAACTTCTGAGGTCATCAGTCCCCTAGAACTTAGAACTAATTAAACCTAACTAACCTAAGGACATCACATCCATCCATGCCCGAGGTAGGATTCGAACCTGCGACCGTAGCGGTCGCGCGGTTTCAGACTGTAGCGCCTAGAACCGCTCGGCTACCCTGGCCGGCCGTATTCATCCTTTAACAAAATTTGTCATAAATAATATATCTCTCACCTCCATGAACCGTGGACCATGCCGTTGGTGGGCCTCACCGATACAGATAGTCATACCGTAGGAGCAACCACAATGGAGGGGTAACAGTTGAGAGGCCAGACAAACGTGTGGTTCCCGAAGAAAGGCAGCAGCCTTTTCAGTTGTTGCAGGGGCAACAGTTTGGATGGTTGACTGACGTGGCCTTGTAAAATCAACCAAAACGGTCATGTTCTGTTGGTACTGCGAACAGTTGAAAGCAAGGAGAAACTACAGCCGTAATTTTTCACGAGGGCATACATCTCTACTGTATGGGTAAATGATGATTCCGTCCTCTAGGGCGAAATATTACTGAGGCAAAATAGTCTCCCGTTCGGATATCTGGGCGAGGACTACTCTGGAGGATGTCGTTATCAGGAGTTACAAAATTGGTATTGTAAGGATCGGAGCGTGGAATGTCAGATCTCTTAATCTACATGGATACTTTGCAAATCACATTTAAGTGCGTGGCAGAGGGTTCATCAAACCACCTTCACAATTCTCTATTATTCCAATCTCGTATAGCGCAGGGCAAGAATGAACACCTATATCCTTCCGTACGAGCTCTGATTTCCCTATTTTATCGTGGTGATCTTTCCTCCCTATGTAGGTCGGTGTCAACAAAATATTTTCGCATTCGGAGGAGAAAGTTGGTGATCGGAATTTCGTGAGAAGATTCCGTCGCAACGAAAAACGCCTTTCTTTTAATGATGTCCAACCCAAATCCTCTATCATTTCAGTGACACTCTCTCCCATATTTCGCGGTAATACAAAACGTGCTGCCTTTCTTTGAACTTTTTCGATGTACTCCGTCGCTCCTATCTGGTAAGGATCCCACACCGCGCAGCAGTATTCTAAAAGCGGACGGACAAGCGTAGTGTAGGCAGTCTCCTTAGTAGGTCTGTTACATTTTCTAAGTTTCCTGCCAATAAAACGCAGTCTTTGGTTAGCCTTCCCAACAACATTTTATATGTGTTCTTTCCAATTTAAGTTGTTCGTAATAGTAATACGTAGGTATTTAGTTGAATTTACGGGTTTTAGATTAGACTGATATATCGTGTAACCGAAGTTTGACGAGTTCCTTTTAGCACTCATGTGGATGACCTCACACTTTTCGTTAATTAGGGTCAACTGTCACTTTTCACACCAATCAGATATTTTTTCTAAATCTTTTGCAGTTTATTTTGATCTTCTGATGACTTTATTAGTCGATAAACGACTGCGTCATCTGCAAACAACCGAAACGGTTGCTCAGATTGTCTCCCAAATCTTTTATATAGGTATGGAACAGCAAAGGGGCTATAGCACTACCTTGGGGAACGCCAGAAATAACTTCTGTTTTACTCGATGACTTTCCGACAGTTACTACGAACTGTGACCTCTCTGACAGGAAATCGCAAATCCAGTCACATAACTGGGACGATATTCCACAAACACGCAGTTTCTCTACGAGCCGCTTGTGTGGTACAGTGTCAAAAGCCTTCCGGTAATCCAGAAATACGGAATCGATCTGAAGTTCCTTGTCAAAAAGCACTCAACACTTCATGTGAATAAAGAGCTAGTTGTGTTTCACAGGAACGATGTTTTCTAAACCCATGTTGACTGTGTGTCAGTAGACCGTTTTCTTCGAGGTAATTCATAATGTTCGAACACAATATATGTTCCAAAATCCTGCTGCATGTCGATGTTAACGATATGGGCCTGTAATTTAGTGGATTACTCCTACAACCTTTCTTGAATATTGGTGTGACCTGTGCAACTTTCCATTCTTTGGGTACGGATCTTTCGTCGAGCGAACGATTGTATATGATTGTTAAGTATGGAGCTAATGCAGCCTTTGAAAGGAACCTATTTGGTATACAGTCTGGACCAGAAGTTTTGCTTTTATTAAGTGATTAAAGTTGCTTCACTACTCCGAGGATATTTACCTCTACGTTACTCATGTTGGCAGCTGTTCTCGATTCGAATTCTGGAATATTTACTTCGTCATTTCGGAAGCCTGTGTTTAGTTACTCTGCTTTGGCAGCACTATCTCCATTGTTGTCGCGCAGAGAAGGCATTGATTGTTTCTTGCCGCTAACATGCTTCACATACGACCAGTATCTCTTTGGATTCTCTGCCAGGTTTCGATACAAAGTTTCGTTGTGGAATCTGTTATAAGCATCTCGCATTGAAGTCCGCAATAAATTTCGAGCTTCTGTAAAAAATCGCCAATTTTGGGGATTTTGCGTCTGCTTAAATTTGGCATGTTTGTTTCGTTGTTTCTGCAACAGTGTTCTAACCCGTTTTGTGTACCAAGGAGGATCAGCTCCGTCATTTATTAGTTTATTTGGTATAAATCTCTCAATTGCTGCCGATACTATTTCTTTGAATGTATACCACATCTGGCCTACTCTTACATTATTAATTTGAATTGATTACAGATTGTCTCTCAGGAAGCCGTCAAGTGAATTTTTATCTGCTTTTTTGAATAGGTATTTTTTTCGTTTATTTTTCGAGTATTTGGGGATTACAATATTCAATCTCGCTACGACAACCCTGTGTTCACTAATCCCTGAATCGATTTTGATGCTCGTTATTAACTCAAGATTATTTGTTGCTAAGAGGTAAAGAGCATTTTCACAACCTTTGGAGAAAAGAGAACCATCTGTATGAATATCAGGAGCTCAGATGGATAACCAGTCCTAAGAAAAGAAGGGAAAGCAGAAAGGTGGAATGAGTATATAGAGGGTCTATGTACTTAAGAGCAATATTATGGAAATGGAAGAGGACGTAGATGAAGTGAAATGGGGGATATGATACTGAATGGGGAATTTGACAGAGCACCGAAAAACCAAAGTCAAAACAAGGCCCCGGGTGTTAGAACTGCGGATGTCCTTGGGAGAGCCAGCCATGACAAAACTCTACCATATGAGGAGCAAGATGCATGAGAAAGACGAAATACGCTCAGACTTCCATAAGAATATAATAATTCCAATCCCAAGGAAAGCGGGTGTTGAAAGGTGTGAAAATTACCGAACTATCAGTTTAGTAAGTCACGGCTGCAAAATACTAACACTAATTCTTTACAGACGAATGGAAAAACTGGTAGAACCCCCCCTGGAGGAAGATCAGCTCGGATTCCGTAGAAATGTTGGAACACACGGGCAATACTGACCCTACGACTTATCTTAGAAGAAAGATTACGGAAAGGCAAACCTACATTTCTAGCATTTGTAGACGTAGAGAAAGCTTTTGACAATGTTGATCGGAACACTCTATTTCAAATTCTGAAGGTGGCAGCGGGAAAATACAGGGAGCGAAAGGCTATCTGCAATTTGTACCGAAACCAGATGGCAGTTATAAGAGTCGAGGGACATGAATGGAAAGTAGTGGTTGAGAAAGAAGTGAGACAGGGTGGTAGGCTATTCCAGATGTCATTCAACATGTGTATTGAACAAGCAGTAAAGGAAACAAAACAAAAAGTTGGAGTAGGAATTGAAATCCATAGAGAAGAAATAAAAACTTTGAGGTTTTCCGATGACATTATAATTCTGTCAGGGCCAGCAAATGATCTTGAAGAGCACTGAACAGGATGGACAGTGTCTTGAAAGGAGGATATAAGATGAACATCAACAAAAGCAATACGAGGATAATGGAATGTAGTCGAATCAAATCGGGTGATGCTGCGGGAATTAGACGCTTAAAGTAGTAGATGAGTTTTGCTATTTGGGGAGCAAAATAACTGATGATGGTCGAAGTAGAGGGGATTTAAAATGTAGAGTGGCAATGGCACGGAAAGCGTTTCTGAAGAAGAGACATTTGGTAACATCGAATATAGATTTAAGTGTCAGGAAGTCGTTTCTGTAAGTATTTGTATGGAGTGTAGCCATGTATGGAAGTTAAACTTGGACGATAAATAGTTTAGACGAGAAGAGAATAGAAGCTTTAGAAATGTGGTGCAACAGAAGATGCTGAATATTAGCTGTAGATGGATAGATCACGTAACTATTGAGGACGTACTAAATGGAATTGGGGAGAAGAATAATTTGTGACACAACTTGACTAGAAGAAGGGATCGGTTGGTAGGTCACGTTCTGAGACATCAAGGGATCACCAACTTAGTATTGGAGGGAAGCGTGGAGGATAAAAATCGTAGAGAGAGACCAAGAGATGTACACATTAAGCAGATTAAGAAGGATGTAGGTTGCAGTAATTACTCCAAGATGAAGAAGCTTGCACAGGATAGAGTAGCATGGAGAGGTGCATCAAACCTGTCTCTGGACTGAAGAGCACAACACCACAACGCACAAAATGTATCTCTTTTTCATACCAACAACTCAGCTCTTGGAAAAAATACTACTAATAAAAATAACCTTCATGAAGGTTTGAAGTCATTTATTTCGGTCTGCAAAGCTGTCCATTATCAAGGAACACACATTTTCAATAAAATTCTAGCAGCCATATGAAGTTTCGTTATTAATAAACATCAGTTTAAGATGTTTCTAAATGACTTATTGGTGACCAACTTCGTTTACTTCATTGACGAATTTCTTAGTATAACTGATTGATGTGTATATTACTAACAATGTCAAAAAACGTGAATTTTATGTAAAATCTGACACCTTCAGAGCATTAATGTGATCAATGTAAACCACCCACCAACCGATTTTCTATTTGATGACACATTTCTGCAATAGCCTGAGAATATCATATACCCTTAAGTGTATTGTATTGGGTTGGTGCATAGGTTCGTAGCGTTTTTCTGTAAGTTTAACAGATACCACAATAGGAACTTTAGTCACCAATAATGTATTCTCCTTCATTATTTACAACAATCTGGCAATGCTGGGGTAACTTCTCGATTCCGCCACTGTAGAAAGCACTTGGTTTTGAGGCGAAGAACACTTCGGAGCGCCCTTTCACGCGGAAAGGAAGTTCCTTGAAGGTTGTTCGATAGAATCGGAAGAGACAAAAATCTGAGGGCACAAGATCAGTTGAATAAGGTGGGTGCGGAATAACTTCTTATCAATTCACTTGGCACACCATTTTCTAGCGTCAACCACTCCACTCACAAACTCCAAATGACAAAATAACAACATGTAAACTCAAATAGCAAAAGTGAACCACGACTAAAAAATGACACTCGATAAGTAAACCCATTGCAATCGGAATACCATCATGCAAAACAGAAACGCTACGCACTTATGCCAAAACTAATAGATTTATATGTTTTATGACAAGCTTGTTATCACCACTTATCACTACTTTTCTCGTATTCATGAGCTCTATTTCACTGAAAAATCAGTGGGACACAGATTGGGTAACCTCTTTCTTTTTTTAATTTTTCTTTTTGTAAATGTGTACTATACATTCTTGTTTTATGAAATGTTTGTCATCTTTGAAGATCTTCCCACCATAGATCTATCCAACAGAAAATGCATCTAATCTGACTTCGTCCTTGCGGCTTGCGGCGATTACTGCAGCTCTTCTTTGGATATGCTCGGTGTCCTCTCTCGGAGAGAATTTCTTGGATGATCCACGAACAGCAAATTTGTACATTTCTCTACATTTGGAGCCAGTTCTTCGTCATCTCAATAAATTGATGTTTTGTTAGGATGTATCTCGAAATATGTACAATTTTTGTAGTATAACACTTCATCAAAAACGACTTCTTCGTCTATGACAAACAATGCGTTTAATATGTAGAATTTGTACAGTAGTCGTCCTGTCACACTACCGTTGGGTTCACTCCAAATCAGCTCTGTGGCTACGAGTCCCTGGCAACCTGCTTCCGTCTGACAATGAACCTCACAGCAAGTAGCGAGTCTGGCTCTATACCTCATGCAAATGAATGCTCTTTAATATGCGTTACTGCGGTACAAAATGAAAAAAAAAATTCGAAAGGCCAAGATTCTACCTGTTTCATTTTTGACGGAAATCCGTTTCCTCATAACTATAATTTTCTTCGGAACATTTTAAATATATTATTTCAAAAATGGCTCTGAGCACTATGGGACTTAACATCTATGGTCATCAGTCCCCTAGAACGTAGAACTACTTAAACCTAACTAAACTAAGGACAGCACACAACACCCAGTCATCACTAGGCAGAGAAAATCCCTGACCCCGCCGGGAATCGAACCCGAGAACCCGGGCGCGGGAAGCGAGAACGCTACCGCACGACCACGAGCTGCGGACTACATTATTTCATCTTATGATTAGTTTTCAGTTTAAATTATGCAGTGGCTGACTATTTCTACATACAAGAAATTTCTGCAGTAATAGCTACAGAATGTCTTGAATTTCACTCACAGCAGACATTTGTTTTTCTTGTTCCCTACCCAGCTTTTGCGGTTTCCTTTCAAGGACTGTTTGTTCGAACATGTATAGTTCTTGCCGCTGTCTACTCAAGTTGAATAACGGTTGGAATACATTTTATTATTATTATTATTATTATTATTATTATATTTGCTCACATATCAGTAGTCTTGTTACGAAGAGTGATGGTAAGTAAGACAACGCACAATGACGCGGCATACGCAGTGTCACTACCAAGCGGTGGGTGTTGAGAGGAATTAGTGCACCTATGCACCGTGCTATGCATGAAACATTATTCTCATATTTTAATTTTTTCTTTCAGTTTTCCATCGTTCTCTCTGTGTATGTATATATACGTAAAGTGCCAGTGGAAGACTGCATCCCAGACGTAATCGTCTTGTTGACGGACTTTAAATTCAGGTGAGAGTAGTTTGGCATTTTGATGCTTGCTGTAGCGTTTTCATAAAGGTTCTGAATTGGTTTAATTATGACAGGATTAATATTGTATGATTTTAAAGCTTTTCACAAACTGCGTAAATGATACTGTCATAGGATTCCCCTATGTCTACGAATACTAATTGAAGGGCCTGGTTTCGAATATTTTGTTTTCTAGTATTTGTTGCAAAGAAAATGTATATGATGTACAGTGAATTTTCGTACTCGGAAGCCAACTTGTTCTTCGGCCTCCATTTTCTTAAATTCTGCCTCTAAAAATGTTAATAAACCTTCCACAGAGTCTACTAAATATATTAGTCACAGTTCCTCCTTTAGAATTCTTAAATTCATCTTTTTTTTTTCTTTCGCACGATCTGTTGTTATAAATCCTACTTTCCAGTCTTCTGAGATGACTTCTCTATTTAAAAATTTTTCAAAAAGGTTTCTAAAAAGTTCACATAATTTATGTGTACCATATTTCAACCGTTTCCTCTGATTCCTGTAGCTGTCCCATTATTTCAAGTTTTGATTGAAGCTTTTCCTATTTCTGTGTCCAAAGAAATGCCTCCATTATTTTCTTTTAATTCTGATTCGTTATTAATTGTATCCAAAAGTTCTTCCCTATTTTCTGTCAACGATTCTTTAAAATAATTTACGCAAATTTGTTGCGTTTCTTTAGAATTTCTCTTTAATGCTTTCTATATCCTCCATGCTTCTGAAGGCGTTTTCCTCTAGTGAAATCTTCACCTTTACTACGAGTCTTTTCCCAAGCCTTGTTTTTTTGCTTCTGTCCCCTTTTTTTATAATTTTTGTTTCTTGCACTCTTACTTCTATCTTTGGCTGAATATTTTATGTAATTAGCCATTTTAAATATTTCTTTTTTCTTTACTTATACCTCTTTCTCTACATCTGAATCAGAATAATGTAATTACTTTGTCCCTTTTCATTTAATTTCGATATGTAGACCTTTTTTGTTTGACTCAGGTGACGTATTAAGGCTAATTTATTCTGTAATTTCTGTATTAGCAAATTCTGTATCAGTTAATTTTTCATCCAACCTTTTTCTGTATAAATACAATGTACTTTCATTTTGTAGACTATTTACGTTGTACTTTGGAATCTTAATTTCAGTTTTAAAGTCTTCCTCATTGTTAAAAATTTTTTATTCGCTTGTTATATCTACAGATGTAAATACAATTTTGGGGTTAACCAGATGATGGTCACCACAGGTCGCTCCTCTGTACACTCTGGCGTTTTGTGTTTCTATAGTTCTTTCTTGGTTGGTTGTCATGAAATCAGCTACTGATTTTAATTGATGCATATCCTTGTACCACAACAATTTTCTCTTATGTCTTACCTCTTGTACTATATCATTCAATTTGTTGAAGAAGGTATCTCTGATATGATCTGGTTGATCTTCACTTATTGTATAGGCTCTTTTTAGTAGTTTTGAGTTCACATACAGTTATGTTTGCTTTAATCAAATTATCAACGATAGGTTTTTAATTTATAGCACACTTCTGTAATTTTTTCCTTTTCATTGTTACCACTCCTTGTCTTTGATGTTTTTGCACCTCACTGTACAAATACACATGTGATTCTTGAGCTTATATACTATTTCATTTGTTTTTTGCTTCTGACAACACAATGTTGTCTTGTCTTCTGATTTCCAGTTCTCTAATCATTTCTCCTTCTTTATGCCTTGCTTCCCGAATATTCCATATACCAACTGTCATGTCCATTTTGTAGTTTTCTTCATTTATCATTTAACCAGTCTTGCTTTTTTCCTATGAATGGGAGTTTGTCCATTGCATCGACCCACAACCTGGAAGACCAGGTAATTTTTATTCAAGATTGTCTTCTTTTAGCCTTTGATAGGCAAGGTCAAGTTCTACCAACTCTATTACACAGTGAGAACATATATGGATATACAGACACTGTCAGTTAAACATTAAAATATTCATAGCGCCACAAATCCATCTGGTATCATACAAAAATAACACGTAAATCACTTATTGTCATAATGCTTTATTGATGATGGGTTGGGTTGGGTTGTTTGGGGGAAGAGACCAAACAGCGAGGTCATCGGTCTCATCGGATTAGGGAAGGATGGGGAAGGAAGTCAGCCGTGCCCTTTCAAAGGAACCATCCCGGCATTTGCCTGGAGCGATTTATGTAAATCACGGGAAACCTAAATCAGGATGGCCGGACGCGGGATAGAACCGTCGTCATCCCGAATGGGAGTCCAGAGTGCTAACCACTGCGCCACCTCGCTCGGTGATTTATGATAACGTTATGACAATAACTGACAAAATTTATGATAACGTACAATTTCAGTCATGGTTCTCTGCAACTGTGTCATAGAATCATAAGAAAAATCAAGAGAAAGACTGCTTATCGTAAATTGAGACTTTTGTCTCACTTAAGCATCCATACGATATATATTACTTTTCACACCACTGATGGCGAATTTCTGAATTTCATGTCCCCTTGCAGTTAGAAATACAATTATACATCTAATTTCAAGATTGGCGTCAGTAGTTATTACCACACTCACTTTTTTTTCGAAGACAGACAATATTTAACAAACAGATCAACGTAATTTAAATTTCTAACATACCAGGTGCCGCTAAAACTCATGTATCAACCAACCAGTAACTGCCAATCTCTTTTATGGGCTATTGTTCCTTTATTTTTATCCATAAATCTTAATACAATAGTCGATCTGAATACTGGAAACAAATCAATAGCATTCAATTCCATTTTACTGAAAAATGTGATATGTATGCGTTAGCACAAAACATACATCATAAATGTTTTTATTCTACAAAATCCTTGTGAAGCCAACAATGGTGATTTTGAACTGCTTTGACAATACTGGTAGCCTACAAGCTCATTAAATGTCAGAACGCTTGACTAAAAACATAATGGCCACGATGAAGTATCCATGTCCCTTATGATGTTCGCGTGATTGGTAGATCACGTATCGTGCCACGCCATCAGTTAGTCATCCGAAATTGCGACAGAAACCGAGATGAACTTCCTGTAAGATACCGATCTGTGGCAATTCTCACCGAGGTAAGCGTGGCGCCCTTCATATCGTGACAAAACACAGAGAGCCAGGTGTGAAGCAAGATTAGACTGAGTTTCATCTCAAAACAATGCCTCAGCACCGCTTCATC
Organism: Schistocerca piceifrons; assembly: GCF_021461385.2. NCBI lineage: Eukaryota > Metazoa > Arthropoda > Insecta > Orthoptera > Acrididae > Schistocerca > Schistocerca piceifrons. Next base: position 578,963,602 of record NC_060140.1, on the reverse strand, counting down.
GTTAATGTACATAATTAAGTTCCCGCTCCCATGATACGCTACACAGTAATCAGTAAAGCTGACGTCGACAAGAAGCTTGGTTTAAACACTGCACTGTTTTGTTAGGAGTTGTCCTTTTGGAGGTGGTAATCCGTTAGTCCGAACAGTTTCGAGATAACACCAAGACTCGTCACCGAAGATGATTCTTTTCAGAAAAAAGTTATCCTCGTTTTTCGTTTCAGTCAAGCCGGGTCAGGTGCCCATGCGTAATTCTTTTTTCTTTGGGAGGCCAGCTGTGTGGGACAAACTTCGCGTACACTTTCCTCTTATTTGTCTTGAATTGATTTTGAGGTGTTCAGTTCGACGCTCCACTGCAATTAGCGACGCTACACTTCTTCTAAGCGCTATGCTACAAAGTTGACACACTGCACTCGCAGGTCCATTGCTTAATGCCTGTTCACTCCAGACGTATTGAATTCACATATTTACTTCATAGTTGTCATTCCAAGCTGCCACCGTGTTTCTGACGTGACTCATACGCCTCACACTCTGGGAATGAAATTAGTCTCGAAATTTCTTGGGCGGACGCTGTATATAAAGAACGTAGATGGCGTTACTCCTTCCTGCTGCGCTGAGACGCTACTCACATACAAGTATGCCATACACTTCATGCAAATTTGACGTTTGATGTATGTCGCCATCGTAGTGTTGCAGTTTCAGTGGCCACACGTGTGCAGAAGAGTTGCCCCGCAGCAAACAGGGCGAATTCTGATGTGTTGTCTTGTGACACTCATCAGCGCCCACACAAATTTTTCCGAAGGGGAGCAAACTTCGGTGAATTTGAAAAGGTGTGGTTCCCCAATAACTAATATTGACAAGATGTACACAAATCTTATTGTATCTCGAAAGGCTGATTAACGATAATTATCTACCCAGAACTTGAAACTTCCTGGCAGATTAAAACTACGTGCTGGACCGAGACTTGAACTCGGGACCTTTGCCTTTCGCAGGCAAGTGCTCTACTATCTGAGCTACCCGAGAACGACTCACGACCCTTCCTCACAACACTACTTCCGCCGTTACCTCGTCTCCTACCTTCGAAACTTCACAGACGCTCTCCTGCGAACCATGCAATACTGGCACTTCTGGAAGAAAGGATACTGCAGAGACATGGCTTAGCCACGGCCTGGAGGAAGTTTCGACACTGAAATTTTCACTCTGCAGCGGAGTGAAAATTTCAATTTCGATACCTAGGACGTTTATATTAGATTTCTTCAGTATCTAAACAGTCAGCGTATTTCAATAGCATACACAAAGTACATATTTTTATATATTTTGAATGCCACTGTTTGATTCCACGATCTAAAATTACACTCAGATGTGATTGAGTGTAGGGTACCCAATGAGATCTAAAATAAAAATAGAAAATATTCACAAAGATAATTTATGAATACTAACCCAATGTTATGTAAAGGTTTTTAACTACCGCTACCAGTCACAAAATTTTTTAACTAATGTATCATTTATTTATTGTGCGACATGTTTCGATAAGAATATAATAATTCCAATCCCAAGAAAAGCAGGTGTTGACAGATGTGAAAATTACCGAACTATCTGTTTAATAAGTCACAGCTGCAAAATACTAACACGAATTCTTTACAGACGAACGGAAGAACTGGTAGAAGCCAACCTCGGGGAAGATCAGTTTGGATTCCGTAGAAATATTGGAACACCTGAGGCAATAGTGACCCTACGACTTATCTTAGTAGAAAGAATAAGGAAAGGCAAACCTACGTTTCTAGGATTTGTAGACTTAGAGAAAGCTTTTGACAATGTTGACTGGAATACTCTCTTTCAAATTCTAAAGGTGGCAGGGGTAAAATACAGGGAGCAAAATGCTATTTACAATTTGTACAGAAACCAGATGGCAGTTATAAGAGTCGAGGGGCATGAAAGGGAAGCAGTGGTAGGGAAGGGAGTGAGACAGGGTTGTAACCTCTCCCCGATGTTATTCAATCTGTATATTGAGCAAGCAGTAAAGGAAACAAAAGAAAAATTCGGAGTAGGTATTAAAATTCATGGAGAAGAAATAAAAACTTTGAGGTTCGCCGATGACATTGTGATTCTGTCGGAGACAGCAAAGGAGTTGGAAGCGCAGTTGAACGGAATGGACAGTGTCTTGAAAGGAGGACATTAGATGAACATCAACAAAAGCAAAACGAGGATAATGGAATGTAGTCGAATTAAGTTGGGTGATGCTGAGGGAATTAGATCAGGAAATGAGAGAATTAAAGTACTAAAGGAGTTTTGCTATTTGGGAAGCAAAATAACTGATGATGGTCGAAGTAGAGAGGATATAAAATGTAGACTGGCAATGGCAAGGAAAGCGTTTCTGAAGAAGAGAAATTTGTTAACATCGACTCTTATAGCTCTTATAACTGCCATCTGGTTCCTGTACAAATTGTAAATAGCATTTTGCTCCCTGTATTTTACCCTGCCACCTTTAGAATTTGAAAGAGAGTATTCAGTTCCTGTGGTTCTCTTGGCTTTCTTGATCACTGTTCACAAATTTTCACTAACGTACCAGTAATTTGCAAACGCGACCACAAAAACAAATCTATAGTGCAGTGGACAAGATGTAGTGGATTCACTACAGATTTGTTTTTGTGATCACGTTTCCAAGTTACTGTTACGTTTGGGAAAATTTGTGAAGAGTGATCAAGAAAGCCAAGAGAGCCACAGAAATGGAAACACCTCAGCTCAGCACAACGAGACTGCCACACCATAAGAACATCTTCATGTAAACGTCAGTCCTGCTTACAAAGTGACGTCGCCTCTACTAGGTCATCTCTTCTTCCACAGGGTAATCACAGAATTTATGAAAAGACTGTTTAACATCTGCATGATCCTATTGTGAAATTGTTTTTGCAATGCTATAGAGCCTGATGATGAGGTATACCCTCGAAACATGTCGCACAATAAATAAATAAATAATAGCCGGTCGGGGTGGCCGAGCGGTTCTAGGCGCTACAGTCTGGAACCGCGCGACCACTACGGTCGCAGGTTCGAATCCTGCCTCGGGCATGGATGTGTGTGATGTTCTTAGGTTAGTCAGGTTTAAACAGTTCTAAGTTCTAACGGACAGATGACCTCAGAAGGTAAGTCCCATAGTGCTCAGAGCCATTTAGCCTAATAAATAATACATTAATTAACAAATTTTGTGACTGGTTGCGGTAGTTACAAACCTTTACATATTTTTTGAGAGACTCATGGTTGAAAAATAGTCAAAATGGCTTCAAATACTTTTAAAACAATGTTAGATTGGAACTAAAAATGAAAACTCAGAACTAGGAAAAAAATCTGAATGATTAAGGAAATCCTGCTGCATATTAACAAAAATTCCATGTTAATATCCCTCATAGTGAAGAAGCAGGGAATAAACTAAAAAAAAGGCTTATTCAACTTTGATGACATATACTTATAACACATGGTTTTCTTATCAAACTTCACGTCAGTTTCCGTTAGTGAATTTATTACATTACTTTCATGATTTCTATTTTTATTGTCGAGTGTCATAACTAAAGATGAACAAAATGTGCTTTTAAAGCTGCATCTTTTTGGGTTATTTAGGCAAAGTGTAGTCCAAGGCCAATATACCACTAGATGAATGTGAGAAACCTGCAAAAGCCACCCTCAAATTCGCCGGTAGAATTAATTTTTAATAGACTTGGACTGTGCCAAGGTAATCCTCGTCAGTCGAGATCGTCACAGTGTGGAATACCGTGCCAGCTGCAGTGCAGAATTCGTGCATTTGTGACAGCAAGTGCACCTATATTGCGTTCATAGACTTTTAGAAGTTCCTTATCCTGGTAATAACATCTTTATCCTCCTTGAAAAGTCACACTTTTTTCCTCTCTTTTGTAGTACAGAAAATGATATTTTCTTTTTTTGACTCACATGTTGGGATTAAATGTAGTAGATGTGCACACCTGCAGTGTTCTTCTGAGTATCAGACGAATGCTGAACTAATGTTGCGATACCGTTGTGCATCAAGTGGAGAGAGTTTCCTTATGAGAATTGGAAACGAGTGACTGGCACGGCGACGGATCTGTGTGCCAAGGTTTTAGACGGGTACCTATCTGTAACTCGCTAAGGTCGTAACCAGGAGTTCATATCCATACTGGGCGCAGCCGCACCAAGGAATTGGCATAATTTCCCATGACTAGAGTGATAACTAAGAATACTCGAGATGTATGATGACTGCTAAAGCTGCAGCATTTCTCGTCGCGGTCGGCAATATTAAATCTGCGTATTAGTGGAGTGACAAACAATCGTTGCAGGAAATTTGAGAGAATTTTTCAATGAGTATAAAGCCTGTAGTCAATTTCCAGGAGGGACCAAGTGTTCCCTCTTGCCCTCTCCCCTTTACCCCCCCCCCCCTTCCCCCCACCCCCTACCCCTTAGAGGACACTCATGTTGACGTTCGTCTCGGGTTGTTCTACCGACGATCGTTTAGCGGTTTTTCTGGTGGACAATCCGCCACCTGGCAAAAGTCAGAAAAACCACTAAGCGCCTGTCAGTCGAAAATCTACAGAGTGGCACCAGCAGGTAACACATCAGTAAACGGCTGCGAAAGCTTCAACAACCTGATTTTGCTTAGTGAGAAGTTCATATAGGCAGGTACTAGAGATGTGAAAATAACACGAGATTCTCATAACAGTACAGTGAAAAATGTCAGTATGTCACAAGATTCACATAAAAGCACAGTGAAAAATTATGTTAATATATTGCATCAAAATATCAGGGGATTCAAAAACAAAGTAGATGAGCTTCTTGCTTGTTTAGAGGATTTAGAAACTGAGGGTGGAATGTAGGTGGATATAAGCTTTCAGCACATGTAAGTAGGGACACTACGGAGAGAGGAGGAGTTGCCATATATGTTAAAATATGTCATAGTGTGAAAAATTTGTAAAGTAAAAAATTTTGCATAGAGAACATATAGAAGTATGTGCATGTGAGGTTGAACTAAATAATGGCACTTTTATAATTGTAGCCGTGTATAGCTCACCATAGGGAAATTTTCAACTATCTTTGAAAAATTTGGATTCTTTGTGGTGCCATCTGTCAGACAGAAGAAAGCAAATCATTGTTTGTGGGGATTTAAATGTAGATTTTCTGAAAGAGTCCGATAGAAAGTTTGACCTTGAAGTATTACTTGGTCTTTCAATTTGACATCAGTTGTTGATTTTCCTACTCGGGTGCTACAGGAAATCAGCACACTAATAAATAATGTTTTCATAGACCAAGATAAATTTAATCAAATAAAAACTTTTCCTGTTAAGAATGGTCTGTCTGATCATGATGCACAGCTAGTTACAGTATATGATATAGCTTCATACATCAATACAACACAATCCACCAAAATAGTGTGTTCAATTAACGATTTAACAATTCCAAATTTGAGGGAAAGCTTGCAACTATTAGACTGGGATGAGGTGTACAGGGAACATGATCCTATTTTAAAATTTAACCTATTTCATGATACCCTTGTGAGTATATTTGAAAACAGTTTTCCTAAGAAAACAGTGGAATATGATTGTAAGAAACCATGTAAAAAGCCATGGCTTACTAAAGGGATAAAAATATCTTGTAAACAGAAAAGGGAAATGTATCTTATAGCTAGCAGGAATAATGATCTTGAAACAGTGAAACATTATAAAAACTACTGAACTGTATTAAGAAAAGTTCTTAAAAAGTCCAGAAGTATGTGCATTATGTCTGAGATTAGCACATCTGATAATAAAATTAAAACAATTTGGAATATTTTCAAAAGGGAAACAGGGCACTTGAGAGCACAGGAAGACTGTATTTCTATCAAACGCAATGAAAAGTTTGTTAACAAGAAGTCAGAAGTAGAAAACATTTTAATGATCATTTTTAAGTGTTGTAGAGAAAATAGGATCCAGTTATTCATTAGAAAATGCAAGGCAGTATATGGAAGAGGCAGTACCTATGCAATTAGATAAAAATGGAATTCAGCCCACCTCTCCTACTGAAATGAGGAACATAATAAATTCACTCAAAAGTAAAAGCTCACATGGAGTTGATGACTTTTCCAACTGAGTACTAAAAGCTTGTTCCCAACAAATAAGTAGGATTCTCAGCCACATATGTAGTAGCTCACTGAAATGGGCATTTTTCGAGATAGGCTGAAATATGCTATTGTTAAACTATTGCATAAAAAATGAGATAGATCTGATGCTAACAGCTACTGCCCAATCTCGCTTCTGACAGCTTTTTTATCCAAAATTCTTGGAAAAGTAATGTATTCAAGAGTAGCATCACATATTTTTAAAAATGAAGTACTAACAAATTGTCAGTTTGGTTTTCAGAAAGGCTTTTCAACAGAAAATGCTATATACGCTTTCACTGATCAAATATTAAATGCATTGAATAACTGAACGTCACCCATCTACATCTACATCTACATTTATACTCCGCAAGCCACCCAACGGTGTGTGTCGGAGGGCACTTTACGTGCCACTGTCATTACCTCCCTTTCCTGTTCCAGTCGCGTATGGTTCGCGGGAAGAACGACTGTCTGAAAGCCTCCGTGCGCGCTCTAATCTCTCTAATTTTACATTCGTGATCTCCTCGGGAGGTATAAGTAGGGGGAAGCAATATATTCGATACCTCATCCAGAAACGCACCCTCTCGAAACCTGGCGAGCAAGCTACACCGCGATGCAGAGCGCCTCTCTTGCAGAGTCTGCCACTTGAGTTTGTTAAACATCTCCGTAACGCTATCACGGTTACCAAATAACCCTGTGACGAAACGCGCCGCTCTTCTTTGGATCTTCTCTATCTCCTCCGTCAGACCGATCTGGTACGGATCCCACACTGATGAGCAATACTCAAGTATAGGTCGAACGAGTGTTTTGTAAGCCACCTCCTTTGTTGATGGACTACATTTTCTAAGCACTCTCCCAATGAATCTCAACCTGGTACCCGCCTTACCAACAATTAATTTTATATGATCATTCCACTTCAAATCGTTCCGCACGCATACTCCCAGATATTTTACAAAAGTAACTGCTACCATGTTTGTTCCGCTATCATATAATCATACAATAAAGGATCCTTCTTTCTATGTATTCGCAATACATTACATTTGTCTATGTTAAGGGTCAGTTGCCACTCCCTGCACCAAGTGCCTATCCGCTGCAGATCTTCCTGCATTTCGCTACAATTTTCTAATGCTGCAACTTCTCTGTATACTACAGCATCATCCGCGAAAAGCCGCATGGAACTTCCGACACTATCTACTAGATCATTTATATATATTGTGAAAAGCAATGGTCCCATAACACTCCCCTGTGGCACGCCAGAGGTTACTTTAACGTCTGTAGACGTCTCTCCATTGATAACAACATGCTGTGTTCTGTTTGCTAAAAACTCTTCAATCCAGCCACACAGCTGGTCTGATATTCCGTAGGCTCTTACTTTGTTTATCAGGCGACAGTGCGGAACTGTATCGAACGCCTTCCGGAAGTCAAGAAAAATAGCATCTACCTGGGAGCCTGTATCTAATATTTTCTGGGTCTCGTGAACAAATAAAGCGAGTTGGGTCTCACACGATCGCTTTTTCCGGAATCCATGTTGATTCCTACATAGTAGATTCTGGGTTTCCAAAAACGACATGATACTCGAGCAAAAAACATGTTCTAAAATTCTACAACAGATCGACGTCAGAGATATAGGTCTATAGTTTTGCGCATCTGCTCGACGACCCTTCTTGAAGACTGGGACTATCTGTGCTCTTTTCCAATCATTTGGAACCCTCCGTTCCTCTAGAGACTTGCGGTACACGGCTGATAGAAGGGGGGCAAGTTCTTTCGCATACTCTGTGTAGAATCGAACTGGTATCCCGTCAGGTCCAGTGGACTTTCCTCTATTGAGTGATTCCGGTTGCTTTTCTATTCCTTGGACACTTATTTCGATGTCAGCCATTTTTTCGTTTGTGCGAGGATTTAGAGAAGGAACTGCAGTGCGGTCTTCCTCTGTGAAACAGCTTTGGAAAAAGGTGTTTAGTATTTCAGCTTTATGCGTGTCATCCTCTGTTTCAATGCCATCATCATCCCGTAGTGTCTGGATATGCTGTTTCGAGCCACTTACTGATTTAACGTAAGACCAGAACTTCCTAGGATTTTCTGTCAAGTCGGTACATAGAATTTTACTTTCGAATTCACTGAACGCTTCACGCATAGCCCTCCTTACGCTAACTTTGACATCGTTTAGCTTCTGTTTGTCTGAGAGGTTTTGGCTGCGTTTAAACTTGGAGTGGAGCTCTCTTTGCTTTCGCAGTAGTTTCCTAACTTTGTTGTTGTACCACGGTGGGTTTTTCCCGTCCCTCACAGTTTTACTCGGCCGTACCTGTCTAAAACGCATTTTACGATTGCCTTGAACTTTTTCCATAAACACTCAACATTGTCAGTGTCGGAACAGAAATTTTCGTTTTGATCTGTTAGGTAGTCTGAAATCTGCCTTCTATTACTCTTGCTAAACAGATTCCTATTAACTTCCATATTCAGGGATGCTGCAACGGCCTTATGATCACTGATTCCCTGTTCTGTACATACAGAGTCGAAAAGTTCGGGTCTGTTTGTTATCAGTAGGTTCAAGATGTTATCTCCACGAGTCGGTTCTCTGTTTAATTGCTCGAGGTAATTTTCGGATAGTGCACCCAGTATAATGTCACTCGATGCTCTGTCCCTACCACCCGTCCTAAACATCTGAGTGTCCCAGTCTATATCTGGTAAATTGAAATCTCCACCTAAGACTATAACATGCTGAGAAAATTTATGTGAAATGTATTCCAAATTTTCTCTCAGTTGTTCTGCCGCTAATGCTGCTGAGTCGGGAGGTCGGTAAAAGGAGCCAATTATTAACCTAGTTCGGTTGTTGTGTGTAACCTCCACCCATAATAATTCACAGGAACTATCCACTTCTACTTCACTACAGGATAAACTACTACTAACAGCGACGAACACTCCACCACCGGTTGCATGCAATCTATCCTTTCTAAACACCGTCTGTACCTTTGTAAAAATTTCGGCAGAATTTATCTCTGGCTTAAGCCAGCTTTCTGTGCCTATAACGATTTCCGCTTCGGTGCTTTCTATCAGCGCTTGAAGATCTGGTACTTTACCAACGCAGCTTCGACAGTTGACAATTACAATACCGATTGCTGCTTGGTCCCCGCATGTCCTGACTTTGCCCCGCACCCGTTGAGGCTGTTGCTCTTTCTGTACTTGCCCAAGGCCATCTAACCTAAAAAACCGCCCAGCCCACGCCACACAACCCCTGCTACCCGTGTAGCCGCTTGTTGCGTGTAGTGGACTCCTGACCTATCCAGCGGAACCCGAAACCCCACCACCCTATGGCGCAAGTCGAGGAATCTGCAGCCCACACGGTCGCAGAACCGTCTCAGCCTCTGATTCAGACCCTCCACTCGGCTCTGTACCAAAGGTCCGCAGTCAGTCCTGTCGACGATGCTGCAAATCAGATAGCCGCCGGAAGCCAGAGAGGATTTCCTCCGATCCATAGCGACACACATCATTGGTGCCGACATGAGCGACCACCTGCAGATGGGGGTGCACCCTGTACCCTTCATTGCATCCGGAAGGACCCTTTCCACATCTGGAATGACTCCCCCCAGTATGCACAAGGAGTGCACATTGGTTTTCTTCCCCTCTCTTGCTGCCATTTCCCTAAGGGGCCCCATTGGGATATTTTGTGATTTCTCAAAGGCTTTTGACTGTGTGAATCATGAAATTCTTTTAGATAAGCTTAAGTGTTGTGATATGAGTGAGATAGTGCACAAATGGTTTAGTTCATACTTAACTGGAAGAACGCAGAAGGTTGAAATTAACAGTACAGATAGTCTGCAGAACCAGTAGAGTCCTCTAACTGGGGAAGTGTCAAGAACGGTGTCCCACAGGATTCAGTCTTGGGTCCCTTATTGTTCGTAATATACATTAACGACTTGACACTCTATATTCATGAAGATGCAAAGCTAGTTCTTTTTGATGATGATACAAATATAGTAATCACACCCAATAAGCAAGAATCATCTGAGGAAATTTTACATTATGTCTTTCAGAAAATTATTAAGTGCTCCTCTGCAAATGGACTCTCACTAAATTTTGAGAAAACACAGTTTATACAATTCTGTACAGTAAATGGAATATCACCATTGATAAATCTAGACTATGAACAGAAGTCTATTGCTAAGGCAGAATACTCAAAATTTCTGGGTGTGTGCATTGATGTGAAATTGAATTGGAAAAAAAAACACATCGGTGACCTGCTGAAACCGTTAGGTTCAGCTACTTATTAGAGTTATTGCAACTTTTGGTGATAAACATATCAGTAAATTAGCCTACTATGCCTATTTTCATTCACTGCTTTCATATGACATCATATTTTGGGGCAATTCGTCATTAAGAGAGAAAGTATTCATTGTACAAAAGCGTTTAATCAGAATAATAGCTGGAGTCCACCAAAGATCATCTTGCAGACATTTATTTAATGAACGCATGATATTCACAGTACCTTCGCAATACATATATTCACTTATGAATTTGTCATTAATAATCTATCCCAATTCAAAAATAACAGCGAAGTACATAGCTACAACACTAGAAGAAAGGACGATCTTCAATATTCTGGACTAAAGCTCCACAAAAATCATTGGTATTTGTCAAATAGTATTAAAAGTCTGACATAAAGCCAACCAACATTTAAAGGCAAATTAAAAGAATTTCTGAATGACAACTCCTTCTACACAATAAATGAATTCTTAGATATGAAGTAGTAACTGTAAAAAAATATAAATAATATTAATTATTTTGTGTAAAGAAAACTTATTTTAAAGTGATATGTTACACATCATTACGAAATGTCGTATTCATGATCTATGGAACAAGGACTAATGTATGTATGTATGTGTGTATGCACAATGCTTCTTTGTTGTGGGCACAGCGGGTCAGCACTTTGGTACGTCTCCTTTGAACACTGAAACCATTGGATTGACACTAAGAAAGATCCATTCGTACCACAATAATTACAATAGAATACAAAGTATTTCCTACATTTCGCCCATATTCCTTTTATCCAGTTACCTATGTTATGCATTACTCAAATATTCTGTATACACATGTTGTCTTCTTCGTTTTGCGGCCTCTTTTCTCCGCATCTGAGATACAAAAGTTTTATAGGTTACTTACCGCCGCTTGCAACTGTTACGAAAGTCTTATTAAGACCAAATGCGTTTCTCTTTATTCCAAAGTATCTTCAGTGCTCACTGTATCTATTTCGTTTTTTTCTCATACAATTTTGTTTACAAATATCTTGAACAGTTCGCATGCTTTAACTTTCTACTGTAAACAGAATTAATTAGAATCGTTATCCACTTTTTTAAAATTTTTTCTTATTTATTTATTTATTTATTTTTTGCTTACATCATTCTTCCTGTCCTTTCACTGATATTTGCAATATTTAAGCACAAAGCACTTTCACTGCCACCAAATATATTCACGCTTTTGTGTTGCGAAGACCCACTATCATCGCCTCATTTCATGTGCATTGTTTTGCTGTTGTGGGATGCATTCGGCTTTAGTTTGTTTTGGTAATAGTGGGAGCGTCTGCTATTGTTCTCTCTCTCTCTCTCTCTCTCTCTCTCTCTCTCTCTCTCCCTCTGTGTGTGTGTGTGTGTGTGTGTGTGTGTTTGTAAAGGGAGCTAACATGTCCTAAGAAAAGCCAGAAAAACATAAAAGTAAAATAACAAAACACCACACTAATCCAGAGATCCACAACACCCACACTAATATCAGCACCAGAACGCAGCAAGTGCACAACACAGAACCTCAACAGACAAACTGATACACACTTGTATACGGAAACAAACTGACACACAGACTTGGGAGTATCCTCAAGAAACAAGGAATAAAAATAGCGTACCAAAGCAATAACTCTATACAGAAACGTGTAAAGAACAGGAAGATCACATCTCCACTGACATGTACCAAAACATCCGGAATTTACCAGCTCCAGTGTAACAGCTGTGATGCTCTGTACTTAGGGCAGAACAGCAGAACTTTTGAGACAAGGTGTAAGGAATACAAAAGAGAATGGAAATCTGGCACCACTACCACAGTTGAAAAGGACATAAAAATAGTCATATTCAGTAACAAGAAAATCTCCTAATCCAACAAGAGAACATTCAGCTTAAAAAGGCAGTAATAGAAAAGAAACATACCATAAATAACATCCAAACATCAACAACCAGGTGCCGTTTAAGCTAATAAAATGTAGTGTAGAGAAAAAACGACCCTCGAGACACCACAAAATAACATCGCCCTCCACTGTACTATAGTAAAGCAATAATTTACACACACACAGTAGTTAGGACACGTTAGCCCCTTTTGCACACACACACACACACACACACACACACACACACACACTCACACACACTCACGCACACTAGACGGAATATATAAACACTCACACACAAAGAACAATAGCAGACGCTCCCACTACTACGATCACAAATGAGGAACGCATCCCGCAATAGTAAAACAAAGCACACGAAATCGCAAGATCACATAACACAAAATCGTGAATATATTAAGTATAAGCGAAAGTACTGCGTGCTAAAGTGTAGCACATATGTGTGGTAGAACAGGAAGAAAGCGGTAACCAACAGAAAACCGTGAGTACCGATAATAATTAATTCGGTTCGTAGTAGTAAGTTAAGGCAAGCGAACTGTTCATGATCTTAGAACAGAAAATTGTAATAGAAAAACCGTGTATTGTTATAGTAACCACTGAAGATGTTTCAGATCTTAGTAAGACTTTAGTACAGTTGCAAAAGACGGTATTTAAACAATCAGGGCTGTTTCTAGTAGGAAAAATTTAGGGGCGACAAAGGGCGAACAAAAATTAATTTCAAATGAAACAGCCAAAAAACTGAGAAAATGAAGAGAAAAAATGAAAAAGAGGAGAAATTAAAACACCGGATTGTTTTCAAAAAATACGGAACAGTTACTTAATAACTCTTTACTTACTTTGACGAAGTAAACACATTGGTGCTACCTAACTCAACCTAAAGCAGCTGCTACAGAGTACAAAATGGAAACAAACGTGACCTTGATGTTTTATGTCGAGCGCTGGAGCACAGCTCGTGCGCTGACTTGCGGTCATGTTGCGACTTGCTACCATAGCTCCTTCAGTCCCTCCTTTTGTTTTTGTCTCTGCAGATCATTTGTCCTGCGCCAGTTGAATTGAGGACTATCCCCAGAAAATAAGGACGCCTGGTCACTTTTGTTTAATGATTAAAAGTACACAGATTTGCACTGTTGTACCGTCGGATTTTGGCGGTGGTTTAGAGGGTTATAGAGGAGATCGATGGTAGTAAGAAAAGAGGTAGCGTCATTTTTCAGTCCTCGCCTATGGCGGCAAAAGACCTAATAACGGCCCTGTGACTTATACGACTTGTATTCTGTATATACATTTTTTGTTGTTCTGTCTTGCACTTTCGAAAAAAAACTTCATTACTATGTGTAGTAATTACACTCGATATTAACGTGTTGCTTTTGAGTTTGACCTTCTATGTATTGTAAGGTATTAGAGATAGGATATTAACTCCTCTTTCGGCGATGATGGGAAAGCAGCAGACCACTGCCTTGACATACATATAATGGTCCGTGAGATGTCACATTACCTACCGAATTTTCGGCTGGGTTAGCCCCTCTTTTAACCTAGTATACCGTACGTTCATCGAACAAGGAACTGTTCCTGGCGGTCAGAAGAAAACTCCAGCCTCTGTCGTCTACAAGACGGTTAGTAGAAGTGAACCACAAAACTACTGTCCACTATCCTTGATAGCCGTTTGATGAAGAATCATAGAACGTACTCAAATCTAATGAGGCATCTAGAACGGAGACCTCCTCAGTGTCGACCAGCATGGATTTCGAAAACAACGATCACGTGAAACCCAACTCGTGCTTTCCTCGCATAACGTCATGATAGACAGCCATGTAGATACAACATTTCTTGACTTCCGAAAAGCACTTGATGTAGTAGCATAGGTACACATCTTATCGAAACTGCGATCGTATGGAGTATCAAGAGAAATTTGAGACTGTAGTGATAATTTCTTGTTAGTGAGGCATGGTGTCCTTGATGTTGAGTCATCACGGATATAAAAGTGACTTCAGGTTTGTCGCAGAAATGTGTGTTGCGACTCTTCCTTTTTATTTTGTATGTTAATCACCTTGAAAGAAAATACTAATAGAAACCTGAAAGTTTTCACAAATGATTCAGTGGTCTACAATGAAATAGTGTCTGAAGAAAGCTACACGATTATTTAGTCGGATCTTCATAAAAATTCAAAGCAGGACGAAGGCTGGTAACTTGTTTTAAGTATTCGGAAATGTAAAATTGTGCAGTTCACGAAACGAAAAACTGCAATACTCTAAGGTGGCAGACTACGATTCATTGGTAGAATACAAGGAAAATGCAATCAGTCTACAAAGGACACTGCTGGCAAAACATTCAGGAGACTCGTCCCAGCGTATTGCTGAAGTGTGTGAGACCTGTACGAAACAGAATTAACAGGGGATGTTGAACGTATACAAAAAGAAGGGTAAACTCTAGTTTACTATTCCACCCATCAGCTTTGACCAATGACATCACAGAGGTCCCAAAGACGCAACACGCACAACATTTCAAAATGGTGATCAATACCCAAAAACAGTGCCATGGTGCCAAAATATAATCATGAATTATAAAATTGTTGGAATTCTTAGTAATAAATGTAGAAAACAACGGGACAACAGTGGGAAAAGGAGTTCTGGGTGGAGAGACGCTACCACCTAAAGTAACAACCTCAGAATCACAATAATACAACTTGGTGAACGCAGAAAAGTGGCGTCAATGAGTTGAGCTACATAGCTCAAGTAGATACACCGATGCCAAAAAATAAATGCTAGAAGAAATCGCAGTTCACACCTAAGAAGAAACGAAGAACCATAACCAAATGTAACTTCGACAACTTGAGTTGAGCTATATAGCTCAAGTAAACACAGCGATACAACAAAAATGAATCTTTAAAGAAATCGCACTACCCACCTAAGTGGAAATCACAAAAAGTAACGAAATGTGGTATCGACAACTTATCTGGCACGAAATACGATCTAAAAAAAAAAATACACCAAAGAAATAGAGGAACAGATGCAAAGGTAATGTAAATTAGAATCATAGTTTACTAAGACAACAACAGACAACATTTAATAACAGGCCGCTTACATACTTCGCATCGCAAACTCGTGACGTCTCACATGGCGTTGTGGCTCTAACAGATTATTGGAATCGCACGCTGGAGTTGACCGAAAAGGGCAATCTGTTTGAACCCTGGCGGAGCGTCATGGTCACGCAAATGTTGAAAACCTGAACTGGTTGAGACTTGATGAAAGACGCAAATTGTCCAGTGAAAGCCAACGTCCAGCTTCAAGAACCAGCTTTAAGTGAAGAAACTAAGGATGTACTACAGTCCGCTACGTATCGCTCCCGTAGACTTCACAGAGACAGGAGGGATGACTAAAGCACGCACAGAAGCATTTCAGCAATCATTCTTTCCACGCTCCTTACGTGAATGGAACGGGAAAAACTCTAAAAACTGGTAAAATAGGAACTACCCTCTGACAGTCAGTTCACTGTATAGGTGATCGGTTGCTGACAGATTTGTTACGAAAGAGGGATGATCATCTATCTCCACTCTTATCGAGCATTAACAATGTTTACTGGCGCAGTAACCATTATTCATTAGCTATTCTCGATGCAGTATGTGGAGGAAACCCTTTGCACCTTAACATATTGGTTAGAAGTTTTGCATTGCGATGAATGTTTCCAACGGAGGAGGATAATTTTGAAGAACAGGTTCTGTAAAATCTTTGCACCTTTCCTGCTCTGTCTGGTTCCTTGAGCAAAAGTTGTTGAAGTGAGATTTACAATGTGATCAAGCATCTAGTGTAAAAGACTTCAAAGTCTTCCAGATCTAAGTCGTACTCGTTATTTGACAACAGAAAATGACGTGAACATTATCACCACCCACTGGAAGCCAATCTTTGATGACCAGCTTGGTTAGACTTCTACGTGTTAGATGTTAGAACATCGGCCGAGCGGTTCTAGGCGCTTCAGTCTGGAACTGCACGACCGCTACGGTCGCAGGTTCGAATCCCGCCACGGGCATGGATGTCTGTGATGTCCTTAGGTTAGTTAGGTTTAAGTAGTTCTACGTTCTAGGGGACAGATGACCTCAGATGTTAAGTCCCATAGTGCTCAGAGCCATTTGAACCATTTTTGTTAGAACATCCAGCTCATACCAGTAAATTTGGAGGAAGACTAGTTTCGCGACAGTATCCTAAAGAGAGTGGCAGATGGGTAGACATCAGTACTGGATCGAATTGATTACTGAAGGACGTTTAGGAACGTCGATCTCTACACTTGTTCCGTCTGCAACCGGCAGGGACTAGTTTATTGTCAGTATCCAGGAAACGTTATCATGCCTGATTACAAGAACGTCTGCGGTAGTGAAGGCCAAGATAAGTCCGAAGTGCAAGGGGTGAACAAAAATGTAGAAACACTGCGAGAAATGAATTCTCGAGCATAAATGTAGATGCTTGCCAAGCCTGCAAGTTGCGCTGCTGTATTCGACAATGAGCGGCCTCTGAGTCCTCAATACGTTGCAACTGTCAGTTGTGAACACAACATTGTCCTTTGCAGTTGTAAGTGCATTATGTCGGAGCTAAGTGAATTCGGACGTGGGCAAATTGTTGGTGTTCTTATGGTGGGTGCTTCCATAAGTAAGATTACCGAAGTGTTTGGTGTTCCTAGAGACACCGTATCGAAGATTCATACCGCATACAGGGAAAGCTGAGAAAAATCATCCGCTAAGTCACAATACGGACGACAGTGTGTGTTGAGTAACCATAACGGGCGGTCATTGAAGATGACTGTGACGCAAAATAAGGGGACGACAGGTGAAAAAGTCACTGCAGAACAAAACGTCGCACTCGCGAACCATGTCAGCACCACATCAGGAAGTTGTGCTCCACAAGCAGGGGATTCAGGGCGAGGTGGACTTCCAAAAGCACTCATCAGTGATGCAAAAGCACGTAACAGGAAGACTTGGTGGCGAAGCCACAAAACCTGGACTATGTAGCAATGGAAGAAAGAAACTTGGTCGGATAAGTCTTGTTTCACATTGTCTCCAACTTCCTGCCGAATATGAAACTTGGCGGGGGTTCGCTGATGATTTGGGCAGCCATATCTTATTATTTCATGGATACTCTGCAACGTCGCATTACTGTCACGTATTATGTGATCGTTTCGGCTGATCAGTTCCACACCACGGTACAATGTTAGTTCCCCAACGGTGTTGCTGTGCTCGAAGACGACGGGGCCCCTATTCACACAGCTCGCATCGTCCAGCACTTGTTTTGGTAGCAAGAGGCCAAACTGTCGCAGCTCCCCTGGCCAGTCACCGGATCTCACTATTACTGTGCCTTTGTGGTCTACTTTGGAGAGACAGGTGCGTGATGGTTCTCCACCTCCATCATGGTTTCCAGAACTTGACACCATGTTGCAGGAAGAATGGTCTAAGATTCCCTTGAAAAACGTACAGAACCTGTATTTATCCATACCGAAACAACTGGAAACTGATTTGAGTGACAACGGGTTTCCTAACCGTATTACGAATGGTAGCTTGTTGCATTTTTGATGTTTCAGTATATCTGTTCTTCCCTTGTATTTGTTTGTTAGTTCAGTTTATGAGCAAAGTGAAGCATGGGAAATGATGAAGAAATTACACAGAGAGGAAGGGGGAAACAGAAACTTGTAAATACATACTATGTGATCAAAAGCATCCGGACACCTGGCTGAAAATGAGCCACAAGATCGTGGCGCCCTCCATTGGTAACGCTGGAATTCAGTATGGTGTTGGCCCACCCTTAGCCTTGATGACAGCTTCCACTCTCGCACTCATACGTTCAATCAGGTGCTGGAAGGTATCTTGGGGAATGGGAGCATATTCTTCACGGAGTGCTGCACTGAGGAGAGGTATCGACGTCGGTCGGTGAGGCCTGGCAAGAAGTCGGCATTCCAAAACAACCCAAAGGTGTTCTATAGGATTCAGGTCAGGACTCTGTGCAGGCCAGTCCATTACATGGATGTTATTGTCTTGTAACCACTCCGCCACAGGCCGTGTATTATGAACATGGTGCTCGATCGTGTTGAAAGATGCAATCGCCATCCCCGAATTGCTCATCAACAGTGGGAAGCAACAAGGTGTTTAAAACATCAATGTAGGCCTGTACTGTGACAGTGCCACGTAAAACAACAAGGCATGCAAGCCCCCTCCATGAAAAACACGACCACACTATAACACCACCGCCTCCGAATTTTACGGTTGGCACTACACACGCTGGCAGATGACGTTCACCGGGCATTCGCCATACCCACACCCTGCCATCGGATCGCCACATTGTGTACCACGATTCGTCACTCCACACAACGTTTTTCCACTGTTCAGTCGTCCAGTGTTTACACTCCTTACACCAAGTAAGGCGTCGTTTGGCATTTACCGGTGTGATGTGTGGCTTATGAGCAGCTGCTCGACCATGAAATCCAAGTTTTCTCACCTCCCGCCTAAATGACACAGTACTTGCAGTGGATCCTGATGCCGTTTGGAATTCCTGTGTGATGGTCTGGATAGATGTCTGCCTATTACGAGGCGAGGTCGGCCTGTACGCTTTTGTGCTGTACGTGTCCCTTCACGTTGCCACTCCACTACCTCATCGGAAACAGTGGACGTAGGGATGTTTGGGAGTGTGGAAATCTCGAGTGTAGACGTATGACACAAGTGACATTCACTCACATGACCACGTTCGAAGTCCGAGAGTTCCGTGGAGCGCGCCATTCTGCTCTCTCACGATGTCTGATTACTAACGAGGTCGCTGATACGGAGTGCCTGACAGTAGGCGGCAGCACAATGCACCTAATAAGAAACACACATTTTTTCGGGGGTGTCCGGATACTTTTGATTACATAGTTTATGTACGTGTCTCTCTCCGACTTTTAATGGTACATCACCGGCTCTGATACCATCTGACAAAGCTCACAGCCCAGATGTGTGTCTGCTCACGGCGCCCTTATCTCAACATAAAGTTGCATGCTTTGCACATATGGCCAAAGAGAATAGCAGTACCGGATTCCAAATAATAATGGGGCACCATTGTGCTATCACTAGCCTTGATTAGTGTTTTCTCAAATTGTTGTTTCTGTGGTTTTACCTTAAGGTAAACAAAGTATTTCACGTAGAAGCGGCAGCTGATTCAAGCGAAAATCGCGTTACCACTACCAACTGAAAAGGTATCTACACCTTCGTTTTCATACTTAAAAGACTGGTCCTGATGTCACACCTAACAGAAGACTACATAAAATTACGAGCCACTTGGATGGTGGATGAATGTACAATAAAGCTTATAATTTCATTTGCTCTTCTGGTAATGAAGGTGCCACCTTGTCAAGTCGTATGTGTTTAAATAAGTCTTATTAGCTGCATCAGTATAATGTATTTATATGACAGGCAAAACGGACATCATATTTACACAATCCAAATAAATGTAACGCACAGAAAATTTAATACCTTCACTTCACACCCAAAAAACACAAACTGTTTTGTTCTGCTGCTAGTATATTCAGATCGCGTTGCGCTGGAGACGCTCGAGCCGTGCTCTCCTCGCAAGGAGACAAATCGATGACGACAGCAGAAGCGGCTGCGACCTGTTAGCTGACCTAGCGTCACGCGACACTTCTCAGAATCTGCGTGGCTGAGTCGGCACCTGCTCTGATTCAGAGAGGCCTGTTTTTACACAAGTTTTATCGCTGCTGTCCTGCAAGCCATTACGCTCTGCGTATCTACGATTAAACGAACATGTCGTCTTACCCTCCTGCCGCTTGTTATCTCACTGTTTAATAAGCGATCGTCATCATTGCTCTTATCTACTCAGAAGACTGTTGCTACCTCTGTTGTTGCGCTGACATGAATTACTTCTTGTGCATGTTAATGTCGCTGATATCTCTGTTTCATACTTTGTCTCAGCACGCTCAACCGGTTTCTATCCCTGCCAAGCTGACAATATTTTAAATACGCCGGCGGGAGTGGCCGAGCGGTGCTACGCGCTACAGTCTGGAACCGCGCGACCGCTCCGGTCGCAGGTTCGAATCCTGCCTCGGGCATGGATGTCTGTGATGTCCTTAGGTTAGTTAGGTTTAAGTAGTTGTAACTTCTAGGGGACTGATGATCTCAGAAGTTAAGTCCCATAGTGCTCAGAGCCATTTGAACCATTTTTTTTAAAATACGAGTACGATAAAACTATATCTGTACCTATTTTTACAGACCTAATGACTTGTCAACATGGATATCATAATGCATTAAATTTAATATTTAAGTCGTAAAAGAACCCAAAACTTTTTTCCTGCCGTTCCTAAGACTGCGCTCATATCGATTCTGTGAAGTGTGGAATAATAGTCAGCGGCACATACTTCGAACGGAACTGATTTCGGGAGATCGTGGAGAAACCATTTCAGAACGGGGAAGCCGATATTTGAAACTGGGGCGTTTGGGACAATTTCAGTGTCCATAACAGCGGTATCTAACCCGACATTCGGCAAATTAAGTAGTAATCGAGTGCACTCCGTGACAGCCGCTTCAAGTGAAGGGCCACACGAATTGTGAGAGTCGCTAAAACTGAATTACGTAATTGCACACGATATTTGGACGACAGTCCAAATCAAACTGAGATTGTAATTTAACTGCGTATCTGGTCATATATCTGTTAAAACAATAAGTAACAAAAAATTACGTTTTACTCATTTTAATACAAGATAAATCTTTATATGACTCTATATGAGGAGATTTCTGTACAATATCAAAGGTCATCCGTCGCTTCCTACACCCCACAACTTCTTATTGTCAACACATTCTCCTGCAAACTTCTTCTTGGGATAGCAACTATTTTTTTCGTTCATCCACATTTTCCGTGGTCAACCTCGTTTCTTTCTCTGCCCATTTTCCGGATATTAATGACAGCCAGTCCTCTGGAAACCTTATATGGCCAAAACCATGATAATCTCTTCTCCTGTACAGTATCGAAGTATCCATTTCAGTTGACATCCCTCTCTTCATTTCTGTAGTCATAAATATGTCTCATAAAGATATAACCGCAGCCAGATCTCCAACTATCATCTTCTACTCCGCTTATTTTTTATTTTTGAGTGAAAACCCACTCTTATGATGCACAATGCAAAGTATCCGGACGCCTATTAGTGGACGTTATGGTTATCTTAATACTAGCAACAGCAACGCTTCCTCCCCAGACTGTCTAATTTGGAGGTAACATGTGAAATTATTCTACCAGTTGTGTTTCCATCAACATTTCAAACGCGGTTCTTTTGCAGAATATCTTTATAAATTACTAATTTAATACCCAGTATGTTCGCGCTTTTGACCTTGTATCAGGTTCACTTTTAGGTTTCGGGATGGATCGAGCCCCCATTTTTCTATTTGTGCGCGTTCGCACATTTGCGTGTTAAAAATTTTAACTACCTTGGGGAGAATGTTGGAGAATGTGCTGTTTCTGGCTTTTAAACAGAACGCTTTTGTGGTCTGAGTGCAAGTAGATACAAACCTAATCGCTTTTATTTTCCATTATCTGTCATTGCCAATATCCTAATCAGTTATTTTATACGTTTTTATACAGACAAACATCCAGTGATGCAAACTAGTTTGCGAAACCCTTCGCGTCTTTCAAAATAAAGATTTTTAATAGTCGCAACGGTGCTTCTCATTCAGCATGTAATACGGAGTGTGTCCATCCTTCGTCTGTGTGACGACTTGACCTCTGCTGGGGACACTCAATGAGGTGTCTGAATGTTTGTGGAAGAAGGCAGCCCATTCTTTCTCAGAAGCCAAAACCAGAGAAGGTAGTTGGACGCTGTGGTCTGGTGAGCAGTCAAAGTTCCATCTCAACTCAAAAGCGTTCCATTGTGTTCAAATTGGGACTCTGGGTAGGCCAGTCCATTTCGGGGATGTTGTTCTCCAAAGATTATTGCCTCTCAGATGCTGCTTCATGACACGCTTTATTGTTATACTGATACAAACAATCATTGTCTCCTCACTGTTCCTCTATTGTATCAAGTTCACAGTGCCTTAAAATGTGTTCATCTTCTTCTGCATTTAGCGTTAGCTTAAACTCAATGTGGCAACCATACACTAGCCATGAAAAACACGTTCATACCATAACACACATCACCTGCTCGGTGCTTCGCTGTTCGCACTTCGCTTGAGAGCGGTTAATATTTATCATGCATTCGCCAAACCCAAACCCTCCCATCCCACTGCCACAGCGTATAGTGTGGTTCCCGTCTCCCTTTGTACTATCACAAGCGTCACAACACTGACTGCAGAAATATGTGACTTGCGAGGAGCAGCTCGGCCATTTCACACTGTTCTTTTTAGCCACCTAAGCGCAGTTACTGTGATTGCTGAAGTGCTGATGGCACTCTGGAACTCACAAGTGGTTTTTTCCGCTGATTTCATTCCATTTGCCGGCCGCTGAGGCCGAGCGATTCTAGGCGTTTCAGTCCGGAACCGCGCTGCTGCTACGTCGCAGGTTCGAATCCTGCCTCGGGCGTGGATGTGTGTGATGTCGTTAGGTTAGTTAGGTTTAAGTAGTTGTAAGTTCTAGGGGACTGATGACCTCAGATATTAAGTCCCATAGGGATCAGTGTCATTTGAACCATTTCTTACAACCAACCCCCGCTATGCTCGGAGCTGCCTGTTCGTCAGTACCTCGGGCCAGTCTGGTTTTGGTTTAGCTACAGTTCTTCCTTCGAGATACCCTTTCACAGTCACATTACCAACAAACGGTTTAGACAGCTTTGCAAGGGTTGACACGTCCTTGATGGACTTATTATTCAAGTAACAGCCGATGACCAGTCCACGTTAGAAGTCAATGTGCTCTCCCGAAAGACTAATTCTGCTGGCAACATAACGCTCCTTGCTTCCCTCAATACCGGCAGATCGTGACTCTAGCAGTCAGTTCACCATTACGTAGTGGATTCTGGGTGCATTTTATTATATACTGTTTGTAGAGCTGACAAATGGGTTGAACATTTGGATCTATGCCTTTTTCCTGATACTAATCCAACAAGTAGAGTTGAGCTGTCTTGTCGAGGCTTTCCTTAATCCCACTTTTCAGACAACAGTTTTTTACGTTTTGCCACTCCAGATAGTGAACCCTAGATATCTGAAATCTGAGAATTTTTTTAATTTTTTACTACGTTCTTTACCAATTTAGTTTTCGTAGGGCCCAAAAGTTAAAAAATGAGATTGACAGGAAGTGCAAACTGGCTAAGCAGAAGTAGCTGGGGCGCGAACGTAAAGATTTAGTTGCGCGTTTCACTAGGGGAAAGATACACTACTGGCCATTAAAATTGCTACACCAAGAAGAAATGCAGATGATAAACGGGTATTCATTGGACATATATATTATACTAGAACTGAAATGTGATTAAATTTTCACGCAGTTTGGGTGCATAGATCCTGAGAAATCAGTACTCAGAACAACCATCTCTGGGCGTAATAACGGCCTTGATACGCCTGGGCATTGAGTCAGACAGAGTTTGGATGGCCTGTACAGGTACATCTGCCCATGCAGCTTCAACACGATACCACAGTTTATCAGGAGTAGTGACTGGCGTATTGTGACGAGCCAGTTGCTCGGCCACCATTGACCAGACGTTTTCAGTTGGTGAGAGATCCGGAGAATGTGCCGACCAGGGCATCAGTCGAACATTTTCTGTGTCCAGAAAGGCCCGTACAGGACCTGCAACATGCGGTCGTGCATTATCCTGCTGAAACGTAGGGTTTCGCAGGGATCGAATGAAGGGTAGAGCCACGGGTCATAACACATCCGAAATGTAAAGTCCATTGTTCAAAGTGCCTTCAGTGCGAACAAGAGGTGACCGAGACGTGTAACCAATGGCACTCCATACCATCACGCCGGGTGATACGCCAGTATGGCGACGACGAATACACGCTTCCAATGTGCGTTCACCGCGATGTCGCCAAACACGGATGCGACCATCATGACGCTGTAAACAGAACCTGAATTCATCCGAAAAAATGATGTTTTGCCATTCGTGCACCCAGGTTCTTCGTTGAGTACACCATCGCAGGCACTCCTGTCTGTGATGCAGCGTAGAGGGTAACCGCAGCCATGGTCTCCGAGCTGACAGTCCATGCTGCTGCAAACGTCGTCGAACTGTTTGTGCAGATGTTTGTTGTCTTGCATACGTCCCCATCTGTTGACTCAGGGATCGAGACGTGGCTGCACGATCCGTTACAGCTATGCGGATAAGATGCCTGTCAACTCGTCTGCTAGTGATACGAGGCCGTTGGGATGCAGCACGGCGTTCCGTATTACCCTCCTGAACCCACCGATTCCATATTCTGCTAACAGTCATTGGATCTCGACCAAGGCGAGCTGCAATGTCGCGATACGATAAACCGCAATCGCGATAGGCTACAATCCAACCTTTATCAAAGTCGGAAACGAGATGGTACGCATTTCTCCTCCTTACACGAGGCATCACAACAACGTTTCACCAGGCAACGCCGGTCAACTGTTGTTTGTGTACGGGAAATCGGTTGGAATTTTTCTCATGTCAGCACGTTGTAGGTGTCGCCACCGGCGCCAACCTTGTGTGAATGCTCTGAAAAGCTAATCATTTGCATACCACAGCATCTTCTTCCTGTGGGTTTAATTTCGCATCTGTAGCACGTCATCTTCGTGGTGTAGCAATTTTAATGGCCAGTAGTGTACTTCTGCTCGAAATGAGACAAATAGGTCTTTGGAGAAAAGAGGAGCAGCTGTATGAATATCAAGTGCCTCAGATGCAAAACCAGTCCTAAGCCAAGAAAGCTGGAAGGAGTGTATAGTGGCCCAATACAAGGGAGATGGAATTTGAAGGCAATGTTATAGAAATGGACGAGGACGTAGATAAAGATGATTTGGAGATACGATACTGCATGAAGAATTTAACAGAGCACTGAAAGACCTAAGCCGAAACAGGGCCCTGGGAACAGATAACATTCCGTCAGAACTACTGATAGCCTTGGCAGAGCCAGCCGCGACAAAACTCTTCCATCAGTTGTGCAAAATTTATGAGACAGGCGAGATACCCTCATATTTCAAGAAGAATGTAATAATTGCAATTCCAAACAAAGCAAGTGCTGACAGGTATGATATTACCGAACTATCACTTTCATAAGTCATGGTTGCAAAATACTAACGAGAATTCTTTACAGAAGAATGGAAGAACTCATAGAAACTAACCTTGGGGAAGCTACATTTATAGCATTTGTAGACATAGAGAAAGCTTTTGACAGTGTTGACTGGAATACTCTCTTCCAGATTCCGATGGCAGGATGGGTAAAATACAGGGAGAGAAAAGCTGTTTACGACTTGCACAGAAACCAGATGGCAGTTATAAGAGCCGAGGAGAATAACGGGAAGCAGTGGTTGAGAAGGGAGTGAGACATGTTTCTAGCCTATCCCCGATATTATTCAATATGTATATTGAGGAGGCAGTAAAGAAAACAAAAGAAAAATTTGGAGTAGGAATTTAATCCATGGAGAAGAAATAAAAACGTTGAGGTTTGCCGATGGCATTGTAATTCTGTCAGAGATAGCAGAGGACCTGGAAGAGCAGTTGAACGGAATGTTCAGTGTCTTGAAAGGAGGATACAAGATGAACACCAGCAAAAGCAAAGCAAGGACAATGGAATGTATTTTGTAGCCTAATTAAATCAGGGGATGCTAAAATAATTAGATTCGGAAATGAGGCACTTAAAGTAGTGATGAGTTTTGCTATTTGAGCAGCAAAACAATTGATGATGGCTGAGGTAGAGAGGATAAAAAATGTGGACTGGCAACGGCAAGGAAGGCGTTTCTGAAGAAAAAAAATTTGTTAACAATGAGTATAGACTTAAGTGTTACAAAGTTTTTTCTGAAGATATTTGTCTGGAGTGCAGCCATGTACGGAAGTGAAACATGGAGGATAAACAGCTTAGACAAGAATTGAATAGAAGCTTTTGAAATGTGATGCTACAGGAGAATGGTGAATATTAGATGGGTAGATCACCTAATTAATGAGGAGATAACGAATAGAATTGAGGGAAAAAGAAGGGAGGTAAGCAGGTTCTAATCCTGGTGGTAGATGAAATTTTCATTGTTAGTATTTGGTCGGCAAGGGGGGGAGGGGGGGGGGGGAGGAGGAGGTGGTGATATAAAGTTAATGATCACCTGCCTTTGCGCCTATGCCCTGTATTAAATGGAAACCTCTCCACAGTGACTCATGAAGTTAGGGCGTACGACACGGTCGATGGCGATTCGTCCTTTGGATGGGGACGTCTCCCTTAGTACTAGAATGAAATTTTCACTCTACAGCGGAGTGTGCGCTGATATGAAACTTCCTGGCAGATTAAAACTGTGTGCCAGACGGAGACTCGAACTCGGGACCTTTGCCTTTCGCGGGCAAGTGCTTTACACCCTGAGCTACCCAAGCACGACTCACGCCCCGTCCTCACAGCTTTAATTCCGCCAGGACCTCGTCTCCTACCTTCCAAACTTCGCAGAAGGTCTCCTGCGAGTCGTGCTTGGGTAGCTCAGTTGTAGAGCACTTGCCCGCGAAAGGCAAAGGTCCCGAGTTCGAGTCTCGGTGCAGCACAAAGTTTTAATCTGCCAGGAAGTTTCCCTTGGTACTGTTCGCGAGCAGTCGGCTGTATCCCGGCACCAAATTCCACCCTTTCCCTTCTCTTATCATTTCCAACACGAACGTGACACCGCTACACACGAATACACACACACACATACATACATACACACACATACACACACACACACACACACACACACACACACACACACATACACCCACGCCCATTACAGTCACATGCACTTAACAGCTACACTTACGTGCACAGCTTGTACTTCGCGACGGAAAGGTGCCTACAGGCGCCAGGGATTGGGGAAACCTTTCGAAGTACCCTTCGAGGTTTCTCAATCATTTATGCCATACGAGTTCCCTAATAATCCTGCTAACATGAGTACGATAGTACGAGTACCTCGAGTCATATGGGATCTGGTTGCGAGTCTGGGGTAGCTGTGGCTCGACAGTGAGAAGGTATTGTTCAAATGGTTCAAATGGCTCTGAGCACTATGGGACTTAACTTCTAAGGTCATCACTCCCCTAGAACTTAGAACTACTTAAACCTAACTATCCTAAGGACATCACACACGTTCCTGCCCGTGGCCGGATTCGAACCTGTGACCATAGCGGTCTCGCGGTTACAGACTGTAGCGCCTAGAACCGCACGGCCAGGTATTGTTAATACGGACTTTGGGTCCCCACTCGTTGCACAGATCGCCAATTCTTCAGTTGGCCGGTGAGCAACGGTAATACTCTTCGGAGGCTCCGCCCGTTGACACTGTGATTTTTCTGGGCTAGTTTGCGTCTCGGTGTGTGGTACATAGTCCTAGATTTTACTGTCGAGAAAAGTGACTGACTTCCTACTGATAGAAGACTTCGTGGGTTATTTGCTGTAGGAACAGCCGGAAATGAAAATGGATATAAGAATATAAGAGTACTTCCAGTCTATCTCCATCTGGTTATTTTGCAAAACAACAGCTAAAATAAATACAAAGCGAGTATTGCGTCTGACGATACACTATCGATGTGGTTCTCCAGATGTACCATTTCCATTTCTTAACGCTCTTATAAGACAAAGACTGGTGTTAAAAGAAGTAAACAATTACCAAAAAAAATCATGATCCGCAAATTTTTGTGTCATTCTCAATTCTTGATAGTAGTAGCGCTGCATGTTGTCTGCCTGTAATTTGCCTCTGATGTCCTATTGGGATTTGCACTGCTGCTGATGTAAGCACTGTTTTTAAGTCTCTTTATGTCGACACTTTCTTTCAGCGAATCTCTTTGCACGAGTAAAGAAATGTTTCAGTCTGTTATCAGAACGATAGACTACAGCAAAAAGGCCTGCGAAGTCATTCAAACACTCGTCTGTACGATCTCTGAAGCAATATTTAAATACTGCTTCCTTAAGGAAGAACATGCAAAATTTAGCTGAAAGTGGAGTAACTGAAGGACAAGGCGCTGTTAAATAGATGGTGGGAAGAGGTACGCACTTCCCCTTTTTGGAAATTATTTTTATTCATTTATTTTTTAAGAAATATATTTTATCTGCCATATAACCGAGTGGTAATATGAGGTGCTGTTCGTAGCGAACGGTATAATGTGCATAGTACATGAGATTCACTTAATAATAATAACGATAATAATAATAATAATGAAGATAAAAAAAGTGAAAATAGAAGGAAACAAAACCAAACATTCAACACAAATCAAAAGAAATTTTACCAGACAATAGATAACACACACATCAAAATAGACAATCCACCAAACATAACAGACATGGAACACTTCTGGAGCAACATATGGTCAAACCTGGTACAACATAACAGGCATGCACGGTGGATACAAGCAGGAACAGACACATGCAAGATGATACCACAAATGCCTGAAGTGATAATTTTGCAACATGAAGTCATCCAAGCAATTAATTCTACTCACAACTGGAAAGCCCCTGGAAAAGATAAAATAGCAAATTTCTGGCTAAAGAAGTTCACCTCAACACATTCACATCAAACTAAATTATTTAACAGTTACATTGCAGACCCATACACATTCCCTGATACACTTACACATGGAATAACTTATCTGAAACCTAAAGATCAAGCAGACACAGCAAACCCATCTAAATATCGCCCCATAACATGCCTACCAACAATATACAAAATATTAACTTCAGTCATTACACAGAAATTAATGTCACATACAACACAGAACAAAATTATAAATGAAGAACAAAAAGGCTGTTGCAAAGGAGCACGAGGATGTAAAGAGCAACTGATAATAGATGCAGAGGTGACATATCAATCTAAAACTAAACAAAGGTCGCTACACTACGCATACATTGATTACCAAAAAGCTTTTGATAGTGTTCCCCACTCATGGTTACTACAAATACTGGAAATATACAAAGTAGATCCTAAATTGATACAGTTCCTAAACATAGTAATGAAAAATTGGAAAAGCACACTTAATATCCAAACAAATTCAAATGATATCACATCACAGCCAATACAGATTAAGCGTGGATATACCAAGGAGACTCATTAAGTCCTTTCTGGTTCTGCCTAGCTCTGAACCCACTATTCAACATGCTAAATAATACAAATTATGGATACAATATTACTGGAACATACCCACAAAAAATCACACATTTGCTTTACATGGATGATCTAAAACTACTGGCAGCAACAAATCAACAACTCAACCAATTACTAAAGATAACAGAAGTATTCATCAATGATATAAATATGGCTTTTGGAACAGACAAATGTAAGGAAAATAGCATAGTCAAGGGAAAACACACTAAACAAGAAGATTACATATTGGATAACCACAGCGACTGCATAGAAGCGACGGAAAAAACAGATGCCTATAAACATCTAGGATACAGACAAAAAATAGGAATAGATAATACAAATATTAAAGAAGAACTAAAAGAAAAATATAGACAAAGACTAACAAAAATACTGAAAACAGAATTGACAGCAAGAAACAAGACAAAAGCTATAAATGCTTATGCTATACCAATATTGACCTACTCATTTGGAGTAGTGAAATGGAGTAACACAGACCTAGAAGCACTCAATACACTTACACGATCACAATGCCACAAATATAGAATACATCACATACATTCAGCAACAGAAAGATTCACAATAAGCAGAAAGGAAGGAGGAAGGGGATTTATCGATATAAAAAACCTACATTATGGACAGGTAGACAATTTAAGAAAATTCTTTCTAGAACGAGCAGAAACTAGCAAAATACACAAAGCAATCACTCATATAAATACATCGGCTACACCACTGCAATTTCATAACCACTTCTACAGCCCTTTAGATCACATAACATCAACAGATACGAAGAAAGTAAATTGGAAAAAGAAAACACTACATGGCAAGGACCCGTATCATCTAACACAGCCACACATCAATCAAGACGCATCCAACACATGGCTAAGAAAAGGCAATATATACAGTGGGACGGAAGGCTTCATGATTGCAATACAGGATCAAACAATAAACACCAGATATTACAGCAAGCATATTATTAAAGATCCCAATACCACAACAGATAAATGCAGACTTTGCAAACAACAAATAGAAACAGTAGATCACATCACAAGCGGATGTACAATACTAGCAAATACAGAATACCCCAGAAGAAGCAAAAATAATACATCAACAGCTTGCCTTACAACATAAACTTATAAAACAACACGTTCCCACATACAAACACGCACCACAAAATGTACTGGAGAATGATGAATACAAACTATACTGGAACAGAACCATTATAACAGATAAAACAACACCACATAACAAACCTGACATCATACTCATCAATAAAAAGAAGAAATGAACACAACTAATCAAAATATCCATACCCAATACAACAAATTTACAAAAGAAAACAGGAGAAAAAATTGAAAAATACATCCAACTGGCTGAGAAAGTCAAGGACATGTGGCATCAGGATAAAGTTGACATTATACCAATTATACTATCAACTACAGGAGTCATACCACACAATATCCACCAGTACATCAATGCAATGCAGCTACATCCAAACTTATATATACAACTACAGAAATCCGTAATTATTGATACATGTTCCATTACCCGAAAGTTCCTAAATGCAATATAACATATACCGTACAGTTAAAAGGAAGTCACCCTTGATCAAGGTCCGCGTCATTTTCCATTTTTGACAAGACATAAGGTCTGAGAAAAGAAAGAAATAATGAAGATAGGTATTAATAATGAAGATATGTATGAAGATAGGTATTTATTAAGATTGTGCTAAATATGTTTCTCATTCCTGTCGAATGGAAGTAATGCTGTACTCAGCAGAAATACATGTCAGCACTACAGAAGGCATCAAACCTCGAGAGGAAATTGACTGATGCTAGGAAGAAGGACAAATAATGGGGAGCAGTTAATAGATGAGACGGGAGAAAAAACAAAGAGAAATAGAAATAGATCGATACGAGGGAAACTGGAAGAGAGTTGAAATCGTGGCAGAGATGATGCTTCGATGTTGGAGGGCAAGGAGACAGTCGATAAGGATGCTAAGCCTTTGATCTAAAGAAAAGCTCCTCTTGAATGGAGCGTGGTTTTTGATAAGACG
This sequence comes from Schistocerca piceifrons, assembly GCF_021461385.2. NCBI lineage: Eukaryota > Metazoa > Arthropoda > Insecta > Orthoptera > Acrididae > Schistocerca > Schistocerca piceifrons. The sequence continues at coordinate 578,932,097 of NC_060140.1, read as the reverse complement.
CAAGTTAATGACGGGACGTAGGACCTGTGGGCGTACAGTATTTATTGTTACGCTTAGAACAGCCCAGATGCTAGGCTAGTACACACTGAAGCACCAAAGAAACTGGTATAGGCATCCGTATTCAAATACAGAGATATGCAAACAGGCAGAATACGGCGTTGTTGTCGGCAACGCCTCTATAACACAAGTGTCTGGCGCAGTTGTTAGATCGGTTACTGCTGCTACAATGAAAGGTTATCAAGATTTAAGTGAGCCTGAACGTGGTGTTAATAGTCGGCGCACGAGCAATAGGAAACAGCGCCTCCGAGGTAGCGATGAAGTGGGGAGTTTCCCGTATGACCATTTCACGAGTGTACCGTGAATATCTAGATTCCGGCAAAACATCAAATCTCCGACATCTCTGCGGCCGGAAAAGATCCTTCAAGAACGGAACTAACGATGGCTGAAGAGAATCGTTCAACGTGACAGAAGTGCAACGCTTCCACAAATTGCTGCAGATTTCAATGCTGGGCCATCAACAAGTGTCAGCGTGCGAACCATTTAACAAAACATCATCGATATAAGCTTTCGGAGCCAAAGGCCCTCTCGTGTACTCTTAATAACTACACGACACAAAGCTTTACGCCTCGCCTGGGCCCGTCAACATCGGCATACAACTGTTGATGACTGCAAACATGTTGCCTGGTCGACGAGTCTCGTTTCAAGTTGTATCGAGCGGATGGACGCGTACGGCTATGGAGACAACCTCATGAATCCATGGACCCTGCATGTCAGCAGGGGACCACGCAAGCTGGTGGAGTCTCTGTAATGGTGTGGGGCCTGTGCAATTGGAATGGTATGGGTCCCCTGATAGTCTAGATACGACTGTGACAGGTGACACGTACGTAAGCATGCTCTCTGATCACCTGCATCCATTCATGTCCATTGTGCATTCCGACGGATTTGACCAATTCCAACAAGACAACGCAACACCCCACGTGTATAGAGTTGCTAGAGAGTGGCTCCAGGAACACTCTTCTGAGTTTAAACACTTCCGCTGCCTACCAAACTCCCCAGACATGAATATTATTGAGCGTATCTGGGATGCCTTGTGACGTGCAGTTCAGAAGAGATCTCCACCCCCTCGTACTCTTACGGATTTATTGACAGCCGTGCAGGATTCATGGTTTCAGTATCCTCTAGCACTACTTCAGGCATTAGTCGAGTTGCGGCACTTCTGCGTGCTCGCGGGGGCTCTACATGATATTAGGCAGGTGTACCAGTCTCTTTGGCTCTAAATGTGTATTCTACTGCAATTAGGGACTGATGCTAGGTATGTGATATGCAAAGAGAGATACTTAGGAATTCCGTATCTAAGAAACCGATGAAGAATGCGAATCATGTGAAAATCATGCCACCTCTCTGCAAGCACAAACATTAATTGAACGTGAGAAGTACTGTTATGATCAAATAATCGAATGTTACATATTTTATAGAAACATTAAAGGCTAGCTCGAGTAGTTTGGAAGTTTCATTCTTTAGCCCTGTTGAACTTAATTATATTAGTTTTGACGGGACTAATGACATAGTAGTTTTATTCTATTCTAGTGGAAATATTTTTCTAATTTTTTGAATTGCATGTAGCCGAAAAAGAAATTTCCTGCTTGCTGTGATTATTTGTTCTTTGCAGTTTATGTGCTCATCCATAAACATCCGAGGTCTTCTACTGCCTTTTAATTGGATATAATCAAGGAGTACTTCACGACCATGTCCGCTCATTAACTTTTGTGCAATTTAAGGATCACTCGTGACTTGTTAGTGTTTATGCCTTTGGTGACACCAAACAAATATCATCATTGACATCTCTGACGTGATAGAAGCAGTATTCCTAGGGCTGCGACTTAAATGGATGTTGTCAGCTTCAAAGTGGTGGTTGCAAGGCTGTTAACACAGATGAAATATCAGTGATATGCAGGCTGTCCCAGGAGGAATGGACAGTATTAATGGACATGCCAAGAACGCTCGTTTCAAGCAAACACCTTCATGTGGGAATATGCCCTATTTTGCATTGCTTCTGAGGTATAAAACATTTAATGTACATTTTTTTTTTTTTGGCTAGTGGCGCGCACGTATGTGTGCTTAACCACCCAGCCTCTTTGGCACTTTATTCTAGCCCAGCCTATCTAGCGGCTTCCAACCCCGTTGCTCGGGATGTCTCTCTCCCAGTAAACTAGTCCGTTGAACGCGTAGATGCCCATGGTGCGTTGTGAGTGACTTAGTGAGAGGGTTGAGAGTGTGTCAGAGAAAAGCATCGCTTAACTACGTTTGTACAAACGCTAGCTAAATGCCTCACATCTACACTAATAAAACTATGTTGCATGTTTACGGCTTCTGCAATGCTAGTTGTACTACCCCGCTCTTTAGATAACACTAGCACCAACTTTGTTCTATGTTTCAATAGTAGGAGATCAACTGTATGAACAATCTCTAAAAGCACTGCATTACGTAGGTAGGTAATTTCCAAGAATGTCTGCCTATCGAAGTGGCAGGGTGCAAACTATATATATCGAATGTGCGATAGTAGATCGATCACGCGACTGTGGTGATGGGTGTTATGATACGTTGTTTGTGAGATGCTAGGAAAACCCAAACGATTTATGGCGGTAGTGAGTGGGATGTCTGGTATTGTAGACGATTCTTCGGCCGATTGCCTCACGTGGAAGAATCTAATTCCACGCTTATGCAATGCAGAAAATTGTTTGAAATTTTGTTAGAAATGCGACACACTATCCATATTTTTGGGTGACAATGGTAGAGTCTACCCAGGTAACGGCAAAAAGGGAATGCTTCCCGTAGTATACACATCAAATGGTCTTTCTCATGACAACGTCGACGACGAGTGAAGTAAGTCGTTTGCTTGTAGTTACAACTATTTTAGTAACGCTCTTTTGTCGTTGCTGTAGTGACCACTATAAACATGCTCATAACGCCCGCCACCACAGTCGCGTGATCGATTTAGAATCGCACGCTCGGTATCTATCGTTTGCACCCTGCGGCTTCGATAGACAAACATTCTTGGAAATTACCCGTAGGCAGTGCTGTTTTTCTGGGGGAACGCTGGGGGATGCGTACCCCTAAACTTTTTCGTCGACAAAATAATTTTTTACGATGTTGAGAGCTTGGAAGAGTGCCAAAGATTTATTTCACGGACTTAAATTTTTATTTCATTTTTTCGTTTTGGTAATTGCAATACGAACGATACCAGTGCAGTTTTTGGTGGGAAAAGCTATGTCATTGACTGTTTCAAGCATTTCAAAGCTGCGGCAACCGTTCTCGACAACTGAATCGCTGGCAGCCAGTTCAACAAGCATGTACTGCCCTCGCCCTCTAATAGTGGGCGATGGTAGTGCTAAACGGATATGCGTACGCTCAAACGCCGAGCTACCGATAGATGTCTCTCCGGTCCCGCTATATGATGATGTTGATGACATCATGGCTAAAAGCAGACGGATGGTACCCCATGCTTCAGTTATAAGTAATTTTCGCTGCATTATATCCAATGTCGGAGTACCCTCAAACTTTTTTTTTTTACAAAAAAAGCACTGCCCGTAGGTAACAAGCAACGTCAGCCAATGTAGCTCACTCTCGAAATACTATAATTGTCCTGACATGTTCTTGCCTACACTCAACGACGTAATCTGTGTGACCTGAAATAATCGTCTTTACTAACACAACGACGTCACGTAAGATTTTACATTCAGATTCTCACGCTATAAATTACAATACCGCTCGCTACGACACCACTATGTACGAAAGGATGGACGCAGCAACACTTTTCGTGGTATAATAGGGACAATGATAGTTACCTGGGTATATTACACACAACAACGCATCTGACTATCATGGTTCACTAGGTTCGAAAAGTAAACTACCACCGAAGCTAGAGTCAGTCACCAGAAAAATACTAAATACGAGAGTCTACGGGTAGTAGGAATGATGTATTTACTTCACATATAACAGCAGCCTACACTCCTGGAAATGGAAAAAAGAACACATTGACACCGGTGTGTCAGACCCACCATACTTGCTCCGGACACTGCGAGAGGGCTGTACAAGCAATGATCACACGCACGGCACAGCGGACACACCAGGAACCGCGGTGTTGGCCGTCGAATGGCGCTAGCTGCGCAGCATTTGTGCACCGCCGCCGTCAGTGTCAGCCAGTTTGCCGTGGCGTACGGAGCTCCATCGCAGTCTTTAACACTGGTAGCATGCCGCGACAGCGTGGACGTGAACCGTATGTGCAGTTGACGGACTTTGAGCGAGGGCGTATAGTGGGCATGCGGGAGGCCGGGTGGACGTACCGCCGTATTGCTCAACACGTGGGGCGTGAGGTCTCCACAGTACATCGATGTTGTCGCCAGTGGTCGGCGGAAGGTGCACGTGCCCGTCGACCTGGGACCGGACCGCAGCGATGCACGGATGCACACCAAGACCGTAGGATCCTACGCAGTGCCGTAGGGGACCGCACCGCCACTTCCCAGCAAATTAGGGACACTGTTGCTCCTGGGGTATCGGCGAGGACCATTCGCAACCGTCTCCATGAAGCTGGGCTACGGTCCCGCACACCGTTAGGCCGTCTTCCGCTCACGCCCCAACATTGTGCAGCCCGCCTCCAGTGGTGTCGCGACAGGCGTGAATGGAGGGACGAATGGAGACGTGTCGTCTTCAGCAATGAGAGTCGCTTCTGCCTTGGTGCCAATGATGGTCGTATGCGTGTTTGGCGCCGTGCAGGTGAGCGCCACAATCAGGACTGCATACGACCGAGGCACACAGGGCCAACACCCGATCTCCTACACTGGCCGTACACCACTGGTGATCGTCGAGGGGACACTGAGTAGTGCACGGTACATCCAAACCGTCATCGAACCCATCGTTCTACCATTCCTAGACCGGCAAGGGAACTTGCTGTTCCAGCAGGACAATGCACGTCCGCATGTATCCCGTGCCACCCAACGTGCTCTAGAAGCTGTAAGTCAACTACCCTGGCCAGCAAGATCTCCGGATCTGTCCCCCATTGAGCATGTTTGGGACTGGATGAAGCGTCGTCTCACGCGGTTTGCACGTCCAGCACGAACGCTGGTCCAACTGAGGCGCCAGGTGGAAATGGCATGGCAAGCCATTCCACAGGACTACATCCAGCATCTCTACGATCGTCTCCATGGGAGAATAGCAGCCTGCATTGCTGCGAAAGGTGGATATACACTGTACTAGTGCCGACATTGTGCATGCTCTGTTGCCTGTGTCTATGTGCCTGTGGTTCTGTCAGTGTGATCATGTGATGTATCTAACCCCAGGAATGTGTCAATAAAGTTTCCCCTTCCTGGGACAATGAATTCACGGTGTTCTTATTTCAATTTCCAGGAGTGTATATTGGCGTATACGTTCACAAGGCAAAGATATGATTTTGTATTGTTTATGTCTCGTTATCAATCAACGATAACCCCTATAAGGAACGCCTTTCTACAACAATATCCTTGACTCTATTGAAATTTTACCATAATAAACCATTTCGTTAATCTCAATCTTTCAGAATTAAATGGACTAATTTTTCATTTATAATTAATCACTTTTACATAACATGCGAACTTGTTTCCCCTGCGTTCACGCGGCTCCCCCCCCCCCCACCCCCTTCGGAGGTTCGAGTCCTCCCTCGGGCAAGGGTGTGTGTGTTGTCCTTAGCCTAAGTTAGTTTAAGTTCGATTAAGTAGTGCGCCTAGGGACCGATGACCTCAGCAGTTTGGTCCAAAAAGTCCTTACCACAAATCACCATTTTGCTTACCCTGTGTAAAGATTAATTATCTTTCTTTTCGTTACAAGTCGTTCACTGAAAAATACTATTCTTCTTCTTTAATTTTGTTTAACTTTACTTTTACCGACAATCCAGTCTTTTACCTGATTGGCCTTTGGATTTACTTTATTCCGAAAAGATATATTCCAGATATTAGTCTGCTTTCAAATAAGCCTCTGAATTTTTTTCTTGTAATAGTTTGGGAATATAAAAGAGGTCGGTTTAATATATTATTATTTGTTAGTTAGTTAATTACAAATAGTCTTTATTTATTATTATAAATAAATATTCTTTATGTGCGCTTTTATTTTAATTATTGGTTTTAGTTGGTTTAGCTTAGTGCCGTATTTCCTTTTAACTTTACTCTCCTGGAAACCTGGAAAATACTAGGACTACAACTTTGCTTCCGCCGTTTTATCTCTAATTTCGGGGCTTTGTTGTGAAAAACTTACAAAAAAGTTATGATTGATAGTTTTGCCCATCGCTGGCCCCTACAGTCTCCCATCTTTCCGATGGCAAACGAATTCCGTGCCGGAAGAACTGGGCGTCTTTTCTGCGGATCCATTAATCGATTCAATTTTGCACTTGTTCATGTGACCGGAAGTGCGTTGTCAACCAGACTGTATTGCACTGATCGAAAAAGGTGGTAGTCAGAGAGAGCAACGTATAGAGAATACGGCAGGAGGGATAGGACTTCTCATTTCAACGTTTCCATGTACATTTCGACTGGTTTTACGACAAGGGGTCGAGCACTGACCTGCTGCAAAATTACTTTTACGTGTTTATAGCTGTATTTTGACCGTTTGTGTTTCAGTGCTGGGCTCGAACGCATCAATTGCTTTCGACAATGATATCCTGTGACTGTCTTCGTCTGTTTCAGTAGCTACGAAAACGTTCTGTCTTCCACCGCCAAGCCGGTCTTCGACATCAAAATCACCGTTCTTAAGGCGTTGAAAACATTATCTGCACGTTCTTCCACTAATAGTTCCCTCACCATTGGTCTTACCGAGCGTTTTAAGAGCCACAGCCGCAGATTTCTTCATGTTAAATCAGAAAATTAAAACTTCCCGCAAATGGCGAGAAATGGGTACGTAAGTTGAGGTACTTAATCGAGAATAACCTTATGATGCAATCGCAAATCGACTAATATTTTTATGGCATTATGTTTACAGATGCTTAAGCTTATTGTATTACACCTATGACCAACCACCTGAACCCCACTTGCCGCTACTGCCATCTATTGCAAAACGGCTGAAGCAAAGTTGTAGACATAATATAAATATATCGTTTTAAGTGCCACACGAGAGAGCAGCAGATGTATTCCGCAGCGGAAATCACGTGGAAATTCCTCGTCGTTATCTGCTCCACCTGAAATCTCTAAAAACTTTACTCGCTACGCAGATCATTCGGCACAACTGTGTGCTATGTTGTTTGATGAGTCTCGATGATAGGTCCAACAATTTAGCAAGTTCATTAATTCGGAGATAACCTCTCGATGAATTCTGACCGTGTAAAATGCAGATTCGCACTATCGTTCCAAACTTCACCTCCAAGCGATCTACGTCTCTTAATATCTGTACCGTGATAATTAACTAATTTCGATATGGAGAGATACACACCTTGAATACTTGAAGTTAGCTATTGGATTTTATTTTGTGCAAAAACTATTTGAACATTCACTGTATACCGTAATGGCGTGTCACAACAATATAATCTCCCTCTCCTCCTCTCACACATCCGATCTCTCCATTTCCCTAAAACAAATCCTTGGCTCGTAAGACACAGAGATGCGTTCGTAGCACTGAACGTCCGATTCTGGCAACCGTTATATGCCGTTCATCACAATATCAATTCGTCGCATCCAAAATAGAGTTTTGCATACATTGGTACAAGATATCTGGTACTGACTTTTTCAGTTTAAAACTATTTTCTTTATTTCCTGCAATTAAGTCAATTTCAGGTACAAGTCAGCGTTTTATTTATTTATTTATTTTATTGCTGTTTATCTATTCAAAACCTCGCTAAGCGTAAATGTGATTAAAAAATAAAACAGAAACCTGAGTGTCACCCCCACTTTTCAGCTACATGAACTTAATCGGACAAAGCTCAACCACGCAGGCGTTGCATAAATGTGATTAAAAAATAAAACTAAAACCTGAGTGTCACCCCCACTTTTCAGCTACATGAACTTAAATATTCAGACAAAGCTCAACCACGCAGGCGTTGACTTCCGCGACCCACTAATATTTGAAATTCAAAACGCAGCACACGATGATCTCTTCCAGAGAGAATTAGCGTGTTCTCTTTCAAATGGTTCTGAACTTGTCGTTCAGGGCTAAGGGGAAAAGCTATCACATTCTCAATAAACGTTCGATTGTTTCTCAATAAATAACTATCGCGTAGGACGACCGTTCCTTTTGATATAGGCTACACATTCAGTGCATTCTACGATATTTCCAGAATTTACTATATTGCGATGCTCACGCCGAAGTCACGCAATAAATCCTAACCCAAATATCGGTAAGTCACTACGCCTTAGTGCTTGCGTACACCTATACAACCACAATAATGCAATGCAACGCTACTTTCGCTTAGTGCGTGAATTAATCGGCAACCACAAAGCAACTAAACGATTTCGCATTAACATTTTTCTTCACATGCACCATCCAACGGAAAAATCTCACAAAAATATTGAAATACGGTTCGCCTACCATTGCATAGCTATTGAGCAGCACAACGCGCCATTAATCACATCTAGGAGAAACTAATCTCAAACTTCAATAAATCGGAGCTTTTCATATACCAAAAATAGTCGAAATAGTCATTTCCTACATAAGCCGATAATCTTCTCAAAATACCTTTCTAAGCGACTTAGAACTGATTTGAACACATTTGAGTTCTATCCCCATTGCAGACTAGTTCATATACAATACGTGTGAGCCGATCTCATCACACTCTTGAGATAATATCTCTCGAGGCTCATTGCTCGAGCGATACTCGGAAACTACTCCTGAAGTTCTAAAAGGACAAGCCAAGAACCATTGTCTGCGAACAATCACACTATGCTAATTCTCTCCTTAACAATAAGTGTTTTCTCTCTGCAGTCGCCAGCAAACGTTCGTAGTGGCCAGGTTCATCGTAGTCGTTATCTTCGCCGCACGCCGCGATTCAGCAATCGTCTAGGCGTTGCAAACTCGCTGACTTGACATGACACAGCTTTTCTCGACCATCAAGTGTCACATATCTACAACATTTTAACACATAATTTAAGAAAACTATATAAACATCTTAATCTCTTTATTCATCTAACACATAAAGATCGATAATAAGCTGAGGCGATACAAACCAGTGATGCGCTTTTTCCGGGCAGAAGGCGGTTTGGCGCATTACATAGTCCTGTCGAAGAATACAGTCGGCACTTTTCGACACATAGACTTCCTGGTCATAGAGTGTTTACCAGAGTTTTCAGCACATTGTGTGAAACAGGTATTATCTCAAGTTCCCATTTTTCTTCTGGAGATGTGTTTCGACCTCTGCAAGAAGAACAACGCGTTGTTTAAGTGGTACAGCGTGGTCCTGCTACCAGTACAGGGCGAGTTTCTGCACATATCAGTGTCCTATGAATACGTTATGGCGATCAGTACATGCGAAAAAATATTGCACCCATTTCACATACAGAGTGTTCATAGTCATCACATTGGCGACAATGCCACAAAACTTGCATTTTGTCACCGGTTAATTAACAATCGTCATTTGCTTCTATTACAACAGGAAGGCCCAAATAAAACGGGCCCGGACGAGTGGATACTCTTGGACGCGAATTTGTGGCAGCATTAACTTAGGAGGAAAAGACCTACAGTTACTTTCAAGATAACGGAGAAATTGCCCATACAGCCGGCCGAACCTTGGAGCACATTTGCACAATCTCCACGCCTGACAAACTTATTAGAAGAGCTCCGGGTGATTGCTGCCCTAGCTGGCCACCCAGGTCACCTGATCTGTCAGTGTGCGATTACTTTGTATGAGGACCCTTCAAGCTAAGGTGAATCGCAACAACCCTCGTAGACTCCAAGAACTGCAGCACAACATTTCGGATAAGACAACAGAAATTCCAGCAGTCCACCTTCGATCCGCCTGAAGAAACTTGCACACCACGGCCCAAAAGTGCCAAGAGATAAATGGTGGTCACGTTCAAAAGCTGCTATAGTCAGGTTAGAACTGTACTTCAGTTCCTCTGACGTGTTTCTTTGTATCCTGAAACTCTGTTCTCTGGGCCACTTTTATTTTCCCCGCCCTATACTGTTCACTGATGAAGCCATGTTTGTAAGAAATGGACTCAACAACACGCTTGATAATCATCGATGGTTTGCAGGGAAATCCAAGCGCTACGTTGGAAATCAATATCAAGTTCGTTTTTCGATCAGAGCTTGATGCAGCACGATCAGTAATATGTTGACGGGTCCAGTCACTATAGAAGAGCGAATGACGATACAGAATTACTTTCATTTCTTGGAAAAATTCGTTTGTTGAACACCTTGAGGACGCTGCTTTGGCCACGAGAACTACAGTGTACTTCCAGCATGAGGGAGCCCCTCCAACTTTTATCAAACGTGTGAGAGAATATCTCAAACGCACTTACCCTAGTTGTTGGACTGGTCCTGGCAGTACCATTAACTGGTCACCAAAATTGGCAGACTTTATGTTACTAGATTTTTGTTTACGGCTTTTGATGAAGTCTAAGGTGTACAAACGAGAAGTGAATAAGCGACACGAACTGCTTGGTCACATCATGAACGCTGCTGCCCTTATTAGGCAACGTGCAGAGACACTCAGACAAGTTACACGACATGTTCCCTCAAAAGTGCACAACATATGCGTTGAAGTTGACGCTGGGATATTCAAACATCGATGTAATATGATGTGTACGACAACGTTGAGAGGTGAATGTGTTAAAAATACTTATTTTGCGATTTATACTTTGTAAGACGCATGTTTTAACGGTTACTAACTCTTGTAATGTGTAAACCTGCGAATGTATTGTATAATACAGAAAACTTATATGAGTTCTATCTCGGAACTAATAACGCATACGTCCTTGTAAACCTTTTGCTTCAAATGTTCGTTCCTTTCATATAGAATAGTGATCATGCGTCCTGGGACACAGTCTAAACGAAGAAAACCAACAAATAAGGGACTGTAACCTAGGGAATTCCAGGGACTACATTTAAAAAGGAATGTTCTATAGTATGCTAGTTAGGAGAAAACACTGCAGGCTGGTGTGAACAGCCTAGCACAGGCCAGCCAAAAGGGGCTGTGTCATGTGATGTAGAGTGATCTTTCATAATGGGTAAAGGTTCGAAAGTTGAGACTTGAAAGTGGCGCTGGCCTCTGGAGCAGCAGAGCTAGGCGAAAACTTCGTGGTTTGTTCCACAAAGCTTTTGAAATAAACTACGACTCGTCCTATAAGAGAGAGATATTAAATATTGTAATGATAAAGTTGTTGATCTTTTACGTCATACTATTCTTTATCGCGTTGTTGAAATACTTTTTAGGATAAGTGTCGTTCTTTAAACTCAACGGCCGTGCAGCAGTAGTAACACCTGTTCCCGTCAGATCACCGAAGTTAAGAGCTGTCGGGCTGGGCTAGCACTTGGATGGCTGACCATCCGGTCTGCCGAGCGCTGTTGGCATGCGGGGTGCACTCAGCCCTTGTGAGGCAAACTGAGGAGCTACTTGATTGAGAAGTAGCGGCTCCGGTCTCGTAAAGTAACATACGGCCTGGAGAGCGGTGTGCTGACCACATGCCCCTTCGTATCCGCATCCGGTGACGCCTGTGACCGGCCGGGGTGGCCGAGCGGTTCTAGGCGCTACAGTCTGGAACCGCGCGACCGCTACGGTCGCAGGTTCGAATCCTGCCTCTGGCATGGATGTGTGTGATGTCCTTAGGTTAGTTAGGTTTAAGTAGTTCTAAGTTCTAGGGGACTGATAACCTCAGAAGTTAAGTCCCATAGTGCTCAGAGCCATTTGAGCAATTTGACGCCTGTGGGCTGAGGATGACACGGCGGCCGGTCGGTATCGTTGGGCCTTCCAAGGCCTGTTCGGACGCAGTTTAGAGAGTCATATTTGAACGTGTGTCCCGATGTGAAATCCGATTGATTTCCTGCTAATTGTACAATCATGGTATTGAATTTGTTCTCACCGTTAAAGGTTCGATGTCTATAGACGATTCACTCAAAAAGAGTCTAAATAAATGCTGGGTTTGAGCCATGTTGCCGAGGGAAAAACTACCTGGACGTTTAGATGGTAGGACAAGCCGTAAAATATCTCGAAATGAACAATGGCACTGTCATTTTAGTTAGTACCGCTGTATCTTGAGGGAACACATTATGACTGTGCTAACCTCTTCTGAAGACAGAGCAATGCAATCTGCCCGATGTTAAGTCTTCCACAACACATCTTGCTTTGAGTGGAGACAGAAGTACACAGTGCTTATCGCCACCCCAAACAACGTATTGTTAAACGATATACGACTAAAATATTAGAAATTTTTACACTGATTTAATCATAATCGCTTACTTTCTCCAAATCTCTCTCTAATATTCACATGTCAACGCAAAACACTTGAAACCATTACCGCATTGCTTTCCATCAGAAGAACAACGACAACTTAAAACTTGGGCTCTGCGTAAATAAAATGTGTAAACAAAATGTTCATGATTAGCAAATGTTTGAATTGTGTTATTTCGGTTCCGCACTGGTACCTCCAATACGAAGGCTGAGATCCGAAGAATTAGCACAGCGCCTAGAGGTTTGTGGTGTTGAACTTCAAGTCTAGACATCGAGTTGGCTGGTATTAGCGCTTCAGTGCTAGCTGTTGAAGATGTTCGTCCTCATAGGATGATTATGGTTTTAAGTTCCTATCGACGACTAATTCATTAGTTACGGAATACAAGCTCCAATTGGCGAGCAATAAGGAAGGAGTTCAACATTGTCTTTTTCAACGAACTCATCCTGCCCTTTTCCTTAAGCAGTTAATGAGAACCGAGGGCAACATACAGTTGGACTCTGGAAATTTCAGCCTGGACACAGTGGTTGTGAGCGTCAATCACGGCCGGTCGGCCTGAATGTGCCAAATTAAAGAAGATGAATTCAAGATATAGAAAGAGAATCAGTGGGAGGGAATAAAGCTGCGGTTATGACAGCGAAAACCAAGCAAGTGTAAGTGAAAAAGTTGCAGAAATAAGTACGATCTGCCCTCATTGCGTCTCTCTGGTCCCCTTTAGCAGACTTTTACTCAGGCCTCTCAAGAGTTACCAGAGGGTCCCTCCAGGTGTTTTTAATTACTGATAGTTGTGGAGCTCTCATTCGCCAGTCTTTTATCAGATAATCTCTTTAGAGTGCTGACGGCAGAAGGCTCCGCTGTCCGGTCATTGTTTTATCTTTCTTCTTTTCTGTAGTTTTAAAGTGTCTGTTTTTCTTCCCTAGACAGAACTCGGAAATGGTAGTGCATTCTGAGAAAACAATATACCTTTCTATTGTTGATGGATAAACCGATTGTACCTGGAATTGCCAAACATCGTTAAACCTGCAACAAGCATTGTACCGCTCAAATAAACGATATTTTCGTTAAACGCTTCATTGACCTGTCTCATAACAGCTGTTGACCTTTCTATAAGACTCGTTAGCTAATGTTATTATCTGCTACGTCACTAATTGGTACATTCCCTTCTACACTACAGATCGGCAGTAGCAACTTTCATTTGAAGGAATATTTTTATCGAAAATTATCCTTCACTTGTTCGAGCCCCTCTGCGTTTTTTCCAATATTTGTTCGTCAAACAGAAATATTTTTTTGTTAAGAGTTCCGTCAGCACTGAGACAGCATCGCATACAATTTAATGGAAGTTACGTTAGAGCCATCTGGCCCCACTTTAAGAGCGCTCGACGAAATGGATTTAGTAACATATCTAATGACGTTGTCCACAAAACGTCAAGCCCTTCTTTCCTTACTGTCATGCATGTTGAAATTTATTATTTCAATGTTTATGAAGCAGTATTTTGTATCTACTTCGCAATCAGACTTTCAAACAAATGTAACAGCCCCAAATTCTCCCTTCACGTAAATGATGTATGATCATCTTAGAACAATGACCTCACACACGAAAGAAATTTCATTCACCTGTCATATGGCCTGTATGAATGTAATCACAGTGTCATACACGTATGGTCAGGTAGTCAGGAGAATAATTTCAATTACTTGTATATTAAATAACAAAATAGCGTAGGTTGGTAATTTCTGCGACTTGTCTAAGGCATTTGAGTGGCAGAATTACAAGATTCTCCTAGATAAATAGAAGTTTTATGGGATTGAAGGTATTATAGCTAATCAATGGGTAATGTCATATACAACCAAATGAATGGAGAAAGTTGTACTTAGTAATGCAACAAATGTAGTACAGGGACATTATCCTGTCTGAGGAGAAATCATATATGAGATTCCACAAGGTTCATACTTAGGTCCATTGTTGTTCCTCTTATATGTAAACGATCTTCCGTCTAATGTACAACAAGCAGAACTAGTTCTTTTTGTAGATGACACTAATATTGTAACAAATCCAAGCATACATTCAGAATCTGAAGAAATGGTAAACAATGTTCTTAAAAGTATCATTGACTAGTTTTTTTGCGAATGGCCCTACCTTCAATTTTAAAACGGGACAACATATTCAGTTCTGCTCATCTAGGGGTACTACATCAGTGATAAGTGTAATATACGGCGAGGAAATAACAGATAGGGTGTAAAATCCAAAATTCTTATGTGGTTATATGGATGAGAATTTAAATAGGAGAAAAAACATTTTAGAACTGCTAAAACAACTTAGTTTAGCCACATTTGCATTTTGAATCACTGCAAATCTTGGGGAAAAACGAATCAGTTGACATATTTTGCATATTTTCATTCAATAATATCACATGAAGCAATGTTTTGGGGCAACTTATCTTTAAGAAAGAAAGTCTTAAGTGCTCAAAAAAGTGCTGTAGGAGTAATGTGCGGTGCTCACCCACGATCATCTTGTAGGCATCTGTTTAAGGAGTCGAGCATTCTGATTAATGCTTCATACTACATTTATTTCCTCGTGAAGCTTGTTATAAATAATCCACTGCAGTTGATAAGGAACAATGGTGTACGTAATTACATTATCAGAAGAGAAAAATTACATTTATTACTTGACAGTAATGTTCTCATTAGCACAAAAAGGGGTGCACAGTGTTACAGTAGAATTTTTGATAACTTACCCAGTGATACAAAAGGTCGGGAAATGCACTCGCGAATTGCGAAAATGTGACTACCACAACTCTAAAATTTACTGATTTAATAAGGCTTTGCATGTATGTTCGAAGAAATGTTGCATCGAACATAACAGGCATTGTCAAAAACAGACACTGCGCTAATGCATGGATATAAAATGTGTGAGAGACAGCAAAGTATAACTTGAAAAGAACAGAAAAAGATTCTCCTTGACAATTATTTTTATCCCGTACAAGAATTACTATTAGGGTGTGCTGTGTAAAAGGTGGTGATTAGAAATAACTTACGCACATCTGCAAATTTTAAAAAAATCTTATGAATGTCCAGCATGTAGCCACATTTATAAATTAATTTGTGATGTGAATGTAAAATGACTCGTTCCACATCATTACGATTTACTGTCCAAAATAATGCATTGAACATGAAACTAAGTAACTCTGTTACCTTTAACTTCGTTCTTGAGGCATTCTTACAGACACTCGTAGTAGTGTCTGATATTATGTTCGGTGTTTATATCCAATGCCACTTACTTGCTCTACCGTATTTCAGGTAATGAAGAGATGTAGCCGACAGTGGAATCCAGACCAGACACTATCCCATGGTGATGGGCACGTACTCAGTGAGGGACAGATCGTATGATGGTGCTGGCAGAGGCGTTGATAAATATCTAGGAGAGCGTAAAGAATAACACAGTGTGTAGCTTCATGACCCTTCAAATCCGTTTCTGGCCATCCACATTTAGGTTTTCTAAATCGCTTCAGTCAAACGCCAGGGTGGATTCTCTGAAGGGGCGCAGCCAATTTCCTTCCCCATCCTTGAACCATTCTGAGCTTGTGCTCCGTCTCTAATGACCTCAATGTCGCTAATCTTCCTTTCCCTAAGTGAGCTCACTGGGCGCAACGCTAGCCACCTCCCGGAAATGTCGCCTAACACCGCCTACAGTACTGACACGGGCCTCATTTTGGTGACGAAGAGTGCCTACCAGATGCGCCATATCCAGCTGAAGCCACTCATGATGATTCGATGCCGCGGAGCTAACTAACTGCAGGAGTGTTGACTGCTACAAGTACGTCCTAAACAGACCCAACAGTTTTATGTGGATATGAGATTGGGAGATTTAGTGGGCCAATCGAGGTGAGAAATGGTGCCTGAATGTCTGTTGTACTAAGAAAGCCTGCTTGCAGCCAAGTGAACAACGGTATTGCCATAATGGAAGACGAGAGCGGCCACAACATACTCATCATGAAGATATACACTGAATCGGCAAAGAAACTGACATAGACATGCATATTCAAATACAGAGATACGTAAACAGGCAGAATACGGCGCTGCGGTTGGTAACGCCTGTATAAGACAGCAAGTGTCTAACACAGTTGTTAGATCGCATACTGCCGCTACAGTGGCTGGTTATCACGATAGAAAGTGAGTTTGAACGTGGTGTTATTGTCGGCACACGAGTGATGGGACACAGCATCCCCGAGGCAGCGATGAAGTGGGGAGTTTCCCGTACGACCATTTTACGAGTGTACCATGAATATCAGGAATCCGGTAAAACATCGAATCTTCGAGATCGCTGTAGCCGCCAAAAGATCCTACAAGAACGAGGCCAACGACGACTGAAGAGAATCTTTCAGCGTGACATAAGTGCAACCCTTCCGCAAATTGCTGCCCTACAAGAACGAGGCCAACGACGACTGAAGAGAATGTTTCAGCGTGACATAAGTGCAACCCTTCCGCAAATTGCTGCAGATTTCAATGCCGGGCCATCAACAATCGTCACCGTGCGAACCATTCGACGAATCATCATCGATATGGGCTTTCGGAGGCGAAGGCTCGCTCGTGTACCCTTGATGACTGCACAACACAAAGCTTTACGCCTCGCCTGGACCCGTCAACACCGACATTGGACTGTTGATGACTGGAAACATGTCACCTGGTCGGCCGAGTTTCGTTTCAAATCTTATCGAGCTGATGGACGTGTACGGGTTTGGAGACAACCTCATGAATCCATCGACCCTGCATGTGAGCAGGGGACTGTTCAGGCTAGTAGAAGCTCTGTAATAGTATGGGGCGTGTGCAGTTGGAGTGGTATGGGACCCCTGATAGTCTAGATACGATTCTGACGGATGACACGTACGTAAGCATGCTGTCTGATCACCTGGATCCATTCATGTCCATTGTGCATTCCGACGCACTTGGGCCTTTCCAGCAGGACTATGCGACACACCACACGTCCAGAATTGCTACAGAGTGGCTCCAGAAACTCTCTTCTGAGTTTGATCACTTCCGCTGGCCACCAAATTCCCCAGACATGAACATTATTGAGTATATCTGGGTTGCATTGCAATGTGCTGTTCAGAAGAGATCTCCACCCCCCTCGTACTCTTACGGATTTATTGACAGGCCTGCAGGTTTCATGGTGTCAATTCCCTACTTCAGACATTAGTCGAGTCCTTGCCACATCGTGTTGCTGCGCTTCTGCGTGCTCACTGGGACCCTACACTATGTCTCGTAGGTGTACCAATTTATTTGGCTCTTCAGTGTAGATGAAAGAGCAGGTTGCATTAACCATATGGTTCATGTTTACGGTAACCTAAATCAGTAGGCCCAAGTCGTGGTATGAATAATACATTCAAAACATCAGCGAATTAACTACAGCCTGCACTATACCGTCCATAATCTCCCAGTCATTTGAAAAGGGGCAAAATCGCAACATTGGTACAGCGTGCATACGTACGGAGCATGAAAAAACGGTTATTATAGCTGCCTGTCCTATCTGGCGACACACGGCAAACACGGGAAAAATTTATCCGTAAGATGTGCTATCTCTCGAACATTTTCAGACAAGGAGAGCCTCGCTGAAGAATTACAACACATACGACTTGTGTTCCGAAGGAATGGGTGCTCAAACTGAACGATCGATGCAGTGAAAATCAAGAACCCCTAAGAACGATGTTGAGACTGAAACCGAGGAAGAGAAGCTAAAAATCGCTTGTCTGCCTTATGCTGTCCTAACATCCGGAAGATCGGTAGACTACTTCAAACATGGCATCTGATGTACTTTGCTCCCTTCAATTAAGATAAAAAGTATTCTTTGTAATGTTTAAGACACTCTAGGTCTCCGAAAGCCGTGTGCTTATCACATTTCTTCGAATGTGGCATGTCTTATGTTGGGCAGACTACCAGAACAGTCGAAGAGAGATGCAAGGAATACCAGCCACACATGCAACTAAAACAGACAAGCAAATCAGCAGTCGCAGAGCATTGTTTCGAATATAATCACGAAATGAAACACGACGAGGCCAGTATAGTGGTACAAACGTTACGTTTCTGGGATAGTCTATCGAAATACAGATGTCATAAAACCTAATAAACAGTGATAGAGATTTCAATATCAACAACACTTGGGGTCCGGCACTCAATTTATTAAATTATCGCCGATCTTCACACCTATAAGAGTTTGAAAAGGCTGACGGAATTTACTTTTCACGGAGTATCAGTGCGTGCTCTATAAAACAAAAGAGCGTCTAAGGGCGCAGTTGACGTCTGGAATAGAACACGGCTATAAATTGGCGTGAGACCCACAGCAGCTCACAGTCCGGTTCGAGCGAGTCCAGACAGTGAGTACATGTAATAGCAGAAATCGCAGCACCTGAAGAAGATAGCTTGGCCGGTCGTCGAAATATTGCGCAGAAAATGGAAACAGTAACTCGGCTGAACACACAGAAGCTCACTACAGTTCGTAAGTTGTCGCAAAAGGTAATCCCTGAAGTAAATTATAAATCTAGAGGTTTGTTTCTCTAGCAGTCTCCTTTCGCAATAAGAGTACCAAAATATAGCACACTTTAACTAGTAAAAAAGTCTTGCTTCTTCTTGGCATTTAAATTCTTTCTTCGACACGATAAATAAGTCAAGGAGTAAAGGAATGTCATAATATCGTGGTAAATCCAACTCTGGAGCATGTTGTTTGTGCACGTTGCATACATTCTACGGCAAGTACACATCCACAGGCAAATTATCCCTCTCCCCTAACCTTAACCTACTGTTAATTTACTGTTGATTTATGAGCATTTGAGGAAAATCCAAAGTTCTGAGAAAACTCCAAACCTCCCTCTCCTCCAACCCTCTGGGAAATCTCCAAGCCTCCCTTACTCCCCCTCTCCACTACGAGCACACTTTTGATATCAAATTGATTGAATAATTAATTACACTGAACAATTAATTACCCCCTCGCCTCTGGGTAACGCCAGCACTAACCTCTGCCACTTCCCCCTCTCACATCCTATTTGAAAACTGGCAGGAAAAAGGCTCACTCTGCACTGAGCTGCTGGGATCTCGCAACATGAATATCAAATCAATGTCAATTGATATAATAATATATTTTTCAATTCAATTTGCATATTATTTACTTAATCAGTTTGCAGGAGACAGGGCTCCCCACTTAGAGCTTATGTCAGCAACCCCTCACCCCCCACCCCACACAGTTTCCATGGTGTAATTACTATAAGCACTGAGGAATGGAATGAAGTGCGATACACTAGCCACCGTTCTGGGCCACCCGCACTTGTCTCTCCTGGCTGGCGCTGCCAGGTACCAGACGCTGAGCGCACGCATGTGCACACCATGGAAGTCGAGTCGCTACTGAGGCTCCAGTTCCATATGCTACCAACAAGTGGCAGCAGCATTCCAATTTACTCACACCTCTAAATCGATCAGTCTGTTGTGAGCTGTCGCACAAGGAGAACCTCAATATGGAGCGCTATAGTTCAATTCTTTTATCTTGGCGGTTCGCGCATGCCCGCCCAGACGCGGAAGATTGCTCGTTCCCAGTTGCACGCGCCAAGAGAAGCAGCGCCATACTGTTATTGTTCGCAAACTTACGTTTAGGGGGGACCGCGCAGTTTATGAAGTAAAGCCACCACGGCCGCATTAACCCTTTCGATGCTACAGACACGTTCTCCCCGCATTCCGCGCTGTGCGCGATTTTGTCATCACTGCACTGCTCGCCTGTGCAGACACATGGTGTTTTGACTGCTTTGACACACTTTATCATTTGATTTCACAAAAACTATTTGGCCCAATAATTTGATTCTTACACATCTTCTTGACTGATACCTTCCCCCCATAACTGACTTAATTTTGTTTTGATGTTCAACGCAGTTATTGTGCAGCATTAGATGTAGTAAACCATTGCACGAAATTTTGAAGAGTTTGCAGAGGTAAAAGTCCATAGCGTATACTTTCCGTATGGTCGATTTTAGTTGCCACTAGAAATTTCAAAAAATTACATTCAAACGAATAAAATTCATGAAGTAAGACACTTCGATATAGTTTTTGAATAAAGAAAAGGTTTGAACTCAGAACCTTTCCCTTAGCAGCCAAACACTTAAACCATTACGCCAACACAGTTCGTCATTCAATAGACCTTCCTATGGACTTTAAAAGAGCACGCAAAATACCGAGAAACACTGTTGGTATGACTATGAATTACTCACGTTTCGTCGAAGTACAATAGGAATAAAACAATTACCGCTGTTCTTTATTCCGAAAAAGCGGTTAGTGAGAAAGATACAAACACCTTTCCTTGTTATCGCCTGAATTAGGAGGCTTATTGCCTGTTTGGTTTAATTAATTAATAGAATATGAAGCAACTGGTATAAAGAATGCTTTTTCCAAACTTTCTATAAAAGAAAGTCTGCTATCAAGACATTGCTTCTGTTCAATTACTTTATTTATGACTGAACGTTTCTAAACCTGAGGACACTCGTCATGCTCAGCACTGCAGTCGAGCTCTCGCAACGTCGTTCTCTGTTCATTGGCTGACTGTCTTTTATGATGTCAGATGCGCAGAACGAACCTAAACTCGACCGCCGTCGTAAATGGCGCGCACTTTAGTGTGATGACTAAAATAAAAAAAGGGGAGATGTTGTGTATATTATGCATTTTGCTGATATTTTAATTCAGTTCGGAACTATGTTACTGCAGTATCTGAGTATGTAGCGTCCTCCTCAGAATGTACTGTAATAAAGTGTTCAACTGAGGAGGGACTGAGACAGGAGTATTATCTGTAACCCTACAGCAGATGACTGCATCATAAGGAATGAAAGGAGATGACAACGGATGAATATTTTTCAGCAAATAATTGTGATGCATTTCACAACTGAGAGAGACTACTTCCTGTGCTGGAGCTGTTCATGTTTTCTAAAATGGCTTGTCAGTACACAGTGAAAAAGACAACTTCGTCCTATTCTACCGTCCTATTCTACGACCCCAGACTGAATGAACTAGAACTGCTCGCATTGGAGGGGCTTAGCTCTTCTTACAAACTTGCTCGGTCTACATTTCCATCTGCTTTGCCATACACAAACATCAACTCGGCTTGTTCCCGACGTGAATACCGGACCATTTTACTGTTCGTATTACGCTGCTTCAGTCACACAGCCGGAAACACACAAGGTACACACGGCATGTTGTCAGAGGAATTCTCATTTGTTAGCGCCATTTTCTTCATAGGACCTTTTTTCCTCCATTTCCAATCAAGAATCCGTCCCTGCAGTCCGTCGCTTTTATGAATGTTCACCATGTATAAAAATTCTGGGCACTACCATATAAAGCATAATTAGCTGATGTTAAAATGGTTGTTCTAATGGAAGAGTTGCCTGGAATACTGCAACAGCTATGTATAGATGACTATTATCTTTTGGATTTGGACATAATGCAAGATTTCGCCGGGAATTTTAATAGAAATAAGTTTTGCGACTACATAATATCAGACCGCGACTTCTGCACGCAAAGACACCGCCAAGGAAACAGCAATGTGATTGTGGACAACGATGAGACGGGGGTAATAGACTGTTTAACGTGGATGAGCTCCAACTGTAAAGATATATAACAAACTGATGTCAGATGACAAACCCAGGTACGATCATAGTTATCGGTAACCACCTTAGAGATTTTTTAGGTGTCCAGACATGCGACTACGAGCAACTTTCACATCCTCCTTGGCTAAAGAACATGGTGTCAGCAGACTTGAGACTACAATACACAACTACAGAACATATCATATGTTTGACCCTGTACCAAACTGTTCAAGTGTTTTAAACTGTAACAAATAGTATTTGCAATGTGCTCCACTGTACTATGCGCCAACAGCATCCATGTGGTCTCAGATAACTAATAACTTACAGAAAAACTGTTAGGTGGTGTTTAACAAAGTTCTGCAGATTCTCTACTGGGTTCATAAGAGTACCCGAAAATTGACTGGTGTGCATGTAAGTCTGCCAGACTGCAAACCGTGAAAAAGTTATAAGTTATGCAATGTCTGCATACAGTTTTAATTATCTACCTGTAAACTACGTAGAGGCTCTTAACACTGACTCCAACAAAGACAATATAAGTGTTACTCAGAAGTGCTATATTGAAGCAGGGGAAACATATTTCTCCCAATCCCGGACATCGTTCTCCACAATACCGACAGATATACGCGTAGATATCGTATAACTGGGACTGGTACCCACAAACAATGTTATCTCACAGGTCTTAAGGAAAAGAACCAATGTAAGCCATTCCCCAATAAAGAAATTATGCCTTAAGTATAATTAATGTGGTGCGCGTACGAAAAAAAAAACTGGAAACGGAAGAGATCGAAGCTAAAAAACGAAAATAGGCGTATACGACGAAGACAAGTGCCATTAAGGTAAAATACAATTGAACAGCCCAGATGCAAAAGTTGATAAATACGTGATAAGCGAAACTGAGATAGTTTGGAAAAACTCTGCCTACCAAACTATTAAAGTTAAAGAATTCGCTTCTTTTTAAAAAATAAGTAAAAATAATAATTAATTACACGGTATTATTGGCTGAAATTAGCGATTTCGATGTAAACGTTACAATCTTAAGTGAAACTTAGCGGTTTTTGCACCAGATTTATGGAGTTAGTGGGTCATGCAAACGGATCTATACGGTTACGAAACAAGCATTCAGTTGCAAAACACGCTATTCGGTAGTATGTTCGAAATAACAGAAGGATGGAATTTAATCATTGCGAATATAAACAGAATACTTTTTTATTTCAAAGAGAAGTCTGAAAATTCTATGAAACTTGCATATAAAAACACGAAAGCGACATATTTTACCAGGAGAAACTGACTTACTTAACTTTAAAAAGAGAACAAAAGTGAGTGTTCAACATTAGATTAAAAAAATACACTATCGTGCTTTCGACGTCACAAGATAATGTACAAAATAAAAGAAGATCCAAATTGCATCTTAGTAAAACATCGAAAAACTCTAGAAAATGAAAAAATTGGCGGAAAGTTGCATCTTGGCTAAAACAGCGACAATAAGCTCTAGAAAATGATATTGCCTCAAAATTGCTTTTAACTGATATCGACCTCATCTACATCTACATATACATGGATACTCTGCAAATCACATTTAAGTGCCTGCCAGAGGATTCATCGAACCACCTTCGCAATTCTCTATTATTCCAATCTCGTATAGCGCAGGGGAAGAACGAACACCTATATCTTTCCGTACGAGCTCTGATTTCCCTTATTTTATAATGGTGATCGTTTCTCCCTACGTAGGTCGGCGTCAACAAAATATTTTCGCATTCGAAGGAGAAAGTAGATGATTGGAATTTCGTGAGAAGATTCCGCCGCAACGAAAAACGCCTTTGTTTTAATGATGTCCACCCCAAATCCTCTACCATTTCAGTGACACTCTCTCCCCTATTTCGCGATAATACAAAATGTGCTGCCCTTCTTTGAACTTTTTCGATGTACCCCGTCAATCCTATCTGGTAAGTAACCCACACCGCGCAGCAGTATTCTAAAAGCGGACGGACAAGCGTAGTGTAGGCAGTCTCCTTAGTAGCTCTGTTACATTTTCTAAGTGTCCTGCCAATAAAACGCACTCTTTGGTTAACCTTCGACACAACATTTTCTATGCGTTTCTTCCAATTTCAGTTGTTCGTATTTGTAATTCCTAGGCATCTAGTTGAATTTACGGCCTTTAGATTTGACTGATTTAAGTTTAACGGATTCTTTTTAACACTCTAGTGGGTGGCCTCACACTTTTCGTTGTGTAGGATCAATTGCCAATTTTCGCATCATACATATATCTTTTCTAAATCGTTTTGCACTTTGTTTTGATCTTCTGATGACTTTACTAGTCGGTAAACGACAGCTCCATCGGCAAACAATCTAAGACGGATGCTCAGATTGTCTCCCAAATCGTTTATATAGATAAGGAACACTGTCCTCCAGATTAAAATCGCTTCCGACTTCTTTCTCGTTCTGGGGGTTAGCAGCAGCAGGAGCGACTGTAGGAGTGTCTTCCCGCTCGTCCAACACATCGGTATAGAATTTTAGTTTGTCATTGGTCGCCCAGTCTTCACCAAAATGGAGCTCCAAAAGCTTTTAGAAATCTCCAAATTTAGCTTCTGAAAGTTCTACACGTGCTGTCATTGGTGATGGGCCGTTTAAATGGCTCTGAGCACTATGGAACTTCTGAGATCATCAGTCGCCTAGAGCTTAGAACTACTTAAACCTAACTAACCTAAGGACATCACACACATCCATGCCCGAAGCAGGATTCGAACCTGCGATCGTAGCGGTCGCGTGGTTCCAGACTCTAGAGCCTTGAACCGCTCCACCACCCCGGCCGGCTGATGGGCCGTTTACTTTGCTGAAATTTTTTCCCCGCTTCTGAATGATCTTCTCCTCTCCAGTTGTAGAAAGGCCTCCACGAACTAGACAAATCTTTTTGTTTTTGCTTTTCGTGAACGCTATTTTTTTGGCTTTTTGAATCTGGAAATGCCAGATAACAGTAACTTTCACTGAGCCTTTTGCGCATTCTTTCCAATCTTGAATAGGACATTCATTTTGTTCTACACGTACTACCTTTGCAAATAACTCAATGTGCTGAATGTGTGCAGACGGGTTTTCAATGACGCTCAGCTAGCGAAGTTGTCTATCGATGTTACCAAAAGCCCTGTCAGGTGGGATGTATGAGTGGCCCATTATTGGGAGCTTCGAGAAGAAATACCAATCATCGCCCTGTTTTTAGTCTGATCCCGAATCCCTCGGAAAACAACCGAAGTTTTTTCGCTCCTTTGAAGTTTAGCTGAGTTAGCTATTTGGTTTGATCCTTTGGCATATTCAAGCTCCAACTGATTGTACAAAAACACCATGTCGGTGTTTTGAGGGGCTCCGAGGAGCGTGGCAGACTGTAATGTGCAGGTACATTTGACGAAACAGTAGGCCACTTGGTCTACCCCATTTTGACAATCGTATCCGAGACCTATTTCACCCTCGTTACTTTCTTTCAGCTTTGTGCACAAGACTTCAGCTTTCATTTTGTGGACTTTCAGCTGGGTCTGCAGGCTCTCCTTTTTGGCGCATCGTTTTTCCGCTTCAGTACGATTTTCCAGCCACGATCGTATCGAACAAGTATCAACATATGAGGCACCAAAGCCAATGTTGGCAAAAAAATGCTCCTGTAACAATCGTATTTGAAAAAGTTTTGAGGGTTCTCTTTACAATACATGGTCCACATCTTCGTTATGCTCCGTTCGCTACTTAAATAGATTCTTTGGGTGTTAGTCCTCGCGAGCAGTTACGTTCTAAGGGGATAAATTTCTTGATGTGATTTTTCACGCGCTCTTTTCTCGCTTCACACAACTTGATTCTTCTGTCATCTCCTGTCGTCTCAGTGGTAACTACACTTTGGTCTAAAATTTTGTGGCACAACCCGGTAACCATATCTTTCTCAGTTTGTGAAATTGACAAAAAGCCGCTTTGCAAACAGCAGCATTTTCTATCTCCTCGCCCCTCTATTTCGGTAAAGAAAAATAGATGGTGACGGTTAGTTATCCTTTCCGTCCTCGCCGTATCTTAGGGGGCGTGGTAGAGACATGCTGAGCTACGTTGTTGCTCTGTCACTCGCACGTCTGGTGAATTTTTCTTACGTCTTGCGTTGGAAGTTCGTTAAATCTTATTTTTCCGAAGGAATGTTATATCGGAAACAAAGTCCCATGCTTACGTATGTAGAAGCAGTAAACAGTTGAGGGGCGGGGGGAGGGGGGGGGGGGCACATCACGGATCTTGAGAAGTAGGCAGAAGTCTGGACACAGATAAAATAAAAGGGATGGTAAAAACGACGACATAAGTTAAAAGATCAAGCAGCGAATATAAAATGGCGTTATTAAACCACATGATTGGTGGAAAATTTCATTTTTACTGCTAACAGCCCCTTCCCCAGCGGTTGCTCAAAATCCTCCACAAAGGACAATTCCTGCGAAACGGAAATCGGGAACCATCTAGCAACAGTGTAAGTGTAATTCTGAAAACATCCCCCAGGCTGTGGTTAAGCTATGTCTCCGCAATATCCTTCCTTCCAGTAGTTCTAGTCCTATAAGTTTCGCAGGAGAACTTCTGTGAAGTTTGGAAGGTAGGAGACGAGGTACTGGCGGAAGTAAAATTGTGAGCACGGGTCGTGAGTTGTGCTTGGGTAGCTCAGTTGGTAGAGCACTTGCCCGCGAAAGGCAAAGGTCCGGCACACAGTTTTAATCTGCCATGAAATTTAAAATCAGTGCACACTCCGCTGCAAAGTAAAAATTTCATTCTGGCATCTGCATTTACTTTTTATATCAATGGTAAGTTGCTGTATGTTGGAGTCCTAGCCGAAAAGAATGGATTGGAACATGTTTACTACGTTAAAAGACACATGAAAAACTTGTTTATGAGGCTCCATTTCCACCTGCAGCTGCTTAAAATGGATGGTTACATTGTATCTAAGTGTGCTGAATTGGATCTTGTGCTCCAAGCAACAGAACAACTGTTTTCATAGCTTAAAACCAACGGAATAACAACATTTAATAACCATTCGTTTGCAACAGTTGTTGATATGTTTATTGAAGAACTCACTTGTCTTTCTCCTTTCCCATTCCTAGTGCCAAGGCCAAATTTTCCCATAACTCTTACTTCTACTTCTTCCTCTGCAACCGGTTTCTGTCACCCGTGACAATTAGATTTTCATCTCCCTTTACGTACTGCATTACCCAGTCAACTTCATCATATACTTTCTCTATCTCTTGATCTTCTGCTTGCGACGTCGGTATGTATACGCGAACTATCGTTGTCGGTGTTAGTTTGCTGTCGATTCTGACGAAATCAACCCTACCGCTGAACTGTTCACAGTGGCTCGCTCTCTGCCCTACCTTCCTATTCATAACAAATTCTACTCCCGTTATATCATTTTCGGCTGCTATTGATGTTACCCTATAGTCTTTCCATTTCACTTCACTGACCTCCGCATTATCCAGATTGTGTCTTAGCGTTTCCCTTTTCAGATTTTCTAGTTTCCTTATCACGTTTAATCACCCGATACTTCACGTCTCGACTCGTAGAACGCTAACCTTTCGTTGGTCATTCAATCTTATTTTTTCATGGTCACCTTGCCCTTGGCGGGTCCCTCCCGGAGCTCTCAATGGGGGACTATTCCGAAATCTTTTACCAGTGCTGAGATCATTGTGACGCCTTTTTTTAAATTACAGGCCACATGTCCAGTGGATACATATTATGTGTCTTTAACGCACTGGTCTCCATTGCCTTCTGCATTCTCTTGCAGTTGATCATTGCTGACTCTTCCACCTCTGTCCGTTCCTCCTCGTGAGAAAAAGCTGGCTCCAGATGTCCTTTGGATACAGTCCCCGCGCAATGTTCCCTCGGAAGTGGGCTAATCTGGACCTGCACTCACTAGCAGCAGCAGTTCTTGTCAGGTTTTGAAACCAACTGTCAATTACAAGGTGTAAATCTCGTCTCCGGTACCTGCCAGTTAGCATATTTTTACGACCACTGTTCTTGACTATGTTACATGGCAGGGAGTGGTACACAGTTCCTCGTAGAAACATCTAATGGACCAGGTTGACAGACCAAGAGACCGGACAGTTTCATTCACAATGTGGACATGGGCATGTCCAAATGCAACAGCAAACTTCTGTCATTCTGTCACGTCTCCACGCAGACTCGTCTCACCGCGTTGATTCCATACAACTGACTGGCACACATACAGAGGGGTCCAGGGAAATGTAGATACTCTTTGATAGTTTTAATGAAACAAAACGTCATACCGTTACAATTCTTGCACAGGGGAAGGTTATTTTATGTGTTCAAAGTGACACCCATTACCAGCCAAACAACGTCAATGACTCTGAACTGGCTCAAAATGGCTCTGAGTACTATGGGACTTAACTTCTAAGGTCATCAGTCCCCTAGAACTTAGAACTACTTAAACCTAACTAACCTAAGGACATCACACACATCCATGCCCGAGGCAGGATTCGAACCTGCGACCGTAGCGGTCTCGCGGTTCCAGACTGTAGCGCCTTTAACCTCTTGGCCACCCCGGCCGGCGACTCTGAACTGTTGACCGAACTATGGCCGTCAGTGTTGCCGGTGTGACAGTCGCACAGGACGTTTCGATGGTTACTCGTAGATCCTTCAGTTTAACTTCTATTGATAAACTTCATTTTTCTAGGTCCCTCATAGGTAGAAGCCAAGAGGTGTAAGGTCTGGAGATCGTGGTGTGTACTCAACAGCTCCTCTTCGCCCTTTCCATCGTCCAGGTAGATTTTCATCAAAGTGGGATCTGACAACTCTGTGGTGGTCAGGCGGAACGCCATCTTGTTGTAAGTAATATCTTTCATTTCCAAACACCTCTCAGATGGCAGGTAAAATCGATGTTTGCAGCATATGAAGTTACACCTCACGACTTCCGGTACCTTCAAAGAAGAATGGGCCAATTAAACCACGCAATGGCAGACCACACTACATATTAACACATGGTAGATTAATGTGTTTGTCCACGTGAACGTGAGGAAATTCAGGAGCCCAATACATGCAGATATGGAGGTTTACAGGACTATTCAGTTTGAAGTGCACCTCGTCAGACCAGATAACCTGGAACCCGTTCATCCTCGCGGAGCCTGCGTTCAAACAACTCGCAGTACTCCATCCTTCGATCTGAATCGTTCTCATCCACAGATTGCAGCAATCTTAGAATGTACACTTCCTACTTTCAGCCTTCTGAATCCCTCGTACACTTGATCGACTTACCCCACTTTCACGTGCACCTTTCTTCACAGATTTTTGAGGTGACCGAGGAAAATGTCGCAACACAGCAGCGCTGGAAGATGGATTTTTGATGTTTTTGTCGACCAGACCTTTCCTTCTGCATATACTGAACGATACTGTCGACTTCAAATTTGTCCTGAATAGGATAAATTGTTGTACGTATTGGTGGCTGAGTTTCATACACATTACGTCATTGCCGTTGTACCTCCATAATGTTTTCGTACTTCCAGTAGCACTTTCACACGGCCTTGCATTGCTCAGTCGACAATCTTACCTCATTCATTGCTGCACTGCCATCTGCTGGAAAACGCGCGCCCAAGATTTGTTGAAAAAACAATGGACTGTGCTACCGCGAAAAACTGCAACGATATATATTTTTTTCAAAAGATATTAACTTTCAGAAGGATGCCTAGATTTTTCTGGAACTCACTGTACAACGTCCGGATGTCGTATATTACTCCAGAGAAGCACCGTCTGACTTCTAGCACGGCTCTGGCGATGATTGAAAATGGCCGGTGTTCACAGATCTGAATGACTGTGTTTATGTATGACTGTTGTCAGTAATCTATTATAATCTAAACTATCTGGTGAGTGTGGACATCGGTCCTTTATTGAGTTGGTGCATAAGTTCGTAGCGTTATTCCGTAAGGTCAGTAAATACAAAAGACACACATAACAGTGAGTTTAATCATCAATAATATATTCTTCTTCACTATTTACAACAGTTTGCCAACGCTGGGGTTTAGATTCCGCGACTGTGGAAATTACGTGAATCTGAGGCGAAGATATCGTCGAGTAATGTTCAAAGCGCATTTGCATCCGGAAAGGAAACTCATTGGAGGTTGTGCCGTACAGAGCGGGAAAGGTGAAAATCTGAGTGTGCAAGATCAGGTGAATAGCGTGGGTGCGAAATTACTTCCCAATCCAATTCCTTTATAGTGTTTTCTGCCAGTCTAGCAGAATGCGGGCTGGATTTACCGTGGGGTATCATAATTTCACTCAGTCTTCCTGGTAGTTGTTCTTGGATTGCGTCTGCAAGACGTTTCGTTGTTGACAATAAATTTCAGCAGTGATGGTTACACGTCGGGTTAAGTAATTCATAGTATGACACACCGTCGCTGTTCCACTAGACGCATAGTCTTATATTTTGAGAATGTGCACAGGTCTTTGTATGGGGAATAGTACATTTGTTAGCGCTCAACCATTTCTTTCTTTTCCTTATATTAGCATAAACACACCATTTCTCGTCGCCATAACAATTCAGGACAGGAATGGTCGGTGTTATTTACGAGCCACCTGATGACAAGCAAGCAGAAATGGACATATGGCCATCGTGATTTTGGCATAGAGCGTGAGATACCACTGCATCCGATTTTTGAACGTTCTCCATTGCACGCAAATGTCGCACGATGATGACTGTTCATTACATTTGCCAGTTCTAGAGTACAATGACGTGGATCATTGTGGATAATGTGTTTAAAAGATCTTCATCCGTGAAGTTGTTGCCGGCCTGGGTGGCCGAGCGGTTCTAGGCGCTACAGTCTAGAACCGCGCGACCGCTACGGTCGCAGGTTCGAATCCTGCCTCGGGCATGGATGTGTGTGATGTCCTTAGGTTATTTAGGTTTAAGTAGTGCTAAGTTCTAGGGGACTGATGACATCAGAAGTTAAGTCCCATAGTGCTCAGAGCCATTTGAACCATTTGAACCTGAAGTTGTTCCTGAACGTGGAGACTCACTATCTCCAAATCACAAAGTGATAATACGAAAACTCAAAGAGTAAGAATGAACTACTAATAAAAAACGACAATCGATAAATAAACTCACAGCAACGGGAATATAAACATGCAAAACAAAAACGCTACGAACTTTTGCACCAACGAAATATTTGAATCGCCTGCATATTGTGTACGTTGAAACGTCTCTGTTATATTCGATTCATATTATTTAACCTCTATTTCGTGTCGTCACGCTCAATCGTTTATAACTTAGATTTGTACTTCGTGTGTGTCCTCATTAAGTTCAAAATGGTTCAAATGGCTCTGAGCACTATGGGACTTAACATCTGAGGTCATCAGTCCCCTAGAACTTAGTACTACTTAAACCTAACTAACCTAAGGACATCACACACATCCATGCCCGAGGCAGGATTCGAACCTGCGACCGTAGCGGTCGCCCGGATCCAGACTGAAGCGCCTAGAACCGCTCGACCACACCGGCCGGCTCCTCATTAAGTATCAATTTCCGTTTTTCCAGTAAGCATATAATCCTTTGAACATTACCTACATTTTGTGCTTCCAAACATTCTTTCCCTCTTTATGAATGAGTGTGCGAGTGTGTACGTTGAATTTGTGTTCTGTATGGCAGCAGTACAGCACCTGGCTATCTGCTGTGGTAGCAACACTGTAGCCAACGTAGTTTTCTCAGTCAAGGCAAAGAGATTTGCAGCCTTTCGGTAGGTATTAGATATCAGTTAGGTTGGTGCTGAAAAGGACCCCTCCGGTCTCTTCCGGCTACCTGGGGTAACTTCCTTGCAGGCAGAGTGCGCTCTCGGCAATCGGGAGTGGATTTTGGTGAGTGAAGACGGTACTCTTAAGAGTGACTTGGCGCTGGTGAATGAATTAGTGCGTGATGGTGTGTAACTATTGCAACTGATGTACACGTTTGATCTGCTAGTTCATTTTAAAGTTCGCTAATCGAAATCATATTTTTCAGAGTGTAGTCACGAGTATATTTTTGGTATTTCGTAAGTTTTTCCGATCCTTGCTCTGTGTAGCCAGATCAGGTGGTGAAGGAAGTTCGTTACTCCAGCACAGGTTTAAAATTCAGTTGTCTGACTTCTCTTTTAACTGGAATGTATGTGTGGTTCAAATGGCTCTGAGCACTATGGGACTCAACTGCTGAGGTCATTAGTCCCCTAGAACTTAGAACTAGTTAAACCTAACTAACCTAAGGACATCACAAACATCCATGCCCGAGGCAGGATTCGAACCTGCGACCCTAGCGGTCTTGCGGTTCCAGACTGCAGCGCCTTTAACCGCACGGCCACTTCGGCCGGCGAATGTATGTGTGAACTTTTCTCCAGTGTATGTGTTTAATTTCTTCTACTTTTCATTTCGTTTGAGTTTTAAGATTGCGTAGCTTTTATCATATCACGTGGTGGTAATTTCACCTTGTTTAATTTCAGGACCATCTTGAATAAGTTTTATTCTTAATTCCGCGTTGTATTTTATTGCTACTTGTGTGTATACGGTTTACATTTGTGTTCTTGAAGTTGTCACAACTCTTAGTAATTTTGCTTTGTTCATGGATATTCACACCATTTGCGGGTGTTTCACGCCAGCGTACCTTGGTTTGTAAAGTAAGGTGATGCAGACGAATTTCTTTGTCGGAACGTGTTTCATAGTATTCTTGTTCACAATAATTCGGTGATAGTGATAGGAATGAATCTCTGACTTATTGTAATGGGAAAAATTCTATTTATCTCTTTTCTTGTGTGTGAATCGTGTGTGTTTGTGTGAAATTTTAACACGCATGTCTGATATATACTTTTCATTTATCACCGCCGTGTACCTCAGCACCCAATATAATAATAATATAAGTGAGTTAATTAATGAAATAATAGGCAACGGCAGATCATAGATTAGAATTACCTTAGTGAATGTTTTGTTTTAATAAACTGTGTTAAACTGTGACGACTGTTTCTCATACAAACCCCACCCCGTCAAACATCCAATCTGGCGTTTCTTATGCGCAAAAGGCAGGCCTAATATTTGCAAACTTTTATCTGATTATCTTATATTTTTGTTGAAGCTTAAGTTCCTGTTTGCTCTGAATTATTTGATTTATCATTTGTACTTAAATTGTTCCCGTACGCTCATTCCACGTATTCACTTGGATCTTTTTATTAATATTCACACGTTAGCTACGCTTAGCAATTCAGTGATTAATTCAGTTCTTATATTACATTTTCCCAATTATAATTAAATTGGGTGGCGTCACAGAAAAATTTTGTTTCACGCGATACTTATAGCAGACTGCACAGTTCCGCACTAACTAACTTCCCACAGTTTCTGTTTGCAAATCACTTTCCAGATAACCATTTACTCATTATTAACCATTTATATGGCGTCCCTGCATGCGAACGTAACTGGGGCTTAAAAGAAACAGTCAGATGCATTATTTGCAATTTTTCCTCCTTTGCTGCTCGAACGACTTTCACGTTGTTCCGAAACGATTCCTTCTCATGATTTTACAGCATTGTTCTTGACTCGCAGTTGTGTTGTTCTGTATCGTATATATATGTATTTCGTAAGTTTTGTAGATCGTTTGTTATGTTGTGTGTGAGTGCATATTGCGTGTATCCATTCCCTGTGTGAGGTTAGATGTGATACTTGTATTTAAACTGCGTGCAAAACTTAATATTCTGACAGTTTGTTTAGGAAAGTAGATGTGTGTTATTATTTTAGATTTCCGTGACTGTAGATTTTTGTTAGTAATATTTTGCGGAAGCAGGCTTCGTTATGACGACTCGTACCGGGTCCAAAAGAAATAAAATGAGTGAAAACTTGGACAGGATGGAAAAGAGTAATGATTCAGTTGCGGAGGTCGAGCAACCGGAAAGCATAGTTGGCGGGATTCCGTATTACTCTGGTGTAGTGCATCGTAACGAACAATTTTTAACTGGAAACATTAGCAACAATACCACGCATGTAAGTTTCGAAAACGCACAGACGCCATCCATTTTCGTGTCGTAAAGCGCAGGAAAGACACATGAAGTACAATTCCCAATCAGCCCTGTAGTAAACTATCAATTTGATATGAGAGAGCTAGTAAGAATCTTATCTGAGGAGAATCGTAAGGCGTTACAAGAAAGTAATAAAAAATTATCTGACAAAATGTCTGAGGACATGGATCAGAAGCTGGCGTGTCTTGCAGCAAAGATGAAAAACGATATAGTTGCGGAATTTAAGGATCAGTTTCAGGTTCCCGACCACTTCGGAGGAGGGGCAGCTCCACGCTAGCGAACAATTTAAGCAGTAGGAAAAGCGTCTTACGGGGGATTTCTGTGCGCTAGCTGAGTGGTGTAAGCACGAGCACGAGGAGCTGAGGACGCTTTTGGGAAGTCCGGCGGCACAGGTACCGGAGCGCATGAGCGGCTAGGTGAACACTATCACGGTATAAGTGTATATTTTTTTATTTTTATAATTATGTATTTTATGATTTTGGTTGGGGTGGATTTAAATATTGTGGGCTATCATGAGACTTTTAATTAACTTATACCGCGATATCACTCGTACGGACATCGGCTGCCCCGAAGTACATACGATATAACATTTTTTAAACACAGAGCGCAACTCACCGCCTTCTAATAAATAGTTTGCGTGAGCGCTGCTGTTTAGAAATGAAAATATGCGTATTCTTACGCAAACTGTAATTATTAATATGGGTCTCAGGGGCTACTGGTTATTTATGTACCGAATTACATAAAGATTAACTGAGATATTGCGTAATGTAATGATTTTTTAATATTTCTTTTTCATTATTTGCAAGGCAAAACTGGAGAGAATCTCGTCTGCCGTTAGGCGGCCAAAATGAAACATACTGAACTCACTCAGTATTCTAAATATTAATAAACGAAATCTATTTTGACTCTTTTTAACTTTGAAATTAATGAAAGATCGAAATTTAGAAGTCTCTCGCATTTACATTTAACATTATGACATGATATTTTAATTACATAATACAGTCAGCGTAATCGCCGACTAAATCCTGCTAGGGGAGATGAGCTCCCTGTTCTGCGAAGTTCTGTAAAAACTTTGTTAATTATAATTAATGGTTGCGATCATGAGAGGTGACAACTAAGTCAATAATACACACTTTCTAATAACAATTCTATTATATTTTTCAAAATAAAGATAAAACGTACGTTAATTATCAGACAGCACTACAATGGTGGCCTACCGCTAGACGAAACAAAACAGGAGAGCTAATTCAATCAAAGCATTGTCTCTGATCTTCATGGCCTATGTTACACAGAAATTATACAAAAAAACTGTGTTTTGTTAATTACATCGATATTTGTGTTTTGATAATAATAACTTACGTTCTTTACTATTTGTTATACATCACGCACACGTACACAGTCTTGAAATAATTTATAATTCACACGTCTCATAACAAAAACTTCCTTTCCCTTTCTCCAAATGTCAATTTATGTGACGTACCGTCACAATACTAAAAGCGAAGTGATACAGGTATAGGAAGCAGAGGTCGCAAACGTGTCTAGAAAGTTAAGGGTCTTGTTCACTAGCGAAAATTGCGTCAAGAATGCACCGTACGGCGTTGCTGAGGCGGTAGGGAGGAGAACACCACTGAAAACTCTACGGGATCAGTGGCAAGCGAATATACAACATAGGGACATTACGATCGAATTGTGTGAGCGGGTAGCGCACTTAGAGAACCTTAGGTACAATGTAGAGGCTAGCGAATGTATGCAAACACAGACGCGAGAGTACGGATCGGGACACTAGACCCGGTTCTGATTCGGACAAGGATAGGGGCAGAAGAAAGCGAAATGGGAGCGCTCGCGAGCAATCTACACGAGAGGAAATGCACGGAATTGATTTTAAACATTTCCTCTCGGTGTGAAATTTCGAAGTGTTTCGAAACACTCCCAACGGGATTCATCCCAGGGATTTGATACAGCAGTTCCCATTTTCCCTTCTTGCTGTCTGGCTGGACACGCACAAGATTGAATACATGTGTGGGCACCTCGAGAGTTAGCCAACTATACGCGTGAGGGGGGTAGCACGCAACTGCAACTCGGTCAAGGAGTTCTAAAAGATTTTTCTAACGGCTTACTGGTCTGACGCAGCCCAGGACAGCGTTTGACATGAGATAATTATGATGTCTATCTTGCATCATTCAGGTTTTTCAAGCCCGGCTCAATTATTCGAAGACAATCTATACAGAAAATACACTCCTGGAAATTGAAATAAGAACACCGTGAATTCGTTGTCCCAGGAAGGGGAAACTTTATTGACACATTCCTGGGGTCAGATACATCACATGATCACACTGACAGAACCACAGGCACATAGACACAGGCAACAGAGCATGCACAATGTCGGCACTAGTACAGTGTATATCCACCTTTCGCAGCAATGCAGGCTGCTATTCTCCCATGGAGACGATCGTAGAGATGCTGGATGTAGTCCCGTGGAACGGCTTGCCATGCCATTTCCACCTGGCGCCTCAGTTGGACCAGCGTTCGTGCTGGACGTGCAGACCGTGTGAGACGACGCTTCATCCAGTCCCAAACATGCTCAATGGGGGACAGATCCGGAGATCTTGCTGGCCAGGGTAGTTGACTTACACCTTCTAGAGCACGTTGGGTGGCACGGGATACATGCGGACGTGCATTGTCCTGTTGGAACAGCAAGTTCCCTTGCCGGTCAAGGAATGGTAGAACGATGGGTTCGATGACGGTTTGGATGTACCGTGCACTATTCAGTGTCCCCTCGACGATCACCAGTGGTGTACGGCCAGTGTAGGAGATCGCTCCCCACACCATGATGCCGGGTGTTGGCCCTGTGTGCCTAAGTCGTATGCAGTCCTGATTGTGGCGCTCACCTGCACGGCGCCAAACACGCATACGACCATCATTGGCACCAAGGCAGAAGCGACTCTCATCGCTGAAGACGACACGTCTCCATTCGTCCCTCCATTCACGCCTGTCGCGACACCACTGGAGGCGGGCTGCACGATGTTGGGGCGTGAGCGGAAGACGGCCTAACGGTGTGCGGGACCGTAGCCCAGCTTCATGGAGACGGTTGCGAATGGTCCTCGCCGATACCCCAGGAGCAACAGTGTCCCTAATTTGCTGGGAAGTGGCGGTGCGGTCCCCTACGGCACTGCGTAGGATCCTACGGTCTTGGCGTGCATCCGTGCGTCGCTGCGGTCCGGTCCCAGGTCGACGGGCACGTGCACCTTCTGCCGACCACTGGCGACAACATCGATGTACTGTGGAGACCTCACGCCCCACGTGTTGAGCAATTCGGCGGTACGTCCACCCAGCCTCCCGCATGCCCACTATACGCCCTCGCTCAAAGTCCGTCAACTGCACATATGGTTCACGTCCACGCTGTCGCGGCATGCTACCAGTGTTAAAGACTGCGATGGAGCTCCGTATGCCACGGCAAACTGGCTGACACTGACGGCGGCGGTGCACAAATGCTGCGCAGCTAGCGCCATTCGACGGCCAACACCGCGGTTCCTGGTGTGTCCGCTGTGCCGTGCGTGTGATCATTGCTTGTACAGCCCTCTCGCAGTGTCCGGAGCAAGTATGGTGGGTCTGACACACCGGTGTCAATGTGTTCTTTTTTCCATTTCCAGGAGTGTAGTTCTTGTACGACTGTTATGGACCAGCAGAATTAATTCCCAGTTTTATTATGAAGTTACCAATGAACTTGGGCCACATCATTGCAGGACAATGTAACAGTGACGTAGAGGTATTTAGAACCATGCTACAGGAACCGTAGTACGATGCTAGTGATGGCACACAGTATAGCAGATCATATTCGCATGGACAAAGGCATCGCGACTATAGTCACGGCCGTAGCGAAAACAGAAGGGACCGCACGCGGAGGCGAGACGGATACGAGAATGAAACACATCCGCGATATCAGAGCTGGGGTAATAATAACAGGAAACATAAGTATCGTTAAGGTAATCAATAAAATTACGTTAAACAACGAAATAACGGTAACAGACAGCATTTTGGAAACCGTGAAAATTACGGCAACACAGACTATCACGGAAACCGGAATAAACGTCGTAGTCATGAGAACCGCGCCCGATCTCTTGGTGAAAGACGTGCTGACAACAATGTATCAGCTTCTCCAGCAGGAG
Source organism: Schistocerca piceifrons (assembly GCF_021461385.2). Lineage (NCBI taxonomy): Eukaryota > Metazoa > Arthropoda > Insecta > Orthoptera > Acrididae > Schistocerca > Schistocerca piceifrons. The sequence goes on along the minus strand of NC_060140.1, from coordinate 578,893,908 downwards.
TCGAGATGGGCCCAACAAATCCCAGACACAATCAGCCGTGCACCAGCTGTCACAATCAGCAATGACCATTAGCAGATGGAGAAGACGAGGCTCTGGAGCAGACCGTAACAAGACCACACGGTCATTTATTTTATATACGAAAGGATAACATTAGGGAGAAAATTTTGCAGGAAGTCTCCAGTGTGAATTTTGTGGAATCAGCCCGGTAGCTACAGTTGTGATTAGGGAAATGCGACTTGAGTGCATTATCGTCACTGGTAACCCCTTATCAATTATCAGCAAGGCGGCAATTTGGAAATATGAGGAGGACGGTGCTTGTCCCATTTTTCGGTTGAGGGGAACAAGAAAAAAGAGCTGGTAGACTCAACTAACTTTTACATGTCAGCGGAATGAGTTTGAGGTTAATTTTATATTGCCCCCCGCCCTTAAATCTGGCTGTTGTATTGCGAACAGACTATGTATACTGTCCATGCAGTGATTCAGGTGGGTAGACGCATTATGAATGCCCAGGCTGATGGTAAACTTGTGGGTATTCCATTTAAGGAACGTGTATTGCGTCATGATTCTGAAGTCAATTGCCTGAGTTTTCGTGTTCAATCTGAAGCTCGACAGGGTCAAGAGGTCCGTTAATGCATTAACGGATCGAGTTGCCCCAATGACGAACACGAAAGAAATGCTGTCCTTGCAGACTATTTGAACTGGAATGTTGCCGGTGTTTGTTTACGTCGGCGCCCGAAAGGAATTGTTGCGGATCTTGGGGGAACAATAGCGGGGTTTCTCCGAGGCATCAGGTGCAATGAAAGGACTTGTCTAGAAGTTTAGAGTATGAGAACATCAGAATGTCTTTTTCAATAAAATTCTTCAGGGTATCAGACCGCATCGTCATAATTTTAAAATGCGCCAACGTTTCGGCCAGCGTTGCAGCTAGTCTTCATCAGGGCCTTACGTTAACTGCTAAATGAACACACTTGGATTCCTTAAATAGCTGCACGAGAAAACCGTGTCGTTACTTGATTGGCTGTACTAGGAGGAGGAGGAGGGGTGAAAGGTATGCTTTATTGGTGTTTCCTTTATTATCTGTTATTGGCTGAAATAGCTGTTTTCTATTGGTCTTTATATTAATCCATCCCATTGGAGGAGACGGACGAATAGCGAACAGGTGATGGCTGTGACGTCACACTGTTTCCATGCTGTCCAGAAGCCAGCTGCGGCGTGCCATTGCTTTGTGTGCTCGCGACCACTACTGTGGCTCTCCGCGTGTCCGCATGGGCCGCCTCGGCTCTGCCGCCGCTCCGTAGCCCTGCTATTGCAGGCAGCCAAGACCTCGGAAGCTTGTATCCGTCCTCTCTATTCATGTTGGCGGGTCTTTTGGCTATTTCTATCGCCTCTCTAATCTTTCTTTTGAAAGTGAGAGGCTGTTTCGCCAGGACGCGGGCTTCTTGAAAAATTATTGGTTTCCCGCACTCGTCTCGGTGTTCCGCCACTGCTGACTTAGTGTGTTGTTTCAGGCGGATATATCTTTCATGTTCCGAGAGCCTAGTGCTGATCGGACGTCCCGTCTCACCTATGTAAACTAATCCACACGCACAACCAACTTCATACACGCCAGCTGTGTGTAGTTTGTCAACTGCATCCTTGGTAGAACCGAGCATGTCTGATATTTTGTTTCTGCTTCGGAAAATTGGTTTGATGTCGGCTTTTCGTAGAATTTTGCCAATACGTTCGGTGACCCCTTGTACATATGGTAACACAGCAATGCTCTGTGCCTCCTCCTCCTCTTCCCTATTAGTCTTCTCCCTTGTCGACATGGTGCTGTCTATCATCTGCTTCCCATAGCCATTAGTTCCGAAGATGGACCTGAGGTGTTCAAGTTCTGTCTTCAGATGTTCTTCGTCGCTTATCCTGTACGCTCTCTTCGTTAGCGTGTGCAGGGCGGACTTCTTCTGCGTGGGGTGATGGTGGGAGGAGGCGTGAAGGTACCTGTCCGTATTGGTTGGTTTCCTGTACACTTTGTGGCCAAGTTTACCATCAGTTTTTCGATAAACTTCCACGTCGACAAAAGGCAGCACCCCATTCTTCTCTGTTTCCATTGTAAACTGGATTGTTCTATGCTGTTGGTTAAGGTGCTTGTGGAAGTTCTGTAACTCCTCTTCTCCGTGGGGCCAGATGACGAAAGTATCATCGACATAGCGAAGCCAACAATTTGGGCGTAATGGTGCGGACTGGAGGGCTGTTTCCTCAAATGCCTCCATGAAAATTTCTGCTGCGATAGGCGATAGGGGTGAGCCCATAGCTACACCGTCAGTTTGTTCATAAAATTGACCTCTCCACCTGAAATAGGTGGTCGTCAGACAGTGGCGCACAAGCTCACATACATCAGGTGCCACGCGTTCTTCTAGGATGTTCACAGTATCTGACACTGGGACATTCGTGAATAGGGATTTGACGTCGAAGCTAACCATCAGATCTTGGTCCGTAACACGCATTTCCTTTAGGATAGATGTTTCCGTGGATTTCCTGCCCATACAGGTTGGTTAAAGAAGACAACGGCCGCGGAAGCCTACGCTTACATTTAACCAACCTGTATGGGCAGGAAATCCACGGAAACATTAAGAAGTTAGAAGCACTGCGTTTAAAAAGATGTAAACTGCTGAATGACCTTGCCTTTTTGAAGAGATGCAGAGACACGAGTGTTGTGCCGTATTCTTTGCGGTTGACGTCTCACATAAAAACGAACAAGGCGAGGAATATCTGTGTTAAAGCCAGTAAAGCATTGCTACGGGAAAGGATTCGCCACATCCGCATAAGTCTCGATGCTCACAACAGGAATTTGTGTGATCTGCACCTATTTCTGGCCGGAAAACTTCAGATGGAAGACTGGGATAAAGTCGACAGGTTAACGTTTCAGCAAGCATCAAGGACCAGCAATAGTATTACTAACCGCCAGATGAGAAAGTACGACAAACTACAACAGAAAGCCACGGACGAAACATTGACGCTGGACAGGCGACGGACAGTGGTCAACCTCTCCAGCCACACCTTGAGCGAAGCAACCACAGCAATCCTGGCCAAGGGGATGAATTTCGCAGTCGCACCTAAGCGAGTTCCAAAAGAAGATATCATAGAATCCGTAGAGGCTTCGGTACGTCATCTGCCACAGGCCGAGGCGGAGAAGATCCGGCAGGAAACGGTCAGAGTTCTGAATAAAGCAAAGCCACCGAAGCAAAACATCAACGCTGAGGAATACCATGCCATTAAGGAACTCAGGGACAACCCCCACTTAGTAGTGGTACAGGCAGATAAGGGCAACGCCACTGTAGTCTTGGACACGACTGATTACAACAAACGAATGGAAGATATTCTCGCAGAACCTATCTACAAGAAACTTCAGGGAGATCCGACGGCCAAGGTAATCAAAACGACGCAGGCACTGCTCAAGCACTCTCGAATCAATTTCGACAAGGCCAGAAGATTCATCCCGCAAGTGACACAGGCACCAAGGATATATGGTGTACCGAAGGTACACAAAACCGACTTCCCCTTAAGGCCCATAGTAAACAGTATAAATTCGCCGACCTACTACCTAGCGAAAGAACCGGCACCTAGGCTCCGACACCTAGTGCATCAAACCGAGTCCTACGTTAAGGATTCCACTCACTTCGTGTCTCTCCTAAAGGAAATGCGTGTTACGTACCAAGATCTGATGGTTAGCTTCGACGTCAAATCGCTATTCACGAATGTCCCAGTGTCAGATACTGTGAACATCCTAGAAGAACGCGTGGCACCTGATGTATGTGAGCTTGTGCGCCACTGTCTGACGACCACCTATTTCAGGTGGAGAGGTCAATTTTATGAACAAACTGACGGTGTAGCTATGGGCTCACCCCTATCGCCTATCGCAGCAGAAATTTTCATGGAGGCATTTGAGGAAACAGCCCTCCAGTCCGCACCATTACGCCCAAATTGTTGGCTTCGCTATGTCGATGATACTTTCGTCATCTGGCCCCACGGAGAAGAGGAGTTACAGAACTTCCACAAGCACCTTAACCAACAGCATAGAACAATCCAGTTTACAATGGAAACAGAGAAGAATGGGGTGCTGCCTTTTGTCGACGTGGAAGTTTATCGAAAAACTGATGGTAAACTTGGCCACAAAGTGTACAGGAAACCAACCAATACGGACAGGTACCTTCACGCCTCCTCCCACCATCACCCCACGCAGAAGAAGTCCGCCCTGCACACGCTAACGAAGAGAGCGTACAGGATAAGCGACGAAGAACATCTGAAGACAGAACTTGAACACCTCAGGTCCATCTTCGGAACTAATGGCTATGGGAAGCAGATGATAGACAGCACCATGTCGACAAGGGAGAAGACTAATAGGGAAGAGGAGAAGGAGGCACAGAGCATTGCTGTGTTACCATATGTACAAGGGGTCACCGAACGTATTGGCAAAATTCTACGAAAAGCCGACATCAAACCAATTTTCCGAAGCAGAAACAAAATATCAGACATGCTCGGTTCTACCAAGGATGCAGTTGACAAACTACACACAGCTGGCGTGTATGAAGTTGGTTGTGCGTGTGGATTAGTTTACATAGGTGAGACGGGACGTCCGATCAGCACTAGGCTCTCGGAACATGAAAGATATATCCGCCTGAAACAACACACTAAGTCAGCAGTGGCGGAACACCGAGACGAGTGCGGGAAACCAATAATTTTTCAAGAAGCCCGCGTCCTGGCGAAACAGCCTCTCACTTTCAAAAGAAAGATTAGAGAGGCGATAGAAATAGCCAAAAGACCCGCCAACATGAATAGAGAGGACGGGTACAAGCTTCCGAGGTCTTGGCTGCCTGCAATAGTAGGGCTACGGAGCGGCGGCAGAGCTGAGGCGGCCCATGCGGACACGCGGAGAGCCACAGTAGTGGTCGCGAGCACACAAAGCAATGGCACGCCGCAGCCGGCTTCTGGACAGAATGGAAACAGTGTGACGTCACAGCCATCACCTGTTCGCTATTCGTCCGTCTCCTCCAATGGGATGGATTAATATAAAGACCAATAGAAAACAGCTATTTCAGCCAATAACAGATAATAAAGGAAACACCAATAAAGCATACCTTTCACCCCTCCTCCTCCTCCTAGTACAGCCAATCAAGTAACGACACGGTTTTCTCGTGCAGCTATTTAAGGAATCCAAGTGTGTTCATTTAGCAGTTAACGTAAGGCCCTGATGAAGGCTAGCTGCAACGCTGGCCGAAACGTTGGCGCATTTTAAAATTATGACGATGCGGTCTGATACCCTGAAGAATTTTATTGAAGAAGACAACGGCCGCGGAAGCCTACGCTTACAGAATGTCTTTGTTCGCCATTATACGATTCCCTTAGCACATAAGGAATAGATTGAGCGTGAACCAAATAAAATGCTGGATGATAGTGTATTAGAACATATCATAAGTTCCTGCAATTCTCCACTCCTATTCGTACCTAAGCGTGATGGCGATGTTCGCCTTTTTTTGGATTCCAGACAGATAAGTACTGTCATCATGCTGGAGGCGGACAGACCTCGCCTGGAACAACTGTTACAATGCTAGAATGGAATGAAAGTTTTATCGCCGATCGATCTCCGTGCCAGGTTCTGGTAGATCGTTTTGGATCTTTCTTGTAGACAGTACACGGCCTTTCTCTGTTACGGTAATTGCGACCAGTTCCGGAGCCTTCCGTTCGGGCTCGACGTATCTTCATCCGGATTAATTAGAGGGCTAAATAACATTTTACCGGACGATTTACGGGCTCGGGTAACACTTTATTCCGATGATATTCTGATCGCAGAAAAGACATGGGAAGAACATAACGAAGTGTTAGGTAGACTATTGATGGTCTTCGAAAATGCTGGTGTCACTGAGAATTTAGAAAAGTCGCAATTTGGACTGAAAGAAAAAGTTTCAAGGGTATATTGTATTGGACAATGGAATACGACTGGACCATGATAAAATTGCAGCGACGACCAATAAGAAGCAGTTGAAGAGAAGCCTCTGCAACTTCTATAAGCGGTTTGTAAACATGAGTGTGTTTGCCACCCCTCGTCTTTTGCAACTTGACAGGCAACACAACAGGAATTTAACAATTTAAAGAATGTACTAACCAAAGCACTCTCCCCCCCCCCCCCCCCCTGTCACACCCTGATCTGACGAAGGAATTTTGGCTCATGAAGGACAGGTCTTTGTCTGGCTTACGCACAGTTCTCTTTCAAACAGATGGTGAGGATGACCTGTTTTCTTGGAAGACAATTTCCTTTGCCAGTACAGTGCTCCCGCGCTGTCACAGAACTTATGGCACTTGCGGTCGTCTGGGTATTCATTAGATTTCGGTATTTTTTGTTTTGTCGAACGACTATAGTGGTCACGGACCACCGCGGTCTGCAATTTTTAATGAGCACAAAACTGGGGTACGGGACACTGAAAAATATAAGATTTCGATTAGCGAACTTTAAAATAAACCAGCAGATCAGAAACGTAAGTCAGTTAGACTAGCTACACGCCATCACACGTTAACACAGCAGCGCCAGGTCACTCGTAAGAGTACCGTCTTTACTCACCAAAAGTCCAGTCCCGAGTGGCTAGAGAACGCTCTCCCTGCAGAAAACTTACCCCAGGTAGCCGTAAGACACCAGAGGGGTCCTTTCCGCCACCGACCTAACTATTGTCGAATGACTACCGAAAGGGTACAAATCTCTTTGCCTTGACTGAGAAAGCTACGTTGGCTACACTGTTGCTACCGCAGCAGACAGCCAGGTGCTGTACTGCTGCCGTATACAAATGTACGACGAATTTAACATACACACTCAAAAATGGCTCTGAGCACTATGGGACTTAACACCTGAGGTCATCAGTCCCCTAGAACTTAGAACTACTTAAACCTAACTAACCTAAGGACATCACACACATCCCTGCCCGAGGCAGGATTCGAACCTCCGACCGTAGCAGTCGCACGGTTCCTGACTGAAGCGCCTAGAACCGCTCGGCCACCGCGGCCGACCATACACACTCGCTCACTTATTCGTACAGATGGTAAAGAGGGAAATTTGGGAGCACAAAATGTAGGTAATGTACGTTGGATTAGATGCTTACTGGAAAAATTGATGCTTTAATGTGATTGCGCATCACTGAATGGGGACAAAGACAAATACAAAACTAAATTACAAATAACTGAGCGTGACAGCACCAAATACAAGTTACGTAGTATGTAACGAATCTAACAGACTCGTTTCAACCGAACCTCATTGCAGTATAATAAAATAACGACAGCTCCATGAGTTTCACGGCGAAGTCCCGCAGATCATCAATCAGAGAAATGGACATACAAACACGGGTTCTGATTATACGTAACCGATTTGTCATATAAGGAGAGCAGTACGATCAGACTGCTCGCTGACGGTAGTATTGTCCACAGGGAAGTATCGCAGCTACATGATCGTAAAGAATTGTAGAAGGACTTGACAGCGTTTCTGCAAGTTGTACCGGAGGGCGGCTCTCTTTAAATATGGAGGAATGCCATATAATGCCCATAACAAAGGGAAAGAACCCGATAGTATCTAGTTATAAGAATAACGGATAATTTTTGAAGCCCATCGTTTCGTTTAAATATTTAGGGTAAAAGTAAGAAATGATATGCAATGGGGCGACAAAGTGAAAGTGAAAAGGGAAGAGGACAACTGGAAAAATGTAGAATATCTTATCAAAAGTGTCTATAAACCCCTAAGTAAGGTGGAATTGACGACTAGATGTCACCAGAGGCGACATGCCTGTGCAAAAAGAGGTGGGGGTTATTGTGCCGTCACTGGAAAAGCAGTAACAGCAGGAGTCGGTGAGGAGAGGCGAGTGCCTTCAAACGTGGACTAGTGATGCCGTAGTCGACTGTTGGTGACGTGAGTGTGAAGTGGAAACGCGACGGAATAATCACAGATAGATAGAACCAGGAAGACTCCTGTAATGATGGGCAAGGAGCGTCCAGCTCTGTGGTAGGTGATGACAAAAAATCTCATGAAATCAGCGAAAGGAATCACTAGTGAGTTCAAATGCAACCAGCAGTCCAGCTAGCACAGTGACTGTGCGTAGGAAGTCGAAAGTAATGGCTCACAATGGCTCAGCAGCTCCCTATAAGCCATACATTTCTGTACTCAGTAACAAGCGACACTTTAGATGGCGCAAAGAGAGACGCTACTGCACAATGGACGATTTGAAACGAGTGATTTGGAGTCGTGAGTCACGTTACAGCCAATGGCAATCCACCGAGCGGGGTGGCGCAGTGGTTAGACACTGGACTCGCATTCGGGAGGACGACGGTTCAATCCCGCGTCCGGCCATCCTGATTTAGGTTTTCCGTGATTTCCCTAAATCACTCCAGGCAAATGCCGGGATGGTTCCTCTGAAAGGGCACGGCCGACTTCCTTCCCAATCCTTCCCTAATCCGATGAGACCGATGACCACGCTGTCTGGTCTCCTTCCCCAAACCAACCAACCAACCAACCATTAATCCGACAGAAGGATCTGAGTTTGCTAGGCGCGTGGAAAACGTTACCTGCTTTCATGTCTAGCGCTAATAGCGATGTACTGTGAGGGTGGTATTACGACACTTGGGGCGGAGGGTGGGGGGCGAGGGAGTTCGTGATTAGGGTGAGGTTCCCTTACTACGCTTAAGAAAATGCGAAATGCCGGAGGAAATGGACACATTTTATATCACTGCGCGCTGCTTACACCAGAGGAATAGTTTGGAAGTGACAGTTGTTTGTATCAGCGTGACAATGCGCCCTGTCGTAAGCAGCATGTGTAAGGCAATGTTTATGGGAAATAACATTTCTGAAACGTCCTGAACCCACTAGAACACTTTTGCAATGAGTTGCAGAGTCGAATGAGCTCCAGACCCCGGCGTCCAACATCGGTACTTTCTCTGGTTTCGACTCTGCTCTCGTGGAAGAATGGGCTGCCTTTCCTCCGTAGACAATCAGGCACTTCATTGAAAGTGTCCCCAGCAGAGTTCAAGCCATCAAAAAGGCGAACAGTGGGTACACCTTTTAATGTGCACTAATACGTGTCCGGATATTTTTTATCAGATAGTGCACTGTATAAAGGAAACCGCGTGTAATACGCTACCGTGGACAGTCCCGTGCTACTACTCCAGTGCTTGGAAGCATCAAGTGGGCATGACAGAAGACACCGAACAAAGTGGGTGCTGCACTGCTAGTATCATAACAGGTCACTACAGCTCTTAAGGAAGTGTAACAGAGACGCTCGGGGAACGCGAGGGGCAATCTTTCGAAGAACGCGACCTCTCGCGAAACCTTTTTTGATAAATTTAGAGACCCGGTATTCGAAGAAAACTGGGTAATGTGCTCGCACAGCTTGACGCGCAGCGCCCTTGCCTGCGGGGCAAGGAAGCCGATATTCGGCCTGGTACTTCGGCAAAACTCTGTGTGCTTTTTCAGTGGTTTTCCACGTTCCTTTAGGGAAAAGCAGGGCTGATTTCTAATTTCCGCCTCAGAAAATACGATATACACACAGGTAAAATACGGTAACACAAATAAAAGAGTTTACTAGTTTCAGACAAAGATGGCGCCTACGTCTTCGTTCTCTTTGATTAACAGGTGACGATAGGAAGGGCATCCAAACATAAAGTTAAATAAAATATATTTCCCAAACCATGAAAGACAGTGGACTCTATATAGCGCGTGCGGTAGCGTTCTCGCTTCCCGCGCCCGGGTTCCCGGGCTAGATTCCCGGCGGGGTCAGGGCTCTTCTCTGCCTCGTGATGACTGGGTGTTGTGTGATGTCCTTAGGTTAGTTAGGTTTAAGTAGTTCTAAGTTCTAGGGGACTGATGGCCATAGATGTTAAGTCTCATAGTGCTCAGAGCCATTTGAACTCTATATAGCGGGATAAGCGCTAGTATAGAGTGAGAGTAGAAGAAGGCTGGACAACGATTATATTCATCGTATTTCTTGCTTAGGAGTAACAAGATAAGAGGAACTAGGACACTCATCTGTCCCTCCCATCATCTGGAAACTGAATAAAATTATTAGTACGAATAATTTTCTCCATGCACTGTACAGGTTTGTACGAAATCTATTTCTAGATGTAGATATAAAATGGTTTGCAGTAAAGGAAAACAGAACAGTGCACCAGCGAAATTTATTACGTAAGCCCTGCACTGTTCTGAATGAAGACGTTTGACAGAACCTTCCCCTGTGTAGTGCTGTTTTCCCACAGTCCTGATCGGTAACTATTTTAATTAGGTCAATTAAAAGCTGGTAATAATATTTACGAAACTGTTAACAGACGTCGGCAGTTTCGGTGTCCAAAGTGTCCTGGAAGCTACCGTCGGCTCGAGCAAAGGCAGAGTGTTGCGCCCGATTGCTCCACGCACTTGTCTCGTGAACCACAATGCCCGTGCCCACGCCCGGCATTGCTTACAGTGCTTACCAGCGCGTCCAGACGATTGCGTCTGCTTCCGCTATTGCGTGCGTCACGTACGGTTCAGTAGGACATATGACCCCGGAACGCAAAACAATGTCGTCAAACCCAGTAATCCGGAAGTCTGCCTAGTGACTGTCAATACCCTGTCTGTGATCTAGTAACCTTTACTTGGGCTATAATCACTCTGCAAGTCTCTCAAACTTCATGTTTTCAATAATTCATTATAGTGTACAATACATATGTGGTACGGAATGTGGAGCATACGTGAATTCGGGGATAAACATATTTAAGTGGAGCCTCATGGCATAGCACTTAGTAGCACGAACTTAAAAAATTAAATTGGAGTAGTACATCGAAGGGCAAGAAAAGGAAAAAAGCAACAAATACCGACAAATAAATTACAAACACTTGAGAAAATCTCATTTACGTTAAAGCAAAAAATGTCTTTTGAAACGTGATCACATAAGTTTCAGCTAATGTTTTCAACCTTCTATTTCGAAAAACATAGTGCCTTCGCTTTACATAGAAATGTTTATGTGATACAGTATACAACCAGCATATATTAAGGAGGTTAAAACCATTAATCCCCGTGTGTACCCTGAGATAGAGATTGAAAGCGAAAAATATCTGTTCTGTAGTTTCTCAAACAACCAAGTTCAGTAATTCCTCTATTTCGTATTACTGCAACTCTCCAAGATAACCAAATTAGTAATGTACCAAGGTGTACCCAACGCCTTACGTAAGCAATTGAGGACCAGTTCCACAAAATTCAACAACTACAAAATTTGCAAAAATGAGTCATGTATGTATTTGTGTTTTCTATTACAGTAAATAGATTTTATCAACGCTTACTATGTGCCTGTTTAATCTCACGGATAAAACACGAAACTTTTCTGAACTTGACATCTACAAAAAACCCGTTTGGACAAATGCATACATCTACTGGTTGTGGTAATTATTTATTGTTAGTTTCCAACAAAGTAGTTCACTACTTCCCGAACAGTGGTCACAGTTACATGAGCCCTGATAGCGTATTCGGTGCCTTCGAAAAGGAATTGAGAAAACTTGAAACCAAAATCTTACCATCATACTGTCATGAGGTTCTTAGCCACAATGGTAGCAGTATGGTTCCGCGCAAGGACTGGCATGTGTGTAGTTTCAAGACCGCTGCTAACATATTAATGAAAAAGAAACTAGCATTCAAAATTTAGGAAGCCAGAGTTCTTATTTATAAATTAAAAAGATGAAAAAAGGAAATGCCATCTGCAAAGTCGATACAACATATTTTTCCTCTCCGACTGCTGTTGAAGTGAAGAAAATTAACGTAGACAGGTCCATGGACGCTGATCGATCAGCTGTAATAAAGCCTAGAAACCGTGCGAGTGCAAAAAAAGCTGACACTGTAAAGAAACTAAAGGGATTCTTGGTACATCAGCAAAAGAATCCCTATGGTGTTGTGATCGACAAGACATTCAAACTAATGAAGTACAGTATCTAAACAAACCGATTTACTAAATTATTATTTATTTAGTAGGTTAAACTAAACATTACTGTTATGAAATAATTATCTGTTCTGAAAAAAATCCTGATGTTTACATATTTGTAATGGCAGCTGAAAGCTGAAAGAAATGTTTTTTCACCGTTGTATTGTGTATCTAGAGTTTATTTGTGAAATATAGTTTTGAAAGGTATCAGCAATGTATACTGGTCAAGTAATTCAATAAAATGTGGTTTCTGAAAATTTTGTTTTTGCGTTGCTTGAATTTTGTGAAAACGGTCCTCAATTCGTCTTTCATAACTAATATTTTCATTGCTCAATAGTGATCCGTTTAATTAATATGTGATTCTCCCATGGCATTAAACATTTAGGTGTTCTCGCTGCATTACTAGTACGATGTGGTAATGACCTTCTTCTGAAATAATCCGTCACAGTTGAAGCTTAATAGTAATGTTCAGTAGTATAACAGTGTACGAAACAACTACCTTCGTTTCTTTTCTGTGGCTCAAAAACGTGGTGGATTATCCACAGTCATAAAAATTTGATCCGTTATCCAGTGAGGTATCACGTTTCATACAAATTGTGAGTAATTTTGAAAGTACATTGAAAATGTTTCTTCTTAAAAGCAACAACAATATAGGTGATTTTCTAAATACCTGTAAGTACATAGGGAGCTCCGCATAACACACGCATCCCTAAGCTATTTCAAGATCAATTAGAAATATCGAAACAATTTTTGATACTATGAGGAATAGTCACAATGATTTAATTGTTAACTCGAAAAAAATTACATGTATCTGCATTCTTGGAACACAATGAAGTCCCTACCACCACAATGGCGCCGGAAGAGCTATCACTGCATAATATCCCACTTAATCAATGGGCGGTGCCATCTTCTTTTGGATCCTCAAGTGGCGAGCTAAGGTACTGGTGCACGGGCATTTTAGTGTGTCAGGGGCTGTAGACATGTACCTGCAACCAAACAAGCACTTAATTACATAGTTTCATTTTTCCGAGGTGATAATTAAAACTTTATAAATATCGTCGTTGGCAAATGTGTCGGGTATTTTACTTCGTAGTCTATGCTCTCACTTTTCTTTTACTTACAGAGACTCTTAAATGACTGTTTTGCTTAACTGACATTTGTTCTTTTTCTCAGCAGCGTTAGGAGCCTATTATAAACAAGAGAATAGTAATATCTCGCTCTTTTATGCTTTCAGTAAGGTTCCTCGCAAACAATTGCAGAGAAATGTTCTAGATGCATAGCACACTTAAAAAAGACAGCAGAGATGACAATAATAACGGCGTAGTGCAACTGTTTCAATTGGACCCCACTTGAGCGACTTCTGTGCACCTTGTATACACCTGTAATCCTATCGGGGAGACGGTGCCTACAGTTTGAAGTGGAATTCGAACCACGTGTCATTCATGTCGAATCTCCACATCATTGAGAGGTGAAGGACAGGTTAAAGATAGGACGAAGCATTCCGCGACATTACCATAAAGGCACGCGCTTTACCAGTAGACCGCCAAGCCCCACGCAACAAAAATGGAAATGCGCTGTCCAACAGCTTTATCTCTCAGTTGCAGCACAAATGAAACTTTTTTAACAAACATTGGTAATCATTAGACTATCGTATGTGTGATTTTGAGATTTCTTGAAATACGTTAAAATGGTAGCAGCGTTCCATTTAAGAAAACGTATTTGTTTCTGTACCTCGATATGTAAGAAAGATGGGAGTGATAACTACAGGGCAAAGTACTCGTACGACTGCACAACATCGCTTGTCGAAAACATTACTGGGGTATCTTGAGCCACTAGTTCACCATTCATAGCGTGAAAGAATGACTTACTCATTGCTGTTGTTTAAGTAATATTCACTATTATACGGCTCTTTTGTTTGCTGGTCTCACATACGTACGTATGAACGTTAGGCCTACATAACTTGAAAACTACTTCGTTCATCACAGCTTTCACATGCTCTACAGGTGACTTACTAAAACTCGCACTATCTTAACTGCGTCCAGACAACATGCCAAGGGTCCCGTTAGCTTAGATCACTGACACAGTTCTCGTAGAAACCCTGACGTCATACTTCCCCGCATATTTAAAAATGTAGGCATCGAATATATGGTAAATAAAGTTTTTGTAGGCGACTTTACTCTGTTATGAAAAATACTGTCTAAATAAAAATGATGATAAGTATTTGTAATACTGCAAAACGATGTTAAGTAGTGCGAATGAAAGAAATTTTCGGTTAATTTAACGCTAGTTTTCTTAATGGCAACAACAATATACGAGTCATGTAATGCGACGAGAAACGCGTATTAAACGAACCACTTAAAAATTGAGTTGGAAAGATTTTCAAAAGTAATATTAACATTATGCATATAATTCATGGTAATACTACTGAATAATTTCAGTGTATTCTCTGGCACCTTCAACTACTAAAAAAGAGAACAATATTGTAATAAGTAAGACAGTTCCATTAAAAGAAAAGAAACTTTTTTTCATATTTGGGTATTTTCTTGTGAAGTGGTTTCCGAAATACTGCGAATCGTATGGGATACGAAACAGAAAGTTATCAGGCTTGGCATCATACTTCAAGTCAAAAACGCGATACGAAAATGTCCGCCAGAGTAAGGCCTTGTTTTTTCCTTTGACACTTTTGAATATTTAAAATCTTGATTTCAGTTGTATATCTAAACAGCAAATTTTGGAATACGAGTTTCTAGTAAAGCAATGAAGTATTTTCCTTACTTTCCGACAATTACAACCTTTATTTCAGTGATATTCTTCAGTGAAGAATAAGATTCATTTACTATCATTTTCTCAATGTCTGTCCTATTAAAATTGCTACACACCGAAGATGACGTGTTACAGACGCGAAATTTAACCGACAGGAAAAAGCTATGCAAATGATTAATTTTTCAGAGCATTCACACACACCTACAACATGCTAACATGAGGAAAGTTTCCAACCGATTTCTCATACACAAACAGCAGTTGACCGGCGTTGCCTGGTGAAACGTTGTTGTGATGCCTCGTGTAAGGAGGAGAAATGCGTACCATCTCGTTTCCGACTTTGATAAGGGTCGGATTGTAGCCTACCGCGATTGCGGTTTATCGTATCGCGACATTGCTGCTCGCCTTGGTCGAGATCCAATGACTGTTAGCAGAATATGGAATCGGTGGGTTCAGGAGGGTAATACGGAATGCCGTGCTGGATCTCAACGGCCTAGTATCACTAGCAGTCGAGACGACAGGCATCTTATCCGCTTGGCTGCAACGGATAGTGCAGCCACGTCTCGATCCCTGAGTCAACAGGGGGGGGGGGGGGGGGGGACGTTGGGAAGACAACAACCATCTGCACGAACAGTTCGACGACGTTTACAGCAGCATGGACTATCAGCTCGGAGACTATGGCTGCGGTTACCCTTGACGCTGCATCACAGACAGGAGCGCCTGCGATGGTGTACTCAACGACGAACCTGGGTGCACGAATGGCAAAACGTCATTTTTTCGGATGAATCCAGGTTCTGTTTAAAGCATCATGATGGTCGCATCCATATTTGGCGACATCGCGGTGAGCGCACACTGGAAGCGTGTATTCGTCATCACCATACTGGCGTATCACACGGCGTGATGGTATGGGGTGCCATTGGTTACACGTCTCGGTAACCTTTTTCTCGCATTGACGGCACTTTGAACACTGGACGTTACATTTCAGATGTGTTACGACCCGTGGTTCTACCCTTCATTCGATCCCTGCGATACCCTACATTTCAGCGGGATAATGCATGACCGCATGTTGCAAATCCTGTACGGGCCTTCCTGGATACAGAAAATGTTCGATTGCTACCCTGTCCAGCACATTCTCCAGATCTCTCACCAATTGAAAACGTCTGGTCAATGGTGGCCGAGCAACTGGCTCCTCACAATACGCCAGTCACTACTCTTGATGAACTGTGGTATCGTGTTGAAGCTGCATGGGCAACTGTACTTGTACACGCCATCTGTTTGCATGTATTTGCAAATGTATCATCAACCACATAAAGTTCTAATAACAATTTATCGTGTAATCTAACAACAGAAATTAGTGCAGAAATACCATTCTCCGTCATTTTGTTGGAGAAGGTCTACAATTAGCGCCGCTAGAGTTGCAGGCTTTCCGAATTTCTACCCAAACAGACAAAAACAAAACGCGTAGCGCGTTGTAAAGAAAAAAGCTATATTGATAGAATATTTGAAAGTATTAGTAAATATAATAAAAACCGCAAGGGAAAACACGCCACCGCTGCCAGCTACATCTCATCACTATAGAAAGGAACACGGTCAGATAGATGACAGTTCCATTTGTGCGTGTGATATCTCCCAAAACAATAACTACAACACCTGCAACTGATCTACCGCACGTCACATACAACGTAATAAATAAAATAAATTTAATGCTGTCTTTATCTTCAGAATCATAATCGTTTCGGATCTGATTCGGAATGGTGGCAGGAGAACGATGATCGTTCAGTGATGACAGGAAAGAAACACAATTTTCCTTACAGAATTGCAGAAAAAATGCAAGTATGATTATCATGGTTGTAGTTTTACTTGATGCAAAAGACCGAATCGTTATGACTGGAGATCTTACATAGACTTTTGAAACATGTAGTAGCATTATATAAATACTGTTATTCAAGACTTGCTACACGCGTAGATATAGGTTTAAAATGTGCAGTAACTCTGATGTTGTTTGTGCTCATGCCGACATATAACGAACAATGTCTGGAAAGCTTACGACGGCCTGTAGAGCGCTGTGCTAACGTCACACTCTCCAAACCGCGTTGGAATGGCGCAGTTGGCAGAAGAAGACACGGTCGGGTCGGCATCCAGTGGTCAAAGATGTGGGCCACGCAAAAATTTGTGCAGCTCAAGATTATACGAGGTATGAAATCATTTGAGTGAAAACTATTTATTAGCAACTTACACAAAATAATCACAGGTTTCAAGGTTTTACTGTCCTTAAAAGTAGTCAACAGAATTTTGTATGTCGTGCTGCCAGCGATACGGAAGTCTTAGGATACCCTTAGCAGCGCCAATTGTGTTGATAGCTCTAGTGGAGTGGTCAATTGCCTGACGAAATCTCAGTAACAGTTCTGAAGCGAATGCCACGAAGCGTTTACTTCAATTTACGAATGAAGTTGAAGTCACAACGGCTTAAGTCGGAGAATGTGACGCGTGGTACAGAACTGCCCAGCCCCATCGATCGAACAAATCAGTTACAACTTGCACCACATGTGCCCTAGCATTATTCTGCAGAATGATGGGTGGTTCCTCCAGGGAGTGTCACCGTTTCTTGCACTAAGCTGTTCGCACGCTCTGTTACAAAAATGACCAACTCAGAGAGAGAAGCGGTGACACTTTCGACAGAAACCGGCGATCATTTTGCAGGGCAATGCTCAGGCGCATATGATTCCAGCAGTTGCTGATTTGTTCGATCAATGGGGCTGGGAAGTGCTGCACCACCCACCACACTACCAGAGACTTAGCCTTTGTGACCTCAACTCGATTCCTAAATTGAAGGAAGCACTTGATGGCATCCCTTCAGAGCTGTTACGTTGTTTCGTCGGGCAATAGAACTGTCCACTAGAACTACCAACATAACTGGCGCTGCTAAAGGTCTCTTGCGACTTCCATATTGTTGGAAACAGTTTATACACAACGCTGATGACGGTGACTACTCTGAAAGACAGCAAAAGTTTCAAACATGCATTTGTTTTGTATAAGTTATAGGCTAAATAAATAGTTGCCGCTACGAATTTTCCAACCCTCGCAAATATACAAGCGACTGGCATTATTACTGAGCTGGCCGAATCGCTGCATCCAAGTTTGATGAAAAGATAACAATAACAAATCCTGATATTTCAGAATGCAGGTACAGAAAGAGCTTCAATGACAAATTGGATACATACTATTAACAATACTGCAGTATGAACCTCTTTAGTTATCTCGGCTGCCACATTTAGCTACTCGACTGATTGAACATCTGGGTACCCTGGAGCACGGTAGAATCTGAGGACCTCACTTTTTACGGGTGGTCTGAACCGCTTCTTCTTGTTACGTGCACTGGCCAGTTCCTGGCTCACTCAAGGTGTCGAATCAGAGAACGAATTTCGTAGCTTGAACTCCTCTCATTTACTCCAGTGTCCTCAAGATCTGACCTACATCTGCAGCGTGCGTAATGATTTCATTTGATGTATATGAAATCGTCCGCCTCAGTAGCGGAGTATCAGCACCTCTGACTGGTATGTGGAGGACCGATGATACGTTCCCGGTAATGCCGTGATATTTTTCGTGGTGGGAGGGCTTGAATTAGATCCCCTCAGCCTCGTGATGAATACTGAAGAGATACTTTAGGGACAAATAGCGGCTCATAGACGGGAAAACCGACAACAGCAGGGAGAGCGGAGTACTGACCTCCTACCCCTTCGTTTAACATCCGAATGACGTCATACAGCAAAGGGCGGGGCCAACAAGATGTACGGGCCCTGTGGCGTACGACACAGCAAGTGACTCTACAGGTTTTAAGGAACTGTATGCGACCGTTCCCAGCGGGTAGCGAGTTACCACTTTAATACTTCTAAATGTGTGTTTAAAAAGATTCAGACTCTCAATAACTTACGACAAAGTTAAGACTTTCATTAACATACTTATTTCCCACCTGGCCCCAGACGTAGCCGAGAGTTGGCGATGTATGTCTGGCACGGCAACTAGTGTGACGTCACAAGTTGGTTGCGGGGGAACACTTCCCGTGCGCCCCAGCAGAAGATGACACGTTGGCTGGTCGAGACCGCGCAGTGCACTGTGCCTGAGTTTAGTTTAGTTTTGGTCTTCAACGTTACATCAGGGATTCACTCCACACAGCCTTTACGTTCAGCATGTGTTGTCACCCACAACGGATCATGCAAATTTAAAATCTGTTTTTCGCCAAACGAGAAGACAGCTCACTATTTTCACAGGCTGAAAAATAATTTTAATGCGGAGTGTGTGCGCTTATGTGTATGAGGATGGGGGAGAGGGAAGGCGCGGTGGCAGAAGGGGCATTCACACACCCTCTGCCACTAACATTGCCAAATCCGAAAATTAACATGCTCACCCCGTGAGGATCGGGAATGAAGGCTAGGAGAAAGCAATTTTTTTATAAGACATATCTAGAAGCATCAAGACATACTTAATTTGACAATGGAGGGAAGTACGAGTGGCAAAACTGTACAGGGACACCAAGGCTTGACACGTTTCCCTTCTTTTATTTAAGCTGAAGAGCCAAAGAAACTGGTACACCTGCCTAATATCGTGTAGGGCCCCCACGAGAGCGCAGAAGTGCCGCAATACGACTTGGCATGAACTAGACAAATGTCTGAACTGTGCAGGAAGGAACTGACACCATGAATCCTGCATGGCTGTCCATAAATCCATAAGAGTACGAGGGAATGGAGACCTCTTCTGAACAGCACATTGCAAGGCAGCCCAGGTATGCTCAATAATGTTCATGTCTGGGGACTTTAGAGGCCAGCGGAAGTGTTTAAGCTCAGAAGAGTGTTCCTAGAGCCACTCTGTAGCAATTCTGGACGTGTGGGATGTCGCGTTGTCCTGCTGGAATTGCCCAAGTCCGTCGGAATGCACGATGGACATGAATGGATGCAGGTGATACGTGTCATCTGTCAGAATCGTATCTAGACCTATCAGGGGACCCATATCACACCAACTGCACACGGCCCAACCCATTACAGAGCCTCTACCAGCTTGAACAGTCCCCTGCTCACATGTGGGGTCCGTGGATTCATGAGGTTGTCTCCATATCCGTACACATCGATCAGCCCGATACAATTTGAAACGAGATTCGTCCGACCAGGCAACACGTTTCCAGTCATCAACAATCCAGTGTCGGTGTTGACGAGGCGTAAAAATTTTTGTGTGCAGTCATCAAGTGTACACAAGTGGGCCTTCGGCTCCGAAAGCCCATACCGACTATGTTTCGTTGAATGGTTCGCACGGCGACTTTTGTTGATGCCCCGGCATTGGAATCTGGAGCAATTTGCGGAAGGGTTGCACTTCTGTCACGTTGAACGATTCGCTTCAGTCGACGTTTGTCCCGTTCTTGCAGGATCTTTTTACGGCCGCAGCGATGTCGGAGATTTGATGTTTTATCGGATTCAAATGGTTCAAATGGCTCTGAGCACTATGGGACTTAACATCTGAGGTCATCAGTCGCCTAGAACTTAGAACTACTTAAACCTAACTAACCTAAGGACATCACACACATCCATGCCCGAGGCAGGATTCGAACCTGCGACCGTAGCAGTCGCGCGGTTCCGGACTGCGCGCCTAGAACCGCTAGACCACCGCTGCCGGCTTTTTATCGGATTCCCGATATTCACGCTACACTCGTGAAATAGTCGCACGGGAAAATCCCCAATCATAGCTACCTCGGAGATGCTGTGTCCCATCTCTCGTGCGCCGACTATAACACCAGGAACAAACTCATCTTGACAACCTGCCACTGTAGCAGCCGTAAACGATCTAACGACTGCGCCAGACACTTGCCTTATAGGCCTGTAGGCGTTGCCGACCGCAGCGCCGTATTCTGCCTGTTTACATATATCTGTATTTGAATACACATACCCATACGAGTTTCTTTGGCGCTTCAGTGTATGAAGGATATTCAGTGCTTTTTAATACATATTTCTTTTTCATGTTTGTTTATGTACCTATAATAAATGCTCTATGTAGTAAATACCAGTAAGTTACTATGTCACGTTTTTTTGTGTTTTTCTCTTGTTTCTCAGGTTACAACAACATTTGCAGCACTAATTTCGTTGTGTTAAATTATCGTTTGGTGTTACTTACGATTTTCAGTATTTAACAAATTATCGTTTGGTGTTAGTTACGATTTCCAGTGTTTAGCTACACTGGAAATCGATAGTGATACCAAACGATAATTTAATCTCACGAAACTTGTGCTAAAAAAGTTGTTGAAACATTGGAAATCGTAAATAACACCGAATAGTAATGAAACCTCATGAATCTTGTTCTGCAGAAGTTGTTTCTAAGCTAAAAACGAAGAGAAAAACATGAAAAAATGTAACATAGTAACATCTTGTAACTAGTACATAATGCTTTTATTATAGAATAAAAAACGAACATGTAATACAGCCCACTGAATACGCTAGACAAATAGAGGAAACGAAAGGCGTATGGCAAAAGGCAACTGCCTTTGATTTAGTTGCACTAACCTGCCTCCATCAAGGTTATAGTTATTTGCAACAACGAGTTTTACTTTTACTTTATGTCAATAGTATTTTTTATCGAGTACTTTTTTTTAACGTGAATAAATATTTGAAACTAATGGGTCACAAGTATATAAAATAGCTTCGTCATAAATTGTCGTAATTCATCATAGTAGTGTACTAAATATGGAATGTAATATTGTGTAGGCTACTAAACACGCTTATATTGTTTACAGTTCCAGACACCCTTGTATTTTTAGGTTATGTATCTTCTGACGAAATCCAAGCACAGTACTTACTAAGTACTTCAGTAAGTATTTCAGGGTGAATAAACTTCCACTACTGTTATTAGAAATTAGTAAATGACCTAAGGTAAAACAAATGTTAAATGCTCAGATTAATCAAATTACGTGTGACTGTTTTTTTTTTTGTTTTTTTTTTTTTTAAATTTCGATGCATAACATTTAATTACGAACAACAGCGGAAAGGGAAAGGGCTTATCATGAGACTTTGGTACGAGGCTATAAAATGTAAGAGAAACCACTGTTATAAGGAATTTTACTTTAAATCGACTGAGATACTCTGGATTGTGAAGGAAACGATGCATATTTATAAACTATTAGTTTATTTTGTTGTGCAAAGAACGTTTGAAGAAAATGGACGTAGGTTATAACACATAAAATTACGAGGACTAAGAAGCTGAGTTTCCAAGAGCTTGTTTCGATGTGTGAACTATGTAAAATATCTTGAGTTACTTCAAAGTCGGCGGAAATTGCTGGATGACGCTTTTTCCTCGGCCAGTTACACGAGCAACCTACGAGTCTTTCCGCCCGCAAGATACCTCATGCCTTACCATACGTTCGGTCGTTTTCGTATCGGCCTGCCATACAAGCATCCGCCGTGTGAAGGCGGCCTAATTCGGCCATGCGACTGGCCGTGCACGGCCGACAGCGCCTCAGCAAATACCGACCGCAGCGTAGCACTTGAGCAACAGCTGGTGGGCCGCTGAACCTGCAGGCATTCCAGCCCTGTTGCGACAAACACACTGCGCACACGCCCCACATCCAACGTCCGCTAGCCGCCACCTGTTTCGTAACCGTTGATCCTCAATAGCGGAAGAGGATGTCCTCCTAAATTTGTCTCTACACGAGAAACTTTTATTATTAATATTATTACTAATGTTACAGGATTAAGTCATACAAAGCTCAATTAATTAACATTTTGCTGTATTCCTGTTGCCTTCTGCCAAACCTCTCTATTCAGGGCATTATTATTTCGTTGACGCGGTCATTCCAAGAACGTCGTGGTCTGTCAGATGGTTTCCATTCAAGCCGACTGCCGTGGCCGAGCGGTTCTAGGCGCTTCAGCCCGGAACCGTGCTGCTGCTAATGTCGCAGGTTCGAATCCTGCCTCTGGGATGGGTGTGTGTGATGTCCTTAGGTTAGTTAGGTTTAAGTAATTATAACTCTAGGGGACTGATGATCTCATATGTTAAGTCCCATAGCGCTCAGAGTCATTTGCACCATTTTTTGTTTCCATTCGAGGACTTTTTCTTAGCCTCCGATGTTCTCGTATTCTCAACAAATGCTCATACAATTATAAAGATTTTCTCTGTATTCTATCACTGTTTTATTTTTCTCATTAGTTTTGTTCATCATTAGTTTTTTTCTCAAGTCTCGATATTCTGACGCTAGTCAGTTTCTCCAGCTATTAGTCTTCTTTTGAAGTCAGCATTTAAAATCCATACTGACTGACAACACGAGACAGATTCATCCATTACCTAACCCACTGTTTTCTTATCGTGGGTAGAAACGTTATTGACCCATCAAAAAGAATTCATACACCTTATTACTCTTCTGCTTCGCCGGCCGGAGTGGCCGAGCGGTTCTAGGCGCTACAGTCTGGAACCGCGCGAACGCTCCGGTCACAGGTTCGAATCCCGCCTCGGGCACTGACGTGTGTGATGTCCTTAGGTTAGTTAGGTTTAAGTAGTTCTAAGTTCTAGGGGACTCATGACCTCAGAAATTAAGTCCCATAGTGCCCAGAGCCATTTGAATCTTCTGCTTCGTTGTATTCTGTATTTTAATTATGTATTACCCAATCTACTTCTGTCAATATACGAAGCCATCGGATACCGATATGCACATATACAGATGGTGTGAGAATCGCCTAAACAAGGCACTGAAGACCAGTGCACTGTCGAAGCTGTCATTTGTACTCAGGTGATTCATGTGGAACGGTTTCCGACGTGATTACGGCACCTCAACAGGAAATAACAGACTTTAAATGTGGAGTGTTAGTTGGAGTTAGAAGCATGGAACATTCCATTTCGGAAATCGTTAGGAAATTCAATATTCTGAGAACCACAGTGTCAAGAGTGTGCCGAGAATATCAAATTTCAGGCATTACCACATGCAACGCAGTGGCCAACGACCTTCACTCAATGCTCGAGAGCTGTAGCGCTTGCGTAGAGTTTTCAGTGCTAACAGACAAGCGACACCGCGTGAAAACGCCGCAGAAATCAATGGTGAATGCGTGACGAACGTATTCGTTAGGTCAGTGCGGCGAAATTTGGCGTCAATGGGCTATGGCAACAGACGACCGACGCGAGCACCTTTGCTAACAGCACAACATCGCCCGTAGCGCCTCTCCTGGGCTCATGACCATATTGGCCACTGGACAACCTTGGCTTGGTCAGATGGGTACCAATTTCAGTTGGTAAGAGATGATGTTAGGGTTCGAGTGGTGCAAAGACCTCACGAAGCCATGGACCCATATTGTCAACAATAATCTGTGCAAGCTGGTGGTTGCCCTGTAATGGTATGAGTTGTGTTTTGTGTTTACATGGAGTGGCCTGGGTCCTCTGGGCCAAATGAACCGGTTATTGACTGGAAATGGTTATCTTCGGCTATATAGAGGCCATTTGCAACCATTCATGGACTTCATGTTCCCAGACAACGATGGAATTTTCATGGATGACAATGCGCCATGTCACCGCGCCACATGTACTCGTGATTGGTTTGACGGACATCCTGTGCAATTCGGACGAACGATTTTGTCACCCAGGTCGGCCGAGTCCTATCGAACATTTACGGTACATAATCGAGAGGTCAGTTCGGCACAAAGTCCTGTATCGGCACACTTTCCCAATTATGGACAGCTTTAGAGACAAGCATGGCTAAAGATTTCTGCTGGCGACTTCCAACGACATGTTGACTCCATGCCACGTCGAGTTGGTGCACTACGCCGGGCAAAAGGATGCTCGACACGAGATTAGGAGGTGTCACTTAGGTTTTGCTACTTTAGCGTAGAGATTAACATTTTTCTACTTCTCTCATAATTGCTCCGTCATTCATGTATACTTTAATTCTGGTGTCACTATTCATTACCAGATATTCGGTTTTTTTGGACTCATCTGTACTCCCATTTGTCATATTCCTGACATAAATGTCATACCATGAACTAAAGCTTGTATTCACCTTGTTCTAGAGTGGCTTTATCATCAGAAAAAGTTACCGAAAACATCTGTATACCCTTAACGATGATCCCCATTCCTCCACAAACGTTCTTCCATCTTCGGATAGCCGGCCGAAGTGGCCGTGCGGTTAAAGGCGCTGCAGTCTGGAACCGCAAGACCGCTACGGTCGCAGGTTCGAATCCTGCCTCGGGCATGGATGTTTGTGATGTCCTTAGGTTAGTTAGGTTTAACTAGTTCTAAGTTCTATGGGACTAATGACCTCAGCAGTTGAGTCCCATAGAGCTCAGAGCCATTTGAACCATTTGAACCATCTTCGGATAGCCTCATCCACGTATAAATTGAGCAAGATGGATGACGTACTACAACCTTGTCTCAGCCCGACACTAATAGGTTCTGATAATTTTGACTTTCTTTTAATCTGTACCTTTTTGTCTACGTACATTTCAAATGTAAACGCTGGTCATCCATTTCGATATCCTTGAAAGCTTTCCACAGTTTTGCTGTAGGAAACTTGTCATTAGCTTTTGCTAAATCTACAATCTCTTCCTTAACGCTATAAATTTCTCCATTAGCTGTTGGAAAATAAAGAAGTTATCTGTACAGGATCTATATGAACCCTCTCGGGTCTTCAACAATATGGTGACCAACATTCTGCCTTATTTTCCCATACATAACATTGCCAAATAAGAAGCCATAAAATTTTATTTCCCTTAACACCTAAGCTTAGACACTTTCTCCTGTAGGGTGGCTATTCTGAAATATTCTTTGGATTGGTACCTGTGCTCCAGTCACTGATGTCCGCAGCTCGTGGTCGTGCGGTAGCGTTCTCGCTTCCCACGCCCGGGTTCCCGGGTTCGATTCCCGGCGGGGTTAGGGATTTTCTCTGCCTCGTGATGACTGGGTGTTGTGTGATGTCCTTAGGTTTTAAGTAGTTCTAAGTTCTAGGGGACTGATGACCATAGATGTTAAGTCCCACAGTGCTCAGAGCCATTTGAACCATTTTGAACCAGTCACTGAGATTTGATTAGATCAATGATATAATGGTCCCATGTCGACGTTATGTTCACAGAAACATCTCTTTGCAATGCTGCAATTTTTTTTACGTAAACACAATATTAGCATACGATATAAATAAGATAATTTTTCCAGCTGATGGACGATTTCTCTTTTGGTTCACAGTTGGTGTCCGTATGATTTTCCTCTTCACCAGTTTGACCTACCTAATACAACCTATTCACAGGCATGTACAACGCTGGCACTACTTGAATCTGTGCACTGTTTTTTAGGCCCTATTTTTGTACAGGGTGACTATAATTAAACCTTCGCTACTCGAGCCAGTGTCTACGGAAAACTATGTACCGTATTGGCACCAAACTTCATAGGAATGATGTTCAGACTGTGAAATGCAGGATTTTCTTTGTTAGTAGTGTTAGTCATGACTTGCCCTTAGAAGCCGGTACTGGTAGGGCAACGAGTTCCAGACAGTTAACATGAGTCTGGGAAAGGTGAGCAGGGCTCTACTCGTAAAGTTCCTTTCATAAAACAACAGCAACAGTGTTGCTGCTCTTCGCGAGTATCGACGCATTAAAGGAATACAGAGAGGACTTCTTTCCGCTCTGGGATTGAAGAGCACTTTTCGGAAATTCGAATTAACTGACGTTTTGTGAATTGCTCCTGGCGGGGACCGACGGCCTATTGCGCCAAAAATTGTTGAAGAAGTTACTGTTGTCATGGCTAAGAACGCTGGACACAATGTGAGATCGTCATGCGGTGCACGAGCTGTGTCACGACGCCTGAACATTCCATGGTCGACAGTTGTTTGGGAAGCAGTAGAACTATCTACATTGCGATTCCACACTTACGTGGATGTAGACGGTCGTCACATTGAGCAAGGTTTGTAACCTGGAACTTAAACGTGGTATACAATTAACAAATGTTACCCTCTCACGTGAAATTAAAATGCGTTTCTTTCAACAGTTTATTCGTTGTTCCTCTTTCGCATGTCCTTACAAATGTTTCCACGAAGTTGTATTGTCGTACGATCTCTCGCATTTCATGGCGGATCCATCTCAACACTCTTCCTCAAGTCAAAGTACTTTTTTCCATACAGTATCCATAGTATCGTGTTGTTGTACACTTCAGTTTGAACACTGATTTGATGTAGCCCTGCACGCTATCCCATACTATTTCAGCCTAAATGCGTTTGAAACTGTTTACTGCATACATACCTTGGCCTCACTCAAAAATTTTTGCCTTCTAAACTTCCCTCCAATACCAAATTGAAGATTCCATTAAGCTTGGGATGCATCCTATGAACCGATCCATTTGTTAGTACAGTTGTGCAATAGATTTCTTTTTTCTGCATCTACATCAATACTCCACAAGCTCCCTGTGTGGCGGAGAACACTTCTGAAACCACTAAATGATCTCCCCTTCATGTTCCACTCGCGAATGGCGCGTTAGAACAAAGATCGTCGGAACACCTCTATATTATCTCTAATTTCTCGGGTTTTCTTTCCGTGTTCATTTCGCGAGATGTATTTGGAGGACGTAATGTGTTGCTCGACTCTTCCCCAAGGGAAGTGTCTTAGGACCATTGCTGTTTACGTTGTTTATTAATGACCTTGCGGACAATGTTAATAGTGACCTCAGACATTTTGCGGACATTCCAGTTAACTAGAATGAAGTACTGTCTGAAAGAAGCTGCATAAATATTCAGTCAGATCTTGATAAGGGTTGAAAGTGGTGCAAAGGCTGGCAACTTGCTTTAATTGTTCAGAAATATAAAATTGTGCACTTCACAAAACGAAAAAAATGTAGTATCCTATGACTATAATATCAATGCATCACAGCTGGAATCGGCCAACTCATACAAATACTTGGGTGAAACACTTTGTAGGAATATGAAATGGAATGACCATAAAGGCTCAGTCGTGGGTAAATCAGGTGGCAGACTTCGGTTTACTGGTAGAATACTGGGGAAGTGCAATCAGCCTACAAATGAGACTGCTTACGAATCACTTGTGCGGCCGTTTCTACAGTATTGCTCAAGTGCGTAGGACCCATACCGGATAGGACGAACAGGGGATATTGAACGTACACAGAGAATGGCAGCACGAACGGTCACAGGTTTGTTTAATCCGTGGGAGAGTATCACGGAGATACTGAAGGAACTGAACTATAAGACTGTTGGAGATAGACGTAAGCTATACCAGGAAAGTCTGTTAACGTTTCGACGACCGGCTTTAAATATAATACAACTCCATACGTATCGCTCACATAGGGTTCGTGAGGATACGATTAGAATAATTACTATACGCAGAGAGCCATTCAAACAGTCATTCTTCCCGCTCTCCATACGTGAATGAAACAGAAAGAAAAACTAATAGCTGTTACAATGGAACTTAACCTCTATCATGCATCTCACAGTGGTTTGCAGAGTATAGATGTGGATGAAAATGTAAACCTCTCCGTGATACACAACGCCTCTCCTGTAGCATCTGCCACTGGAGTTCATTGAACATGTCACTAACGCTCTGGTGCCGATCAAACGATCCCGCGACGAAAGGTCTTCGTTGGATCTTCCCCATTTTTTCTCAGTGCTACCTGGTAAGGGTCCCAGATTGATGAACAATACTCAAAAATCTGTCGAACAAGCGTCTTGTAAACCACTTCTTTCGTCGATGAGCTACATTTCCTTAATGTGCTTCCTATGAATTTCAGCGTATCGTCTGCTTTGCCGACTATTTCTTTTAAGTTGTCATTTCACTTAAGGTCCCTGTAGATTGTTACTCCAAGATATTTTACGGTAGATACTGTTTCCAGTAATTCTACATCAATAATTAAGTTCTACAGTAGTGGATTTCTTTTCCTATGTATGCACAAGTCGTTACACTTATTTACGTTCAGGCTCAACTGCCAGAGCTTCCACCATTCTTCAGTCCTCTGCAGGTCATTTTGCAAATCGATACTGTCTTCTGGTGTTGCTACTTTCTTATAAACAAGTGCATTATTTGCGAACAGTCATAAACACAATCCGACGCTTTCTCAAAAATGTTCAAATGTATGTGAAATCTTATGGGACTTAGCTGCTAAGGTCATCAGACCCTAAGCTTACACACTACTTAACCTAAATTATCCTAAGGACAAATACACACACCCATGCCCAAGGGAGGACTCGAACCTCCGCCGGGACCACCGACGCTTTCTGCTAGGTTATTTATATACAGGGTGATTTTTTTCCACCGTGTACAAACTCTAGGGATTGATGGGTCAGAGGACACAGAACAGAAAAGGTCTAATGAACTTATGTCCGTAAATGCATGGTTTCCATGCTAGAGACCATTTATTCAATCATACACCGTTACAGAGACTGCGGTGTAATACGCGCTGTACCATGCAGTCACAGTTAAAGTATGTGCTGAAAATGGTTTCTATGTGCCTCAACGCATGCGTGTACGCGCCGTAGCAAGTTCTGTCTCACACGTTCACATCGGCCAGGATTCATCCGAACAGTGTCAAAGGCAGCATCAATATGCTGCTCCAGTGTCTCAACATCTGGAATGGGCTCTGCATACACGATACTTTTGAGATGGCCGCATAAACCAGAAATCTCGCGGGTTGAGATCCTGTGAATGAGTAGGCCATGCAACTGGACGTTCACTTCCGATCCATCGACCGGGGAAGACACGACTGAGATGCGTCCGGACGTTAACGGCCAAGTGAGCTGGAGCACCATCATATAGCAGCCACATAACACTTCGAATCATCAACGGCACTTCTTCCAGCAGAGGAGGAGAAGTCACTCGTAAGAAACGCCGATAGTTCCGGCATGTTAGGCGACGTGGAAGGACGACTGGACCCAAAATGCGGTAGCCAATTATCCCGGTTCACACATTCCGACTGCACCGATGCTGATAATTCACTGTCACTATACCATCGTGGTTCTGCATACTATCCCACAGATTACAGTTATGAAAGTTGAAGATACCATTCCGTGAAAAGTTGGCCTTATCTGTGAATAGGGTGGATGACACAAATCCTGGAATCGTAGTTGCCTGGTGAAGAAACCAGTGACAATACTGCTCTTGATGTGGAAAGTCCGTCGCTGGTAAACCCTGAACACGCTGTAAGTGATAAGGGTAGTAACAATTGTCGTGGAGAACGTTCCATACGGTCGTCTGGCATATCCTGTACTAGTGGACCAACTACATGGTTCTGACATGGCGATCGCCTTTCACAGTGTTAATCACATGTTCCTCCAAGTCTGGGTTCAAATGGCTCTGAGCACTATGGGACTTAACTGCTGTGGTCGTCAGTCCCCTAGAACTTAGAACTACTTAAACCTAACTGACCTAAGGACATCACACACACCCATGCCCGAGGCAGGATTCGAACTTGCGACCGTAGCGGTCGCGCGGTTCCAGACTGTAGCGCCTAGAACCGCTCGGCCACCCCGGCCGGCCCAAGTCTGGTGTCCGAACTTTTGGGGTATGTCGTTTATGATTTCCTTCTTCTTGAAACGGCGAAACACTGTTGCAAACATTGAAAGCTGTGATCGTTGTCGGCGGGGATAGGTCTAGCGATACCACCTTGCTGCACGCCGCCCGTTGTCATTTGCCTTTCTGTAAGTAAACACCTTGTCATCATGCCCTCGGTTCGAATGCGGAACCATTGCATACAACGCTGTATCACATCCACTACAAGGTGAGACAACAAGAGAAGTGATTCGGACACAACATCACCAATTACTACGGCAGGAGAGGGCGCTAGAGCATGACGTATTAATGAACAGCATCACCCTTTAGGAGGTAACCATGCATACTGTAATTGTGGTTGCGTATTAGACCGCAGTCTCTGTAACAAATAATGATTGAATAAATGGTCTCTATTATGGAACATAATTTCCGTTAGACTTTTGTTCCGTGTCCTCTCATCGATCAATTCCTAGAGTTAGTACAAGTTGGAAAACGTCACCTTGTATGACGGAAAATACGCTTACAGTTGTCGATTTCGTTCCGTCAAAAGCGACGTGTTGAGTTCTGTCTGCAAAGAAGTGTTGAACCCAGTCGCAGACCTGGTCCGATATTCAGTAAGCTCATTTATTTCACTCGGCGGCAGTGCGCGACGGTGTTAGACGCTTTCCTGACGGAACACGGCATCAACGTGAGCGCCGTTGCCTACAGCACTGTTGCTCTCATGGAGGAACATAGGGAGCTGAGTTTCACAATATCTCTGTTTGCAGAATCCATGTTGATTTTCACAGAGGAAATTTTCGCTCTCCAGAAACGTCATAATTCTTGAGCGTAAAATGTGTTCCATAATACTACAACAGGCTGACGTCAAAGATGTAGGCCTGTAATTATGTACATGGGTCCTACGACCAATTCGATCGCCAGTTCATCTGCATCTAATTGATTATTCTGCTGTTCAAAATAAAGTTTCTGGCAGAGGGTTCAATGAACCACCTTCAAGTTGTCTCTCCACCGTTCCACTCTCGAACGGCGCATGGAAAGAACGAGCATTTAAATTTTTCTGTGCGGCCCTGATTTCTCTTATTTTATAGTGATGGTCATTTTTCCCTATGTAGGTGGGTGCCAACAGAATGTTTTCGCAATCGGAGGAGAAAACTGGTGATTGAAATTTCATGAGATCCTGTCGCAACGAAAAACGCCTTCGTTTTAATGATTGCCACTCCAATTCACGTATCATGTCTGTGGCACTATCTCCCCCGTTTCGCGACAGTACAAAACGAGCCGCCCTTCTTTGAACTTTTTCGATGTCATCAGTCAGTCCCACATGATGCGGATCCCACACCGCACAGCAATACTCTAGAATAGGGCGGACAAGCGTGGTGTAAGCAGTCTCTTTAGTAGACCTTTTGCACCTTCTAAGTGTTCTGCCAATGAATCGCAATTGCTCTCCCCCAACATTACCTGTGTGATCGTTCCAATTTAGGTTATTTGTAATTGTAATCCCTAAGCATTTAGTTGAATTTACGGCCTTCAGATTTGTGTGACTTATCGCGTAATCGAAATTTAGCGGATTTCTTTTAGTACTCAAGTGAAAAACTTCACACTTCTCTTTATTCAGGGTCAATTGCCACTTTTCGCACCATACTGATATCTTATCTAAATCATTTTTAAATTCCTTTTGGTCATCTGAGGACTTTACAAGTCGGTAAATGGCAGCATCATATGCAAAAAATCTAAGACGACTACTCAGATTGTCTCCTATGACGTTAAAATAAATAAGGAACAGTAGAGGGCATACAACACTTCCTTGGGGAACTCTCGTTCTACCCACCTAATCTTCAGCATGCTTCCATAGCGCCATATTTCAAAAGCTTTGATTTCCTTTTTGTGTGAACTGCTTATCATTCAGGTTTCACTTACTTTATCTGTTTGACCCTCCACTGCCTTCACTTTCTCCTTTCTCGAAGGCTACCCATTCGTCCTCTATTGCATTCCTTTGCTCTGTTTTAAACAGTCATTTTTTGATGCTTCCTCTGAAACTCTGGTTCCTTCAGTCCATACAGATCCCATCGCTTTAATATCCCACATTTTTTTTTCAATTTCTTCAGTTTAATCTGCAGTTCGCAACCAATAAATTGTGGTCAGAGTCCACAGTTCCCCCTGAAACTGTTTTGAAGCTGGTATCGAAATCTTTGTCTTACTACTACATAATCGGTCTGAGACCTTCAAATCTCTCTAGTTTCTTCCACGTATGTAATCTTCTTTCATGATTCTTAAACCATAGTTAGTGATGATTCCATCAAGCAGCTTCATCTTCCATTCACTTCCTCCACAGCATCTTCACCTGCTATTTTTTCTTCTCTTCATTTTCCTACTATAGAATTCCAATCTTCCATCACAATTAAATTTTCGTCTCTCTTAACTATCTAAGTAATTTGTTTTATCGCATCATACACTCTTTCAGTCTTTCTTTTCATCATCTGCGCCGGTCGGAGTGGCCGTGCGGGTCTAGGCGCTACAGTCTGGAGCCGAGCGACCGCTACGGTCGCAGGTTCGAATCCTGCCTCGGGCATGGATGTGTGTGATGTCCTTAGGTTAGTTAGGTTTAATTAGTTCTAAGTTCTAGGCGACTGATGACCTAAGAAGTTTGTCGCATAGTGCTCAGAGCCATTTCATCATCTGCGAAGCTAGTTGACATATAAACTTGTACTACAGTGGTGCGTATTGGCTTCGTGTCTGCCTTGACTATGATCATGAGTCCACTTCGTTGTTCACTGAAACCTACCTACATTTTTATTTTCTTATTTATTATTATATCTATTATGCATTACCCCTATTTCATTTTCTTTTTATATCTCTGTGCTCACCTGGCAAGAAGTTTTGTGCTTCCTGCCACTGCACTTCACTAATTCTCACTATATCTTACTTCAACCCACCCATTTCCTTTTTTAAATCTGTAACCTACCTATCCGATTCATCTTAGACACATCTTTCCGAATACAAAAACCTACAGTAAGGCGGATCATTTTGATGACACGGTTGTTATGACCAGTACCAGCTCAAAATACCCTAATGTGGCTAGCAGAAGGGGACTGAAGAAACAGCTACTTGTGATGGGGAGAGCAAAATGACAGTTTAAAATGTGAGTCAAGAGAGGGAAATTGTTGGCGGCTCTGGCGCTGTCCCGTCACTACATAAGAGATTGTGCCAGGAAACAGATTCTAGGTCTAACATTGGATGGGCATTCAATTTCTTGAGAGTTAGTTTCATTAGTTGATCTTTTCATAATTGCATGTACTTCAGTCAGCTTGAGCCCCCGTCCCCTCCCCCCTCCCGCCCCCAACGCTGGCAATTTCTTTTAACTAACAGAGGAGAGAAAAGCTACAACTGTTTCATATTCAGGATGAAGTTATATTTCTAATTTTATTTCCTCACAATGTAGGGGTGAACGTGATTAAACGGGGACCGCAGTAGTGGACCCTTTCTCATGGAGATAATGAGCGTTGGAGCAATTATCCCCCCTAAGGCTGTGAATTCGGCTCAAAAGGTGGACAGACGAATGAGATCAAAAAGGAAACAACTCTGAAGCAAATAAACAAATTCTGCTATTTATATAGTGCACTGACTGATGACAACACAATTGTGATCGACATTAACAGAAATATGACAGCGACAAAATAAATCTTCAGAAATAGGGTTTAAATGGTTAAAATGGCTCTGAGTAGTATGGGACTTACCTTCTGCGGTCATCAGTCCCCTAGAACTTAGAACTACTTAAACCTAACTAACTTAAGGACATCACACACATCCATGCCCGTGGCAATATTCGAACCTGCGACCGTAGCGGTCGCGCGTTTCCAGACTGTAGCGCCTAGAACCGCTCGGCCACTCCAGCCGGCCCAGAAATAGAGGTCTTCTATTTGCAAATAACTACATTAATATGGTAGTAAGAAACAAATTTGCCAAGACATTTGCTTTGAGAAATTTTAGTTAGGCTTGTTAGGACTGGACATTTGCGAGACGGAAAAGGAAAAAATTAGAAGGAGCAGAGATGAGGACACAGAAGAGTCACACATAATCCTGGATTTAAGTAGAATCGAGTGAGTAGGTACAAAACGTAATTCAAGAAAAACAGCATTGTCATTTTTCAGAAAAAGACAACAATGTTATTTGGTATAAGTAATCCATAAAGGAAACAAAACATGGGAATGAAGAGACAAACCAACAACATCCATACTACAAAGTCTGGTGACTGGAATCGTACACTGTCTCTAATGACAGCATTGTGGATGGGACGTTAAACTCTAATCTTCGTTCCTTTTTGGAATGGTACTGATGGCGAGAGACAGACAGTTGCGCCAATAAGTCGTTACCTTTAGTGAATGCGGCCTAGTTGCCTACAATGGGCAGTAACTAGTTTTGCATTTATGTAAACGTATTGCTAGACGTCTACAAAAAGTATGTGTTACCTTAATAAAGAAAATTAACAAATCTGGCGGAAGAGACGTATGTGTATAGAAATCCAGCACTTTAAGGCGTAAAAATGATTCCTCAGTCGTGGGAGATATTGGATAATAATAACAGAATGAGAGATATGCAACGTATACCCGTTAAAAGATCTAGAAATAAGTAGCTGTATCACTAAACACGATCAGCACACGTAACATCTGCATCTAAGTTCTATCTGTAAGTGTGTGTCGGAGCATACTTGTGGCACCACTATCTTTCTACCGCTACCCTGTTCCATTTATTACCAGTAATGTGGGAGAACGTAATATGTTGCCTAACTCTTCGTAGAGCGAATTCTCTAAAAAATTTAACAGCAAACCTGTCTGTGATGCACCCCATAACGTTCCCGCGCCGACTAAACGATCCCGGGACGAAACGCCTAGCTCTTCGTTGGAGCTTATCTACCTCTTCTACTAATGTGTGTGAGGTCCCAGACTGGTAAGCAATACTTAAGTATCGGTAGAACAAGTGTTTTGTAATCCACTTCTTTCGTGGGTGAATTACATTTCCTTAGGATTCTTCCAATGAATCTTAATCTAGTGTTTGTTTTTCCTATTTGTTTTATGTTGTCATTCCATTTAAGGCCGCTCCGAATGGTTATTCCCAGATGTCTTACGGTAATTAGTGTTTCTAGCAATTTGTCATCTATAGTGTAGTGGATCTCTTCTCCGACATTATCTGATAGATCAGTTACGTATGTTATAAACAGTAACAATCCTATCATAGTTTCATGGGGTACTTTCGAGATTGCCTTTACACCTGACGATTTTGTTCCGTAATGAGCGATGTGATGTGTTCTGTCTGCAAGGAAGTCTTGAATCCAGTCGCAAATCTCGCTCGATACTCGGTAAGCTCGTGTTTTTTCCCCCTAAACAACAGTGCGGAACGGTGTCAGATTCCTCCCTGAAGTCAAGGAACACAGCACCAGCCAGATCTCCGATATTTGCAGCGTTGTGGATTTCATGGAGGAACGGAGCGAGCAGAGTTTCGTAAGATCGCTGTTTGTAGAAGAAATTTTCGTTTTCCAAAAACGAAGTAATACGCGCTCAGGAAACATGTATGTTAATTCTACAACAGATTGAGGTCTACGATGTAGGCCTTATAATTATACGACTTTTCTTGAAAACGAGAATGACTTGCTTTTTTCTATTTATTTTATTTATTTAACCTGATCAGATTAGGGCCATCAGGCCCTCTCTTACATCGGACCAGTGTTCCACACATGCAGCATTTCACACATCAGAGTTACATCATGAACATAGTTTAAATGAGAAAATTAGCTTACTCTAGTGACAATATGAATAAAGAGTAGTGACTAAGACCTAATAAAGTAAATGCGGAAGTATTTTTACAACAGTTGCTATACATACAGATTATGATAAAAGCAATAATAATAACAGTAAAACAAAAAATCAAATAATAATGATAAACATGAGTAAGACCTAATAAAGTAAATGCTGGCAGTATTTTTACATCAGGTGCTATACATACAGATTATGGTGAAAGCAATAATAATAACAGTAAAAAAAATCAAATAATAATGACAAACATGAGAAAGATTGGCAATAGTAATGAAGGTTTGTGCACATGTACATTAATATCTTGGTGTGTAAAAGTAGATGTTTACTAGTATAGCGAGTTTTGGGTAAGGGAGGTTTAAGGATGGGGAAAGAGGGAACTAATGAGGTGAAGTGCACTCATGTACAGAGGAAGGCATTACTGTTGCTTAAGTAGATACGTCATTAACTGTTTTTTGAAGCCGGTCATGTTTTTAAGTTCTCTAACATAACGAGGGAGGTTATTCCAGAGTCGGGTTCCCGCTACTGTAAAGGACTCGGAGAAGGTGACTGAGCGATGCAGTGGAACGGAGAGGATTTTATTATGATGGGAACGTGTGTTTCTGTCATGTTGTTCCGACATGAGTGTTAGGGACGAGGAGAGATATGAGGAACAGTGTACATTTATAAGGCAGTAGATGAGACAGAGTGTATGGAAATCTCTGCGTTTGTCTTCACGCAGCCAGGACAATTTTGCATATGCTGGTGAAATGTGATCAAAAAGTCGAACGTCACAGATATATCGGACGCAGGCATTCGTGACCAGTTCTAGACGTCGGGAATTTTCCTGAGAGAGGCCTTGGAGGATAATATCGCTGTAGTCAATGATTGGTCGCTGTAGTCAATGATTGGGAGTATAAGCGTTTGTACTAATTTCTTTTTCAGATCGAAAGGGAAGAGTTTTTTATATTTTTGTAGGACATGAAGGGATGCTGATGCTTTTTTGCACACTGCAGTTACGTGCTCTGTCCAATTTAGATTTTCATCTGTTATTACTCCCAAACTCTTTGCTGAGGGAGAGAATTTAATATTTGTTCCATTTAGGATAAGAGGTGGTACGGATTCCCGATGTTTTGGGCTAATGAGCTTAGAGTGACCAACAAGTACCGCTTGGGTTTTAGATGGGTTTAGTTTTAGACCTATGTCCTGTGCCCATTTTGACAGTGCATCGAGGTCAGTATTGAAATTTTCAATAGCTTTCTTGAGATTGCTTGGTTTCGCACTTAGATACAACTGAAGGTCATCAGCATACATATGGTATTTGCAATAGGTCAGGACCGATGACACATCATTGACATAAAGAGAGAAGAGTATAGGACCTAATACTGAGCCTTGGGGAACGCCTGACACTGCCTGCCGCCATTGTGATTTTATATTCCCAGAGAGGACGCGTTGCTGACGAGACGTCATGTATGAGCGAAACCATTGCACTGCGCTTGGTGAGAAATTTAGACCGCTAAGTTTGGCTAGTAAGATGTCGAAGTCGACAGTATCAAATGCTTTGCTGAAATCTAAGAAGCAAATGATAGTCGCTTCTTGTCTGTCCATGGCAAGTTTCAGGTCATCTGTCACCTTTATCAGAGCGGATGTTGTGCTTCGATGTTTACGGAAATCTGATTGGTATTCGTCTAGTAGGTTGTTAGTAGTTAGGTAGTTGGTGAGCTGGTCATGAACTATATATTCTAAGGCCTTTGATAGTGCAGGAAGAAGGCAGATGGGGCGGTAGTCAGAGAGTGCTGTGGCGATGTCCTTTTTAGGCAGTGGCTTAATTTGTCCCAGTTTCCAGGCCTCAGGGAAAACACTTGTGATTAATGAATCGTTGAAAATGTCTGTTATAGAGGGCAGTACTTGGTCAATAATGTTTTACCATCTGGATAGTGATACCATCATGTCCAGTAGATGCGGATCTAATCCGCATTATGGCTTTCTTGACAGTACTGCAAGTGACGTGCTGTAGATAGAATTTTTCTTTGCTACAGTCGTTCATCCCCATGAAGTAATCAATGATTCTCTGTTTTTTTTTGCGGATCAATTTTGGTTGCAGGTAATGTGAAGAATCGGTTTAGTTCTTCAGCTGGGACCATGGGATTTTCTGCAACTTTTATTTTGCCTAAACCGAGACTACGGAGATTTTTCCACAGGATAGCTGGTCTACATCTATTGTCAGCTAATGTACGGGCATGTCTGAGCTTAGCGTTTCTCACCGCTTGACTGACTTTGTTTCGTTTCTGCTTGTATACAGCGTGATTTTCAGGTGTAGGGTATATCTTGTATGCTCGATGTGCAGCATCTCTGATATTCATGAGCTGTTTTAGTTCATCAGTCAGCCAAGGTCAAGGTTGCCTTTTTACTTTTCTGGTCTTTATTGGAAAATCGGATTCAGTATTTCGGCCTTCTGTATGTCACCTCCGTTTTGCTGCCAATATGGTCAGTCAGTGACTGAAAGGTGATTTCAACCAGCTTACTAATTTTACCTAAGACCAACAACTCTTAGATTAAATGATAATTAAATCCATACCTTAAGCTGTCGACAGGCTTTGATATACAGCAACGGGGAGAGTGGAAAATGTGAGCCCTGACCGGGACTCGAACCCGGGATCTCCTGCTTACAAGGCAGACGCTCTATTCATCTGAGCCACCGAGGGCACAAAAAATGGTTCAAATGGCTCTGAGCACTATGGGACTCAACTGCTGAGGTCATTAGTCCCCTAGAACTTAGAACTAGTTAAACCTAACTAACCTAAGGACATCACAAACATCCATGCCCGAGGCAGGATTCGAACCTGCGACCGTAGCGATCTTGCGGTTCCAGACTGCAGCGCCTTTAACCGCACGGCCACTTCGGCCGGCCCACCGAGGGCACAGACGATAGTGCGACTGCAGGGATTTATCCCTTGCACGCTCCCCGTGAGACCGACATTCCCAACTTAATGTCCACACACTACATTCGTAGTGCCCCTGCCCACTACACTCATTACTCGTGGCTGACAATCTTACCGAGTCCTGTAAGAGTTTGGGCAATGCGTGAGAATCCGCACGGAAGAAGAAGGTCAATGACCGGTTAGCCTTAACTATATGGACATTGTATCTGTTCTTAGGGTTTTAGCCAGGTCTGTTTGCAAAATTTTACTTTCAAATTCATAGAACGCTTCTCTCATTTCACCCGATTCGCTCATTTTCGCTTCGCTCAGCTTCTGTTTGTCAGGTAATTTTTTCCTTCTCTTAAATCTGCCATCAACCGTGGGTCTATATGTCAAATGGATGTTGCTTCAGGAGCCGTAATGGGAGAGCGCTTCAGAAGAAACTTGGAGAACGCCGAGGGTAAGTTTCTTAATTGTGCTATTGTAACAGGGGGAAATGGATTTGCAAGTTATAGAACAAGGTAATTATGTCATTAAAATTGATGACAAGGATAGGATTTTGTGTAAGATCATTCTGAATATCATGTTTCAAAATGACTTCCTAGCGGACAGAACTTAACACATAGCTCTCAACGGAATAAAATCGAAAGATGTAATTTCGGGAATACCCCAAGGAAGTGTTATAGGACCGTTACCGTTTACAGTTCACAGGGTGGTTGTAATTAACTTTCGCTACCTGAACAGATGTAGACGTGAAACTATTTACCGCGTGAGTACCCAGACTCGTAGGAATGATGTTCAGACCGTACGCTGCAGGATTTGAGTCATTAGCAGTCTCAGTGTCACCACTTACTGTTAGGAGCCGGTACTGGAACGGTGACGTTGGGTTGAAACACAAGCATTAGCGTCCATTACAGTTGCAGGCTGTCGACATAAGGGCGGACAATATGAACAGGCCTTTACTCGTAAAGCTGTGTTATGGAAACAACAGCAATAGTGCTGTTGCTACTCGCAACATTAAATCTTTTCGTGACAGGAATATTCATTTCACCACATTCAAGAGAAGAAATAAAACATGTATTAAGACAAATTACACCTGAACATGGACCCACAGGGTCCAAAATGCATCGTGTAATTAATAAAACACGAAAAAGTTGTGACTGAAGGCGTTGTTTAATTCATACCTCCAAAATAAATGACGTTGGCCGAAGTAGAGAAGATATAAAATGTAGACTGATAATCGTAAAAAAAGCGTTTCTGAAGAAGAGAAATTTGTTAACATCGAATACAGATTTAAGTGTAGCTTTTATGGAAGTGAAACGTTAACTACAGAAGAATGTTGAAGATTAGAGTGGTAGATCATGTAAGTAACGAGGAGATACTGAATGAAATGGGAGAGAGAATAAATTTGTGGTACAACCTGACAAGAAAAATCGATCGGTTGATAGCACACATTCTGAGATATCAATGAAGCATCGGTTTAGTATTGGAGGGAAGTTTGTGTATGCGGGGAAGGGGAGGGGGACGGTAAAAATTGAAGAGGGAGAACAAGAGATGAATACAATAAGCTGGTTCAAAAGGATTTAAGATGCAGTTGTTACTCAGAGATGGAGAGGCTTGCACAGGGCAGAGTAGCATGGAAAGCTGCATCAGACCAGTCTTCGAACGGGAGACCTCAACAACAATAACTGAAGATAGTGTTTTAGTCTATATCGAACTTTTCGATTTGGCTATTGGCTACCGGCTTCGGTACACAATATCAACCCCAGGCCATCCTATAATCAAAAAGTCACAATGCATAGGCAAAGAGACATTTGAAAAGTAATTTCTCTCTATAACAGAAACCTATCGCACAGAGTGGAGCTTCAAAATCTGTAGGTAGCCTCTTACCCCTGGCAAGCATTCGTCACGCTCTGCTAACTGAGCTGCTGTGATGAGATTCTCTTGTTTTATTTCAGCTAATTCTTCCATAGCGTTTGCTAACATCACGTTTATTCCATACAGCGGACTCTGACTATGTACACCGTCCACGTAAGTGACCTTTGCTTATCCACTCACACTCGATTCTTTGACTGACTTGTTGGCTTCCATGTCTATCAACTTCCCAGACCTCGGATGTGTGAAAACTGCGACCACGAAACGGAAGTGCTCTATAGAATGAAGCTAGATTTGTGCCATTATTATAATGACTCAATTGAGATACCACCCCACTCAGCAGGTGATGCAAAAACTGGTGGCAGTTTTCTCATTGGGGTGAGAGGGCGCTGGAATTTCAAAGAACGCCACAGCTAGCGCGCCGTAAGTGCCCCGAACTGGCGACCGGAGCGACCGTGTGATAGGGATGGGCAATAAGTCACATACCTGTTACAAATCGCAGTGACTGACATGTCGCAGTTTTTACAATAACAACTTTACACTATTTGGCTGTGATTTCATTCACAATTATAAGTTGCAAGTAGCAACTAAAAGTAGCATTTAACATTCAACGACGTGCACCGTCTGTTAACTGACGTTCGTACTCCATTCTAAGAACCTCTTGTCTCACTCTCTGGTTGTATAACCTAACTATGGCGGCAGAAATGAACGAGACGCTAATTTACTCTGAGAAAAATTGTATACTTGGTATTTTTTCTGGCAGCAGCACTTATATGTTTGGCTAGAGTGTGGAATTCAATCTCCTCCGCCCCCCCCCCCCCCTCCTTTCCCCCTCCCTGCTATCGTTCCCCACCTGAAATCCTGTGTAGTAATAACCTCGTTGAGAATAGTTGTAGGAAACATTAAAAGTTCAATTTCAACCACATTTTTGTCGTTAGTCTCTGCCTAATTAAACCGCAAGTGCAGTAAATTTT
The DNA here is from genome assembly GCF_021461385.2 of Schistocerca piceifrons. Taxonomy (NCBI): domain Eukaryota; kingdom Metazoa; phylum Arthropoda; class Insecta; order Orthoptera; family Acrididae; genus Schistocerca; species Schistocerca piceifrons. The sequence goes on along the minus strand of NC_060140.1, from coordinate 578,852,153 downwards.
ATTCTTTACTGACAACCGCTTCACTGTGTTGAAACTACCTGTTCAAAGAAGTCCATTCTCTGGAGTTTGAACTTCGTTTACTGCACTAAACTGCGTGTGGGAACGTGCAGAAAAAGCAAATAAAACAATTAACAAACGTTTCTGTTAATACAGAACTCGGGATATGAACGCCGCCTCTTTTAAACTGTGTGACATATTATTAGCGAAGATTTCTTATTTCATGTTAGGTAAACCACATCCACGCTGTACAGCATGGTACCCACATTATAGTCGTGACACCACCGTTGGAAACAAAGCTTCCTGAGGAATTTTCCGAGACAGGAGGACGCATTCAGCAGTGATTTTTCGGAAACTCAAAGGGAGCTGAATTTCTTAAACGTCTGAATATGTGGTATGATTTCGTGAATGATTTCACCTGCAGAAATTCATCTTACTAAGACCAGCTCAAACAAGAGATGAAAAATATAACCCCTTCATTTTACAATTGCCGATGGTAGAACGCTAAACTTTGTTTACGTACAAAAGGAACCGAATACGTCCGTCAGTAGTTGACAGGACACGATTGGCACATAAAGTTCGGCATTGTACAGTTAGGCTATAGTCACAGTGCGTTACAGCTGCTGCAATTCTTGGCGTATGCTGAAAACGATAGTCATAGAGTAAACATACGAGATAGAAGAGTACGTTAGATGGAAAATTGTTGATAAATAAACTAGTTCAGTTCTGCAGAGTAGAAAAAGGCAAGCTATGGACAGAGCAACTGCAGCACTAGGAAAAAGTGTAAGAACAGTGCGCAGTGCTGTGAACGATGTTAAGAAAGCCAGAAGAGTGGTCAGAAAATTGTGACACCAAGAAAGAAAAGACTGAGGAATAAAACGTGTTTCGAGAGATTTATTAATTGTTTAGTGAAAAGAAAACCAACGGCCTTCCGCAGTGGTAAACCGGTTCCCGTCAGATCACGGAAGTTATGCGCTGTCGGGATGGCCAGAAAGCTGTGGCCGAGCGGTTCTAGGCGCTTCAGTCCGGAACCGCACTGCTGCTACGGTCGCAGGTTCGAATCCTGCCTCGGGCATGGATGTGTGTGATGTCCTCAGGTTAGTTAGGTTTAAGTAGTTCTAAGTCTAGGGGGCTGATGACCTCAGATGTCAAGTCCCATAGTGCTTAGAGCCATTTGAACCATCTGTCGGGCTGTGCTAGCACTTGGATGGGTGACCATCCGGTCTGCCGAGCGCTGTTGGCAATCAGAGTGCACTCAGCTCTTGTGAGGCAAACTGAGGAGCTACTTGATTGAGAAGTAGCGGCTCCGGTCTCGGAAACTGACATACGGCCGGGACAGCGGTGAGCTGACGACATGCCTCTACATATCCGCATCCAGTACGCCTCTTAACTGAGGATGACACGGCGACTGTTGGGCCTTCCAAGGCCCGTTCGGATGGAGTTTAGTTTGGTGAAAAGAAAGCTCTTAAAATATTATGACGTTAAAAGAGAAATACCTATCATTGCAAAGCTTTACAATTGGGTGAAGGAGGACATGGACATTAATTTCATAGGGAAATGAATCACATTCTGGTAAACTTTGAAGGATATGGGGTTTCGTTTGAAAAAAAAAAATGTAAAATTCTGGTTGAGAAGAGGATGTTGTAGCATGACGTGTACGCTGTCTTAGAACAATGAGAGAAAATGAGAAAGGTGTGAAGAAACCCATCATGTATTACACACTGTACCGTTAGTAAATGTTGGCAGCATAGTGACACACCAGTTGTGTCGATAAAATGAAAGTTCTGGATAAAGAGTAAAGTGGTTAATGCAGGAGGAGAAATGGCGTTCACTGAGGGTGCAAAACGCATCTATGATTCGAGATCTGCTACGGAAGATTACGAAACGAAATGAAAGCGAAAATTATATAAAATGGTTGCAGGAGATCCTACTACCAAATATTCCAGCTGGAAGTTTTGTGGAGGTAGACAATGCACCCTTCCACTGTGTACTCGAAAAAAGTGCCTAACACATTTTCACGTAAAGCAGAAACACAATTATGATTGATTAAGCATAAAGTTCCGCTCGATGCGGATTTAACTCGGAGTGATCTCTAGGAGGTTGCGAAACATTATAAGCCAGAACCAGAATATACGTAGATAGAATACTGGAAGAATCCGGGAAAGGACTTAGAATGTTATGCTTTCTACTCTAAAACTGTGATCTGAACCCCGTCGAACTTGCCTGGAATTTAATGAAACAGAAACGTTCATCGCACAATTCAGCAGCATTATCCTTCCCCAATTTAAATAGATCACTAAGGCTACAATAAAGAGCATTACAAACACGACTGGAAGAACGCGTGTCTTTATGTGAAAAATGTTACGGACGAATACTGAAATAGGGACGCACTGACGGACGAAGCTGTTGAGAGCGCAATTATTCTATTTGACTCAGACAGTGACAGCGAAATTTTTTCGTGTGGTTCTGAGGATGTATCTAACGAGGCAGATTCAGACTCGACAGAAATAGCTGCTTCGGACATCTGCAACAGCTCTTCCGAGTCAACAGATGCGGCAGTATTGTCTGCAGAAGAGCTACGTCTTCAGTTCTTACATATGGATTAAAGGTATTGTGCACGCTTACTGTGTAGCATCTCGCCACTTCACACATTGACTGTTTGATTATCAAACAAATTTCATTTTCCCACGCGTGTCTTTAAAAATGATGTGTTAATAGCAAACGCGGTTTTATGTTTGTTCACCTATCTCAGTTACTAGACCGTACACGAAAATTTCTATTTTATTTTGATTTTTTACGCTTTCTTGTAGAGTAGTGTATTACCAGCGAATGAATGTTTAATTTCCAACACGACAGCTCAAGCTGTTACATCGTAAAACAATAGTTTTATTTTCGTACCCTTCCCCCTCAGAAGAATGTTCTAACAGCAAATGTATTACACGTTCCCTCCATTTATTAGATCGTAATACAACAGTCTTTTTTATATTTTCTACACGTATATAACGAGCGAAATTACCCTTGTATCCTACATTCACAGATGTATAGTTCGATCATAAAACAACAGTTTCATTTGCATATTGTTTATTTCGACTGTTTTTCGAACAAGGAATGTGTTAACAGAATGCAAGTTTGTTTTATCTGCTGTACATACAAGGTGATCACAAAGTCTTGCCCTGATTATAACAATTTAATACAGAATAACCGTTTGACGTAATAATTTACATTTGATGCCGTTAAATAGGTTAGTGTTACTAGTTTTTTTAAGGGGAGATTTACTATCTTTGGCCCGAAAAAAGCGTGTTCTTTGAGAATTTTTTTCTCGGGATGTGTTACAAATATCAATGTAAAATTTGGTCAAAATGTTGATTGATATTTCCTCTACAAACTGGAATTATTTCGATCGGAAATGTCGAAGAGCAAAGGTGGAAGTGCCGTCGGAACGAAACAAAATTTCGATGTAGACCTCCACGCGCGGTGTGACACAGGTCAGCCGGCTCGTCTGAAATCAAAATTGAGTTGACGTTAGCGAAGTATATAAGATTCTTTAGGAGTTGTACCTCGCTTAAGTTATTTGAACCATAGGAAACAAAATGGCGGCAATTTGATAAAAAAAGGATTTTTTCATCAATTTTTCAACTTCGTTGGCCAAGTAAAAATATTTATAGTTGATGAATCGGAATAAAAGTGGTACAACTCTTAGACAATTTAGTTAGCTTCGGTGGAAACAAAAAATCATGGCAATCGGTTCAATAGATTTGAAGTTACCATACCGCGCGATAAAAAATACGTCATTTCGAGAAAAACGCGTTTGAAGTTTTGACTACATATAAACGCAATATTATGCAACGTACGTTCAATCTGCTATGCCGGGTCCATAAACTAGTCCTTCCTCTTCCTCATGGAGGGCGTTCTGCTCGATTTGGACCATCATGCGCTGCTCCAGAGCCGCTCGTACGGCCGGTGACAAGCGGTTTTCGGCCGCTTGTATCCGGTGGTCGTCCGAATGCTTGGCGAACTGCGTCGAATAGAGTCCCTGGGTGACGTCCATCGTTGTCATGGCCTTCAGAATTGCTGAATACCCTTCGTTGAAGCTGCTCACTGCCAGGAAAGTCGCTACTCCAGTTTTCGCACCAGAATGCAGATATTTGGGGGCTAACTTACAAACACACGTGTTCAAACTTCCATTTGAATTTTGTGTGTTTCCTCCCAAGCACCTGTACAATAACTTGTCCTCCGAAAGAAAAAAACTGGTGCCTGAAAAAGGACGATTTCAGGCAGGTTCATTTTTTTGTTCAACTGTGAATAACAAACATTTCCGTTCCGTATTCGGAAAAACCGTTTCAGGGGTGGATTCTAAACACTTTTATGGATCCAAAAATGCAATTTAAAAAATCGATTTTTTGAACCAAAAGATATTAAACCTCCCCTTAAGACCACTTATGTTAGTAACCCTCAACGTGTGCTTCCATGGTAGCTCGGAGAATGTCTAGGCGGTATTCCAGCTCCCGCCAGGTGTTTCGTGACATGTGTTCTGTCACAGTACCCACAGCAGCTTGTATCCTAGCCTTCAGTTCGTCGACGTCAGCAACTGGTGCGATGAAGACTCTGTCCTTGATGTAGCCCCAGAAAAAAAGTCGTGGGGCATAATGTCTGGAGAGGGGAGTAATGTCCGTATCGGTGTATTGGAAGGAACGGTCCAACACCCTGGCCACCCAGCTCTCCATACATTACGACCCTTGACTTTTTTTACTGGGGCTATATCAAGGGCAGAGTCTTCCTCACACAAGTTGCTGACGTCGACGAACTGAAGGCTAGGATACAAACTGTTGTGGGTACTGTGACAGAACACATGTTACGAAACACCTGGCGGGAACTGGAATACCGCCTCGACATTCTCCGAGCTACCAAGGGAGCACACGCTGAGGTTTACTAACGTAAGTGTTCTTAAAAAAAACTAGTAACACTAACCTATGTAACGGCATCAAATGTAACTTATTATGTCAAATGATTATTCTGTTATAAATTTTTGTAACCAAAGCAAGACTTTGTGCTCACCCTGTACATAAAGTATAGTTCAGGAACCATGTTACATTTTGATCGAGCGCTGTTACACCGCTCCTGCGTCAATCGAAACAACCAACAGCAGTACACCTCAACAGGTCGCAGTGCGCTCAGCTACAACAGCAATTGTAAAGTGAGCAGGCTATACAGTAATGAGCCAAAATACGACCACCTGCCGAAAAGCGTCTTGGTGTACCTTTACAACGCAATACAGCAACCATTTTGCGTGACGTGGATACAGGAAGTCCTTGGCATGATTTAAGAGGTGTGCCGCACCAGATGTCTACGTGCAGATCACGCAATTCCCCTATATTGTCCAAGATGAGTTGCATCGTGTTCAGATCAGGTGAATTTTGTCGCTGACACATCAACTTGAGTTCAGTATTATACTCCTCAGACCGCTGTAGCGCGGTTCCGGCCTTGTAACACAGGACGTTATCCCGCTGGAAGATGCCACAGTCGTCCAGGAAGACGTCAGGCATGAAGGGATATAGGTGATCCACAATAATGTTTATGCAGCCCACAGCTGCCATGGTACCTTCGATTACCACCACAGGTTCCACGGAAGTTCACGTTATCTCCCATAGCATATTCATTGCCGCCATCAGCCTGCATTCAATGCACAGCGCTTATTTACAGCAACCGTACGCCTAGGTGACGGCGTATCCGAACACAATCATCGACCTCGTGTTAGAAACACATGATTCATCTGACCAGGCAACACTTTTCTATTGATTCACGGTCCAAACTAGATGCTTCCGAGCTCAGTACGAGGCTGAATTAGCCTTCCAAAAATTAGTGGAATTCTGGTAATTACTTTAATCACTCAAGTAGCCCTGTGATGAGAGTAATGAGAGTTGAGCTTCAGCTGTGGTGAAAATAAAACTATAAAAAATTTCGGAACATTTCTGGTTCTTTTCAAATTACATGATTTGAGAGAAATACCAATCTCAGATGCAATTGGGCATTGAAATAACTTCAATGGCGACAAGTGGGAAATTTGTACCAAACCGTGAAACGCCTCCTATTCCTGCCTACTGTCTCTTCCATGATTAGCGAAAGTGTAATATCCTTTTTCTACGTCCAGGCAGAATTCTTTACTGCGTCGAGATACGTGAAAACGAGGCGACACAAAACCTTCTGTCACTGCAGTCAATATTTGTTGATCAGTAAGTTTAGATTCAAATTATTACCATTGGCTACCTGCCCTGTCTGGTGGTTGCCGTCAAAGATGCTCATTAACAGTTACTAGACGGCCGATTTACGTTTCATAATGAATTTATATCTTTGATTTACATAGCCCATGTAAACTGAATTAATTCCTTCAAAGGTCACAGGGTTCATTTAACACAGCACGATGTTTTGTCCGTTGAAAATTATTCAATTGGTTCAAATGGCTCTGAGCACTATGGGACTTAACTTCTAAGGTCACCAGTCCCCTAGAACTTAGAACTACTTAAACCTAACTAACCTAAAGACATCACACACATCCATGCCCGAGGCAGGATTCGAACCTGCGACCGTAGCGGTCGCGCGGTTCCAGACTGAAGCGCCTAGAACCGCTCGGCCATTCCGGCCGGCTGAAAATTATTCCCTTTAATATTAATCTTGAATAAACTATTATTATTATTGTTGTTGTTGTCCAGAGATAATCCAATACAATCTTCGCTTTTCGTTATATTCTGTTCGAAATCGCAGGACACTATAGTTTTTCCTTAACTCGGTTTTTATTAACACAGTTTCTTAGATATGATTTACTAGTATGAGTGTTCATACTTTAGCTTGATCATAAATGTCCAAACGGGGTCTATAATCGAAAGTCAAGTTGCAACGCGGTGTTTGAATAGTATCTTCGGCAACAACTGAAGTTCTTAAATTGGCATTAATGATATCAATCTTTTATCGACTGAGATGATTGCTGGATGTTACCGTTGTCTCAATTCTGTCAGTCTTCATATTTTTGGCAATAAATTAAACGAACCTAAATTTACCTTTAATTAGCCGGGCTTCCAATGAAGTTAACTATTTCAGGCAGTGGTGCATGAACTTAAGAGACGCTAATACTCAAGACTCCAACACTGAAATCTCGGACAGTAAAATCTCAAACGTTAAAGACTCACAGGCGCCAAAGAAGTTAACAATAAGTGGGTTGAGTTTACATAATAGTTATGAAACAAAACGGACGTTCGTTATAGACTCTTTGAATAAAATCCGTTTTTATTTTGCATATAATACTCTATTCCATTGCCTCTTGTTATTCATTTATTGGATTTTCTCTGCTTTAAAACGAGAATTTGTGATTTTATATGAAGTATGTGAATTGTTCGTGACCAGTTCGAATAAATTTTAGTTTCAAAAAAAGAGCAGATATGAAACGAGGGGCTACAACCGGGACTCGAACCCTGATTTCCCACTTTGCGCGAGCGGTTGCTTTAACCACTTCGGCTATCCACACACGCTTTCCCTATAATCCAGACCCTCGGCCTTTCGTAAACTATACATATAATATCCATTATCCCCATTACAGATTTACCAGATTCCCACAAAAGTCAAACATAGTGAGTATCCCCATTGATGTTATCGTTACCAACAATGCGCATACACTTATGTTTTTATAAGTGTCGTACCTGTTCTGCCGGACATGTTCAACATAACAGACACCCCGCATGTAACAATCTTTTCACATTCCTCCGAAACTAAGCTTTTAATCGAAGAAGCTAAGTTTACCAAAAACGCAGAGAATTAAATTCTGCGTCGATCTAGTGCCAAAACTTCGTCATTTGATAAAATTTTACTGTATAAAAACTACGTCAGAGAACGGTAATTTTCCACACTTTTCGAAAAACATTCGTTTCGTCGCTATAAAACGTGCGGAATATGAGACTTTGCTACTTTGACCCAATATTTTAGATGATAATGGTTGTAGAACACCAGGCTGTGTTTTCAGAAGTCAAAGAAAGTGACAAAAGCCCAACTGGTAAGTAAATATCGCCGTTATTCAATTGTAAGTAAACCACATGGTTAACGACTGACATCAGTTTTTTACTTTTAGTTGAATGGTTATTTGAAATTCTCACGCTTATTCGTTTCCTTATCAGTACACTCTTTCTACTCTTTTTGTTGCTCCACGATTGTTCGGAGGAGCTCAAGCTGCTGAGGACGCCGATACTCTTAATACGGCTGCTGCTGCTAATGTTGCTCAGGCACTCTCGCTGTTTTGTTGTCGTAGAGGAGGACACCGACCTTCTTGCAGTTCTGAGCACTTCAGCCCCGTTATCTCCAACGTCTGTCTTATATGAATGCGTGGTGTCTCTTCTTTGAGACATGTTAGAAGGAACAGCCACCACGCATTCATGTAATTTATACGCCTCGAAGGACTATGAATACACAACCATCAGTGCAGATGTACGTTTACATTCGACATCTAGCGGGAATCTACATTTAGCGAGCACAGAGGAACGTGCTGAGTTAGTCCGCGCAGTTGTGATAAACACTGTCTCCAGATGGCACACTGGTTAACGCAGCTGCCTAGTAAGCAAGAGGTCCTGGGTTCGAGTCTCGGTCTAGCACACATTTTCACTCGTTCCGCATAAAGTCCTGATACAGGTGATTTCATCAGTTCCTTCCCTATCCTTTCATTTAGTCCCCCTTCAAGGTGACGTACTCTATAGCCTCTTTAAGTTTCAAGTCAAGTATCGGAAAAGACAACAGTCTGATCCTACCCGCCTTCGGTGGCTCAGCACGACTTCCTCATTTTTTAATAAAGTAAAACAAACTCCTTAGGACCCTTGAGACGAAAAGCAAGCTACAGAAAGCAGCATAAATATTTCGCAATTCTAGTGCTACGACTGATGAAATGGTTGAGGCTGAAGTTCATAGCGTCCCGTACTGCGAAGAAGAAACATTAAATGTGCTTCGCTATCAAATCCTTGAAAAATGTATGTCAAAGCCATCATTTGAAGGGCTTATTTCAATAGTGGTACAAGTCCATTTTTGTTCATATTGAGATACAGAGTCCTAAAGTGCTGGTACTGCGAACGGCTGAAAGCAAGGGGAAACTACAGCCGTAATTTTTCCCGAGGGCATGCAGCTTTACTGTATGGATAAATGATATTGGCGTCCTCTTGGGTAAAATATTCTGGAGGTAAAATAGTCCCCCATTCGGATCTCCGGTGGAGACTACTCAGGAGGACGTTGTTATCAGGAGAAAGAAAACTGGCGTTCTACGGATCGGAGCGTGGCATGTCAGATCCCTTAATCGGACAGGTAGGTTAGAAAATTTAAAAAGGGAAATGGATAGGTTAAAATTAGATATAGTGGGACTTAGTGAAGTTCAGTGGCAGGAGGAACAAGACTCCTGGTCAGGTGAATACAGGGTTATAAATACAAAATCAGATAGGGGTAATGCAGGAGTAGGTTTAATAATGAATAGGAAAATAGGAATGCGAGTAAGCTACTACAAACAGCATAGTGAACGCATTATTGTGGCCAAGATAGATACGAAGCCAACGCCTACCACAGTAGTACAAGTTTATATGCCAACTAGCTCCGCAGATGATGACGAGATTGATGAAGTGTATGATGAGATAAAAGAAATTATTCAGATAGTGAAAGGAGACGAAAATTTAATAGTCATGGGTGACTGGAACTCGACAGTAGGAAAAGGAAGAGAAGGAGACGTAGTAGGTGAATATGGAATGGGAGTAAGGAGGAGGAGGAGATTAGTGTTTAACGTCCCGTCGACAACGAGGTCATTAGAGACGGAGCGCAAGCTCGGGTGAGGGAAGGATGGGGAAGGAAATCGGCCGTGCCCTTTCAAATGAACCATCCCGGCATTTGCCTGAAGCGATTTAGGGAAATCACGGAAAACCTAAATCAGGATGGCTGGAGTCGGGATTGAACCGTCGTCCTCCCGAATGCGAGTCCAGTGTGCTAACCACTGCGCCACCTCGCTCGGTTGGGAGTAAGGAATGAAAGAGGTAGCCGCCTGGTAGAACTTTGCACAGAGCATAACTTAATCATAGCTAACACTTGGTTCAAGAATCATGAAAGAGGGGTTGTACACATGAAAGAAGCCTGGAGATACTAGAAGGTACCAGATAGATTACATAATGGTAAGACAGATATTTAGGAACCAGGTTTTAAATTGTAAGACATTTCCAGGGGCAGATGTGGACCCTGACCACAATCTATTGTTTATGAACTGTAGATTAAAACTGAATAAACTGGAAAAAGATCGGAAATTGAGGAGATGGGACCTGGATAAACTGAAAGAACCAAGGGTTGTAGAAGGCTTCAGGGAGAACATTAGGGAACGATTGACAAGAATGGGGGAAAGAAATACAGTAGAAGAAGAATGGGTAGCTTTCAGAGACGAAATGTGAAGGTAGCAGAGGCTCAAGTAGGTAAAAAAACGAGGGTTAATAGAAATCCTTGGGTAACAGAAGAGATATTGAATTTAACTGATGAAAGGAGAAAATACAAAAATGCAGTAAATGAAGCAGACAAAAAGGAATACAAACGTCTCAAAAATGAGATCGCCAGGAAGTGCAAAATGGCTAAGCAGAGATGGCTAGAGGACAAATGTAAAAATGTAGAGGCGCATATCACTAGGGGTAAGATAGATACTGCCTACAGGAAAATTAAAGAGACCTTTGGAGAAAAGAGAACGACTTGTATGAATATCAAGAGCTCAGATGGAATCCCAGTAGTAAGCAAAGAAGGGAAAGCAAAAAGGTTGAAGGAGTATATAGAGGGTCTACACAAGGGCGATGTACTTGAAGACAATATTATGGAAATAGAAGAGGATGTAGATGAAGATGAAATGGGAGATATGATACTGCGTGAAGAGTTTCACAGAGCACTGAAAGACCCAAGTTGAAACAAGGCCCCGGGAGTAGACAACATCCCATTAGAACTAATGATAGCCTTTGGAGAGCCAGTCCTAACAAAACTCTACCATCTAGTGAGCAAGATGTATGAGACAGGCAAAATACCCACAGACTTCAAGAAAAACATAATAGTTCCAATCCCAAAGAAAGCAGGTGTTGGCAGATGTGAAAATTCCCGAACTATCAGTTTAATATACCACGGCTGCAAAATACTAACACGAATTCTTTACAGACGAATGAAAAAACTGGTAGAAGCCGACCTCGGGGAAGATCACTTTGGATTCCGTAGAAATATTAGTACACGTGAGGCAATACTGACCCAACGACATATCTTAGAAAACAGATTAAGGAAAGACAAACCTACGTTTCCACCATTTGTAGACTTAGAGAAAGCTATTGCCAATGTTGACTGGAATACTCTCTTTCAAATTCTGAGGGAGACAGGGCTAAAATACAGGGAGCGAAAGGCTATTTACAATTTGTACAGAAACCAGATGGCAGTTGTAAGAGTCGAGGGATATGAAAGGGAAGCAGTAGTTCGGAAGGGAGTGAGACAGGGTTGTAGCCTATCCCCGATGTTATTCAATCTGTATATTGATCAAACAGTAAAGGAAACAAAAGAAAAATTCGGAGTAGGAATTAAAATCCATGGAGAAGAAATAAAAACTTTGAGGTTCACCGACGACATTGTACGAGTAATTCTGTCAGAGACAGAAAAGGACCTGGAAGAACAGTTGAACTGAATGGACAGTGTCTTGAAAGGAGGATATAAGATGAACATCAACAAAAGAAAAACGAGGATAATGGAATGTAGTCGAATTAAATCGGGTGATGCTGCCGGAATTAGATACGGAAATGAGACACTTAAAGTAGTAGATGAGTTTTGCTATTTGGGGAGCAAAATAACTGATGATGGTCGAAGTAGAGGGGATTTAAAATGTAGAGTGGCAATGGCAAGGAAAGCGTTTCTGAAGAAGAGAAATTTGTTAACATCCAGTATTGATTTAAGTGTCAGGAAGTCATTTCTGAAAGTATTCGTGTGGAGTGTAGCCATGTATGGAAGTGAAACATGGACGATAAATAGTTTGGACAAGAAGAGAATAGAAGCTTTCGAAATGTGGTGCTACAGAAGAATGCTGAAGATTAGATGGGTAGATCACATAACTAATGAGGAGGTATTGAATAGAATTGGGGAGGAGTTTGTGGCACAACTTGACAAGAAGAAGGGACCGGTTGGTAGGACATGTTCTGAGGCATCAAGGGATGACAAATTTAGCATTGGAGGGCAGCGTGGAGGATAAAAATCGTAGAGGGAGACCAGGAGAAGAATACACTAAACATATTCAGAAGGATGTAGGTTGCAGTAGTTACTGGGAGATGAAGAAGCTTGCACAGGATAGAGTAGCATGGAGAGCTGCATCAAACCAGTCTCTGGACTGAAGACCACAACAACAACAAAGTTAAATGAGCGCTGAAAAATCTGCAGTTGAGTTACCAGAAATATTCAAGCATATGGCTTCTTGCTAGAGATGAACCTTTCTTTCTGTTTGTTTGGCTCATTAATTTCAGAAGCGTTATGGACAGAAAAGTGGAAGTAATGGACTTGTGCCACTATTGAAATAAGCCCTTTATTTAATCTCTCTTCTTTGTCTCTTACAAAAGTAGTTAATGCACGGCATTTCCTGAGAATGTACTTGCAAGTGCAAGTTTGGAGAAAGAAACTAGTAGATCCATTGCAGTGGATCTGGTAGGCTTCAAAATTGGGCCTCTTGCGACTTCCCACTTCTAAAGAAGCAACATCTTAGGAACTGATGAAAACCAATTCACATGTGGAGGTTGTTCCTGCAGAAGAAACGGCATTAAGCGTTTGCAAACTATGAAAGACCATCCCAGCACCAATGTTTCAGCTGATATCCCTATTATTGACAGTGAAATTTTGGAAGAAGGAAGAAGAGATACCAACAAGGGCATGAATGCAAAAGAAAAATGGAAGAATTAGAGTGAATATTTTGCACCTTTACCCTCCAAGCATGTAAAGAAGTAATACTGTAAAAGTAAGGAAAACAGATTGTACAGAGCTAAGCATTAACCTTCTATTCTAATTGAAAATATTTTGTTTTACTGTGTTACTTTAACACAAATTTATATGATCGTATGTGACTCAATTTGTTCTTAAGTGAATTAAGATTCTTTATTTCTAATTAAAGTACAATATACGTAACGCATTTCTTTCCACTGATACACTTCTGAACAAATTTTTGTCCTTTCCCTTGGCTAACTTCATAGTTTGCAAAACTATTATCTCGACAGCGTGTAGCTTAGGAATTACGTACCAATAACGAAAATAGAAAAGGGAATTTTTTTAAAAATTCATTGAACGGAAAGTAGAAAGTTGGTATTGGTCGTAAACCATGTGTATATATGCAGACTGAAACGATGAATGGAAATTTGTACCAAAGCCAAAGTTCGAATACGTGTTCACTATGCAGATGCACTAACCGGTACGCCACCGTGGCACAGTGGCTTTGCACAACTCCACGGACTACCCCAGCACGCCTCATTCCTCGATCCAAGTTCCCATTTTCGCCTCAGCCCACTTGGTATTCCCCCTAAACACGAACAGCATCGTAGAGGTCCTCCAACTCTGCAGTAATAGCACCTCAGCTTCGAACGGCAGCATAGAACGAAAGGGGGTTCCTGTCCTAACTCCAGGCATAGATGCTTTAACCAAATTAAACTGTATGGAAGATGAGCAGGAGACCTGGTTTAGATTCCCAGCCTTGCTATACTTTAAATGCGAACATTTTTAGGTTAGGCTTTACCGTGACTGTTACTGACATTAAATGAAACAACAAGTTTACTGTTACCAGTCACCGTTTTATTTTTTCCACAGTGGCAGTATACATGTGAAGTGTTACAACAGAAAAAGGAACCTGTGACCACTGCAGGCAGTGCCACAAGTTCCTCCAAATGTCGTAACACAACATACACACATATGTGATACTAACTAATGTAAATCCACCCGATGATGGAGGTTTAAACCTTCGAAACGCGTCGTGGAAAAAATAAAACGGTGATTGGTAACAGTAAAACTTGTTGTTTCATTTAATTGTTATACTTTTTCATTCATTGCTTCAGTCTGCATATACAGTGTGGTCCATTGATAGTCACCGGGCCAAATATCTCACGAAATAAGCATCAAACGAAAAAACTACAAAGAACGAAACTCATCTAGCTTGACGGGGAAAACCAGATGGCGCTATGGTTGGACCGCTAGATGGCGCTGCCATAGGTCAAACGGATATTAACTGCGTTTTTAAAAATAGGAACCCCCATTTTTTATTACATGCGAATGTTTTAGTTGGACCACCTTTTTCGCTAATGTATGGTGCGGCATTACGGGAGGAAGGATAATTGGCCCCTTATCCGTACCTATATGCTAGGGCACGGTTCATTCATTTTTGCTACATCTCCGACCTCAACTAATTGCCTCTCGCTTTTGTCTGCTTTTTTAGATGTAGATCTTTCTCCCTTACCTGAAGTGGTAGCATACAGGAAGTTCTCACTAACTTTATATTGTTATAACTCAGCAATTCTCCTCTCGTCTAATTCTACCTTTTTTCTTCAAAGCTTCTAGTTCCTCGTGTTCTTTACTGATTTCCTTTCTCAAATTCAAAAAGTTTTCTTCCTGTCTCTTATGAATGTCTAACTTAGCTTTTCTAACTGAATCAACTAATGCTTTTTGGGCTAATTCTAATTTATCGTACACATCCTTTTCGATTTCTTTACTCACCGAATAGTGTGCCACTTAAATTACATATATCTGTGGTCATTTTTTTTAATTTCCTGATGTAATCGTTTTTTCAGCCCTAGATTCAGGAATGTGATCTTCGAGTTTTTTGCCAATCTCAGTTACTTAACCCTTTATCTCCTGCCTTAACTCCTGATAATCTGCTATAATTTCAGTTATATCAGTAATAAGTTCCCAGCTATTCTTCTTAATTTCAGTTACATGTATTTTAGGTTCATGGCTATCGTTTCTAACGTCAATACTATCGTTTATAAGTTCTCTATCATCTTTCCTTAATTCTCGGATAGTTTCGTCCTCTTCTTCCTTTACACCTTTTAACATTTGGATCATTTCGCCTTCCATTCTTAACTGACTGGGTTAAGTCCTGTATTTTGATAAGAAATTACTTACTACATACAACTTATAACATTTGTCCTAAATAACTCACAGTTAAACACATTCTCTATTCCGGTACTCGTCCTACCACCACACGTAAACAGTGAGAATATCAGATCTAATGAAGCAGGGTATACAACCCGTCGGCTTTGACCAGTGACGTCATACATTACTCATAGATAGTAATGTCTTCACTTCGAGCCATAGATAATAAAACATTTCTGTGTTCCGGATAAGTGTTATCATTCATTGTACAGTAAAATAATTGAATATGATTTTAAAAGAGATCGCTATATGTTGCTGAAAATACTCTTCGTGTGCATTAAGTGGTTGTTTCTAATTCATTCGGTACTTAGTTTCATTGTTAGTGATCTTGAGGTAATTTGGACTATTAGTTTCTTATTTTAGAACAATTTTTAGTATCTCATTTTCGTTTGTAGGTATGGATTTATCTGTTCCGATGAACCTTGATGATTTACGACAGGCTATGTGCGAAGACATGTTGGTCACGATTTGTTTTTTTGTAAATGTGTGGTCTCATTGTCGAGTATGTTCGATGTCGTGAGTGCGGCGAACATATGCGCCTCACAAGTGTATCTCGTCGCCGTACTCACGACTTATTGGTATGGTGCTGCAACAGAGATAGGTTGTGGCGATCCATTAGAAGAGCGACGTGGTTCGAAAAATCTAAGATCGCCTTGAGAGACATTATGAAAATCACTTACTGTTGGTGTTGAGATATCCTGTGTGGCTGTGTATGCATAATTGTCGTGTGAGTGGGCGTAGAGTTGTTGATTGGTATTGTTTTTGTAGGGAAGTGTGTGAGGAGTACATGAAATATAGGGGGCTGTTGGGGATGGGGGGTGTTATGGTCGAAACTGACGAATCACATTTTGGCAAAAGGAAGTACAAGGGTTTGGGGAGTAGTAGTTTCAGGCCAGGAGTGTGACGATGTTATGTTCAAAGTAGTACGCAATCGAAGGAAGGAAGTTTTGGTCAGCTTGATTGAAGATCACATTGCAGAGGGTTCCATTGTAATTTCAGACGGGTTTTCTTCATATAGGGATTTAGGGGACAGGGGTTATCAGCATCTCGCAGTAAATCACAATATTGAGTTCAGATCATTATTCACAGGGGCTCGCACAAATAGCATAGAGGGTTATTGGTCAGCTGTGAAATCTCTTGTAGGGAAAGTTAAAAGCCAGATTTCCTCACTTCAAAGTCACCTAGACAAATATTCATGGAGATATAGTATTCCCCAAACATATTGCCCGTTTAAATGTTTTATTAAACATGTTGGGCAAATGAACCGTCCGAAATATGTTAGCTAATTTCACATTAGGGTGGGGGGTGAATGTGTGTGGCTGTGCGCGCGCGCGTGTGTGTGTTTGTGTGTGTGTGTGTGTGTGTGTGTGTGTGTGTGTGTGAGAGAGAGAGAGAGAGAGAGAGAGAGAGAGAGAGAGAGAGAGAGAGAGTGTTTTCGTAATGTGTTTGTTGTGTATGTGGGTATGTGATTTTCCTTGATGTCTTTGTAGGCGAGCTTCGGTTGTTTTAGGAAGTTCCCGTCTGGTAAGTTCACTTTTCCATTGTCTTCTTTTACTGCATTTGACTATTTTGACGTATTTCATTGTTGTATTATACTAATATGTATGTTTTCATGTAGTCCAGTACGTAATAGAAATTTCACAGCAGTCGTTCTTCTTCCGTTTCCCTGCACTAGTATCGGTACGATTTTTTCGAATCTTTACTAGCAATATTGAAGGCGTAACGGCCGACACAACTGAAATTTGTATTCCGTCCTTCAGTTGACCTTTACACTGACACTACGTATTCGAAAAGAACGATTTATGTAACATTGATGACATTTACCTATATATGTCAACTGGAGAGCTGGATACAAATGTTGTGTATAGCTATATAGCTCAAGTAAAGAATGGGATACTATTAGCATCGAAGGCGAAAAAAAAAATGTACCCAATAGTAAAGTGCGAGATACAAATTGCATGTGTGTCGTCTTATTGCCTCTTCGCGTAGTTCAACTGAGGTACAGGTTAGCAGTGTACATATATAGAGGTCAATATGGGATACAAATACTATGTACGTAGCTCGTTCTGCCATCGGTAGTACTAGTATCTACGTAAGAACAGACTGATAGTGATAGCGGAGGCGAAATAAACATGTAAAATTTGTATCCCGTGCTTCATTTAGGGTTTAGTGAAGCAGGGTTTACATAGTTCACTGAACAACAGGACACTAATGCTAATGAAAACGAAGAAATCGACGAACGCCAGACTTGTATCCACTACTGCACTTAAGCAATACAGTTCTAATGAGGTTAGAGATACAACTCATATATATGTGACGTAATGTGTTCTATGATACCAATATTTTCCATCCATTTTTCCCTTTCATTTTCCAGAGAAATAATACGATACAAACACGCGATATCCTTAACGTAAAAATTCTACTGGCCTTTATACAGGGTGGTCCATTGATGGTGACCGGGCCAAATATCCCACGAAATAAGCATCAAACGAAAAAACTACAAAGAACGAAACTAGTCTAGCTTGAAGGGGTTGGCCCGTTAGATGGCGGTGCCATAGGTCAAACGGATATCAACTGCGTTTTTTTTTAGATAGGAACCCCCATTTTTACTACATATTCGTGCAGTACGTAAAGAAATATGAATGTTTTAGTTGGACCACTTTGTGATAGATGGCGCTGTAATAGACACACACGTATAAGTACGTGGTATCACGTAACATTCCGCCAGTGCGGACGGTATTTGCTTCGTGATACATTACCCGTGTTAAAATGGACCGTTTGCCAATTGCGGAAAAGGTCGATATCGTGTTGATGTATGGTTATTGTGATCAAAATGCCCAACGGGCGTGTGCTACGTATGCTGCTCGGTATCCTGGACGATATCACCCAAGTGCCCGGACCATTCGCCGGATAGTTACGTTATTTAAGGAAACAGAAAGTGTTCAGCCACATGTGAAACGTCAACCACGACCTGCAACAAATGATGATGCCCAAGCAGGTGTTTTAGCCGCTGTCGAGGTTAATCCGCACATCAGTAGCAGACAAATTGCGCGAGAATCGGGAATCTGAAAATCGTCGGTGTTGAGAATGCTACATCAACATCGATTGCACCCGTACCATATTTCTATGCACCAGGAATTGCGTGGCGACGACTTTGAACGTCGTGTACAGTTCTGCCACTGGGCACAAGAGAAATTACGGGATTATGACAGATTTTTTGTACGCGTTCTATTTAGCGACGAAGCGTCATTCACCAACAGCGGTAACGTAAACCGGCATAATATGCACTATTGGGCAACGGAAAATCCACGATGGCTGCGACAAGTGGAAAATCAGCGGCCGTGGCGGGCTAATGTACGGTGCGGCATTGTGGGAGGAAAGATAATTTTATCGATGGCAATCGAGATGGTGCAATGTATGCTGATTTCCTACGTAATGTTCTACCGATGTTACTACAAGATGTTTCACTGCCTGACAGAATGGCGATGTACTTCCAACATGATGGATGTCTGGCACATAGCTCGCGTTAGGTTGAAACGGTATTGAATAGCATATTTCATGACATGTGGATTGGTTGTCGAAGCACCATACCATGGCCCCCACGTTCACCGGATCTGACGTCCTCGGATTTCTTTCTGTGGGGAAAGTTGAAGGATATTTGCTATCGTGATCCACCGACAACGCCTGACAACGTGCGTCAGGACATTGTCAATGCATGTGCGAACATTACGGAAGGGGAAGTACTCGCTGTTGAGAGGAATGTCGTTACACGTATTGCCAAATGCACTGAGGTTGACGGACATCATTTTGAGTATTTATCGCATTAATGTGGTATTTACAGGTAATCACGCTGTAGCAGCATGCGTACTCAGAAATGATAAGTTCACAAAGATACATTTATCACATTGGAATACCGGAGTAAAATGTTCAAACGTACCTACATTCTGTATTTTCATTTAAAAAACCTGCCTGTTACCAACTGTTCGTCTAAAATTGTGAGCCGTATGTTTGTGACTATTACAGCGCTATCTATCACAAAGCGAAGAAAGTGGTCAGACTAAAACATTCATATTTCTTTACGTACTACACGAATATGTAATAAAAATGGGGGTTCCTATTTTTAAAAACGCAGTTGATATCCGTTTGACCAATGGCAGCGTCATCTAGCGGGCCAACCATAGCGCCATCTGGTTTCCCCCTTCAAGCTAGACACGTTTCGTTCTTTGTAGTTTTTCGTTTGACGCTTATTTCGTGAGATATTTGGCCCGGTCAAGATCAATGGACCATCCTGTATATGTGAACTATATTTTTCGTCTCTCGTATTTCTTTGTTCCTGAACATTCTTGTCAGCTCTTTCATCTGGGTAATAAATGCTCTCTGGCCAATTCTGATATCATTGGTCAAAGCCGACGGGTTGTATCCCCTGCTTCACTTGACCCAGAATATCTGCTGTTATGAAAACGACTCACCGTTAGTAAACATATTTTGTCGCAGTCTTGCAGCTGTAGACAGGAACCGTTGCGACACCCGCTCTTGTGGCGGATGCACTCGGTCGACTGCACTGCTGGGGCCAGCTCGTACACTGCAGTCGGATCGCGGCGCTGTGACGGTCTCGAGCAGATCACAGTCAAGCGCGCCCCGGACGCTCGTCTTATGCACCCGAATACTGGAAAACTGGCTGCACCTGCTACCAGTCTGCATCTATACAAAACTCAATGTGCACGGATGCGTGACGCTTCTCCACATCGACTGAACTCAAGTTCCGGATCAAAGAATGGTCCAAATCTTCCCTGTCTGCTTTCTTTGCAGGCCTGGCTCCTTGATCGCCACAATGCGCTGTCCCTACTCTCCTGACGTCAACTACAGGATGCCTGAGATGAATTAATTAATACTTGTATTTCTTGTGTAGCTGCTGTTGTGATCGTGTGTCGCCACGATGCATACTGTAGTATAATCAAGACTCAGACGAACTCACAATAATATTCATAAAAATCAAATCATCTTCTATCTGAATACGATTCTTCAATAGCAGACCTTTTTCGCTAACAAGAAGCAGATACGTGGATAATTCTGACGTAGAATGCGATATTACATTCGTGAGAAAAGTTTGCGATTTTGTGAAACAAACGAAAACTCTATGTATCGATGTTCTTACGACGTGTTAATCTCTGGTTTTAACGTCCTCTTTCACACACTTTAACAAGAAGGTATTTAACAATAAGCCTTTTCTTGAGTAGGTAATGGTTTGAATAACTCACTTCAAGTGATTTATCATCAACTGCACTTTGTTATTAGAGTTTAAACGTCAGTGTTCACTTCAGCTATGAATATTGCAGTCAGTGATAAGATCTTTACAGATAATCGGAATAGCGCGTGACATAATATCGCTCCGATATGAGTTATAACTGGGTTACAAGACACCAGTAACCTACAAACAATCAGATAATATAAACTCTCCAGCAAAGCCGTTAATATTTATTTTCAGTTCACTCAGCGTAACTCACATGCATTGAATTCACAACCGTCGTAATATAGTTCATTTATTCCTATTTAACTGTCCCTCACTATGATGTTGGTTGGACAAGCACTGTAAGTTCGTTCGGCCGGAGTGGCCGAGCGGTTCAAGGCGCTACAGTCTGGAACCGCGTGACCGCTACGGTCGCAGGTTCGAATCCTACCTCGGGCATGGATGTGTGTGATGTCTTTACGTTAGTTAGGTTTAAGTACTTATAAGTTGTAGGGGACTGATGACTTCAGAAGTTAGATCCCATAGTACACAGAGCCATTTCAACCATTTGAACTGGCAGTTCTTAAAGCTTTCTTAAAGTTCCGTATGCATTGATTACTCAAGTGCGAAATAAGCAGCCTAAATATTCGCAATATTAACTGTCAGAGATAGTGCTAGGCGTCCGATCCTACATAATGCATAAGAACGCGTACAATCGTTTAAAGTTCTATTTAAACTTGTACCTACTTTTTCTGAGCTATAAGAAACTCCATTTAATGTCACTTGGCTAATCTTCCTTCAACTCAAATTAAAAATTGTCGTATTAGGTAATTCTCACCACGAGATATCTTAATATTTCTTCTGAGCACTTGTTACATTCAGTCACCAATATCTTCATATCTGATGTATCATAACTTTTTTATGTTCACAGTCGTACTTAAGATACACCAGTGAATACAATTCATTATTTCATTTATTAGCAAGCCATTTTTAATAATTAAACAGTCTCGACAATGTCTTTCAGGTCATCTGCCGTCCGCTGGCCGTCAGTTGGACTCCAACAGTGCCCGGCAAACTCACTGCCGCGTCATCAGGACAGCACCGGAACACCTTGCTGAATTGAGTCGTCTGTCATGAAACAAATACAGAACAAATACGTTTAATACAGCATTTCATATCAAATCTGTAATACAATACTATTATAAAACATATTCCTACCTACTCAGCGGAACCTCTCAATGTTTTCCACGTTTCATCGTAAACACAACAGAGGGAATAATAAAATGTCTTGTACGTTTGGTGCTCTGCAGCTTGTAGAAACTGTAAATATATCATATTATTAATTAATCGTTTGACTAAATCTGCTTTGTTCTGCTTTGTGGTGGTATTTTATTTAAACGACTAGTTTCGTGCGTTGCCCATCATCGGAGGTATCTATATTATACAAAAGATACGTATTTATTATAATAACCATTTATTATAATAACCATGGACCTTGCCGTTGGTGGGGAGGCTTGTGTGCCTCAGCGATACAGATAGCCGTACCGTAGGTGCAACCACAAAGGAGGGGTATCTGTTGAGAGGCCAGACAAACGTGTGGTTCCTGAAGAGGGGCAGCAGCCTTTTCAGTAGTTGCAAGGGCAACAGTCTGGATGATTGACTGATCTGGCCTTGTAACAGTAACCAAAACGGCCTTGCTGTGCTGGTACTGCGAACGGCTGAAAGCAAGGGGAAACTACAGCCGTAATTTTTCCCGAGGGCATGCAGCTTTACTGTATGATAACATGATGATGGCGTCCTCTTGGGTAAAATATTCCGGAGGTAAAATAGTCCCCCATTCGGATCTCCGGGCGGGGACTACTCAAGAGGATGTCGTTATCAGGAGAAAGAAAACTGGCGTTCTACGGATCGGAGCGTGGAATGTCAGACCCCTTAATCGGGCAGGTAGGTTAGAAAATTTAGAAAGGGAAATGGATAGGTTGTAGTTAGATATAGTGGGAATTAGTGAAGTTCGGTGGCAGGAGGAACAAGACTTCTGGTCAGGTGACTACAGGGTTATAAACACAAAATCAAATAGGGGTAATGCAGGAGTAGGTTTAATAATGAATAGGAAAATAGGAATGCGGGTAAGCTACTACAAACAGCATAGTGAACGCATTATTGTGGCCAAGATAGATACGAAGCCCACGCCTACTACAGTAGTACAAGTTTATATGCCAACTAGCTCTGCAGATGACGAAGAAATTGAAGAAATGTATGATGAAATAAAAGAAATTATTCAGATTGTGAAGGGAGACGAAAACTTAATAGTCATGGGTGACTGGAATTCGAGTGTAGGAAATGGGAGAGAAGGAAACATAATAGGTGAATATGGATTGGGGGACAGAAATGAAAGAGGAAGCCGCCTGGTCGAATGTTGCACAGAGCACAACATAATCATAACTAACACTTGGTTTAAGAATCATGAAAGAAGGTTGTATACATGGAAGAACCCTGGAGATACTAAAAGGTATCAGATAGATTATATAATGGTAAGACAGAGATTTAGGAACCAGGTTTTAAATTGTAAGACATTTCCAGGGGCAGATGTGGACTCTGACCACAATCTATTGGTTATGACCTGTAGATTAAAACTGAAGAAACTGCAAAAAGGTGGGAATTTAAGGAGATGGCACCTGGATAAACTAAAAGAACCAGAGGTTGTACAGAGATTCAGGGAGAGCATAAGGGAGCAATTGACAGGAATGGGGGAAATAAATACAGTAGAAGAAGAATGGGTAGCTTTGAGGGATGAAGTAGTGAAGGCAGCAGAGGATCAAGTAGGTAAAAAGACGAGGGCTAGTAGAAATCCTTGGGTAACAGAAGAAATATTGAATTTACTTGATGAAAGGAGAAAATATAAAAATGTAGTAAGTGAAACAGGCAAAAAGGAATACAAACGTCTCAAAAATGAGATCGACAGGAAGTGCAAAATGGCTAAGCAGGGATGGCTAGAGGACAAATGTAAGGATGTAGAGGCCTATCTCACTAGGGGTAAGATAGATACCGCCTACAGGAAAATTAAAGAGACCTTTGGAGATAAGAGAACGACTTGCATGAATATCAAGAGCTCAGATGGAAACCCAGTTCTAAGCAAAGAAGGGAAAGCAGAAAGGTGGAAGGAGTATATAGAGGGTCTATACAAGGGCGATGTACTTGAGGACAATATTATGGAAATGGAAGAGGATGTAGATGAAGATGAAATGGGAGATATGATACTGCGTGAAGAGTTTGACAGAGCACTGAAAGACCTGAGTCGAAACAAGGCCCCCGGAGTAGACAATATTCCATTGGAACTACTGACGGCCGTGGGAGAGCCAGTCCTGACAAAACTCTACCATCTGGCGAGCAAGATGTATGAAACAGGCGAAATACCCTCAGACTTCAAGAAGAATATAATAATTCCAATCCCAAAGAAAGCAGGTGTTGACAGATGTGAAAATTACCGAACTATCAGCTTAATAAGTCACAGCTGCAAAATACTAACACGAATTCTTTACAGACGAATGGAAAAACTAGTAGAAGCCAACCTCGGGGAAGATCAGTTTGGATTCCGTAGAAACACTGGAACACGTGAGGCAATACTGACCTTACGACTTATCTTAGAAGAAAGATTAAGGAAAGGCAAACCTACGTTTCTAGCATTTGTAGACTTAGAGAAAGCTTTTGACAATGTTGACTGGAATACTCTCTTTCAAATTCTAAAGGTGGCAGGGGTAAAATACAGGGAGCGAAAGGCTATTTACAATTTGTACAGAAACCAGATGGCAGTTATAAGAGTCGAGGGACATGAAAGGGAAGCAGTGGTTGGGAAGGGAGTAAGACAGGGTTGTAGCCTCTCCCCGATGTTGTTCAATCTGTATATTGAGCAAGCAGTAAAGGAAACAAAAGAAAAATTCGGAGTAGGTATTATAATTCATGGAGAAGAAATAAAAACTTTGAGGTTCGCCGATGACATTGTAATTCTGTCAGAGACAGCAAAGGACTTGGAAGAGCAGTTGAATGGAATGGACAGTGTCTTGAAAGGAGGATATAAGATGAACATCAACAAAAGCAAAACAAGGATAATGGAATGTAGTCTAATTAAGTCGGGTGATGCTGAGGGAATTAGATTAGGAAATGAGGCACTTAAAGTAGTAAAGGAGTTTTGCTATTTGGGGAGCAAAATAACTGATGATGGTCGAAGTAGAGAGGATATAAAATGTAGGCTGGCAATGGCAAGGAAAGCGTTTCTAGAAGAGAAATTTGTTAACATCCAGTATTGATTTAAGTGTCAGGAAGTCATTTCTGAAAGTATTCGTATGGAGTGTAGCCATGTATGGAAGTGAAACATGGACGATAAATAGTTTGGACAAGAAGAGAATAGAAGCTTTCGAAATGTGGTGCTACAGAAGAATGCTGAAGATTAGATGGGTAGATCACATAACTAATGAGGAAGTATTGAATAGGATTGGGGAGAAGAGAAGTTTGTGGCACAACTTGACCAGAAGAAGGGATCGGTTGGTAGGACATGTTCTGAGGCATCAAGGGATCACCAATTTAGTAGTCGAGGTCAGCGTGGAGGGTAAAAATCGTAGAGGGAGACCAAGAGATGAATACACTAAGCAGATTCAGAAGGATGTAGGTTGCAGTAGGTACTGGGAGATGAAAAAGCTTGCACAGGATAGAGTAGCATGGAGAGCTGCATCAAACCAGTCTCAGGACTGAAGACCACAACAACAACAACAACAACAACAAGTTACGTACAGTGTATATTATTGTGTTTTATGCAAACGTGATTCTTCACTTCGTTATAATTCGACTTGCCTTGTAAGTAATGTTCTCTTGCGCATCCCGATGGCAATATTTCGTAATGTTCACGTAATAAGAGGATTACGTGATTTATATATACATACAGTAAATGTAATCAGCATAAGAATTTTTTACGAAATATGTGCAGTTGTAATTGGCAGTTTCTGTACTTGCAAGGATTACTTTCTGTATACGTCACAGAACATATGTAATGCTACCTCAGAAAACGTGTTTCGTTACAGTATACTGGCGAAATTTTCGACGAACTTATTTTGTTTTAGATTGGTTTGTTCGTGACCTTAATGTTAGGATGTTTCGTTATACATGTGAAAATTTCTGTTCTTCCAAAATATTTAGTAACCTGCGTTTTTCGGAAATATATAGGAATACACTACAATCACAAAATTGTTGTAACATAGAACAATCCTGTTAATTAGCACATCCAAAGGTCTATAGGTTAAAATGTGATGACTATTAGAAAATTTACATAGAACATACTGGACGAAATTTCAAAACAAGATTTAAAGAACACCTGAGCCTAACCGGACAAACCATTCCTCGTTTAGTAGACACTTAAAAGAACAAGACGAAGCAGAAAGTGACAAGACACAGTGCCTAACAACTCTGCATCCTGCGGACTAACGCAGTTTATCAAATGTTTTGGAGGAAAAATAAATTTAATTTTCGCATATATAGGGCGAGTCACTAACTATTGCCACCTAGAATAACTCTGAAAGCATGATAGTATCTGAAAAGTTTGTGAGACAAATGCTGCATGGGACAACGGGGGCCATAATATGACGTTCGTTTTTTGTTGCTTAAGTGGGGTCCCGTCGGAGATACGAAGGTCAACCTTTCTTTTTAAATGGGATGCTATAGTTTGGTACTTATTTTCTGACAGCGGCTATCGAGACCAATCCTATGATGTGTAACAGTAAGGTCTCTGAAGGTCAACGAAGGTCACCAAAGGTGGCACGAACGTCCATTTATAGAAGGTGTTCGAAGTGATGATCATTGGTATCAATGTAGTGCTGCAATCTTCTTATCATGGATTGAGTTTTATTGCTTATGACTTCGGCGCTTATCGAAGCACATGCTCTGACAATTCTCTCTCATATTTTTAAGTGTAGTTGGAACGTCTTTTATAAACAATGTGTTTTACGAAACCCCACAAGAAACATTCCAGAGACCATCTTCTTATTACTCAGAATGGGTCAACCGCCAACAGAACACGTGAAAATTTCGCAGAGAGCACACCATTTTACTGAGAAGCATGTCTGGTAGCTAGAGTAAACATGACTCTACTACTTCATTCCTGAGAATTAAGTTTCCAACTTTTGTTCCTGTACTTTAATGTGTATCTTCCGTTTCAGTACCTCGCCCATTACATTTTTCAGACAAAGTTTCATGGCAAAAAGTGTAATTAACGTTCACCTTGTTCTTTAACACTCATTAAATCCTTTTCAGGAAGTACAGTCTCACTTTCTGAGTAGCTACGCGTTAGTTTTGTCATTGTGGCAGGTTGCTAATCGTAAGAAAGTGACGCTGTTTTAAAACATTGCATGACAGCACAATTATCGTAAAGAAATCAGCGAGAGAGTAAGAAGAAAAAATGTGAAAGAAATTGGAATAGGAATAACGGAACTATCTGCTATGCATATGTTACACTTGAGTCCATGGAAGCATGTGAGACGTTTCTCTGACGACAACGTATCATTCTCTGCCTGCACTTCTTTCCCTTTTTCAGCAGCAGCAGTTCACAGTAACACAATATAAACCACTGCCTAAAGCATAAAGTGCAGCAAGCCTAATTTTATCTATGAATAACTACAATCCCTACAGTCAAGTTTCATTTACTAGCGGAAATAATCATAAAATACGCACTTCCTGGCATAGTTCCAAGGTTCCTTCCAGGTTAAGCTGGTGCGAGTATGAAACTGAACCCCTCCTGCTCGTTATTAAACATACATTTTTGTACCAAAACAGTATTTAATGTACGGCTGTCGTATAAATTGGAATGCTAACGTAATATGCAACAGGCAAGAGCAGGTGAAAAGAAACTAATTACTTACAACGTAAGTGAAGATTGGTATTGGATCACTAAGCACATCCTTTTGCTTTCCCAAAAAGAAAAATCACCATTGTTTTCTACTTCCGAGAGCAATATTCTGTCCATTGAGTTAAAAATCTGAGTTTCTTCAAGTACGGATATTTTGTATAATCTCATCAAGATTGTTATGAAACTATTTGTGAGTAAAAGAAACTATTATGCCCCTTGCACGTTTCTAGCCGCAAAGTCTTATTTCGTCTGCAAAGGAAGAGCTCACTGTGACTGACGCCATAGAGATTATACTTTGATTTTCCTTTGTTCTCCTATTTTGCGGAGAATCGTGACTCATTATCATACGACGCTGTGCTCCAAATGTACATTCTGAGAAATTTCTATCAAAGAACTGAAGTGCTTATCGTCTACGTTTCACTTCTGTACAAGGCTTTCTCTTCTTCACTTCTCTCTACTTCGGCCACCATCACGTATTTTGCTGCCCAAATAGCTTCAGTATCGCCTGATTTAATTCGAATGTTTCTCACTACGCCTGTTTCACTTTTGCTGATGCTCAAGTTATGACCTCTTTTCAATACACTATCCATCCCGTTCAACTACTTTTTTCGAAATGACATGCCGTCTCTAACAGAATTACAATGTCGTCAGCAAATTTCAAACGTTTTTATTCTTCTCCCTGAAATTAAACTCCATTTAGAAATTTTTTCCTTGGTTTTCCTAATTGCTTCCTCCATGTACATATTAAATAATATCGGAGATGTGCTACAACCTCGTCTCGCTGCATTCTCAACTATTGCTTCTTTTTCATGTCCATCGACTCTTAAACCGCAGACTGGTTCTGTGCAAATTGTATTTCATCCCTGCTATCTCTAGAACTTCAAACAGAGCATCTCAGTCAAGCTTTCTCAAAATGACAAATATTATAAATGTAGGTTTGTCTTTCTTGAACCTATCTTCTAAGATAAGTCGTAGGGTCAATACTGTCTCGCGTTTTTCTACATTTCTCCGAGATTCAATCTGATCTTCACTGTGGTCAGCTTCGGCTATTTTTTCCATTCTTCCGTAAATAAATGGTGTCAGTATTTTGCAGCCATGACTTATTAAATTGATGGTCCGATAGTGTTCATACCTGTCAGCACCTGCCTTCTTTGAAATTGTAATTATAACATTTTTCTTGAAGTCTGAGGGTATCTCGCCCGTCTCACACATCTTTCAGGTAGACAAGTTTTGTCATGGCTGACTCCGCCACGGATTTCAGTAGTTCTGGGTGAATGTAGTCTCTACTCTAGAGACCTTCTTTCGACTTACGTGTCTCAGTACACTGTGAAATTTTTCTCAGAGTAACATATCTCCCATCTTATCTTTACTTACATCCTCTTTATTTTCTACGATAGTGCCTTCAAGTGCCACCTTCGTGTGGCTGTTCTATATATTCCTTTCCCTTCTTTTGTTGTAAGTACTGACTTACCGTCTGAGTGCTTCATACCCATACAGCGGTTTCTCTCGCCTCGAAAGATCTCTTTTTCTTATAGGTGACATCTATCTTTCCCCTACTCATGCATGCTTTTACAACTTTGCGTTTTGAAATTTCTGCCAATGTCTTATTTTAGATCCCTGTGTTCCCTTTCGTCTGTCTTCAAATGTTGCATCTTTTAATTTTCTCCTTTCGTCAGTTAAGGGGACCACACCCTACCTATCTAACCCATGTTAATTTAGGCAAGTATTTGACCCATTTCTGAAAAAAATATTTCATTCAGGACCTTAATATTTTTACTGTATGTCACATGACGCTAATAGAGTCAACTGTGCTAAATTCTACGTTACCCATTTTGTAGTTTTTAAGAATTACTCTTTTAAATTTATTAACAAAAATATTAATTTTTTCTCCAGAAAATATTTTTTTGTGAACTTCCTAATGGGGGAATATTAATGAATGTTGTACCCCAGGTGGATTTTTATGTTATGCAGAGTCTCTGAAAATTTCATTCACTTATCTATGATAGTTTCTGATATAATGGGGCATATGTACTGAACATTTTAGTTTGCGGGAATTTGACTTTAAAGAAAAAACTTTTTGAAATTTGTTACTTACAGTTAATTAAAACTGTCCTGCTGCATATGATGGCCATTCTTTGGCCTCTAGCAGGTCTTCCAGCTTCTTTTTCACCTTCCTGGATGTTTGTCTTGCTTTCTTGGCCATATTAGATGCAGACCTGTCTACATTGGCTATCCTCATCTTATCGCAATGTTGCAGCCCGGTGATCATATTTTCACCAGGATTAATTGCCAACTTTTTCAGTACCCAACACTTTCCAATATTACCACAACTGAATGTAATAACAGCATCATGAACTCCTAGTTTCGTTATACGCATGCCTACAAATACAGTTTCAGGAAGGTGGCTCCAAATATGCTGTTCAAACATTCATTTCATGCAGACATTTCCTTTGAAGGTCAGGATGAGCCAAGTCTCTGCAAATAGTTTTAATTGCTGTAATAACAGCAGCAGGAAGAGAATGCTGGTGAGAATAAGGTTCTCCAGTTGCCTGAGTCCTATTGTATTTGCACCACGAATTTTCTCCTGATGGACACAATCCATGACATATCTTATCATCAGTAGAGGACTTATGGAAGAATATAGCTCAAACATCTCTCTGCATTGCCTCCAGATTTTCTTTATTTCTCCTAATTGCCTGCCCATATTATATCTGCAAGTTTTCTATTTCAGTTTTAGTTAACCAACCATGTCCGGTCAACAATTCTCCATCTCCCAATTTTTTTCCTCTCATATCAACAGTTTTCTCAGCCCTCTTGCCAAACGTTTTTCAACATGGCCTACACATTCTGTTTTGCTAATAATGGCATCTCCATATGGCTTAGAGTTCACCACATTGTTGTATGCCTTACTGTCACCATCGCCCAAATATTTGGTGTTCCGTACGCCTCTTGTTTCTACAGAGAGATGAAATATTTGTTGTACTCCATGAACTTTCATACAACCACTTGTTCCTCTAAAATTAGCTACACAGTTGTGTTCTTTATGTTCATTGACTTTATAACATTTGCAATATTTAGACATTATCTCCACATCTAACACTTTACCGGTGTCTACACTCGTGGCAGTCACTACTCCATTCAGAGAAGTATGTCCTCTTTTCTGCCAACTTCCATCAAGTGAAACTGCAATATCTGAACATCCATCATTTTCTTCCGCTTCTTCCCTAGCAACCAGTTTCATGCTTTCCTCACTGACCTCACATACAGCTTTCTCTCATATTGCAGTCAGTTTTTCAAATTTATTTGGTGGTTGATGTAAGTTCATCACTGAACAAAATGTTCTCCCTGCAGCCATGCCCTTGCCAATGGATCGTAAGGCATAAACTAATCTAGTATTTATTTCATAGGAGCCACTTGCATCTGCTTTCGAAGAACTCATAAATGAAATCACAGCTGAGCATTTAGTGCAAATTAAATCCAAAGCAATTTCTCCCACTGATACTCTCACAAATTTTCACACTCTGTGACTCATCACACTGTCTACATAGTATAAATTTAGAAATTACATCTGATAATATTCTCAAATTTATAATCATGTTACTGTACCCCTTGTCACTTAGTAAATTCGTTGTAACTCTCTTGAAATGGTGAGAGCTTCTTTGATGATGCACTTTTTGACGAATTACAATTAGAAACATCGTTGCCAGACGACATAACCTCTTGTACAGAAAGCTTTCTAAACTTGTTTCCTCCAAATTTTCGTTTCTTGAAAATGCCTTTACGTTTCGTCATCTTCAATAAACACAACAAAACACAGTGTAAACAAGAACTGCAAACATAAGTATAACAACTACTCGATTCACACTCGAACAAAACTAACCGCGTGTTTGAAAGCGTGTTGTTTACAAACAGCAGAAACAAAAGAATACCGACCGTTGCATTCCAAGGATAGCAAACACACTCGGGAGCAAAACAAAAAAAAAATCCTAACGTGCAGTGTAGGGGATATAAAGATCTAAAATATATGCAGAAAAGTGGGTGACAGAAACGTGGGTGACAGGAAAGTGGACGTGGCACATAGACACACGTGATAGGAAAATGCTCTTTAAATGCTCGAAAACAATCTTTTTTCAGCAAAATCCTTTTCAGAGTACTTCATCTACTTCTACATCTACATACATACTCCGCAATCCACCATACGGTGCGTGGCGGAGTGTACCTCGTACCACAACTAGCATCTTCTGTCCCTGTTCCACTCCCAAACAGAACGAGGGAAAAATGACTGCCTATATGCCTCTGTACGAGAACTAATCTCTCTTATCTTATCTTCGTGGTCTTTGCGCGAAATATAAGTTGGCAGCAGTAAAATTGTACTGCAGTCAGCCTCAAATGCTGGTTCTCTAAATTTCCTCAGTAGCGATTCACGGAAAGAACGCCTCCTTTCCTCCAGAGACTCCCACCCGTGTTCCTGAAGCATTTCCGTAACACTCGCGTGATGATCAAACCTACCAGTAACAAATCTAGCAGCCCGCCTCTGAATTGCTTCTATGTCCTCCCTCAATCCGACCTGATAAGGATCCCAAACGCTCGAGCAGTACTCAAGAATAGGTCGTATTAGTGTTTTATAAGCGGTCTCCTTTACAGATGAACCACATCTTCCAAAAATTCTACCAATGAACCGAAGACGACTACCCGCCTTCCCCACAACTGCCATTACATGCTTGTCCCACTTCATATCGCTCTGCAATGTTACGCCCAAATATTTAATCGACGTGACCGTGTCAAGCGCTACACCACTAATGGAGTATTCAAACATTACGGGATTCTTTTTCCTATTCGCCTGCATTAATTTACATTTATCTGTATTTAGAGTTAGCTGTCATTCTTTACACCAATCACAAATCCTGTCCAAGTCATCTTGTATCCTCCTACAGTCACTCAACGACGACACCTTCCCGTACACCACAGCATCATCAGCCACCAGCCGCACATTGCTATCCACCTTATCCAAAAGATCATTTATGTAGATAGAAAACAACAGTGGACCTACCACACTTCTCTGGGGCACTCCAGATGTTACCCTCACCTCCGATGAACATTGACCATCGGGACCACGTACTGGGTTCTATTACTTAAGAAGTCTTCGAGTCACTCACATATTTGGGAACCAATCCCATATACTCGTACCTTAGTTAGGAGTCTTCAGTGGGGCACCGAGTCAAACGCTTTCCGGAAGTCAAGGAATGTGGCATTCGTCTGATACCCTTCATCCATGGTTCGCAAGATATCATGTGAAAATAGAGCGAGTTGTGTTTCGCAGGAGCGATGCTTTCTAAAGCCGTGCTGATGCATGGACAGCAACTTCTCTGTCTCAAGGAAATTCATTATATTCGAGCTGAGAATATGTTCGAGAATCCTGCAACAAACCGATGTTAAGGATATTGGTCTGTAATTTTGAGGATCCGTCCTTCCACCCTTCTTATATACAGGCGTCACCTGCGCTTTTTTCCAGTCGCTCGGGACTTTACGTTGGGCAAGAGATTCGCGATAAATGCAAGCTAAGTAAGGAGCCAGTGCAGTAGAGTACTCTCTGTAAAACCGAATTGGAATCCCATCAGGACCTGGCTATTTATTTATTTTCAACCCATTCAGCTGCTTCACAACCCCAGGATTGTCTATCACTATGTCCTCCATACGGGAATCTGTACGAGACTCAAACGGCGGTATGTTTGTACGATCCTCCTGCGTGAAAGATTTCTCAAATGCTAAATTTAAAATTTCAGCTTTCGTCTTGCTATCTTCCGTTGCCACGACAGACTGATCAGTGAGTGACTGGATGAAAGCCTTCGACCCGTTTACCGATTTTACGTAAGACCAGAATTTCCTTGGGTTTTCAGTAAGATCTTTTGCTAAGGTATGACGGTGGTAGTGGTTGTGTGCTTCGCGCATCGCTCTTTTTATAGCAGCATGAATCTCTACTAACTTTTGCCTGTCCTCATTCTCCAGATCTTTCTTGTACCGCGAGTGCAACTGTCTTTGCTTCCTGAGCATTCTCCGAATTGCGCTGTTAAACCACGGTGGGTCTTTTGCTTTCGTAACCCACTTTTTCGGCACATACTTCTCCAATGCGTGATTTACAATGTGTTTAAAATTTGCTCATAATTCTTCCACGTCCATCGTACCGGAAGTAAATGAAGTCGATTCATTTACTAAGTGGGATGCTAATAACTGCTTATCTGCTCTTCCTAGTAAGAATACTCTCTTAGCCTTCTTGACCGACTTTTTAACTTTCGTAACCATAGTCGTAATGACAACATAATGATCACTAATCCCTGTCTCAACACTGACACCGTCGATGAAGTCTGGTCTGTTCGGGGCTACCACATCTAAAATATTTCCATTACGCGTTGGCTGTCGATTTAGCTACTCAAGACAGTTTTCGGATAATGTGTTCAAAAGTAATTCACACGACGGCTTGTCTGTACCACCTGTAATGAATCCACAGACATCCCAGTTTATACTAGGTAGGGTGAAGACGCCTCCGACTAATACAGCATGATCCGGGTACTTCTGCGATACAGAGTGTAGACTCCCTTTGAATGATTCTACAACTGTCACGGTGGAACCTGGTGGCCGGTAATAACACCCAACAATTAACTTTATTTTCCATATCCCTTTTAAGCGTGTCCAGATGACTTCACAATCACACTCTACTTCGACCTCAGTAGACACAATATTTTTGTCAACTGGAATGAAGACACTACCTCCTACAGTGTCTAATCTGTCTTTCCAATACAGGTTCCAACCCTCACGAAATATTTCAGAACCTCCTATTTCAGGGTTCAGCCAGGTCTCAGTCCCGAGAATAATTTGCGCGCCACACGCTTCCTGGAGGGCAGTAAATTCAGGAACTTTATTCCGAACATTCTGAAACTTTACTGCTAATATCTTGAAAGCTGAAGTGTCTTTACACTGAGCGCGTCCTGATTTCCCTGCCTGCACGTCGACTGGTGAGTGTTCATCAGGACACCTCGCTATACTTAAATAAAACCTTAATCTATCGAAATATGATGAAAACCAAAATCGATTTTTTTCGACCTGAACCCCTTAAACTGAAAATCTTCTGTGTTATCCAAAACTTTCTATTGGGTCTTGCCTATTTGCTTACTTAATCATTTGTTGCCTACATTTATTATCTCTCTCAAAGCCATCTGTTAGTTGGCTATTACATTCGTTTCCCTGTTTCAATCAATCGTTGCATAATACGCCCATTGAAACTCTCAACAACCTATGGTTGTTTCCTTAATTTCATACCTTTTCGTAATTTCTTCAGATTTAGTATTCAGTTCATAAATTATAAGCTGAGCCTAAACCTGCTCCTAGAAAAGTTTCAAAATCTTCGTCTCCCATTACACACTGGCCCTTAAGATAGCAGTTATAACGTTTGGCATTGATCGATAGAGTTATTGGATATCGTCCTGAGAAGTATCGTGCCAATTCCTGTGCGACTGGCGCATTAGATCGTCAAAATCCCGATCTGGCTGGAGGGCGTTGCCCCTAATGCTCGAGACGTTCTCAGCTGGAGAGAAATTCGGCGACCTCGCTGGCCAACGCAGGGTTTGGCAAGCACGAAGATAAGCAGGAGAAACTCTCGCCATGTGCGGCTGGGCTACCTTGCCGAAATGTAAGCCCAGGATGGCTTGCCATCAAAGACAACAAAAAGGGGGCGTTTTATGTCGTCGATGTACCGCTACGCTGTAAGAATGTCGCAGATGAAAACCGAAGGGCCCTGCTATAAAATGAAAAGGCACCCTAGATCATCACTGCTGGTTGTCGGCCCGTATGGTCGGCGACTTTCGGTTTATATCCCACTGTTGTCCAGGGCGTCTCCAGAAAAGTCTTTGCTGGTCACTGGGGCTCAGTTCGAAACAGGACTCGTCACTGAAGCTAATTCTACTCCAGTCAATGAGACTCAAAGTCGAAGACGAGTCTAGAGGCGCCTCAGACAGCGGTGGGTGACCCGGCTGCCACACACCATAAGATCCGACAACGAGGAGTGGCGGTCTGGGGGATGCTATTTCTTGTCATAGCAGGACCTCTTTGTTTGTCATCCCCGGTAACCTTACAGCACAGACGTACGTCGAGGACAGACTACGTCCTCTTTTGTTGGTCTTCATAGCAGGCCACCCTCGGTTTACATTTCAGCCAGATAACCCGGCTCAACATGACGCGCTTCACGAAGCCTACTTTGGGCAGCAGTGTCGCAGGTTGACGATCTAACGCGCCAGTTGTACAGAATTTGGCTCGACATCCGTCAGGAGGGCATCCAACAACTCTTTCAATCAGCGTGCATAATTTGTGAAGCTCTTTCTCCTGAATAAATCGCCCAGTTTTTCTGAAATTTTAAGCACTTGTATGTACATGCGTACCACATCTACCGGTTTCCCTCCCATTCAGGTAATTGCTTCGTGGTGCGTCGTTGTTTCTCTTTTTTATCTTAGAGTGTATAATCTACCTGAACCCTTGGGATGTCTCCATGTTTTTTCATCGTACACGACCTTCTAAAGCGTAGGACTCCCTTTTGTGAGCCAATGTTTCGAATCTACAACTAGATTTGAGTTTTTCCTAAATAACTTAATGTGAATGCCGGGATTGTTCCTGCCCAAACCGAGCTCGTGGTCCGTCTTTAAAGACATCCTTATCAATAACGGGATGTTCCTTTCGGTTGATACATAGCAAAAATAATAACAGGTTAGTTGAAGAATCACAGCAACACAGCAGTGCATGGCACATGTGTATTGTACCAAACAAAAAATATTGAATTAGTGCGTGAACGATAACATGGTGTTGACGAGTCACTGGACATACATAAAGCCTAGGCAGGAGCGCTTCGAGAACATTTTTCCACACAAATGGCATATCATGTGGCACTTCCTCCTTCTCCTCCCTCCCAAAACAAGTTCACTTTTTCATATTTGTTTACTAACAATCACTAATACAATTGTGGATGAGACGCTCTACGCTGAAGAAACTGCAACAAAAAAACATTCCGGAAACATTGGCGACAAACGTAAAATCCATGCTATGACGTAAACTAAATAAGATATTATGAAATGATTCACAGAACATAATATTTTCGAACCAAACAACAGACAAGTAACAATGTTTTAGAATGTGCATAAGCATGCTTTTTTTGCATGTCTTAGAATTAAAGAACCCAATGACGAGGCGATATGGTCACTAAAACCAGTTTGGAAATAAGTAAATAAAAAAACGTAAGTTTCAATGGATTAGCAACAACAGCCAACAAGATGCAATCCATTGAAGCGCTTCCATCCACAGTTCCTGAAGCTCAACCACATTCAAAATCTTAAAATTTCTGCTTGCCGAGGTATACGAAGATGCATCTAAATATGTGGACATCAAATTCAAAATCTTAAAAGCAAAAGTGTTTTCTATCAAGACGGATCGACAATCCCGTATTGTTGTTTTTATGCAAATACGGACCAATGGAAGAGTTTCAAGATCAAATTGATTATTAGTTCGTTTTTGGGGCTCTTGCTAAGGCTTTTAGAAGTAAATCAAAATCAAATCTCACTGGAAACACATTGTTTCCGCTACTAACCATGATACATCCCGTCTACAAAGTTTGCACTAGGGGCGTCTCTGGCGCCCTTCTCCACTTGGCATCCCAAACGGCTGCTTGTGTCCCTTGGGACCTAAACCGGCTCTGAGAGCAGGAGACACAAAAGTAGGTGTTAAATTATACATCAGTATTTATAAATATTGTGAATACTAAGATAACCTAAAACCACTGCCAAGAAACATTACATACCTCAAAAACGAAGCTAAAATATTTATAGTTAAGCAGATAATTTGTAATGTGATAACATTACGCACATTTGCATATCTGATATTGCCTATTACTGCTAACGACACTTTTTAAATGATTGTATACCGTAGAAAGCGTGTGTTACCCACTACTTGTGTGAATAACATTTGAATTTATTGTAATTACACTACAAAGAAAATTTTATGAAGGAATTACGAAATTATATCTGAATTATGTAGTTACTGCAGTTCTCTATAAACAGGGGAAGAAATACCACCGTACTTCGAACGTGGTCGTCTACAAGGGCGTAGGAAAAGTACTAAGGTCCTGCAGTTGAGCTTTTGAGCGCACAGGGAGAACATCGTGAATTACGGTTTAGCCACTGTCGAAGCCAGACAACTTGAAACGGTTGCAGTGATAAGAAGTAGTGAAGATCAGACTAGGAAGATTAACTTGCCTCGTTTGGCAAATATGGGTACAAACATGCCATACCAAAATTCGCTCCTCAATTGGAGAAGAAAGGCGAATTTTAATGTGGTGAGTATTTTACGAGCCTTGTTGTGATGGGGCAACGTTATCTGTGGACTATCTGAGGAAATAGAAAGTTGCTGACTGGAAGCTGTATACCATTTTTCAACCGTAATAAAGCAAGTCAATCATCGCTTCATTTGTTTTGTAAAGAGCGGCCAGATTTATTCCTTTTCGCTTCTGGCGTTTGAAAAGCATAGAACATGTGATTATTAGAATCTTAAAAGTGTTCCTGCAACCATATAGAACTGAGTTTTTTACATAATCCCAAAGAAAGAGCATTCTGTTTGGTAATAATTTCATTTGCAGCTATAATTGCGATGCCTTGTCTAATCTATTATTTTTCTCGTAATGCTTTTACTTGCATAATTTTATTGTGGCAATGGCTCAGCTTTGATAATTCATTTACGATTAAGCCGCGAGAACCGAAGACTACATTATTATTCTCATGAATGCCTAAGTAAAAGAAATGCTCCTATATGTTGCTACTTCACTAAAGATTATGATAGAATCTTTCATCCGATTCAGTCATTGAAGAAATACCTGATGTCTAATTCAGTTTGCTAATCACGTCTCGTAATGTTTTAAAGATAAGGAGCTACTGTTTGCTTCACCACTTGCGCCTGTACTAAACAGAAAACTGAAACGACAGAAAATACAAATCATAGATTCTTTAAAGCATAAACTAAATAATTGTGCTATAAAATTTGTAGCTACAGTCAGTATTTGCTATGGTCAGTTGTGACGCCAAAATTTCAGACACAGTTTTATGTGGAGTGTACCACAAACGAAATTTTTTATCGTAGCTCAGGTCCAACGACGTTTACGCATGATCGTTCACCGTGTTTTGTGGAATTATATTTTTATGTCATTGGCATTGCTGTTTGACTGAATGAACAATCAAATCAGTCGTGCAATAATAATAACAACAATGTAATGCATGAAATTGCTATTGAATTGAAACGCGTTAATCGTTGCGTGCGTTATTTCACTGCAATGAAAGATTACTGTACAAGAGTCGAAAACCAAAATAGAGAGATTTGTATGGTTATACAGTTTACAAAAATTTGCATCTCTGGCACTACAATGACGCAGTTCAAACGCGTGTGGCCTCTATTTTTATCACAGTTGATAGTGACTCACTATTTGAAAGAAATATAGTGTCTTTTTTTAAGAAACTTTGGTACAGTCAAAAACATCCCGGTTTTAGATTCGTCACTGGATCCTTTATCATATCCATTACTATTTCCTAATAGAGTACTGTGTGACATATAAATCTGTTGCATAATGCACTACTACGAGACAGCCAGAAATGAAGCTACTATGTCGCAAAATGCATGCGCCGCCTTGCATTTAGCGCATAGTGTTCAAGTAAGAACTAAGAACCTGAATACGAATAAATTCCAGTTAATTATACAAAAAAATGACTTGCATTAGTTTATAAACACAAGTGGTCAAATTTCGACTACAGATGATACTAGTTTAATCTAAAATTATTTACTCACGAAAAACATTGTTTGGAAATGCATTCTGGAAGCAATTACGTTGAGCTTCAGGCTATCTCGTTAGATGACGATGTATCATGGTTCTACCTCGTGTGTTACTTTATTAACAAGTATTTGCGTTATTAAGTACAAAAAAACCTCATTTTTATCACTGTAAAATACTCAGAATATATTATATTTTAAACTTGACGCTTTCACACGTATGTTCTCCGTTTCTAAATTTCCATGTTCGCTGCTTGTAGTCCGATATATTACATGTCGTCCGTATCTTGAAAATGACCTGTAGGCCCGAAACTGGTCAACCGTGCGAAACACAAAGAATTAACCATTCGTTAATAAAGTAACAGCCGAGGTGGAACAGTGACATTGTGTTTTAACAAATTCACGACTATGGAACTCTATATGTCTTTAAATTGTTGCTTTCCACCGATAATTTAACATTAACATCATGGTATAAGTGCTCGTTCAGTTGGACAGTGCCTTAGTTTCAACTATACGAATAATTAACTTAAGGAAAAAAGTATTTCGTAAGTGTTTAGATTACATCAGATCAAATTAGACAATTTGAAGTAAGCTTAAACCAAAGACAAGTCATGATAGAACTATGAGATATTAAAAATAAAACCTTTAGGCTGTTTGAAATTATTTCTTGTATTTCTTTGTAGGCAACTTGTGATGTCTAAACAATTAGGTGAAGCATATTTGGTTATAAACAATGATAAAAATTCAGATGCAAAAGAGATTTATTGTATGTCTTTCTTAATATTTGAGAGTATTGATGAGAGTACGATAGTACGACGAAGCACATTGTCTGAAAATTTGTACATAGGGTTTATAAGACTTTCAAAATATAATTTTTACTGAGGGTCAACTCTGTATGTGGACTATGTGTGGCTGTTGCATACGCTGACTAGCTAGGATCTGAAGCTACACGAAAACGACACTGCTGCCTTCAGCATCCAAATGAATATGTTGAACATTCAAAAAGATTTCTCTAACCCATCTCCTTCGTTTTAATACAGCTATTGTTGATGCCTCTTCATTTAGGAAGAAATATTGAATTCTACATATACAACAACACTCCGCAAGACACTTTATGGTGCGAAGATGTGAGTACTTCTGGTACCAACATCTTTTTTTCCCTTTCCTGACCCATTTGCAAATAGCACGTGGATAGAACGGTTGCCGATAAACCTCCGTACGAGCTCCGATTTCTCTGATTTTCTCGTCATGGTCATTTTGAGAGATGTGTGTGGGAGGAAGTAATACGTTGACCGACTCTTCTTGGAAAGTACTGTCTCAGTGATGGACGACCCCTATTTTGTAACATATAGCACCGACTACACGACCCCGTGACGAAAAGTGAAGCATATCGTTGGCTCCTCTCTGCCTCTTCTAGTAAATGAACATGACGCGGGTCCAGACAGATGAAAAACACTCAAGAAACGGTGGAACAAGTGTTTTAAATGGCACTTTTTGATGATTGAATTACATTTCATTAAGAGTCTGCTAATGAATCTCAGCATGGCATCTGCTTTTTCTACAGTCTGTTTCATGTGGACGTTCCAGGTAAGGTCTCTCCAGACAGTTATTCGTAGGTATTTTAGGGCAGTTATTGTTTCCAGTAATCTGTCACTATTTGTGTAATCTAACATAAGTTTTTTCCCTTTATTGTTATTTCATCCGCCCCTCGCCACATGTGGGCAGCGGAGAGGGGCCGAGCTGTCAGCAATGCAGTCAACCCGCTCTTCAACCAGTTGGACAAGTAAAATCAAAAAAGATGGAAAAATGCTAATATAAATGTGAGATGTTTACATGGATTTAAAACATTTTGAATGGTGAAAAATTAATGGAAGTA
Organism: Schistocerca piceifrons; assembly: GCF_021461385.2. Lineage (NCBI taxonomy): Eukaryota > Metazoa > Arthropoda > Insecta > Orthoptera > Acrididae > Schistocerca > Schistocerca piceifrons. Next base: position 578,811,134 of record NC_060140.1, on the reverse strand, counting down.
TTTATACGTATGTATACGAAACAAGGCGGTCTTCACATTTAAATTAAAAGCAGTAATAATAAAATGGTCAAACCGAAAACAACAGAGGTACATTTAAAACTTTTAAAATGCGTTTTAAGAAACACTGTTCTTAAAAAGAAGCACTGCAATGTCACTAGAGCTGGAAGGACCTGCATATGATTTGGCGAGGAGGAAATAAGGATGCAGGACTGGTGCGTGGTATCGATGGGGCAGGAGTAGTTGGGAAACGAGAATGGGAGGTGGAGCATAGGCAGGCCAAAATTTGAAGAGGTAAACGGGGCGTTGGAGTAGGGAAATACGGGAGGGGGGGGGGGGAGGGCGATAGAGCCTTGATGAGGTGATATGGATCGGGTGGATATAAGTTGGCAGGATGGGTAAATTTCAGGACAAAGTTCATGATCTGAGAGAGGGAGACGGTTAAAATTTCTTTGGGAGAGTATGAGGAGGGTTTGGAGGTGTAAGATTGGTGGAATGTAGTAGTAAAGGCGAAGCAGTATATGGGGATCGGAAAGTACAAGGGAACTATTGGAGTATTAAAGATAATTTTGCGGATGGTATAGATTGTTTGGAGAAGTTCAATACCGCAAGGAGAGACGTGGAGGTGATGAGTTGGTAATGGATCTTTGTGGGAGACGCTAAATGGATGTGAAAAGCGAGGTGGAATGCATGGCGTTCCAGGATCTAGAGGGACTTACAGAACACATGTGCCGCAGAGATCCATGCAACCTTAGCATAACAAATGATGCGTCAGATCAAGGTTTTGTAGGTATGGAGGACAGTGGAAGGGTGCCATCCCCAAGTTCGGCCAGTTAATAGTTTAAGTCTATTGTGGTCTTTCTGTTGGAAGTTTAGAAGCTGAGATTTCTACGTTAGTTACCTGTCTATGGCTAGTCCAAGATACTTCAGTGCAAGCGAACAAGATAATATGATGGAAAGACACATGTATTTGCATGAGTGTTTATTGAATTTCCAATGTTATCTGGATATTTGGTAATTTTTATTATCAGAAGAAATATGACATTTATAATTATGGACATGTAAACGACCAAACGCGTAAAGTTTTCCTAAAAATATATGCCTGTCTTGATGGCCGAAATGCCTTATACCTGCAGTCGAGTAAGGTACCGGGAACAGCTTCGAACTTGGATGCTTTGACCTGCAGACACAGCTTTCAAGATTGAGGGACAAGCTTGGAAATCCCAAGACAAACATCGATACACAAAGGTGTAAATAAGTTAAAATAAGCCAGAATAGGAAGGTACATTACAAATTACAGGATGATACTTACGACACTTTTCATACAGACACGGGAAACATAAATCAAAACGGCGTCTACTAAAGCGAATGAATGCAGTTTTTCCTCATGCACAAGGAATCTTCAGAGTTTCTAAGGAAAAGACAAAGCTCGTTGTCATTCTGAAAAAATTTTCTTTCTTCTGACAGTTTGGATGCAGACAATGCGTAACGCAACATTTTCGTAGATATCGGTGCCAAAAATTGGCGATGCACGATTCAGTATATTTTAATCGCATCCTAACGAGAAGCAATTTCTCGTTCGCTGTCAATCAAATATGAAGAACTCTGCAGGCACTAGACAAAGTTTTTAACTTGCCCGTAGAAGTAAAAGTCGCGTAATATTTGTTGAAATAATAACAAAATCGCAAACAACCAAATAACATTGGAAATTCCATAAACGTTCATGCAAATATAGGCGTATTTTGATAATATTGCCTTTCAAATGTAATATGTGTGAAATAATATAACGGCTGATGAAAACAATATACATTAAAGAAAACATGAGTGGGACTCGATCCACTAATCCACCGGGTATGGAGCTTGAACGCCAACCACGTGACAGCCGCGAACACGTGCTCAGGGTCGCAAAGTACCGGCAGTTCATTGACGCGTAGAACTTCTCTTGCGATTTTCTCTAAATGGCTTAAGTAGTACATCTTATTGGTTGCACATCATCTACACATCTACATCTACATTTATACTCAGCAAGCCACCCAACGGTGTGTGGCGGAGGGCACTTTACGTGCCACTGTCATTATCTCCCTTTCCTGATCCAGTCGCGTCTGGTTCGCGGGAGGAACGACCGTCGGAAAGCCTCCGTGCGCGCTCGAATCTCTCTAATTTTATATTCATGATCTCCTCGGGAGGTATAAGCAGGGGGAAGCAATATATTCGATACCTCATCCAGAAACGAACCCTCTCGAAACCTGGACAGCAAGCTACATCGCGATGCAGAGCGCCTCTCTTGCAGAGTCTGCCACTTGAGTTTGCTAAACATCTCCGTAACGCTATTACGGTTACCAAACAACCCTGTGACGAAACGCGCCGCTCTTCTTTGGATCTTCTCTATCTCCTCTGTCAACCCGACCTGGTACGGATCCCACAGTGATGAGCAATTCTCAAGTATAGTCGAACGAGTGTTTAGTAAGCCACCTCCTTTGTTGATGGACTACATTTTGTAAGGACTCTCCCAATGAATCTCAACCTGGCACCCGCCTTACCAACAATTAATTTTATATGATCATTCCACTTCAAATCGTTCCGCACGCATACTCCCAGATGCTTTACAGAAGTAACTGCTACCAGTTCAAATGACTCTGAGAACTATGGGACTTAACATCTATGGTCATCAGTCCCCTAGAACTTAGAATTACTTAAACCTAACTAACCTAAGGACATCACACAACAGCCAGTCATCACGAAGCAGAGAAAATCCCTGACCCAGCCGGGAATCGAACCCGGGAACCCGGGCGCGGGAAGCGAGAACGCTTCCGTACGACCACGAGCTGCGGACAACTGCTACCAGTGTTTGTTCCGCCATCATATAATCATACAATAAAGGATCCTTCTTTCTATGTATTCGCAATAAATTACATTTGTCTATGTTAAGGGTCAGTTGCCACTCCCTGCACCAAGTGCCTATCCCCTGCAGATCTTCCTGCATTTCGCTGCAATTTTCTAATGTTGTCCTAATGGGCTACGAAAAGTGTACAAAGTTTGAAAAACCGTGATGCGAACGTTGTGGCCTCCGCTTGTGAGCTCTCTTTACGAATGATAATTTTCGCGCACTAATGATCGCGAACTGTGTTCTTGACAAGAAAAAAAAGAACTCTAACGCTAAACGGCGAGTTTCGCCGTGAATAAAGAAGCGCAGGTTGTACCGGCGTCAGCGCTGGGTCGGCGAGCGTCAGCATTCCGCGCGATGTGGGTCGTCGGGCGGGCGCGCGCCGCCGTCTAGAGGCGCGGTGCGACCACCCCCGCCGTCACTCGCCGCCGCGACGCCGGCCAGGACACGGCGACCGCCCAACCAACCGCTGGCTCCAGCCAACACGCACAGGTGAGCAGTGTTCCTTTCTCCGTCACTGTGTTCTCATCGGGTCTGGTGGACACCGGAGCGAACGCAAGCGAACGAGCACCAGCGAACCAGAATTGCCTCTGGTGTAAACACGGTGGGCGAGAGCGGGCGAACATCACTCAGTCGCGTTCGGTTCGCATTCGCAGGCGTTCGCTTGCCTTCCGCTTGATGTCGGTGTTCCGCATGTGTGCTAGCACTGCAGAGAGCATTCGCCTGCTGTTTTCTGTTCCAACTAATTTTATTGTTGACAACTTGATGCGAGTTGCTTGAGAGATGCAGTAATTAGAAGATAACATTGTTTGTTTGAACGGCTCAACATTCAACAGCACAAAATGCCAAACGAAATGAAGTATTATTAACAGAAAACAGCCGAAGCGCTCATAAATACAACTGAGAACGTAAGATAGACGATAAATTCATTAGATGATTCGATCAGGAGGGAACGGAGTGTATAAGCACAAGTTTTGTACTGTTGGTTTTTTTTTTTAAAAAAAAAAAAAAAAAAGACCAATACAATAAAGTAAACGAATATATCTCTATTACGCCGATTAAAGGTAAAAATATATGAAAGATCTCATCAAAAAATGGTTCAAATGGCTCTGAGCACTATGGGACTTAACTGCTGTGGTCATCAGTCCCCTAGAACTTAGAACCAATTAAACCTAACTAACCTAAGGACATCACACACGTCCATGCTCGAGGCAGGATTCGAACCTGCGACCGTAGCGGTCTCGCGGTTCCAGACTGAAGCGCCGAGAACCGCTCGGCCACGCCGGTCGGAGTGGCCAGGCGGTTCTAGGCGCTACAGTCTGGAGCTGAGCGACCGCTACGGTCGCAGGTTCGAATCCTGCCGCGGGCATGGATGTGTGTGATGTCCTTAGGTTAGTTAGGTTTAATTAGTTCTAAGTTCTAGGGGACTGATGACCACAGCAGTTAAGTCCCATAATGCTCAGAGCCATTTGAACCATTTTTTGATGAGATCTTTCATATATTTTTACCTTTAATCGGCCATAATCACGTCGTAAACCGTTTCGTATGAATCGTCTGAGTACAAACGACAGCTCCGACAATGCACTGCCCTTTTATACCTTGCGTGTGCGATACTATCACCATTTGTACCTGTCCATATAGCTATCCCATGGTTTTTGTCACCTCAGTGTATTTTGTCTAATTGATAACATCACAGTAGGAATTTCCAGCATATCTCACGGTTCCTATCTGTAGCCTTGTCTTTCATTCATACTTCATGCAGTCTTCCTCTCTACTCTCTTCTAATCAATGTTGCAATACTAGGATGTCGAATCACTGTCACAGCTTCTACAGTCATTAAACTCTTCTTCGGTTGAGTGCACGTTTACGTCTTTCTTTCTTGCAATGCTGAGCTGAATGAAGTGGAACCTCGCAGTTCGGAAGATGTCTCCATCATACGCAGCTTTCCTTTGTTTAATGGTTGTTATGAATTCAGCATTTTTGCCAGTGCAGAGAAGTAATTGGTCATCGCTCACGCGATCTGCACATGGTTCTTTAGCGTGCGGCGGTATATGCAAATTTCAAACACACTCAGTCTATTTACGGACAATGTTTTAATTGTTCAGGATACCGCACAGAAGTACCAATAACACAAGGCTCGACAATGAGTCGTTAATTGAAGGTTACTTGTAAGATGTTTGAGTTTTTGAAATGCGTCTCTAATGACCTCGGTGTCGATGCGACGCTTTACTCTAAATCTCACGTTCTTAGAGTTTGTGGAGTTGGGTCAGTACCTATGTAGATGAGAAGCGTAAAGCGGTCTGTAATCACAATCCGGCTGACTGTCACATCACAGTGTCGCTATATTGAGAACAACCATACAGCTCATTATTTATAGATGTCAATTGCCTCTCATAAGATATCTTCATTTGTCGTGATGACCTGCCCTTTGCTACTTTGTTACCTCTAGAATCCATTTCGTAACAGTTCGATCTCAGGTGCTGGGAGAATTTCGTACTCAGCTTAACACTGTAGGTAAAATACACACATAAGCATTACCAACCTGGCAGACAAAGAGGGTCCGACCACAAGATTCAGTCCACACTGCACTCCGGATCGTGTTTCACACACTCTTACTCAACAGTTTGGTGGAAACAAAAGCATCATACGACGCATGTCACTCTTTTGCATAATTCGCTTAAACAAGGTATCAGAACGAAGTAAGTGGCCATTGAACTTAAATTACAGGCAATTGTAAACACTTGTAATATTTTGAGGAAAGAAGTTATTTTGGTTTTTTAGCCCTATAAATCGCACATAATGAAAGAAATCTTTTCTGTATCGTGGCTCAGATCTACAGTTGTTTTACTACAAAATAAGATATATAAACTCCTCTCCAAAACGATATTTATCCCGATATATATTACCTCTCTGTTTTTAAGATGAAGGACGCCGTAGTCCAACACCTACATTAATTTTTCTCGTGGCAACTGACACTTTCTCATTGACTCCTCTTGCTCAGCTATTCAAGCGATCTATCAAATCCAAGTTCTTCTTTTTTTCTTATTATAACGCTGTGTTAAACATCTCGTAAGCTCTTCAGTGTGCTCTTTTTATCTCTCAACTCACTTATTTGTTTTTAAAGGAGTATTGCCACCGGCATTAACATTAGTATCTCCGCTTCTCATCTCAGAAATTGTGGTTACTCTTTTCTGTTGGAAACTTCAGTTTTTATAAAGGCATCACGTTAAATATCTGTTAGTTAGCCGTTTAACTTCACTGCATTTCCTTTTGGTTTAACCGGTCAAAATTCTATTTACTTTTTTCTCTATTGTATAAAGTTTCATATTCTGCAATAGTTTACTTACTGACTGTTTTTCAATACTGTTTTTCATTCGCAATCTCCCTTCCACCGTATTTATTGACCGATGTCTCAATGGATTAAACTGCATATTTTCAAAACAAATGTTCTACAGGAAAACCTCGCAAGTGGGCAAGAGATATGTTGAATTCAGTCATGGTACGGACACTGTTGACGTCATTCAATAACGCCTGTCTCTTCAGTGCAAGATTGACAATAAACGAAACAGTATGCAACGATTCTTCAAAACCACCCAACCCTGTTAGATAATCCTTGAGACAGAACAAGCATTCCAGACACTGGGTGCAGGACATACGAGGCTACTGGTGCTAGTTCAAAAAGACAACTGATATAACCATCCTGAAATACCGGAGATAGAGGAACAGAAAAAATAACGTGAAGCACACCTACAAATATTGTCCCAAAACGTCACTTGTAAGCAGGAGACTGCTCAAGCAGCCGCATGTGTAAAACGTTATTAATTTTCAGTATCTCAACAATGATATTTACTGAAATTTGTGGGTAGGCAAGTCAGTGGTGGAACAGAATTGGTCTGTCACAGTGCCAATTAAGCGTCCAAAAGTCATCAGATTTTGTGAACTTATTTTGAAACAATGGCAGGTATTCGAATATCATAGTATCCTCTTGAACCGATCCTTACCTCTTATCGTCACCTCTATGAATGGATAGCAGTCTGCAGTGAGTGTTCCAAACAGCACTACAAAGCAGAATACGAAAACAGGCTACCTGCAGTCATGTTGCCGAAAGTGGCCTCTCCGCACGTAGTTTCGTGGTGTCACAACGCTTGGTGCCTGAAGACAACATCTACGGGAACGTTACGGACGACGACACACGCCGAATAGAACCATGTTATGTTCTCTAACAAGATGTGATTAATTTGGATCTAGAGGCTACAGCACGCGAAACAACATATATTTGAGCGCGTAACACTCCTAGGATCACGGTAGCGCACTGACAGTATGCGCATAATTGGTGCCGCGTCATTTGTGGACTCTACTGTCACCTGAAGCTCTTCTTGGACTTCTCGAACAAATCGAAATCTGATCAGCTGACATTTTGTATACCGGTGCCGTTGACGATCGTTTCCCATTTGTGGTGTTGGTCGCCAATCAGAGTGTTAAAGAAATCATTCGTATACTGTGGATGGCTTGGTACACAAAACATATCTGGGAACTGGTTCCGATGATGTACTACAACCAAGTCAGCAATCCCACTGCTGTCCTACGTCAGGTGCTTGTTCTCGAGGAGTCAGTAAAAGTCCCGAACATATGGAAACTGTCGCCACCACATGTCATTCTTTTGCTAATCAAATAGCGGCGATGAAAATTTCTGATACCTCCAGAAGTTGACTCCTGGTCTGTCACTGCCGCGTTAACATCCATTACCGAAGAATTTACGACAGCATTTCGTATTACCTACAAAGTATAATAGGTTACACAGCTACCAATCAAAATTTAATTTAATTTTTAATTTTTTTTTTTTTTTTTTTTTTTTGTTAAGTTCTATGGGACCAAACTCCTGAGGTCATCGGTCCCTAAGCTTACGCAATATTTAATCTAACTTAAACTAACTTTCGCTAAAGACAGCACACACACCCATGCCCGGGGGAGGACTCGAACCTCCGACGGGGGCCAGCCGCGCGAACCGTGATAAGGCGCCTCAGACAGCACGCCTATCCCGCGCGGCACCAATCAAAAAATTCTGTCAGTATGTGTAAAGCATGTCGCCAGAAAAATGCAACAGAATATTTAGGAGACCGACAGCAAAAGAAGGTCTGCAGATCCTACAGGAAATATGTCGTGCAGTCCCAACAGGGCAGCCGATGACAGTAGTCCGCTTCTTACAAGTCTTAAACTAGCTCGTGATCTTCGCTGAGATAACTAACTTCCGTCACAAATCAGCGACGCGTAATGAGCAAATAATATGTTTAACATCTTCGCTGCCACTGTAATTGGCCTTGCGTTGCCACGTAACCAATTTTTTTTAATAGAATCTCAAACTGTATTGCTAAAAGTAATATAAAATGTATTTATTTTATAAGTAAAAGATAAAATTTTCTCTCGTGGACAAATTTTTTTTGTTTTTTTTTTTTTTTTTTTTTGTTTTTTGGGCGCACTAAGGCGTCAGTGGAATATCAGGCCACATTCTGTAGCGGGTGGCCATGGACGCGCTAGTGCGTCTTACTTTTCCTGAAAATTGTGACAGTTTAGACTACTGCATTTTTATCTTATATTTAAAAATAAAACTAAATATCCTACTGACAAACGACACGTTTATTGAATAAAAAATATAGTAGAAACATCATTCAAAAACAAACACAAGATCTTGAAGAACCTTCTGAAATACAATGTATATCAAATCTCAGAAATGATACAATCACGAACTTTACCGATTACACTCACACAAATAAAATAAATACAAAGTTCAAGAATAGTACCTACACGTAATTGTCGAAAAATGAAAGATCAATGAAAGTGCTATCTGCCAAATCAAACAATACCCTGCTTTATTTGGGCAATATGGGCACTCGTAAATCGTGTCTTTTCGTTGTCCTCGGCTGGCGCATGATCTCTACTTTTTCTCGGTGTTTTTGATTTTAGAGTTGATTCTCGTTTCACCACAACATGCTGGGGATTTCTGACTGGCCGTTCTACCTGTTTTGTGGCAATAGTGCTCTTATAAAAAACAGTCTGAATTAAATGTAAATAATGAGTTGATTAGAGATACGGTACCTCCAAAATTGCAGACACCTTCAACAACTTTTTCCTTTCAGTAGCAGGCAACTTAAGTTTGCGTAGTTCCTCAGAAGACAGCTTAAAATATTTTTAAAAATGCATTTCCGCAGAAATTTGACAAAATTCAACTATATCCTACCTCACTGAAAGAGACTTCTAATATTATTCGCCCTCTTAAAACCAAATCTTCCAGTGGTTATGATGAAATCACCTCTACCATAATTAAATGTTGCTCCTCAGAACTTTGTGAGATACTGAGTCACTTATGTAATGAATCACTCCACAGTGGTACTTTTCCAGATAGGCTTAAATTTGCTATTGTCAAACGATTACACAAGAAAGGAGACAAATCATCAGTGGAAAACTTCTGTACCATTTCATTATTGGCAATATTTTCAAAAGTGTTTGAAAGATTTATGTACAATAGACTTTATAAACACTTAGTACAGAAAAATATTCTCATTCGCAATCAGATTGGATTTCGGAAAGGATTGTCAACTGATCAAGCTATATTCACTATTACAGATTATATATTGGAATCAATAAATCAAAAGTTATTAGCACTTGGAATATTCTGTGATCTGGCTAAAGCTTCTCATTGTGTTAAGCATGCTATCCTTACACAAAAGTTAAAATATTATGGGATAACAGGAGCAGCAGGATCGTGGTTCTCATCCTATCTTTTTAATAGAAAACAGTGTGCGTCTGTATCAGGTTTACCACATAACAATAGTCATTCAAAATATGAAACCATCAGACAAGGGGTGCCCCAGGGCTCTATTTTAGGTCCCTTGTTGTTCCTATTATATATTATGACCTTCCATATGCAGTGTCACAAAATGCAAATTTTGTCTTATTTGCAGATGATACAATTACTGGTATAAAAATCAGTATCTGTGATCTCATTGAGCAATCAGCTAATGAAATACTTGTAAGTATCAATGGGTGGTTCACAGCAAATGGAGTGTCACTGAATTTTAACGCGACCCAGTACATACAGTTTAGTACCTCACAAAGAATACCTGCCCCTACAAGTATGTTGTTGTTGTGATCTTCAGTCCTGAGACTGGTTTGATGTAGCTCTCCATGCTACCCTATCCTGTGCAAGCTTCTTCATCTCCCAGTACTTACTGCAACCTACATCCTTCTGAATCTGCTTAGTGTATTCATCTCTTGGTCTCCCTCTACGATTTTTTACCCTCCACACTGCCCTCCAATGCTAAATTTGTGATCCCTTGATGTCTCAGAACATGTCCTACCAACCGGTCCCTTCTTCTTGTCAAGTTGTGCCACAAATAAGTATATAATAATAAGTATATAATATATATAAGTATAATGTATTCAAACAATGAAATTAAAGCTGTAGACAACGTCAAATTTTTAGGGCTACAAATTGACCTCCACCTAAATTGGAAAACTCACACTCCAGACTTAATGAAACGCTTTAGTTCAGCTACATTTGCAGTACGCATGATAGCAGAAACAGGTGAAATGAAGAAGTTAGTTTATTCGTCCTTCTTCCATTCACTAATGAGTTATGGAGTCATCTTTTGGAAAAACTCCTCTCAGAAAGAGAACATTTTCAAAATTCAGAATTATATCTGGTGTCAGTCTTAGATCATCATGCAGAGACCTCTTTAAGAAACTTGGTATTCTAAGTACTACTTCTCAGTACACTCCTCTTTTTAGACAAAATAGTGCAAAACATGATTATAATACCAGAACCAAAAACAAATCTGTATAAGGACTATAAAAGCTTGACATTAGTACAAAAAGGAGTCAAATACATGGGTACTCATATATTCAGTAACTTACCAGAGCATATCAAAGGTCTTGTAAGTGATGAAGATCGGTTTCAGAGTGAATTAAAGAACTTCCTGTTGGTCAGCTCCTTCTACTCCATGGATGAATATCTTCACAAGGATTGTAACTCATAAGTCTGTCTGCATTAGAATTGTACAATAACCATGTATCTGAGCAAAAAAAAAAACTTTGACTCTTTCCACTTTCGAGAGACTCCTCTCCAAGGTATCCATGAAAAACGATAAATGTAATGTAATGTATCCAGCAGATGGACGCGTACGGGTATGGACACAATCTCATGAAACCGCAGCAGGGGACTACTCAAACTGGAGGAAGCTCTGTAATGATGTGGGGCGTGTGCAGTTGGAGTGATATGGGACCCCCTTATACACCTACATACGACTCTGACAGGTGACACGTACGTAAGCATCCTGTCTGATCACTTGCATCCATTCATGCCCATTGTGCATTCCGACGGATTTGGGCAATTCCAACAGGAAAATGCGACACTCCACACATCCAGAATTGCTACAGAGAGGCTCCAGGAACACTCTTCTGAGCCAGGAGCACTCTTCTTAGTTGAAGCACTTCCACTGGCCACCAAACTCCCCACACATGAACATTACAGAGCATATCAGGGATGCCTTGCAACTTGTTGTCCATAAAAGATCTCTACCTCCTCGCACTCATACGAATTTATGGGCAGCCGTTCAGCATTCACGATGTCATTTCCCTCCAGCACTAGTTCAGACACAAGGCGAGTCTATGCCACGTCGTGTTGTGGCACTTTGCATGCTCGCGTGGGCCCTACACGATATTAGGCAGGTATACCAGTTTCTTTGGCTCTTCAGTATAATGGACAAAGCAGATGCCATACTGAGACTCATGGGAAGAGTCTTAAGAAAATGTAACTCATCCACGAAGGAAGTTGCTTACAAGATGCGTGTTCAGTTCTTGAGTATTTTTTATCCATCTCGGATCCTGACAGAAGAGGTAGAGTAGAGAAGATCCAACAACGAACGGCGGGTTTCATCCCAGTATCGTTTGGTCGGCGCGAGAGCGATACAGAGATGCTCAACGAACTCCAGCGGCAGACGTTACAAGACAGGCGTTGTGCATCATGGAGAGATTTACTACTGAAATTTCGAGAGAGCGTTTTTCGCGAAGAGTCGAAGTCATATTACTTTCTCCCAATATATATCGCGGAAAGACCACGACGAGAAAATTCGGGAAATTAGAGCTAATGCACAGTGAGTAGTGCCAGAAGTACCCTCCGCCACACATATCAAGGTGGCTTGTGGAGTATGATGTAGATGCTTCTGTCTGTGATAAAATGGTGGAAACTTCAATGACAATGAAAAGTTATAGTAAGACCTTGAGCCATGCTCATATAGAGTTATGGTTAAGATTGCTGTTCGCAACAAACAGGATATTCGAGTACATATCTGGTACAAATTTTCAATTATCACTTCATGTACATTATAAAAGTTTATAAAAATTGCGTCTCTTGTATGAGCCAGAAGATCAGTCAATGAAGAGCTCATCGACAGGAGTAATGTCAGCAAGTTGTTGAGTTCAAATGGAACAGAACTTTTCGTCTCTTTAAATCATGTTTATCATACTGTGACTTTTTTTTGGTCGTACAGTAGTTTGTATGCGGGACCAGTGGAGAGAATAGGACACGGACTGTGTCGACTGTTCGATGACTCCTGCTACGTGCTTGTGTGACACGCACGTTATTTCATCGGCTTCCATTATGCAAAAACCACAAACGTTTCAAAACCCCAGTGGCAAGCGAATGCTGTTGTTGGCATGCAGAGTGGCAAAAACTAGCATTTCCAGATAATCCTTACGTGGTGGCAACATATGCGATTAGACTCTCCGTGATGATTGTGATATGTCATGTTGCTCTGTTAAGCTGCATAGTGGACGAACGCTAGGTATGAAATAATATTCCGTCTCGATTTTTACGTGTTAGGGGCAATTTTACAGCAAACGCTTTAGCAGGTAGACTTCAGACATTGACCCACTGCCCATTCTTTGAACAATTAAACATACTATGCCTCAGCAGAACGTTGTCCCACCACATCTCCTGAGAAATACGCAAGCCTTCTTCGAAGAACAACTATTGGATCTACTGCCTGTGCCTCTTCGTTCGCCTGACATGTCGTCAATAGAATATATCTGGTATCTGATTGGTCGGAACCTTCTCAGCCACGGTCTTCCACCTACGCATGTACTTTTCGATTCCTTGTCTGAAAAGTTCTGATTATAGCGCTTGGGGACTACGTACTGAATTCTCAAAGCATAATCACAGCTCTGTAGCACTGGTGGTTGAAGAGTTAATTCCAGGGTCATCCGATGGATGATTGAACCTAGTCCCTACCGTATACGACTCCAGTTTGGTAACCGCAGTGCCACTTCGCTCGATACTATCTGATTATTCTACTCATAGAAATTGTACCAAATTCACTGAAAGGAGGTCTAAGGGACCCGTAAATGCCAGAAGTTTTTGAAGACTGATGCAAGAAGCTATGATACTTGCAAAGACAAGGTCAGTCAAGGAATTCACGGGAACCAGAGACTAAAACTGCGATAATTGTGTATTAGTTCTCAGTAACTCGTACGTTATTTCTTCCGTTGGAAAGTATAGGTAATATTTTTTTGTATTTTTTATAACTCAGACACATGACCTTTTCACAGTGACGTGAAATACACAGTATAATTGTTTCTGAATGTAAGACAGAATATATTAATACAGTGCCAAAATGTACTATACTTCACAATTTTAGTAAAGGATTATGAAAGCATTCGTCTTGAATAACTTGAGAAAAACACGGAAAACTCTAGTCAGGTAATCAGACTGAAACACTCTTCACTTGAACGCTCTTCTCATTGCATTAATGACTTAAAATAAAAGTAACACAATCAAGCAGACATAAAATACTCGTACATGAATAATACTTTCAACTTTGCTATTCATTTTAGAAATTGTATTAGATTAACACAATTAATCGGACGTGAATTATTTCTGCTGGTAATATAAGCACTGGTAATACAAGCTCTTTATCGGGAGGAAAACCTACAACAATTTGTTTTTGAAAACATGTGGTTTTTCAGTTCAAGTTTTCTCGAAGCCTAATGGAAACATATGAAGCAGAATGCTGCTCAGCACTTGGGACAGTAATTAAGCATGGGATCGCGGTTGATCGTTGAATGAATTTTGCTGTTTCTTTTAAACATGTGCATGAAATCAACCATTCATCTGATGAACGAATAGATGGTATGCGATGTTGGTACAACAATCCTCCAGTAGAAAAGTAGATTAGTTTTTTCCTTGAACAGAGTTGCCCCAAAATATTAGCCAATATGGCATTAATGAATAAAAGCATGTGAAGCAAGGAATAGTTGATACTGGCTGTGAACAATAATTTCAAACGTTTGCGCCTTCCATTGCAGTTTACCACTTCAATTTCGTTCATCATATTAGATGTTTCAGGAAAGCCTGCAGCTGTGTCATTCATGATTTAAATAATGAAAACAGCATCAGTTACTTATGTTTTGTTGCTTAGCACAACGCGTTTCGACAATTTATTCTCATTTTTAAGTGCATTTCTGCACACGAATATGTTTGGTGATGTTTGCGCCACGCGAAGCGGCCGCGTGGTTTGAGGCGCCATGTCACGGATTGCGCTGCCGCCCCCCCCCCCTCCCCACCGGGGGTTCGAGTCCTCCCTTGGGCATGGGTGTATGTGCTGTTCTTAGCATATGTTAGTTTAAGTAGTGTGTAAGTCTAGGGACCGATGACCTCAGCAGTTTGGTCTCTTAGGAATTCACACACATTTGAACGTTTTTGATGTTTGCATGTGTGATCTTTGTATTATGATTTGTAAACAAATAGTATAAGTGACGATTTGCGTGTGTATGATATTCTGTATACTGGAGGAGGAGCAATATCTTCTAACATCGAAAGGACGCAAGAGAGACAGAAAATCGCACATGCAAACATCATCAAACATATTCATGTAAACAAATGCACAAATGCACTTGAAAATAAGAAACATTCTCGAAATGCGTTGTGCTAAGCAGCAAAAAATTAGTAACTGTTGCAGTTTTCATTATTTAAAAAGTACACACTTACTCTCGGTGCAAGGAGTCTGCTGTCTTTTGCTTTATTAATGTTGATGACGTTGTAAGAAAGCTTATTGTTTGCGAAAACAAGAATGAAAGTTAGTGAGTGGTTATATTGTATTGTGGTGGTAATTGTCAGGTTATGTCAGCCTATAAACAACTGAATAAAACCGATTTCATAACGTGAAATGTGTAAGAGCTAATAAAATTGGTTTCATTCAGCTGCACGTAGACGGATGTAACCTAAAAATTGATTGTCAACAAAATACTGCCGCGCGGGATTAGCCGAGCGGTCTCAGGCGCTGCAGTCATGGACTGTGCGGCTGATCCCGGCGGAAGTTCGAGTCCTCCGTCGGGCATGTGTGTGCGTGTTTGTTCATAGGATAATTAAGGATAAGTAGTGTGTAAGCTTAGGGACTGATGACCTTAGCAGTTAAGTCCCATAAGATTTCACACACACACACACACACACACACAGAATATTACATGCAACTGAGGACAACAAGCTAAAAAAAAAAAAGCTGATATACTTAACCTTTTACGTTTAAAAGAGAAACCAATAACAGTGAAGCAAGAACAGTCCCACTAAAAAACACAATTTGCTCTATGAATTGTTAATATCCTCAGCGGGGACTACATTGGTGGATACAGATACTTCCAGCTTCCTCACGAGGAGGCCTGGTGACTTAACGTCATTTACAATAATTTACGCAAGCAGTACTGTATCTTTTTTTTTCACTATATTCACAACATCTAGGGATTTTAGACACAGCGCTCTTCAGATTATGTGGTATTGATAATACCAATGATATCCCTACTATCAGTTTTAACATTGCAAGTTCGATTGACCTCGGTCCCTAGATTCTTATATTTAAATTTCTTCTCAGCCACCTTTTCATTCATGTTCCCATCGCACGATCTTTAGACAACAATAGACAAGCCCTTTTATATGGCCAGCGTACAACAATGTCACACTTCTTAGCAATAACAATTCTTCGGTATGCATTTCTTGATCGTAATGGATAATGAACGTTACACCCAGCTGTTGTGACCGCTTTAGATGTGTGATCTCACCTTTTGTTGGATAGATCTGGTATTCCTAGATCTCTGTAACCATTCTTCAAGATAGGGTAGTGTGATAATATGCGATCCTTGATCTCAGAATGGACGACACAAAGTCGACATCTACCGTCTTGAGCTGTTCTCACTGTGACGTTTTGGTAGTTTTTCGTCAGATCTTGTGCAGCTACTGTTAGAGCTGACTCTGCTCTCCTGCTTCCTGCTTTCTTTCTGTTTCAAGCAACACGTACAACAATACTGAAGATCCCCGGGCGGTTTGGGTACTGACTATGCAGAGATTTGTCTTCAGGGGTGTTTTAGCTTATTGTGAGTTCCCATTTTAATGATACTTTGCAGAAGTAACTAAGTTTCAGTACCTTCTGCAGTGTGTGAGAACTTTCCTGTCATGTTCTTAGCCAGGCCAATAATTCCCCCATTTTCATTTACTATCTCAGAACGTATTATTTTTATGGGCCGTCGGATAATTCATGTGCTCGGCCACATACATTCCAAATTCAACTACTGAATTACAAAATGTTGCCTATATTTGTCACAATCCTCCCCTTCTTTCCTTTCACGTCACTGTCGGTGTGATCTTTGGGGCGCTCTGCACCACAGATGGTATGCAGCTTTAATGTTTCACGGTCTGCAAATAAAAATACCACTCCGAAGCTGCGGTATTCATTCACAGAGACTGCCAGTGATGCAATAACAACACTTTTTTCTATGAGCTGTTCTAATACTGACGCCTTCATCCAAAATGAATGTTCCACAAGTTTCTCTCTAGCTACACGTTGTTTCGTACATTATTGTGAATGATACGATACTAGTGCGGCCGGTGTTGAAGTGCGAGAATCACACAGTGTAGTCAGCCGAGACCGCCATTACAGAATGCAAGATGTCGCGTATATTTTCAAAGAATTGAGGAATATGATAATGCTGGTCAGACAAAGACTTGGCTTTCTTTTGTTTGTGAACAGTTAAAATGGATATGACTAGCCTTGATAAAATAAGTGTGGTGGAAGAATAATTTCGAACTCGCCAGCTGTAAACATTCTGGCATCTACTGGATGTATAAAAACAGGCCGCATTAAGTAAATGAAATTCTGGGGACTCTTGTCCAAGACAGCATGTTATAGGTTCGTGGCAGGAGCGATTGGACTCATCTTCCACTTTCCAAATGTCAGAAAGATTCCAAATGGGTCACATTCGAGAAATCGATGGTGTTGCTGACAGGAAGTGGTACAGTACATATGACGACGTCGAACTGGGGTGTCCAGTTTATGGGTCTTAACTGGCAGAATGAAGATCTCAGCTTCAGAGCTCTCGTGTCTACCAGGCAGAGCGTAATGACAAGAAATTTGACCTCTTGACCGGCATATCTTCAGTCTTCTGATAGACAATCAAAAAAGAGAATGTAACGTTACTGATATGTACCCAGACCAGAAATATGTAAAGTGCTGTGGACGAGAAGAATGGCTCGATACCAGGATAGGAATGAAGGCAAACAGATTTAGTAAACCGTCAACTTTCTACGCTTCCGAAGTCAAGTTGTATTCGGAATTAATTTCGAACCTCAAAGGGCGACTGAATCTTCAACACCACACAGGTGCTGAAACAGAAAACACTTTGCAAGAAGCTATAGCAAAATGGGAAGTGGACTCAGAGTAGACCAGCCACATAAATTACTAAAGGTTACTCAAAAACTGCAATAATATTTGGCGGCTACTCCACATTTCTGTAATTGAAAATTTCTATTTGTCTCCTTTCTATTCTACACACATCAAAAAAGTTTGCATTACCATGGTTCCGAGAGTTCCGGAACTTGTACAGAAAACTGGAATAGAGATCAACATAAACATCATTTCCGCCCTATTTATTGCTCATGAAAACCACATACTGCATGTTGTACCGCCATACAGCGAGACCTTCAGGGATTGTGATCCAGATTGCTGTACTCACCGGTACCTTTAATACCCAGCAGCACGTCCTCTTGCATTGATGCATGCCTGTATTCGTCGTAGCGTACTACCCACAAGTTCATCAAGGCACAGTTGGTCCAGATTTTCCCACTCCTCAACGGCGATTCGGCGTAGGTTCCTCGCAGTAGTTAGTGGGTCACGTCGTTCATAAACAGCCCTTTTCAATCTATCCCAGGCATTTTCGATAGGGTTCATATCTGGAGAAATGCTAGCCACTCTAGTCGACCAATGTCGCTATCCTGAAGGAAGTCATTCACAAGATGTGTAGGATAGGGGCGCAAATTGTCGTCCATGAAGACGAATGCCTCGCCTATTTGCTGCCGATATGGTTGCACTATTGGTCGGTGGATAGCATTCACGTATCTTACAGCAGTTACGGCGCCTTCCATGACCACCAGCGGCGTACGTCGGCCCCACATAATGCCACTCCAGAACAGCAGGGAACCTCCACCTTGCTGCACTCGCTGGACAGTGTGTCTGACGTTTGTCTAGTTGAAGGCGTATGCGACACTCATCGGTGAAGAGAACGTGATGTCAATCCTGAGCGGTCCGTTCGGCATTTTGTTAAGCCCATCTGTACCGCGCTGCCTGGTGTCGTGGTTGCAAAGATGGACCTCGCCATGGACCTCGGGAGTGAAGTTGCACATCACGCAGCCTACTGCGCACAGTTTGAGTCGTAACAAGATGTCCTGTAGCTGCACGAAAAGCATTATTCAAATTGGTGGCGTTGCTGTCAGGGTTCCTCCGAGCCACAATTCGTAGGTAGCGGTCATCCACTGCAGTAGTAGCCCTTGGGCGGCCTGAGCGAGGCATGTCATAGACAGTTCCTGTCTCTCTGTATCTCCTCCACGTCCGAACAATATCACTTTGTTTCACTCCGAGACGCCTGGACATTTCTCTTGTTGAGAGCCATTCCTGGCACAAAATAACAATGCGGACGCGATCGAACCGCGGAATTGACCGTCTAGGCATGGTTGAACTACAGACAACACGAGCCATGTACCTCGTTCCTGGTGGAATGACTGGAACTGATCGGCTGTTGGACCCTAGGCGCTGCTCATGTATAGTTGTTTACAACTTTGGGCAGGATAAGTGACATCTCTTAACAGTCAAAGGGACTGTGTCTGTGATACAGTATCCATAGCCAACGTCTGTCTTCAGGAGTTCTGGAAACCGGAGTGATGCAAAACTTTTTTGATGTGTGTACTTTCAATTTCCCTGTCACACTTTTATTACTATTAGTTGTCTCGAATTATTACTATTATTATTAGTCTTCAGTAATACTTGGTGGAGTGTAGCTTTAATGGGTACTTTTTTACGAGTAAATTGATAATAGCTTATTGCTAGTTCTGTGAGGGAACAGTTGCAGACGAACACACACAATCGTAATGGCAGTCCGTCGGAACACATCAGTGTCACTAGTGTATACTTCGTACTTTAAGAAATAACAAGAGTGCACCTGTTTTTGTACGACTTATTTCAAAAATTTTAAAAAAACTATCCATTTACATTATTGCTGATGAGTCTACTGGGCTATACAATCGTAATGGCAGTCCGTCGGAACACATCAGTGTCACTAGTATATACTTCGTACTTTAAGAAATAACAAGAGTGCACCTGTTTTTGTACGACTTATTTCAAAAATGAAAAAAAAAACGATCCATTTACATTGTTGCTGATGAGTCTACTGGGCTACACGGTCGTGTCGAAGACACTTTTCGGTTCCTGAGGTTTCGTCCAGAGCTGCGTTGGACGTTTGCGGAGGTGTTCCTGGCATTCGGCTAGATGATGGCGTATTCAGACATGACCACCGACCTGGTATAGCAAGAATTGTGACTCATCTAACCAAGCTTCCATTGATCCAAGATCGTACTTCGATGATCTCGTGCCCAGTGCAGTCCCTATTGAAGATGTCGTTGGGTCAACAAAGGAATGTGTAAAGATCTTCTGCTGCAGAGCCCCATGTTCAACATACTGGATGGCATGAACTGAAACACACGTGTCGGGCACCAACATTGCACTCTGTTGTCAGATGTGCCGTAAGTCTTCAATCCTGCTTAACAGAGTGGGCTCCAACCTCCACGTTCTGTAATGAAGCGTGTACGTCCAAGTCATGGATGCTCACGACAATAGCACGTGAACAGCCGACCAGCTTCTTGGTTTACTCGCGATGCTCGTTCGCAGATCCCATATCATAACAATCAGCCCTATACAAAATTGTCACGGCTTTCGTGGCCACTTGTTGACAAACTGCCTGTTGGCTTCTGCCTTGGGTACTTTGGCCGACGTTCGTCTGAGGATTTTTCTGAGGTTTTCCCAACACTAGTGGCTGGCGTTGTCAAAGTTTCACCCTCCACTGCTGGTGGTGGTGAAATGGAGCCTCGGCTCCAGTCCACCTCCAGCAAAGGAGGGTGAAACTTTGACAATGCCAGCCACTCGTGCTGGAAAAACCTCAGAAAAATCATCAGACGAACGTCGGCCGAAGAAACCGAGACAGAAGCAAACAGGCAGTTTGTCAAGCAGCCCTTTATCAAAGTTGTTTTTGTCAGCGAATTTCGTTATCTGCTGTCCAGATCGTTGCTAGAATTATTCCCCATTCGGCTCTGCTCCGCTTATATTCTGTAGGGGTCGCCCAACCCTGGGCTGGAAACCCCTACTGTTTCTTCGTGATGGAAGCCAAGGAAACTGTGTGGAGTCGTCAGATACAATACAGCAAAATAAAATATTACTGCCTTTATTCCTCAGAATACATCTTGTCGTCGTGTCTTCTGCAGCAGCTGGTGGCTTCGTAAGCTGGAGTGGAATCTGCTGAATCCAGAGGAAGACTCAGGGCTGCCAAAGATCGCTGTATCAGCCCTGAGTCCAGGCCGGTGACTCGGAGTGTGGCAGGTTGGCCACCAGTTCGATTCAGAGGAGGCTTTTAATGGGCTTGTCTGCTACAGATGAGGTCGTAACTGTGGCTCAGACCCCTTCCTGTGGGAACTCTGTCTCTTTCAGGTCACTGCCCATGTTGCCCCATCAGACAGAGTGCTATGTCGGATGCTGTAATGCCATGTTAAATGTTCATCCTAGCCTGCCTATTTACTAGGCTGACTGACCCAAACAATGGTGAAAATTCAGAGTACTTGCTGCCCTGAACTGGAACAGTGTTGTTAGACTCGTGTATACCCATCAGTGGTAGCTGCACTACTGGATTCTGGTTCAGTAGTCATCCATGGCTATGGATCAGTGGTCATCACATCACGCAGCAAGAGTATGACCAATACTGGAACAATCTCATACAACAAGTTACAGAATAATAATAGAGACTCGAGTGTTACTGACATGAATGCCATCGATCCTGCAGACTGACTCTCTCTAGGCTAGTAGATGGAGTATTTATGGCCTCAAGGAATGGCTTTACTGTACAGTGTCGTTTCTATGGTCTTGTTCATTAGGAGCCGTCAGCGCTCTTGAGTTTTGCTGTATTGCCTCAATCAATTAAGTTCGGTATCATTACTGCTTCGCCAAACCCCTGATAGTTGTTGCATTCTACCAAGTGCTTCTTGCATAATGTTGGGAGAGTAACAGAAGCAGTTTGGCCTGCAATCATCTTACAATTTCTGCTGCACTCGCTCACACTCACACACAGAAGCGTTGATGTCGCACTCTGGTGCCCGACTAACAATGTCAAAATGTTTAGTCCTAGCAGCCGGCTCGTGTTAAGAAAATTTATCTCTCTCCCATGCCCTTGCTAACTGGATGCGTAACTATATTTTCTTATTGCATGGGATGCCCACAATGCAACTGGGCGGCTGTCAGTATCATGATGGACAATTACAATGATCTACATCTACATCCATACTCCGCAAGCCACCTGACGGTGTGTGTCAGAGGGTACCTTAACTACCTCTATCGGTTCTCCCTTCTAAAAAATGGTTCAAATGGCTCTGAGCACTATGGGACTCAACATCTTAGGTCATAAGTCCCCTAGAACTTAGAACTACTTAAACCTAACTAACCTTAGGACATCACACACACCCATGCCCGAGGCAGGATTCGAACCTGCGACCGTAGCAGTCCCGCGGTTCCGGACTGCAGCGCCAGAACCGCTAGACCACCGCGGCCGGCTCTCCGTTCTATTCCAGTCTCGTATTGTTCGTGGAAAGAAAGATTGTCGGTATGCCTCTGTGTGGGCTCTAATCTCTCTGGTTTTATCCTCATGGTCTCTTCGCGAGATATACGTAGGAGGGAGCAGTATACTGCTTGACTCCTCGGTGAACGTACGTTCTCGAAACTTCAATAAAAGCCCGTACCGAGCTACTGAGCGTCTCTCCTGCAGAGTCTTCCACTGGAGTTTTTATCTATCATCTCCGTAACGCTTTCGCGATTACTAAATGATCCTGTAACGAAGCGCGCTGCTCTCCGTTCGATCTTCTCTATCTCTTCTATCAACCCCATATGGTACCGATCCCACACCGGTGAGCAGTATTCGAGCAGTGGGCGGACAAGTGTACTGTAACCTACTTCCTTTGTTTTCGGATTGCATTTCCTTAGGATTCTTCCAATGAATCTCAGTCTGGCATCTGCTTTACCAACGATTAATTTTATATGATCATTCCATTTCAAATCACTCCTAATGCCTACTCCCAGATAATTTATGGAATTAGCTGCTTCCAGTTGCTGACCTGCTATATTGTAGCTAAATGATAAAGGATCTTTTTTTCTATGTATTCGCAGCACATTACACTTGTCCACAATGAGATTCAATTGTCATTCCCTACACCATGCGTCAATTCGTTGCAGATCCTCCTGCATTTCAGTACAATTTTCCATTGTTACCACTTCACTTGTTGGCTCACTAGTCTAGTTAGTTAGGTGACGCACAATCAATAAAGATTAAATAAATGTACGAACGTGCAGGCTCTACAAAAGTTGCTCTGGCCTCTGAAGCCGTGTCCCTTTGCTGACGCCATACCGGTTTGCAGGTACTTAGAGGAGAGATGGCGTGTCCAGCGATCATGCAGTGGTCGCTGCCGCCGCTGCTGCTGCTGTTGCTTGTGGCGCCAGTCCAGCGGACGCGCGCCTCAGAGGAGGTGATGCTCAGCATCAGTACCAAGAAGGCCGTCCACGTGTGCAGCCACAACTTCCTCAGCGTCACCGTCGATCCAGCGTCGCTGCTCTTCGGCCCGGAGCTAGGGTAAGTTTATGGCATTCTTGTACTGTGGAACAGCCTCGTAGGACAGAGGACAAGCGGCTAAAGAACGAGACACTACACTGAAAACCCAAAAGTCACGGCATACCTAACCGACACTGGGAAAGACCTCTTTCAGTAACCTGGAATGTAACAATTAGGCGTGATAAAGGAATGGCTGGCAGTTAAAAGCTCTGAGATGCGGCTACCCTAAGAAATATTCTCTATATGTAAAAAGAAATGTCCTGACTGACTGACTGACTGACTGACTGACTGACTAGGCCAAATCGCCATGGATCCTATCCATAGCGATTTGGCCTAGGCGGTGATGAGTCACTCAGTCAGTCAATGAGGACTTTGAATTTGGAGAGGGTGTTGATTCTACATTCCAAACATCGTGAAGGGATTTTTCGAAAATCTCCCGCTAATGGGTGAAATAGAGGATGAAGTGTTTTTTGAAAATATGTTGCTATTTTTATTAAAGAATTTTGAAGCTAGGGTTATGACAATTGAAACACAGAAAGACATCTTTGGGCATTTTTGGAAATTTAACCCCTTTCGAGGTTTAACAATGGGTGAACGAGTTTTTGAAAATAAAATATTATTAAAGACCTACTGAAGTATTTTAGCTAAATCTATGAAAATTAGAATTTAACTTTCCGGTTGGAAACAAAAAATTACGTATTCCAGTATTTTTGGAAATTCAGCTCCTAAGGGGTTGAAACAGAGTCTGAATTATTCACTGACTCGTCATCAAACAACCCAAATCGCTAAGGACAGAAACTTTATTTTTGGAGAGGTTGTTTACATTTTACTGTAGTCATCGTTTAGTAAGCGATTGGTCGAAATTACACCCCTAAGAGGGTGAAGTAGTGTGTGAAGGGTTTTTTGAAAATGAGTAACTATTAGGGTAATTTCGGAGCCAGAACTACGAAAATTGCTATTTCGTTTCTCGGTCAGAAATATGAAATATGTGACATATGGAATAATCGCGTCTACTACCGGATGTTTGTGTCGCTCTGTCACAATATTTCGGCCACGTAACTCGTTGCCTTCTTCAGGTGCTACCTGATCTCGCCGGGAAAGCCTGAAGAGTTACATGAAACATGTGTTTCATCATTTTTGGAAATTCAATCTTTAATGGAGTCATTCATTCATTTTTATGTCCGGTCAGCATTTCCAGATGGTAGCAACTCCGATGGCCTTGTTGTGTCCCTCGATCAGGTCCTGTGTTGTGCAGGGTTGTTCAAGTTGAGGACAAATCAGTAGGTGTTGTTTCGCACTCGCAGGATGTATCTCCATCAGCTGGAAAAATGCCCCATTTTCGCTTGTTGGTCTTGCAAAGAGGAACATGCGAAAATGGAGTGAAATAGTGGGTGACTGCTTTTTTAAAAAAATAAATCTTCATTAAGGTGCTACTCAAGCATTTTTAAAGGTACGTCTATGAAAGCTGGCAATTGACTTCTAAAGAAAAAGGTGTTAGGGAATGAAAGTTTCTATGGAAATATCACCACTAGAACTCAAAAGGCAGGATTAAAAAAGACCTCCGACACAGGCTACCAGAATCGTTTTTTGATGAGAAGAACATTCTTGAAAGTCGATGCTTTTATGGTTTTAATAGGCGCGAAAACTTTAAATGTTCCAATTTGGTAACTCAAGAAAGTTCGGTTTAAGCAAAAAAAAAAAAATGTGCAGACCACATTGTGTACGCGGGTGAGGAATCAGACGCTAAGGTAGTTAAAATTTATTTCTCAACAATGTATTATAGTATTTAAATTATCAGGAAGCATTTAGAATATTTTCGACACTAATTAAAATAATAATTGCAGTCAATTTTTTTTAGAACTGTTGATATCGAATAGTGTTTTTCAAGCTAGTAGTAACTAGGCTTCACGCTGCGCCATGTAATGTTAGCTTATCGTAGCAGAGGTTTTAGGGCGTGGCTACTACCGAGTACTGCTCTAGTTGCCGTCAGAAGGCTCAACTAGCTGAGCACCTCCATATGATTTTTACTTTCCACTGCCTGCAGCTAAATGGAATCAACAGAGTGCCTGGACCTTCACTACTATATTCCCGCCTCTATATCTCTCTGTTATGCTTTGCTGCGTCATTGATCGATGTTTAATGTTAATGTTTTTTTTGCCTTTGACTTCGATAAATCTTTTATATGAATGCGTGGTGTCTGCTCTTTCAGACATGTCACAAAGAAAAGACATCACGTATTCATATAATTGATTCTTGTTGATGGGCCGTGGATCCACCACCTTCAGCGCGGACGCAAAATTACGTTTGACCTCCTGCGGAAATCTCAGAGTGGACGGGGACGGCGGACAGGTGGCACTCGAGAGCTGTGTGGGTCGTCCGGGACGCGTCCCGAGATACTCCACACAACTGCGATGAACACTGTATCCAGTTGGCACAGTGGTTAAAGTAACTGCCTAGAAAGCAGGCGATCCCGGGTGCGAGTCCTGCTCCATCACACATTTTCGCGCCTCGCCGCTGATTCCGCATAAACTCCCAATGCAACTGAAATCAATAATTCCTTCCCTTTCCTCCCCTTTCTCCCCGTTCGACCTTCAATTTACATATTTGGTAAATCTGTCCGCTGCAGTAAGGACATGCCAAGTTTGTAAGTGTTCGCAAGAGTCTACTAGAATACAGTAACATACGTGTCAACACTTAGCGGGAGTTTCACGAATGATTAGATGACAAAGGGTTGTGAAACATCACATGTGTTGTGACTTCATTGCTAACCCAGTTCCGCAAACTGGCGGCGTTTGCTCGATAAGGTGCATTACCTGCAAGTTTCTTGTCGTTGCTTGATGTGCCTATGGGTGGTTTTCGTGACGTGTAGCTTAGGTATAAGTGTTAAAAACACATATTTTGAGACATAACTGAAAAGACTAACGATATCACATTGACTGGTAACGGATTCGCATCCTTCCCTAGTGTTGAAACCACAAGCCACCTCTGGCGGGGCATGAACTGCACCAATTACGACAAGTCTCCGGCACATTTGTTAAACCATGTCTTTAGTATTTAGTATCTCAACTGACTTTTTTTCTTTTTTTATAAAGTGGTGATGCCTGAGGTTCAACTGGCTTGCTCGTACAATTCAGCGCTGTCTACGTTAGACACTAAACGACAGACGATCAGCAGGCAAGCAAAAAAATTAAAATAATCTGATCCAGTCTATGATCATCGTCTCGGATGGAGCTTTATATCATATACTAAAAACATTTAAAAAATGTAAATGTCGTGTGACTAGTGCCTCCCATCGGGTAGACCGTTCGTCGGATGAAAGTCTTTCGTTTTGACGCCACTTCGGCGAGTTGTGCGTCGATGGGGTTGAAATGATGATGATTAGCACAATACTCAGTCCCTGGACGGAGAAAATCTCCGACCCAACCGGGAATCGAACCCAGCCCCTTAGGATTGACATTCTGTCGCGCTGACCACGCAGCTACCGGGGGCGGACGTTAAAGACATGATGATTTTATGTCTGATGGGCTAAGCGGTCAATTCATTCTTCCTAATTTTTCTGAACGCTGTTCATAACTGTTACCAACGCTTTTAGCCCGATGTCATACCTCGATATCATTAGCTAAATTACGCTCGTCCTACAATACAAGCTTGAGTACGTCCTTAGGTTGGTACACAAGATTACACAAATTCTAAATGAAACAATTTTACTAGTACTTCTTCGTTGCTATTGTTTATATCAGCGCAAAGAAAAGTGATCAGGACCTCAACAGCATCGAATACTGGAAATTGTGGCATGGCGAGAAACGTCGCAAGATAAGCTGAAACACAGAGATTTATTATAAATGTGATTAAAGTACTTCCAGCTAATTTTATCTGCTGCGGATTTACATTGATACAACGAGAGGTACTTCAGAGCAAGGTCATTCATGAGCAGTTATAGCCAGAAAACGATCACTACATACCACTCACAATCCTTCATGATACGTCACCGAATGCAGTTCTTTGTAGCAGTCCGTTCAAATAGCAACATGGGGCAGAATATCTATGCAAACTGTCTGCATTTGTCTTCTTTCAGCTAGGCCCAGTAACAACACTGCACCGTAGTAGCCATAGACGTGAGGCGGAGGCATTCCAAATAAAGGAAGCCGTGTTTCGAAGTCCTCTTACTTCAGAATTAATGCGAGTCTGACAGCGAACATGAGATTGAAAGCCTGAAAACTATATTTGCATGTAAAGTGTTCAAATACGAAACGACGGATAGGTGGCGTGAAGTAGCAATCGGTATAGGTCATTTACACCTTAAGAAGATGCCATTGACGATTCATTATTTCATATGAACCAAGAAGCTCGTCCGTTAAGAGCTCCATTTGTAGACAACATTCCACAAAGTGAGGGTACCATTCGAATTCCGTTATCTAAGTGCTCGCCAGACGCATCCTGCTGTCTATGCTGCATTTGTTATGAAGATATGTTACAACTGTGGCAGCATCTCCCCATAACAACTGAATGGTAAGAGAACACTATTCTTTCATTGAGAGGAAAGTATCCCTCAGACTCTGGGAAACGATATCACTGAATTCAAACTCTTTCAAATGCCGTCCTGAGCACATTTACACAAATCTGTAATAATTCCCATTCCTACACTCTGTCGACTTTATGACAAACTCTTAGAAAACAATGAAGCAGCAGACAGTACAGCTAAAGAGGTGAAAAGTAAATGAGAAATTGTCCATGTGTCTTTCACAGTTAATTTATATACTCTGCCTGACAAGAAAAGTGAAGCACTCAGAAAGGTAGGAGGAAACGAAATGAAACTTCACTGGTGGAGAGGGGACATATCTGGGGATCTCATTGGCCACAGGAGTACCTCATCATCACCCGCACAGTTCATAGACACATCTGCCACGTGTGAACGAGTATTGTCCTCTTGAAAAATGACAAGCGATACAGTTGCATGAGAGGCAACACACGAGAACGCAGGATGTCCATGATGTATCCTAGTGCCTTTAGAATTCCCTCAATCACTACCAGCCGAATGCCCTTATGTTCCCATACAGTCCAACATATGGTCACTGTTACATCTTATTGCCCTAAAATTCTGGATGCTGCACGATTGGAGCAGCTGGCCGAGTGGGGATCCATATGAGGTCCCTTTCAAACTCTGTCAGGTGCTGGTAGTACTGTCTAACATGAGTACACGGCATCTCCATGTCCTTTACAACGATCACTAGACATCTGACGCTGTCCATGTCATTGATATACCTAGCAGACCTAGTAACAATACTAGACACGAACAACACTCAGCACCCTGGTTGGTGTTTTACCTGTCACAAAATGATGTGTAAATGCCTGTTTTTTATATTGAATCACCACAGTAAGGCGGCTCAACATAACACAACATCATGATGGACCACACTTTGAAAGAAGTTGTCCAATTTGTTTTTGTATCAATGCGGATTGTCCAATGTGTCTACAATGAATAATCTATCACCTGAATAGGAGTACTATAAGGATTATGGTACACTTTCTTTACAATGGGCATTCCGAGACCTGACTTGGAATGCGGTCATTGATCTTCAAGGTCATCATGTGACTGAGGACAATGACCTAATGATGCCATCATCAGTGATACCATGCATAATGTCATCAATGACCTTGGACTCATGATATCATCCTTATCAGTGACATTATTTGCCTTATCTGTGGGAAGCCATGTCCCTATCCTTATCCCTAACCAACCATAGTGCAATATTAATAACAGCCCAATTGAGTTAGTGGAAAATTATAAACGATGTCCTCACCTGCCCATCTCCAACGAGTCACAGTGCAGTACTGCATATCTCCAGTCAATCAAAGTGCAGTAATAAACATCTCAAGATGATGGAAATGGATCAGTTGTGCTATATATTCTCTCCTCTTTGCTACCAATCAGAGCTTAGTATTAGAAAATAGCCCAATTATGCGAAGAACTTGTGGATTCTTTTTCCTCGTCGAAATGAGGCGATGCCACACTGTATTAGCTTGACATCTTTTGAGGACGGCTATTTTTTCCGATGTGCTTATTTACTTATCAAGTTCCCTGAAGAAATGCGAGAATTTACTAACATTAGCTTCGAAAAAAAAACGCGCATCGGTCCCGACGTCGTCAGAGTCTTTCAATGCTAACCTGTACAATGCCTGACTAAGCACGGCTGTGAGCGTGTGTGCGTGATTGAGTGTGACGCCTTTCCAAAGCTGTGGTGTTGTTGGCAGGTCGCGGTCGCTGACGGCGCTGGCCATGGCGAGAGAGCTGTCCCCCGCCTACCTGCGGCTGGCCGGACACTGCACCAATCGCCTCAGCTTCCACAAGGACGGCCTGCCCGAGCAGTTCACCGACAACTACACCATCACCGGTACGTAGCGCTGCGTTCCCTTTTAACATCTACTGCTCTCACCTCCTCGCCACTGCTACAATAGCGTCGTCCGGAAAGCTGGCTTCCACGCGAAGTAAAAATGAAGACAAAAACAACAACCCAAGATTTGTTACTACGTTCTTCAGTTCTAAGACTGGTATGGTGCAGCTCTCCTCGCTAGTCTATCCTTTGCAGGCCTCTTCATCTCCGTATAACTACTGCAACCTACATGTACATCCATTTTGACCTGCTTACTGTTTTCGCGCCTTAATCTCCCTCCCTCTACAAATTTTATTTCAAACACTTCCCTCCATTACCAAACCGACGATCCCTTTATGGCTCAGTATGTGTCCTATCAATCGATCCCTTCTTTTAGACAGTTTATACCATAAATTTCGATTCTCCCCAATTCGATTCCGTACCTTCTGATTAGTTACACGAGTTACTCATCTAATCTTCACGATTCTTCTGCGGCACAACATTTCGAAAGTTTCTCTTCTCTTCATCCTTGAATTGCTTATCATTTATTTTTCACTTCCTTATGAGGCTACACTCCAGAGAAATGCCGTCAGAAAAGAGTTACCTAAACTTAAATTTATATTACATGTAAACAAATACCTCTATTTTCTTGCTATGGCCAGTCTGCATTTTATATCCTTTCTACCTTTTCCACCATCATTTATTTTACCGAAAAAACGGAGCACTCATTTACAATTTGATTTAATTCGACGACATTCAATTACTCTTCTTTTACTTTTGCTGATGTTTCATCTTATAACCTTATTTTAAGACGCTGTCCATTTCGTTCAACTGCTCTTCCAACTCGTTAGCTGTCTCTCACAGCATTATAAGGTCATCGACAGAACTCAAAGTATTGATTTCTTCCCCCCGAACTATAACTCCCGCTCCAAAATTGTCCTTCGTTTTTTTACTGCCTGCTCCTAGTAAGGACTGAACAACAACGAGATAGCTTACATTCCTGTCTCACTATCTTCTCAACCACTGCTTCCTCTTCATGTCCTTCGACTCTTATAACTGCAGTTTAGTTTCTGTAGCAGTTGTAAATAACCTTTCAGTCTCTGTATTTTATCCCTGTAGCTTTCATCGTTTGAAACAGTGTGTTCCACTCGACATTGTCAAAACAATTCTCTACATCCACAAATATACACCAATACCAATTCTTTATAATATGCATGTAATGCAATCACATACGTTCTAAGTTTTTATGTAATTAAAAGGCCACAATAAAAGTCGTAAGCAACCCTTTGTTACAACTGCAATGCCAGCGATGTAGTAAAAACGAATGCATTGTCGAAAGCTCAGACTTTACACTTCGTGACGTGACACAAATTATACTGCTTGTCCTAAGAGGAATAGACAGTTTTGAGCGATATGACAGGAACAGTTATGCGAAGCAAAAAAGTTAAGTAAGTATGGGCTGTAAAGTGGATCCCTTAAGAGATCTCGAACCAGTTCAGTAGAGGAGATGTGTTTCACAGTGGCGAAGATGGACAGGTGCTCATAGCTCCTAAGGTATGCATTTCAAAACTCATATTTACTAGCCTTTTTTGATTCGAGTTATCATTCATGTCATATTCCTGAAGATTCACCTTTCCTCCTGGGACGCCTTGTATTTACAAAATGGCATACTTCGATGTGACATTTCGACAACGTGTTCTCTCTAAAAGGCTTATTGACAGGAAAAATCTGCCGCTGAAATTCATCACAGATTCGGATGTATGCGCATGGGTGCCAGTGGTGTTAGGGGATGGATGAAGCAGTTCGAAGACGGAAACACAAGCATCGATGATGAACATCAGAACTGTCACTCCCAAATTGCCTTCACGGTACGGAACGAGGAGGGACGAGTTCGTCAGAGGAGGTAGAGCTGTCGCTAGGAATAAAATTGCACCAAAACTTGCAACAGATACAGTGAGGTGCAGGAAACATTCGAAGAATGGGTGACCGAAAATAGTGTATGTGCCTTGGATCCCAGTTTTATTGTCTCAAGACCACAAAGTTCTTTTTTTTTCATCAGTCTTCTGACTGGTTTGATGCGGTCCACCACGATTTCCTCTCTTATGCTAACCTCTTCATCTCAGAGTAGCACTTGCAACCTACGTCCTCAATTATTTGCTGGATGTATGCCTACAGTTTTTGCCCTCTACAGCTCCCTCTAGTACCATGGAAGTAAATCCCTCATTCCTTAACATATGTCCTATCATCCTATCCCTTCTCCATTCCAGTGTTTTCAACATATTCCTTTCCTCTCCGATTCTGCGTAGAACCTTCTCATTCCTTACATTATCAGTCCACCTAATTTTCAACATTCGTCTGTAGCACCACTTATCAAATGTTTCCATTCTCTTCTGTTCCGGTTTCCCACAATCCATGTTTCACTACCATACAATTCTGTATTCCAGACGTACATTCTCAGAAATTTCTTCGTCAAATTAAAGCCGATATTTGATATTAGTAGACTTCTCTTGGCCAGGAATGCCTTTTTTACCATAGCTAGTCTGTTTTTGATGTCCTCCCTGCTCCGTGCGTCACTGGTCATTTTGCTGCCTAGGTAGCAGAATTCCTTAACTTCATCGACTTGGTGACCATCAATAATGATGTTAAGTTTCTCGCTGTTCTCATTTCTACTACTTATCTTTGCCTTCGTGTTTCTTCAATTTACTCTCAATCCATACAGTATACTCATTAGACTGTTCATTCCGTTCAGCATATCATATAATTCTTCTCTTTCACTCAGGATAGCAATGTCATCAGCGAATTGTATCACTGATGTCCTTTCACATTGAATTTTAATTCCACTCCTTAACCTTTCTTTAATTTCCATCATTGCTTCCTCGATATACAGATTGAACAGTAGGGACGAAAGGCTACATCCTTGTCTTACACTCTTTTTAATACGAGAACTTCGTTCTTGGTCGTCCACTCTTAAGATTCCGTCTTGATCGTTGTACATATTGTACATGACCCATCTCTCCCTATAGCTTACCTCGAATTTTTTCAGAATTTCGAAAATCTTGCACCATTTTACACCATTTTATATTGTCGAACGCTTTTTCCAGGTCGACAAATCCTATGAACGTGTCTTGATTTTTCTTTAGTCTTGCTTCCATTATTAACCGCAACGTCAGAATTGCCTCTCTCGTGCCTTACGTTTCCTAAACCCAAACTGATCGTCATCCAGCACATCCTCAATTTTCTTTTCCATTCTTCTGTATATTATTCTTGTCTGAAACTTGGCTGCATGAGCTGTTAAGCTGATTGGGCATTTATCAGCTCTTGCAGTCTTCGAAATTGTGTGGATAATATTTTTCAGAAATTCAGATGGTATGTCACCAGACTCATATATTCTACACACCAACGTGAATAGTCGTTTTGTTGCCGCTTCCCCCAATGATTTTAGAAATTCTGATGGAATTTTATCTATACCTTCTGCCTTATTTGATCTTAAGTCCTCCAAAACTCTTTTAAAGTCTGATTTTAATCTCATCTAAATCGACTCCTAATTCTTCTTCTATCACATCAGACAAGTCTTCCCTCTCATAGAGGCTTTGAATGTATTCCTTCCACTTATCCGCTCTTTCCTCTGCATTCAACAGTAGAACTCCCGTTGCACTCTTAATGTTACCACCATTGCTTTTAATGTCACCAAGGTTGTTTTGACTTTCCTGTATGCTGAGTCTATCCTTCCGACAGTCATTTCTTTTTCGACTTCTTCCATTTTTCATGGATCCATTTCGTCTTAGCTTCCCTGCAATTCCTATTTATTTCATTCCTTAGCGACTTGCATTTCTATATTCCTGAGTCTCCCGGAACATTTTTGTACTTCCTCCTTTCATAGATCAACTGAAGTATTTCTTCGGTTACCCATGGTTTCTTTGCGGTTACGTTGTTTGTACCTATGTTTTTCTTTCCAACTTCTGTGATTGCTCTTTTTAGAGATGTCCATTCCTCTTCAACTGAACTGCCTACTGAGCTACTACTTATCGCAGTATCTATAGCCTCAGAGAACTTCAAGTGTATCTCTTCATTCCTAAGTGCTTGCGTATGCCACTTCTTTGTACCATTTCCCAAAATATGAAAAGCAAAGAACTTGCAGTAGAAGAGATTTGTTTCACAGTAACAAAGATGAAAAATTGCTCGTAGCTCTTAAGCTATGCATTTTCGACCCTATGTTTACTGAGACTGAGAGAGGGGGAGAATGAGATGGAATGCGAGAAGGGGGAGAAGGAGATAGTGATGGAGGGAAGAGGGGCAGTCGTAGAGAGGGGGACTGAGGAATTGATTCGAGAAAGGAGGAAGTCACGTTGGACATTGAGGGAGTGGGGAGAAGAAGATGGACAGAGAGAGGGAGGAGGGTGATATATGTGTAACATACATGTCATACACAGGTGGATCTCCTCCCACTCTCTTCCCTATCACATACTCGTACACACTGTGGGAAGGCAAGGTGAATAGAAGGGGATGGCAGGATGAAGCTTGGAGAATGCATACACAAGCAAGTCTTGGGATATTTGGTTAATACGGAAGTAATACAAAGATGTAACTTTAATATCTTTCTAATTCATTTTCTTTAGCTAAACCAGTACATCAATTATAGCTTCGCATACTGACGTACCCTGTGGTAAGTACAGTTTGCGGATGTTGCTTGTTTCAGAGAGGCAGTGGGTGTCAGTGGCAGGATTTGCGCAGCACGCGGGCCTGCAGCTGGTGGTGGCGTTGCCAGCACGGCCCAGGGACGGCCTCGACTGGGACCCGCGACCTGCCCTCGAGTTCATCGCCTTCTGTGACCGCCTGCGGCTGCCCGTTACTGCCTGGCAGCTCGGATATGGTATGGCACGCCAACGCTCCGTTACTCTGAACACTCCATCACTTCAGCACAAGTAGAGGATGAGCCACAGATTAATGTATAGTAGTACATGGTTAGCGAGGGCTGGATAAAGGAGGTTCCACTGTACCTCAAACACTGCCCAAAGGATATGCATGTGAGGTCACATGAGTCGGCTCACCCGGTGTCCACACTGACAGTTTTCCCAGGATACTGGATATTGGATACTGTGACGAGTGCACAACATGAGGGGTAGAACCATACATGCTCAGTGGCCCTACACTCCTCAACTCTCGGTTTCAGAAACAGAATAATGTTTATGATACCCTAGTTATACAATTTTACAGTTAACTAGCCTTTTTTCCCCTGGTTTCGCCTGCGTATGTATGAATCTTTATGTCCACCTCTTCCTTTCTCTGACTGTCCATCTTATCCTCCCACCTCTATCTATCCCCTCCTCCCCAAACTCTCTGTCTCTTCATGTTCTTCTCCCTCTCCCTTTTTCCATTTCATCCAGTCCTTCTTTCTCACCATATCTTCCTTCCCCCTCCCTCTGACCACATCCTCCTCCCTCTCCCTCTTTCCATCTCCACCTCCCACTCTTCCTTTTACAACTGACCACTGCCCCCTACACCTTCCATCTCCCTCATACATCTCCCCCTCCTCCCTTCTCTCTGTCTGTTCCCTCCTGCAGCCTTCTCACCCTGTCCCCAGCCATGCTCATTGATACATACAGACTCTGCAATAGAGTTTAATAAAGCAGAACAGATTACACATCAGAGGATTGAAAATGATTTAGCTGCCCCTGGCGTACAAGCTGCCATGCAAATCAGGTCGATAAAGCAGGTTAATACTACTCCAAGATAGCACTTCTGTCAGGGAGGGCAGCCTACATGTCAGAGCCCAGAAAAGCGTTTCGCGCCCCTGCATATGGCTGCCCTACAAAGTAAGATGATTTAGCAGGCCAACAATGTTCCTACATAACATGCCTGTAGTGCATGGCAGCCTACTAGTCAGAGAGCTGGACAAAAGGTTTTTACCAGTATATCCGCTCCTATTGTATGAGTAGCTAGGAGGTTATAAGCACCACAGTGCTGATTCTCATGGGGCCTGCTGTTTCTCTGCCAAATTTCGTTGAAATCGACCCAGAGATTTGGGAGAAGATCCCAGACATATACACATACACTCTGCTTCATATACATAACAGATTTGTAGAATTTATATAGGTATATGATATGTTGGCTTACATGGAACCCATGAAGTCCTGCTATCATTTCAAAAAATCATAACTTGTAAACTATTAGAGATAGAGCATCATGTGTTACAACATATTTAGCTGCTCTCAAAGTTTTCTTCTGCCACGTCAAATTTCAGAGTGTGTACTATTCGTTGCTCATAGAACGTCAAGATGACATTTGAGTTCTACCCATGTAAGGGTCAACACCGCAGCATCAACAGTCCTGATTGATTCATTGACTCATGCATGAAAGGTAGCAATTTCATTGACTGGTGGTGTGTACAGATGGTCCTTCACATAACCCCACAAAAAGAGGTGTGGTGGCATGCAATTGGGATAGTACAGGGCTCATGTGATGGGACCATCATGACCCACCCACCTCTCAGGAACTGTATCATTCAGCACACACCAAACGTTCAAACACCAATGTGGGGGCGCACCATCATACTGGAAGGTGATAGACACCTGCACCTCTTTAGTTTGTGGTAGCAGGAACTGATCAAGCATGTCCATGAAAACATTTCCTGCCATGGCTTTCTTCGCAAAGAAATAGTGTGTGTCACCCCACCGTGCTTAAGGTCACACCAAACATGTGTTCGCATACGTTTTCTGGGCTTTTTGAGCACCAAACACTAATCTTGTGGAGATGCACGTGTCCAGAAATGTGAAACGTTGCTTCATCCAAAAACAAGCACTTTTTCAGGTAGTTTTGTCAGTAACTGTTGAGGCCAACATGGAGGAGACGTATACTGCAGTGGACGATCGTTTGGTTGCAGTACTTGGACTATATGCACTTTGTGCGTAAAAAGGCGTAACGCTTCATGGACAGTGGATCTTTCTCCCTGCAATTTGCACGACGCACGGTGAATTGATATCCGGAGACAGCGCTGAAGTGCAATTTGCACTCTATAAATGGTTCAAATGGCTCTGAGCTCTACGGGACTTAACAGGTGAGGTCATCAGTCCCCTAGAACTTAGAACTACTTAAACCTAACTAACCTAAGGACATCACACACACATCCATGCCCGAGGCAGGATTCGAACCTGCGACCGTAGTGGTCGCGCGGTTCCAGACTGAAGCGCCTAGACCCGCTCGACCACACCGGCTGGCGGCACTCTGTAGGCACGTGCTTGAGGCACATAGTGATGTCTACTTCGAGGAAGATCTTTTCCTGTCTCTTTAAAGTTTTTGAACCACATCATTATGCCCGTTTTTGCTAGCGTTGCGCTCCTATACTGGGGTCAGTAATTCCTCAGCACCATTGTCACAGATTTAGATTCTGCAAACAGTTCAACTTCTCCTAGTCTCTCGCCAGTTTGATATATTCCAAGTCAAATTTGTAACAAAGCAGGAAAGAAAAAAAGTTTTGAGTGCCCTAATGTTTAACAGCAAACCACGATTCTCTATCTCTAATAGTTTCGAAGTTACGATTTTCTTGAAATAGTAGTACGACTTAGGGGTAACCTGTATATAATTTTAGTCTTATTACAATTGATTTTCAGGCATCAAACAAAGTGCGCTAAGTTCAGCCACTCGTTTCTGGAGTTTACCTGCATTAGAGCAAACAGTACAATGCAATCAACAACACGACGGTCGTTCAGCCATGTTCCTCTGCCTTCTTCTCCTATATTAGACATAGATGTAATTGAAACTAAGCTAAAAACTGTCTCAGAACATATTAGTTCCAGACAAAACACGAATTAATCTTCATTCCTCCGTTTTTTTAATTTCCACAACGACTTGCAATTTTTTTTCTATTCTGTTGGGGATAATATTTGTGAATATCATGTCCATTCCAGAGAGAAAACTGTTGGGTCTATAGTTTTTATCTGTTGTTAGTTTCCTTTTCGTGAACTAACGATACCGTTCTAGTTTTAGGAAACTGTCACCCTCTGCAGATATTCTGCGAACAAGCTTGGGAGTTCCTTTCCTACAACATTAACCAATCGTTTTCAGAGACAATTTTCGTCTTGAATTCAAGCGCGACTCGAATCAGTTGCAATATGCTTTGCAATACACTCTAACTTATACTACTTGTTCATATCATGTCTGTGGGCTTTGTTATGGCCAGAGGTAATACAAAAGCCAGTCTGGGAGAAGATGAATTTGGGTTACGAAGAAATGTAGGAACAAGCAAGGTAACAGTGAGCGTATGACTTAGCTCAGCAGATAGGTTGAAATAAGGCAAAAACACTGTACAGCATTCGTAGATATAGAAGAGATTCTGACAATGTTGACTGGAAAACACTAAATTCCG
This sequence comes from Schistocerca piceifrons, assembly GCF_021461385.2. Classification (NCBI taxonomy): domain Eukaryota; kingdom Metazoa; phylum Arthropoda; class Insecta; order Orthoptera; family Acrididae; genus Schistocerca; species Schistocerca piceifrons. Next base: position 578,773,291 of record NC_060140.1, on the reverse strand, counting down.
AATTTTTCAGGCATCAAGGGAAAGGAGTCAAGCGAAATGGTAATGGAGGAAAGTGCGAACGGTGAGAACTGTAGATGGTGACCAATACGTGACTAAAGAAATCACGTTCAAGTGAATATTATGCAGAGATGAAGAGACTTGCGCTGGTGTGGCGAGCTGCATCACACTAGTCCTCAGGCTGAAGACAAGAACAAGGTTAATAATCAACTGAACACGAAAGGAGTCACTTCCTTCGATGTCACACTAAAACTGTGCAACACCGCCTCTAGCCTTGATTATGGCCTGAATATGATGAGAAAGAGACTTTAAAAAGTTTCTTCAGGTGTGCCATATCAAATTAAAGCGAATTATTGATGCTTGGATCCCACAGAGCCAACAAACTGCGGGGATATTGATTGCTATGTATCACCCGTTGTTACAAACAGTCCCAGGCATTTCCTAGTGGATTAGGATCGGGTGATTTAGAGAGACAGCCGAGGTGCGACAGGGTGTATAAGTATCTGTCAGAACAGGAATATATATGTAGAGCTCAAAGAAAACGGATGTTCTCATCTTGAAAAACGGGAGTATTCATAGCGTACTTATCATGAAGATGTACACTGCCTGACAAGAAAAGTGAAGCACATACAAGGAGAGGAGGAAACGAAAGGAAACTTCACGGGTTGAGAGGGTATCTTATGTTACTGCAGTGATTATAAAATCAAGTCAAATTTCCAAAGTTGGCAGTATGAGCCTATTTATCAGTAAGATCTTGCACCCCTACTGGCTTGGATTCATTGCTGTACTGATTCGATGTGGAAGGATGTCAAAGCCGTTGTATCTTCTGCGCCGCGCGGGGTAGCCGTGCGGTCTAGGGCGCCTTGCCACGGTTCTCACGGCTCCCCCCGTCGGAGGTTCAAAAAAAAAATGTTGAAATGTGTGTGAAATCTTATGGGACTTAACTGATAAGGTCATCAATCCCTAAGCTTACACACTACTTAACCTAAATTATCCTAAGGGCAAACACACACACACATGCCCGAGGGAGGACTCGAACTTCCGCCGGGACCAGCCGCACAGTCCACGACTGCAACGCCTGAGACCGCTCGGCTAATCCCGTGCGGCGTCGGAGGTTCGAGTCCTCCCTTGGGCATGGGTGTGTGTGTTGTCCTTAGCTTAAGTTAGATTAAGTAGTCTGTAAGTCTAGGGACCGATGACCTCAGCAGTTTGGTCCCATAGAACTTATCAAAAATTTCATTTTTTCTTCTCCTGCGACAAACACGCACACAACTGCTGCAAATGGTCCTTGATATCATCGATACTGGCACCGGTACTTAGGTTCAAGCTGTTCCCATACGTGATCTAGGGATCTCACCGGTCACAAGAGTACCTCAACATCACACAGGCCATAGATACAGGTCGCATCTGTGGACGAGCATTGTCCTGTTGAAAACTGGCACCACAATACTCTCGCATGAGAGGTAACCCACGAGGACGCAGGATGTCCCTGGCGGTCTTTTGTGACGGGATTAACCATCCTGTGTCTCTCCGAAACATTGAAAGAATGGTACCTCTCTCCAAGTCGCCTCACTTCTCACAAATGTTCGTGGACATTAAGTAGTGCAGAATTGTGAGTCATGCTGAACACAGTGTGAGGCTATATTAGCAGTGCATGTTTTCTGGCCACTGCATCATTCCAGTCGGAGCCGATTGTATTATGGTGTTAACCGTAGCCCTAGTTCGGCTGCTGCTAGCCACTGTCTGATGGTGGGGTATGACAAAGAATGCTGCAGCGACTCCATTACTTGTTCTCGGATTTTAAGCACAAGTGTGAAGTGTTACAGTGTGCTTGGTGCACAATACAGAGATCCTCCCCTGTGGTGGTCAGTGGCGGTCGGCCGGGACCTTGACGACGAGTACTCCTGCCTTCATGTTCTCATGCAGTTCAACATCGGACCTCTGTCACATTGGAAAGCCCCACAAATCTGAATATAGCTAAGTCAACTAGCAACCCACATGGAAACCCACAATCCGACCCCTCTCAAGCACTCTCAGGTGATGATAACGTTGTCTCTTACATAGAATTTCTGTGTCCCCCACAGTGATCACATGTGACTACATTCACAATAATTATATACCTTACCAGGCCTGCTAAGAACACTAAACACCAACAACACTGACAGACTCTGGTAGCCGCTACACCTGTCACAGAGAATTGCAACTCTAATCATTTCTGTATGCACTAATGATATGTACATGTACGAAGCTACATTGACATCGGACCATGTCTTCTTGATGCTTCACTTTTTTTGTCACGCCTGTTGAAGAAAGGGGGACAGTCTGCCTCCGAGAATGCTGAAATAAACATTCTAGTTCATGGTCATGGTAATCTGAATGAGTGGGTCTCAGTCATGGTACGTGAAATATCCTCAAAACATCATAGGACCTTTCCAGCCTGGCCTACGCCCTCCACACGCTGTGGGTTGAATGCCTCATCAAGCCGTTGGCACATTTGATGACTTACATAATTTGAAATGAGATGGAACTCCGGATTTTCTGTGTGTCTGTAGTTAGCTACTGTGCTGTCCCTGTGTTGTTTGGTACACTGAAGAGGTGCAGGTTGATGTGTCAGTACGAGGCCTTTTGCGCAGTGCTGATTCCAAATGGCAACTGCATGCAGATCCCTTCTCAAAACTTTGCACATAAATTGGTTGAGAACTGCATTCACTGAATGCAGCAATTCTGTTCGGGTCTGAAGCCGATTGTCATTGACAAGGCGTATCACTAGTCCCCAATCTCTGTTGGTTATGATCTTCTTATGGCCACTGTTCTTACACTACACTGGATGGCTGCGAGTGGCACACCATTTATTTCAGACACGTTGGTCATTCCCCATTGATTCAGTAATAATTCGGGAAATTTGTTAAACAGTGTGTTCGTGGTCACATCTGAATGCATTAGATCTGTACAGGGTGCCTAACCGATTTGGTTTATTGGGTGTAATTTACTCAGACTTCGAAATTTTCTTTTATACTTTGCCAGAAGCGAGCTACAGGCTTGGAATGTAGACTGAGTTCTTGCAGAGCTTACGTGACCACCCGGCCTGCCCATCAGGACAGGAGCCGTCCTTTCTGGTAAAAGCCGCTGACAGGGTACAATTTCAGCATTTGGTGAACACGCTAAAGCCCCACGCCACCGATCAACCAGTGAGAGGCATGAGAGAGGGGCCGCGTCCTTGGGAGCAGAATTTTGTCTCTTCGCTCACTTGTGACCCAGCATACACAAACAGTAGACGCTCTCTCTTTCTTTCTAACCTCGTGACGCAGCAGAAGATCTCGTACCGTCTGCCTGTGTCTCTGCTCTCGCTGACCGGCTGTCAGCTAGTTCAAAGTGAACCGACTTTCCTTCTTTTTCCGTATTTTTCGAACACCCAGACTGGCAGATGCCTCTACATTCCAGTCCAGACGAGACCTCATGTACTCAGCAAGTTTCAGGAAGCTCGTGGGCAGTAAACCATTTGACGCGTCTTGAAGCCCGAGCATATTTTACTAACAGATATCGAGGTGAAGGCATGCATTCGTACATACCACGAGTTTCTTTTAATCCTCTGTTTTCATTTTAAAATGGCCCCCCTTCCGGCTCTCAGAACCCATCCCTCTCCCATCCTTGACACAGGCCGCCTCCACACCAGGTGCGGTCTGTGTAGGATTCTGCTGCTATGTTGGCACGCCCTCACATTGATGACCTTACTATGCTGACTCCATCCAAGTAGTCCTCAGCTCGTTGTCTCGCGGTCGCTTACTCGCTTCCCGAGCACGGGACCCCGGGTTCGATTCCCGGAGGGGCCAGGGATTTTCACTTGCCTCGAGATGACTGGGTGTCCCCATCATTTCTTCATGATTCATGAAGAGTTGCGAGATTGGACTGAGCAAAGGTTGGGAATTTGTGCGGGCGCTGATAACCGCGCAGCTGAGCGCCCCGCAAACCAAACATCATCATCATCGTCATCCGTGAAAGTAACTGATACATACACACCACGTTCTTCCACGGCCTAGCCAGCGGTGGTGGGTCACGTGGCCGCCTGGAATCAGGTCCCTACCATCTTCAGGGCTCAGAGCGGCCAGTGTGGTCTAAGTCTTTGTCCAGTCCGCGTACCATAGTGCGGGTGCCTGACTGTGAGCTGGTGTGTTGTGCGTGCCGGCAGAGCTGCAGTACGAGCGCGCGACGGCGTGGCAGCTGGGCCGCGACGTGCTGCGCCTGCGCCGCCTGCTGGACGCCTTCCCGCGCTACGCGGGCTCGCAGGTGGTGGCGCCGGACGTGGTGCGCTTCCGCGAGCGCGCAGACGCAGAGTGGCTGCGCTCCTTCCTCGACAGCGCCGGCGACGCGCTCTCCGCGCTCACCTGGCACCCGTGAGTACTCACCTAAGTACGAGGGCTATTCGGAAAGTGAGGTCCGATCGGTCGCGAAATGGAAACCACAGCGAAAATCACAATGTTTTATTTTCAACATACACTCCTGGCCATTAAAATTGCTACACCAAGAAGAAATGCAGATGATAAACTGGTATTCATTGGACAAATATATTATACTAGAACTGACATGTGATTACATTTTCACGCAATTTGGGTGCATACATCCTGAGAAATCAGTGCCCAGAACAACCACCTCTGGCCGTAATAACGGCCTTGATACGCCTGGGCTTTGAGTCAAACAGAGATTGCATGGCGCGTACAGCTACAGCTGCCCATGCAGCTTCAACTCGATACCACAGTTCATCAAGAGTAGTGACTGGCGTATTGTGACGAGCCAGTTGCTCGGCCACCATTGACCAGACGTTTTCAATTGGTGAAAGATGTGGAGAATGTGCTGGCCAGGCCAGCAGTCGAACATTTTCTGTATCCAGAAAGCCCCGTACAGGACCTGCAACAAGCGGTCGTGCATTATCCTGCTGTAATGTAGGGTTTCGCAGGGATCGAATGAAGGGTAGAGCCACGAATCGTAACACATCTGAAATGCAACGTCCACTGTTCAAAGTGCCGTCAATGCGAACAAGAGGTGACCGAGACGTGTAACCAATGGCACCCCATACCATCAAGCGGGGTGATATGCCAATATGGCGATGACGAGTATACTATTCCAATGTGCGTTCACCGCGATGTCGCCAAACACGGATGCGACCATCATGATGCTGTAAACAGAACCTGGATTATCCGAAAAATGACGTTTTGCCATTCGTTCACCAAAGTTCTGCGTTGAGTACAACATCGCTGGCGCTCCTGTCTGTGATGCAGCGTCAAGGGTAACCGCAGCCATGATCTCCGAACTGATAGTCCATGCTGCTGCAAACGTCGTCGAACTGTTCGTGCAGATGGTTGTTGTCCTGCAAAAGTCCCCATCTGTTGACTCAGGGATCGAGACGTGGCTGCACGATCCGTTAGAGCCATGCGGATAAGATGCCTGTCATCTCGACTGCAAGTGATATGAGGCCGTTGGGATCCAGCAAGGCGTTCCGCATTACCCTCCTGAACTCACCGATTACATATTCTGCTGCTAACAGTCATTGGAGCCGGCCGGTGTGCCCGTGCGGTTCTAGGCGCTTCACTCTGGAACCGCGTGGCCGCTACGGTCGCAGGTTCGAATCCTGCCTCGGGCATGGATGTCTGTGATGTCCTTAGCTTAGTTAGGTTTAAGTAGTTCTTAGTTCTAGGGGACTGTTGACCATAGATGTTAAGTCCCATAGTTCTCAGAGCCATTTGAACCATTTCAACAGTCATTGGATCTCGATCAACGCAGGCAGCAATGTCGCGATACGATAAACCGTAATCGCGATAGGCTACAATCCGACCTTTAGCAAAGTCGGAAACGTGATGGTACGCATTTCTCCTCCATAGACGAGGCATCACAACGACGTTTCACCAGGCAACGCCGGTCAACTGCTGTTTGTGTATGAGAAAACGCTTGGAAACTTTCCTGTCAGCACGTTGTAGGTGTCGCCACCGGCTCCAACCTTGTGTGAATGCTCTGAAAAGCTAATCATTTCCATATCACAGCATCATCTTCCTGTCGGTTAAATTTCACGTCTGCAGCACGTCATCTTCGTGGTGTAGCAGTTTTAATGGCCAGTAGTGCAGCTACAGTCCAGCTACTTTTCTACATAGTCGCCGCCCCAAGTTAGACAATTGTCATTGCGTTGTACCAACTTTCCAGTAGGAGGCAGCCACCTGTGCTTTCCACCAATTCTCTACTCTGCTCTGCTGCTCGTTGCCTGTGCCAAAATGTTGTTTACAAAGCCAGCAGTTCATGTTAGCAGAGGTGATACTCAGGGGGAGCCACTGACGGGCTGTATTGTGGATCATCAGACGCTTCCAATCGGAAACTACTCAGGAACCTCTTCATTGCCCCTGCATACTGGGTCGGCCGGTGCGACCGAGTGGTTCTAGCCGCTTCCGCCTGGAACCGCGCGTCCGCTACGGTCGCAGGTTCGAATCCTGCCTCGGGCATGGATGTGTGTGATGTCCTTAGGTTAGTTAGGTTTAAGTAGTTCTAAGTTCTAAGGGACTGATGACCTCATATGTTAAGTCCCATAGTGCTCAGAGCCATTTTGAACCTGCAAACTGCGGCCAAGAATTGTCACGAAGAAGGTAACGCGTGACAGTTATGTTACATGGGCTGCATAACATCAGGCGGTATCTGTCACCAGGCCCCCGTAGTTTTCGACAGAACTACTTTCTACGTACCTTTATATGGTCATGTACGTTCAAAACAGAACAGACCAACGTAACGCGATCGACGGGCCTACTACAGTCACTGCCCGACACGTCTGTGCAAAGCTTCATCGGATTTTCGCAATGATTTCCATTTCGCGCCCGATCGAATCCGCCATTCCGAATAGCCCTCGCATTTCGGCATCTGGTATTATTAAAGGATACCATTAGGTCATATAGTCTTTTCATTGTATGTCAATGATTTGTCGTCGGTTTTGTCCTACTGAAAATACCACATGTATGCTGATGACCAATTAACCTGAAGACAACTATCGTTACACTGACCTGTGAGCACTATCGAAATGGGTGCAGAATACAGGGTTAGAACTCAACCCATCCGAAACCCAAACGGTTCTGGTTGGTCATTTAGGCTTGTTAGTCAGAGATATTAGGAGTGCCTTTAAACCTAAATGGGACAAATATCAATTTCTCTCAATGAGCAAAAATTCTAGATGTAATCATAGATATAAATCTAACTTGAATTGAGTACGTAACTGCAATGTGCAAGAATGCATCAACCATGACCTATAAAAACATAAAAAGATCTTCCCTCTTGACCTGAAAAACAAACTAGTACAAATTCTTGTACTCCCATTATTGATTACAGCGATATATCCTGCAATGTCTTTTTCTGGAAAGCTCACGGCGCCTGGAACTGGTTATGAGTGCCTGTGTTCGTTATATCTGTGATTTTAGACCCTTTCACCATACTTCACCATCGCATGCACAGCTATCCAGGCTGTGTGCAGACAAGTGCGTAGATTCCTGTACTCTCTGTCTTCTCTACTGTCTTACCAGCGAACATTTTAACTCATGTCTCAATTCGACTTGAATGATCTTATTTCAACAACGTGGAAGAAACGTCTGTTCCCATCAGAGCAAAATCCTTTCTGTCCCATTCCATCGTCCATCTTCTTTCTTGAAGTTCTTCTCAGTAACAGGAATCGAACTCCGGAAGAACCTCCCGTATTACATTAGAGAACTGAGTAACACCTCCAGCTTCAGAAGACAGTTAATGACATAGCTACTGAAGCAAAAACGATGATTACCGTTAGCCCTTTACATTTTCCCTCTACATCCTTCTTTCCAACCAGATCTTCCTCACTTCCCAACATCCTTAGAGAGTGCAGTCGTCTAAAATTTCCTTTCCCAGAACTCCCTGTATCAGAAAAATTCTACTTTGCACACCTATAAATTCTTCGCATATCTGCCACTATCATTATTGTTGTTAGTGTCATTATTATTGTCATATTATTATTATTAATATTAGTAGTAGTAGTAGTAGCAGTAGCACCAGCAGGAGCAGTAGAAGAAATACTGCTAGTATTAATTTTAGTACGCAACAGACCTTCGTCAGGGCAGCCGAGCCTGGATGTACTCGTACAATTATCAAAAGATAATACCGTTTGAACTGCACGACATCCATTTATAAGTACGTAATACGGAAACTTTCATTGAAAAACTCACGAACTTTTCAATCTCAGTACGTACCCATCTGGCCCTGTTGGACATTCTAACGTGTATACGAATACATCCATTGACCAGCTAGAGTACATAAGCGGTCACAACCTCAGGGCACTTTGCGGTCGTCCGACAGATGAGATTAACGCTGTGCTGAATTTGCTTGGGTTATTTCTGAGATTTCATTATTTTAAATTCACGGAGTCTAGGAGTCCACATATTTACAAAAGCAAGGGTTAGCTATGGGTTCCGCGCTTGCCTTGTACCTAGCCAATAACTGTTGCCTGGTATAGATATGTGGATGACATTATCCTGCCCGAGGCATGATTCGAACCTGCGACCTCAGCGGTCGCGCGGTTCCAGACTCAAGCGCCTAGAACCGCTCAGCCACACAGGCAGGCCTCAATTTAGTAACATTTTTCATATTAAATTATTTCTTAGTTATTTCGAGGGTAATTATGATGTTAAAGACGTGCTGTATGTGCGAAAGCCTGCGCCGATGAAAGAGAAGGCATGATGGCCGTAATCAGATCAGTTTCAACAAATAAAGGAATAATATAAATTATCCGTGCCGTTACTAATATTCCATAACAGCCACCTATTTCTGGTAACTACTATACCGTTGGCCTTCCAGAAGGTTCCAGACAGGGCTATTTCGCCCCAACGGTCGGGGAGACCCCTATTAGACTGCTCGCGTTTAGGAGACGTTGGAGTGGCGTCAACGGTTACAAGTGGCCGAAGGTCATGGTCGGGCTGAGGTCCAGAAACGAAATAATTTATTATAGTTGAGGAAATATTGGTTCGATTGAAAATATGGGAAATATCGTGAATAGAGGATGTGTTTATGTGCACGCGGAAGAGGTTTCGTGAATAAGTCAAGCATCGAAAACTATAAGTAATGAAAGAGGATTGTGGAATAACACTTGAGTGGCAGCCTTTGATATCGCATGAGACTCTGAATATAGTAAAGGTGACCGTCAACATAACTGGATACCAGGAGAAGGTATATACACTGAAGAGCCAAAGAAACTGGTACACCTGCCTAATATCGTGTAGGGCCCTTGCGAGCTCGCAGAAGTGCCGCAACACGACGTGGCATGGACTCGACTAATGTCTGAAGTAGTGCTGGACGGAACTAACACCATGAATCCTGCAGGGCTGTCCATAAATCCTAACAGTACGAGGAGGTGGAGATCTCTTCCGAACAGCGCTTTGCAAGGCATCCCAGATAAGCTCAATAATGTTCATGTCTGGGGAGTTCAATGGCCAGCGGAAGTGTTTAAACTCAGAAGAGTGTTCCTGGAGTCACTCTGTAGCAATTCTGCATGTGTGGGTTGTCCCATTGGCCTCCCGGAATTTCCCAAATGCACAATGGACATAAATGGATGCAGGTGATCAGACAGAAAGAATACTTACGTACTTGTCACCTGTCAGAGTCGTATCTAGACGTCTCAGGGGTCCCATATCACTCCAACTGCACACGCCCCACACCATTACAGAGCCTCCACGAGCTTGTTCCCTGCCGTCATGCAGGGTTCATAGATTCATGAGGTTGTCTCCATACGCGTACACGTCCATCCACTCAACACAATTTGAAACGAGACTTGTCAGACGAGGCAACATGTTTCCAGTTATCAACAGTCCAATGTCGGTGTTGACAAGCCCAGGCGGGGGGTAAAGCTTTGTGCGCAGTCATTAAGGGTACACGAGTGGGCAGAAAAAACGAAACAAACATGCCAAATCCAAGCAGACGCAAAATCCCCAAGATTGGCGATCTTTCACAGAAGCTCGAAATTTAGCTCGGACTTCAATGCGAGAAGCTTATAACAGTTTCCACAACAAAACTTTGACTCGAAACCTGGCAGAAAATCCAAAGAGATTCTGGTCGTATGGGAAGTATGTTAGCGGCAAGAAACAATCAATGCCTTGTCTACGCGATAGCAATGGAGATACTATCGAAGACAGTGCTATCAAAGCTGAGTTACTAACCATAGCCTTCCGAATTGCGTTCACAAAAGAAGACGAAGCAAATATTCCAGAATTCGAATCAAGAGCAGCTGCCAACATGAGGATCATAGAAGTAAATATCCTCGGAGTAGTGAAGCAACTTAAATCACTTAATAAAAGCTTCTGGTAAGGACTGTATACCAATCAGGTTCCTTTCAAAGTATGCTGATGCATTAGCTCCATACTTAACAATAATATACAACCGTTCGCTCGACGAAAGATCTGTACCCAAAGACTGGAAAGTTGCACAGGTCACACCAATATTCAAAAAAGGTAGTAGGAGTAATCCACTAAATTTCAGGCCCATCTCATTAACGTCGATGTGCAGCAGGATTTTGGAACATATATTGTGTTCGAACATTATGAATTACCTCGAAGAAAACGGTCTATTGACACACAGTCAACATGGGTTTAGAAAACATCGTTCTTGTGAAACACAACTACCTCTTTACACGCACGAAGTGTTGAGTGCTGTTGACAAGGGATTTCAGATCGATTCTGTATTTCTGGATTTCCGGAAGGCTTTTGACACTGTACCACACAAGCGGCGTTTAGTGAAATTGCGTGCTTGTAGAACATCGTCTCAGTTATGTGATTGTATTTGTGATTTGCTGTCGGAGAGGTCACAGTTCGTAGTAACTGACGGAAAGTCATCGAGTAAAAGAGAAATGATTTTTGGCATTCCCCAAGGTTGTGCTATATGACCTTTGTTGTTACTTATCTATATAAACGATTTGGGAGACAATCTGAGCAGCCGTCTTAGGTTGTTTCCAGATGACGCTGTCGTTTATCGACTAATAAAGTCATCAGACGATCGAAACGAATTGCAAAACTATTTAGAAAAGATACATGGATGGTACGAAAATTGGCAGTTGACCCTAATTAACGAAAAGTGTTAGGTCATTCATATGAGTGCTAAAAGGAATTCGTTAAACTTTGGTTACACGATAATTCAGTCAAATCTGAAGGCCGTAAATTGAACTAGATGCCTAGGAATTACAATTACGAACAACTTAAATTGGAAGGAACACATAGAAAAAGTTGTGGGGAGACTGCGTAACTACGCTTGTCCGTCCTCTTTTAGAATACTGCTGAGCGGTGTGGGATCCTTACTAGATAGGACTGACGCAGTACATCCAAAAAGTTCAAAGAAGGGCAGCACGTTTTGTATTATCGCGAAAAATGGGAGAGAGTGTCACTGAAATGATACAGGTTTTGGGATGGACATCATTAAAAGAAAGGCGTTTTTCGTTGCGACGGAATTTTCTAACGAAATTCAAATCAACAACTTTCTCCTCCGGCCTACATAGGGAGAAACGATTACCACGATAAAATAAGGGAAATCGGAGCTCGTACGGAACGATATTGGTGTTCATTCTTTCCGCGCGCTGTACGAGATTGAAATAATAGGGAATTGTGAAGGTGGTTCGATGAACCCTCTGCCAGGCACTTAGATGTGATTTGCAGAGTATCTAAAAAAAACTGTGTGTGAATTCCTAAGGGACCAAGCTGCAGAGACCATCGGTCCGTAGACTTACACACTACTTAAACTAACTCAAGCTGACATATGCTAAGAACAACACACACCCATGCCCGAGGGAGGATTCGAACCTCCGGCGGGAGCGGCCGCGCAGTCCGGGACATGGCGCCCTTAAACCGCGCGGCCACTCCGCGCGGCATCCAGGTAGATGTAGATGTAGATATAAATTAGAAAGCCCATTTCGATGATGTTTTGTTGAATGGCTCTCACGCTGACACTTATTGATGGCCTAGCATTGAAATCTGCAGCAATTTGCGGAAGAGTTGCACTTCTGTCACGTTGAACGATTCTCTTCAGTCGTCGTTGGTCCCGTTCTTGCAGGATCATTTTCTGGCCGCAGCGATGTCAGAGATTTAATGTTTTACCGGATTCTTGATATTCATGGTACACTCGTGAAATGGTCGTACAGCAAAATCCCACTTCATCACTGCCTCGGAGGTACTGTGTCCCATCGCTCGTACGCCGACTATAACACCACATTCAAACTCACTTAAATCTTGATAACCTGCCATTGTAGCAACAGAACGGATCTAACAACTGCGCCAGACACTTATGTTGTACAGGCGTTGCCGACCGCAGCGTCATATTCTGCCTTTTTATATATCTCTGTATTTGAATATGCATGCCTATACCATTTTCTTTGGCGCTTGATTGTAAGTTATCGCGTTAGCTAGAGAGACAGTTAAATCTTCCTGAAAGTAAATTACATGGTGAATCTTTTGGTAGTGGCTAAACTGATTGATTAGAGACTGTGTGACACTGACTAGGGTCCATATACTTGTTTCAAGTATAAATAATTGTGTTAAAATTGAGTTTCTTTTAGCGAAGATCCCTATATACTAGGAAGCAGTGGCACAGGTCGGTTTAAGCTTACGGAAAAATGATTAGCTGCCGACTACCTTTTCACTCGTCCCACTGCCACTAAAATTGACTGAACTGTCATTAATAAATAACTCAGGCTTACAACACGCTCTGATCTATCGCCCAAGCGACCAACAAGTGGTGCATATGTAGCAGGCCTTTTGTGTAACCGACAGGCCGAGTCTGCTTGTGGCGCTGTCGGTTTGGTCTGAGCACTCGACAGCCTATTCCCTAACCACTAGACCAAACAAACCATGCTGTGTGTGTGTGTGTGTGTGTGTGTGTGCGCGCGCGCGCGCGCGTGCTGTTGTGCCAACCGCCTGATAAAAGTTCGTCTTTTTTCTCTTCGCGCGGAAATCATCTCTTTTGAAATATGGGTAACATAAAATACTAGGCGCCCGAAATTTTGGTAACAGTTTCTCGAGAAGCTCAAAGGCTGCAAAAATTTGTGAGAGAAATAGTGCGAAGAGTATGCTAATACAGATGCAAGAAATGTAGCAATTGTTTCATTTTTAACGAAACAATAATGGTTTCATGTGACACATACAGAGTGTGAAAGATATACATTTTCTGAACAAAATTCCGTCGACTGTTATATTGGTTGTGGAGAGAGATATATGCAGTAATTATCGGTAAGCCGCACCAAAAATTCTCCCCAGAAACGCGCTCTCGCATATATGCGTTCTAAAACAGTAGATAAATGATAATCTTGTAATTTTGGTGTGCGGCAAGGTAATTTACCCTTTCTCCGCAATGATATACAACAATGTCGGCGTGGCTACGGCGGCTATTCTCTCTTCGTAAATAACTTCGTCTCCTAATGAGGTCATTTAAAAATGCAAGTTCTCGTCGCATCGGGAGAAGGAAATTAGGACGTACCTCGGTGTAAAATGAAAACTTACGACTCCCTCATATTAGAACTTTTCCTTAACAAAATACTGAGACTCAGTTACATGCGTCTTTCTCACACCAACTCAGAATACCACAGACACCGAGATCGGTGAAAAAAGACATATGAGGTCCATAAAATAATTGCAGTTTTTATTCTTCAATTTTCTGTCAGCCTAGATATAATCATACATCCCTATGATATCATTGCCGTACGGAGACAGCGCAAATATTTATTTGTATCTGTAGGACATTTAAAGAACTTACACGCTATCTGTATATAGACTTTTAGGTTTATTTCCGATACGTACTGAAAATAAAATGTGGAAATCAAAATACAGATAGTCGACGGAATTTCAGTCATAAATTATACTTGCTTCTTTTTAAGAAGAATTTAAAAAATCCAACCAAACGTCAAACCGTGTGCTATGAAGACCAAAGTGTAAGAGTCCTCCCTCGGGCATGGGTGCGTGTGTTGTCCACAGCGTTTAAGTTAGTTTAAGTAAGATTAAGTAGTGTATAGGCTTAGAGACCGATGACCTCAGCAGTTTGGTACCGTAAGACCTTACCACAAATTTCCAGTTTCCAAAGTGTAAGACTGATCTTTTTTTACTGTTTTAATAGTTGTTAAATGTTTCATATCTTTTATGTCTGTTGCTGTATTTGTAACATTATGTGCACGACTACTGTTTGTAGTCTCTCTAATTGGAAATGAGTTTCTTCAACTTATGGGAGACATCATTTACGGTACATACATACGTAAATACATACAGTTTGTTTTATCACGCCGGCCGCTGTGACAGAGCAGTTCTAGGCGCTTCAGTCTGGAACTGCGCGACCGCTACGGTTGCAGGTTCGAATCCTGCCTTGGACATGGATATGTGCGATGTCCTTAGGTTAGTTAGGTTTAAGTAGCTCTAAGTTCTAGGGGACTGATGACCTCAGATGTTAAGTCCCATAGTGCTCAGAGCCATTTGAACCATTTCTTTGTTTTATCACGTCGTATTTCCTCAGGCACTTGAAACTTTTTGCACTTTTTAGAAATAATTCGACATAGTAACTATGGAGGTACAGCTGCACTGAATAAGATATATTGATACGTTTTGCCAGTAGCTAGAAACCTTAAAATAGCTAAGAGCCTCTACTCACACTTTAAAGTGACTTTTATCATAGTACAGGTATTATTTTTCGTTAAAAGCGGCTTGGCAAACCTTATCAGCTGAGGGAAACATACCGTGTCCGAAGTAATTTAGGAAGTCGCGCAGAACCCAGTTCCGTTTAAAGTGGGGGGAATTTCTTTCTTTGAGGAAGCCGTTTCTTCGCCCACAGTTTTCTCTCTTCTTTTTCTGGCCTTGGCACTTCTAAAAGATCAAGTTTTAGGTCTCCATTATATCGTATGGCATTGGAGCAACGTAGTCTCAACGAACTTAAACAACAAACAGCCAGCGCTAGGAAAAGAGAGTGTTGTTGTAATCGCTGCGTGCCGTTGGGCCGTGTGGAGGCTGCCACCAAGCTGGTCGGTTGGCCGAAGTCTGAAGGCGGCGTGTGAATTGAGAGCGACGTTAACTTGTTACTAGATGGCGCTCGACCAAAACAAAGGCTCGGTCGTTTTGTAATAGAACATAAATGACATAGTCAATGGTAGGATATGCCCTAAGCACTATGGGACTCAACATCTGAGGTCATCAGTCCCATAGACTTAGAACTACTTAAACCTAACTAACCTAAAGACATCACACACATCCATGCCCGAGGCAGGATTCGAACCTGCGACCGTAGCAGCAGTGTGGTTCCAGACTGAAGGGCCTAGAACCGCTCCGCCACAGCGGCCGGCAATAGTAGGATTGTCTGTAGTATTGATAACATTGGCAGGGAAAGAAAGATAAATGAATGTGTGAGAGAGAAAGTAGGAACCGACGATTTCTCTCTTTTTTGCACATTATTAGAACCGCACATCGTCCAGTGTTAGTCCGTTATGTATTTTATATAAAATGCGTTTTGCACGTAATAAAAACAAATTGATACCGCAATTTCAGCGCTTTTACGCCACCACAGTAATTATTTTTGATGCAATTGCAGTTTACACACACAATCGTAAAAAAAATCTATATAATTATTGGTGTTATTTTGTACTCAATAGAATGTTGTTCATCAAGATCGAAGGCAAGAATTTTCTGTTATTATTGATATGAGCGAAAGTCGTTTATGAATAACGGATGAAGAATGTGTTACGGAAGCTCGGCGAAATATTGAAACGATGTTTGATATGTTTTTGTTTTGAGTCATTTTTAATTTCACCTTTTATAATAAATTTCTGTATCATCAATCTGTAGTTTTTCTATTTTTACTACAACATCTGTCTGCTTCACATTACATATAACAGTTTTCGAACAAAATCTTTATAAAACATTGACAGTTTCCTTTTTGCTGTAAACACTATTTCTTTATAAGTAACAGGCAGGAGAAAACTTTGTAGAACAAAAATGTTCCCCAGGTTACGTGGCCCTTTGTATAACCTCACTCATTTTCTGGACGGTTCACCGTTCCCGGTTTCTAGGGGAATCAAATGGTTCAAATGGCTCTGAGCACTATGGGACTTAATTTCTGAGGTCATCAGTCCCCTAGAACTTAGAACTACTTAAACCTAACTAACCTAAGGACATTACACACATCCATACCCGAAGCAGAATTCGAACTTGCGACCGTAGTGGTCGCGCGTTTCCAGACTGTAGCGCCTAGAACCGCTCGGCCAGTCGACCGGCTAGGGGAACCTTGTGAGACAATGATCGCATACGCAAACAAAGGAATCGAAATGCGGTAACGATCTTAACCGGCCAAAGCTACTTGTACAACTACCGCAGTCTACGCTTACTTATAATAGTCTACTGTAGCTTACGGTAGTTTTAGAACTCTACTTGTTACAGATGAGGTCCCGAAAAGGGAACAGTTTTATGTATCGACCATGGGGTCTCAGCCGCAAGTTTTAACTGAAAAGTCGGCCACTGTGGCCGAGCGGATCTAGGTGCTTCAGTCTGGAACCGCGCGATCGCTACGGTCGCAGGTTCGAATCCTGCCTCGGGCATGGATGTGTATGATGTCCTTAGGTTAGTTCGGTTTAACTGGTTCTAAGTTCTAGGGGACTAATGACCTCAGAAGTTGAGTCCCATAGTGCTCAGAGCCATTTGAACCATTTTGAACCACGTGACTTCAGCAGCAGGAGATGCTGGGGACAGATTTGTCGTTCTGCGCATCCGAATGCTCACTCCATAGAAATTTGTACTCTACGGGTACAGGCCAAGACATTCTTGTACATCTCTCCAATGTCACAACTACACAAAATGTGCACTAGATTATCAATTAAATATGACCCGATGGCAGTAAGCCACTACACGGTATCGAACATTAATTGCACAACATAGTTTTGTACCACGTGGGACTAATGAGTGGGTAGAAAGTGTTCCATCAAGCTGGAGAAATGAAATGGTTTATCAGTTTTTCACTAACGACGTACTGAGGGCGTTCAGAGGGCTTGTTTACAAATGTTACAGACGGCTGTTCTCATTGGCCTGAAAGTCCCGTTGATACCACTGTTGAGTAAAGGTGCAATGTCAGCAGAAGTGTGTACACAGAACGTTTAGATGGCTGTGTACGATAGAAGACGTAGCTCTGTGTAGCAGATCACCTTGCCATATAGCAACTTTTGTTTCGTCAATACCACTCACGATAAAATGTGGAGCCGGCCGGTGTGGCCAAGCGGTTCTAGGCGCTTCAGTCTGGAACCGCGTGACCGCTACGGTCGCAGGTTCGAGTCCTGCCTCGGATATGGATGTGTGTGATGTCCTTAGGTTAGTTAGGTTTAAGTAGTTCTAAGTTATAGGGGACTGATGACCACAGATGTTAAGTCCCATAGTGCTCAGAGCCATTTGAACCATTTTTTTTTTTATATAAAATGTGAACATTAATGCAGTATATTCCCTTCTACTGTAATTTTCTGAATGTAACGTGCTACTCAGTCAATAATTTCCGGTGTTGACTGCTACTGTGTATCTGGATTTGGAAGTTTGTTACCATACTTGTTGATTAGATGAATTTCCTCTTCGCAAGGCAAGGCACTGTCACTACATGTTGTCCATGTTTCTCGTCCACAGGCATTTTGTGGCGCCTGCCACAGGGTTGCACCAGCACCAGGAGAGAAGAGAAGACGGAGAATACGAAGAAGATGATACTGAAGGCGAGCTGTATTTCCCACCAGATTCGATAGTGTGGGACCGAGAGGCGCTCAACAAGGCGCTCGGCCGGCAGGGCGCTAGGCTGCCCCTCTGGATAGGTGGGTGAATGTAGTCTAGGATACCTGTTTGGTGAGCGGAACCCATACATACGAGGACAACCCAAAAAGTAAAGGCACTTCTTTGAAAGCCGTGCGGTTAAAGGCGCTGCAGTCTGGAACCGCAAGACCGCTACGGTCGCAGGTTCGAATCCTGCCTCGGGCATGGATGTTTGTGATGTCCTTAGGTTAGTTAGGTTTAACTAGTTCTAAGTTCTAGGGGACTAATGGCCTCAGAAGTTGAGTCCCATAGTGCTCAGAGCCATTTGAACCATTTTGAACTTCTTTGAAAACAAACCTCGTGTTGTGAAAGCAACCTTGCAAGAAAAATCGTTTCTCTACATAACTCCCTCAACATTTATACACTTGCTCTATACCATGGAAAGCGTCTTACTTCTGTCCTGGAAGAAACTTTGTAGCACTGAAAGCATCCACTGTTGCCCCACCTTCACAACCTCGTCAGATAATGCAAAACTTTGATTCACGCAGGTGATACTTCACAGGTCCAACAAGGTGAAAGCCACTTTGAGTTAAGTGCTCTTACAGCTCACCAATATTTTGAATTTGAAAGCTTCCATTTCCCTTTAGTTTTGGTTTCGAATATCAGATCTCGCTGCGCTCTCAGTAGCTGTCACTACTCACTGTTTGATCTTTAGGCGTACATCGTTCATATACAAAAACAATGTAATCATCAATTTTTCTGCAGAATCTAGGGCTCTGAACTTTTTTCTGTAGGCGAAGATGGATGTTTCTACGTCATGTTCTAACGCAGTGGTGGTAAAGAATACAGCTAGCGAGCTGTGCCCTGACACGAATGACATAGGGGTCAGATTCCCTGCACATTTCCCCCACCGTCATGCCACGACGTTAGAGGGCGGGAAGAGTGAAGAGGCGGAAACTGCAAACTGCATTTCAGTGCCATTCCAGTTTTTTGCATAATACTTGGTTTTATATTTCGCACATCGCAACGACATACATAACAAACAAAACCAGTTTTCAGTATTATTTAATTATTTCTGTAGCGCTGAAGACATAATTTTTATATGGTACGAACTGTCGGCAAACTGACAGACCCAGTTTTACAGATTTTCACACTCAGACTGCCACATAACCGTGACTTTTTTAGTTTCACAATCGAAAAATGGTCTCCTCACAAACATCTCGACCGAAATATTGTAGCACTTTTGCAACCTCGTTATGGAGTCGTCGAAACTCTACCAGAGGAAAGCAACGAAGACGTCCTGTCAGTTTCAACGTCAAAGTATTTGTCATTAAAACGCGAATTACCTTTCAGGTCAATCAGTTACATCTGCACATGAAAGGGGCGCTTTCATTTGAAACGGAGTCGGAAACAACTCGAAAACAGGTGTAAGATTGCCAGTGTACTCTGAACGTCTAGGAAACTGTCCTTGTAATTCTTCGCACCTCCTGTTTTTCCGTAACGGCAGTGAGCTTAGTGAACCGGACTGTGTTTGTCTGAAGGTGTCCCTTCTATAACGTGACTTTCCTTTTAAATGAATCCCCATCAAATCAGAAATAACTTGTTTCTCAACTTGCAATGCCTTTCTGTGGGCAATGAGCAGTAAAGCCTACTTAAAACGTGAGATCTATAATCCATTCCGGATGTTCGAATTTTCGTTCCTCCATTCCTTTTTCTTTACTAAATTCCACAACAGCGAATTTTTAATCGAAAAATCATTCCAGGCAGGTCCCTTAACTTAGCCAACGTACTTTTCAGAAGTATATAAAGTCTCCATACTCTTCGTTCAGTTCTATCGAAAACAGTTGCAACTGACAGTGGAATAATGCCTGTGAATGCAGAAATTTTACTGTTCATACCACCAATTTCTTCACAAGCTGCATGCGTGCAAATTTAGCACAAAGTGATTCTTGATGCACAGAACATTGAATCTCGTCTGTCGATCGTAATTTTTCGCTCTTTAATTGTCAACAAATTCTTTAAATTCCTTCTGCATGGTGTTGTAATATCATTTCATAGCAAATCTGCAGTACTCGTCACTTATACGACTGAATAATATATATTGAAGATTCTCATCCCTGTCTTCTGCCTTTCCCATCCATGGATCGCTAAACTGTCTCTTTTTGTGTAAACAGCCGCTGGACATGTGAACGTGCTTCATAGTATGAATAAATGGCAAAGGGTAAACAGTGATGCCACCATTTTTCTGCCGAACTGAAAAGAGTTGTACCGGCCGAAAAATGCCACACTGCAATACTAAACAAAATGTCGCGCTGTATCGAGTACCTCCGTGAAGGACCGAGCAAAACTGACACAGGACAAGCCTTCAAGCACACCCGGCCCGCATGAACTTCGGGAAGCCGTGGCCAGCCCTGTTCTAATGTTTACTCTACGGTTGTTACAATAAACCCAAGTCTCGTCAATGATACCTCTGCGACGTCCGCCACGGTAGTTGCGCGGTCAATGCAGCGGATTGCTAACCGAAGACGCTCGGGTTCGATTCCCGGACCGGTTGGAGGTTTTTATCTGCTTGGGGGGCTGAGTGTTGCGTTGTCCTTACATTCGTAACTGTACAACTGGCATTCTACCGTTGAAATGGCTATATGGGCACCTCCTGATAGCCAATAAATTAAAAAAAGGAAAGAAAAAGCTATGCGGCTCTTCCCCCTCCTCTTCAAAATACCTTCAACGTGATTTCGACATTTCCAAACGTTATTGTTGCGTTTGTCACTTGACATTGAACCCAACGAGCACTAAATTCACCATATTTAAGATATTCATGGACGACTTAAGATGTTCAACAGATGCTAATATTCAGTTTACATGCAATATCATCAATTCTTAAATGACAATCATCGCTAGTCACTCGCTCAGGTGTCTCGCATTTCCTGCTCGTTTTCGATGTGGATGAGAGCCTAGTTCTCTTCATGAGATACATACTCGCTGTTAAGGCAGTGTATCCGCTTGTAAGCTTTTCATTCACCAAGACAGCTACCACCATATTTCAGCCCCTTTCATAAATTAGAATTTTGTTTCCTTTTTAAAAATGTAGCCCACTTTTCACACAGTAGTGAAAGGCGTGACATTTAACAGTGAGGTTTAGCTCCAGTGAAATATTTGTGAACGAATAAACGGTATTTTGAAATTAGATTACATCCTTTTAACGACACAGAAGCGACTCGCACTAACATAAACTACAACATTTCTTCATTGTTGTCATACATCATAAAAATTACTTTTATTCCCAATATTTAAATTGCGTAAAGTTTATTGTTTGCTTTCCAAATGAAATATTATTAACTAACAGCGGAGGGAGATAGAATACTGAACCCACGACTGATAATTCCTCCTGTATACCAACACGCAGATACTGTTAAACACAATGAAATCTTTGCACTACAATAATCACTCAGCTAGCGGTTGGTGCAAATAGAGTGTAATGCAAATTACCTTTTCCCAGAAGCGTCGTCTCACTATAAAATCTTCTCCGAACTTAGCCTTTATCCTTAGTCATATAGCAGGGAGCGTCTCAAATAAAATTCCATTGTTTGTGCGCACGTTCGCCATCCAAGATCTGCGACGACACAACTCTCTCACTCCCTCTCTGCAACTCACTCACTCACTTGCCCGAGCTCTACTTGGTAATAAGCCTCTGGTAGCCAAAGAATACGTATCACTTATGTTTTCAGACCCGCTAAGAAACTAATAGTGGCAAACGTACCAACATGCTGTCCAGTTGGCGCATTAGAACGTCAGAATCCCGATCTGGTTGGAGCGGCTCGTGCATAATGCTCCAAAAGTTCTCAACTGGGCAGAGATCCGGAGCCTTTCTGACCAAGGTAGGATTCGGAAACCACAAGGACAAGCAGTAGAGACACTCGACGTCTGTGGGTAGGCGTTATCTTGCTGAAATATAAGCCCAGGATGGCAACAAGACGATGTGTAGAACATCGTCGCTTACCGCTGTGCTGTAAGGGTGCCGCAGTGACAACAAAAGAGGTCCTACTACGAAAAGAAATGGTACCCTAGATCCTCAATCCTAGCTGTCGGGCCATTTGGCGGGCGACAGACAGGCTAGAATCCCATCACAGCCCGAGGAGTTTCTGGACATGTCTTCGGCATGGAATCTCACTGGCTGGAATAGAATTGATTTCAGTGATGAGTCCCGCTTAGAACTGAGACCTAATAACCAGCAATGACTTGTCTGGAGACGCTTCAGACAGTGATGCAATACCAACCTGACTGTCGCCCGCCGTGGTGTCCGACGACCAGGAATGATGTTCTGAGGTGCCTTTTTTTTTTTTTTGTAATAGCAGCACCTCCTTGGTTGTCATCCGCGTCGCCCTTACAGCTGGTACGTCGACGATATTCTACGTCACGTTTTGTTGTCCTTCATGGCAAGCGACCCTGGGCTCAGCACACAGAGTGAGAGTTCTACTGCTTGTCTTTGTGCATGCCAAACCCTACCTTGGCCAACAAGGTCGCCGGATCTCTCCCCAGTTGCGAACGTATGGAGCATCATGCGCAGGGCTCTCCTCGTGATTTTGACGATCTACTACACCATTTGGTCAGAATTTTGCACGATATCCTTCAGAAGGACATCCAGCAACTCTTTCAATCAATTCCAAGCCGAATAACTACTTGAATAAGGGCCAGAGATGGGCCAACGCATTACTGACTTGCTCAGTTTGTGAATCTCTTTCTCTTGAATTAACATATAGTTTTTTCTGAAATTGTAATCAGTACAGTTATTCCACATGTACTGATTTCCGTCTCATTTGGATAATTCCTTCTTAGTGCAGCTTTTTTTTTCTTTTCGAGTGTATCAATACTGTTTGGCGAGGCTCCCAGGGAGACGAACAAAATTCAAGAATCTGTCGAAGAAGTGTTTCGTAAGCCACTACATTCGTGGATGAACTATAAGTTTCTCCCAATAAATGCATCTCTAATGTTAGAAAATTGGTTTCGGAATGTTGGTAACTAGGCACATGAGACATAACTATAATGACAAAAGTGTTCCTGTGTTGTGAGCCAGAGTGCGTGTGTGTTGCAGCGGAGTCACACAGCGGAGAGAGCCGTGGCTGGTTCGTGGACGCGCTGCAATGGGCGCACAAGTTGGGCGTGGCCACTCGAACTGGCGCCAGTGTCGTCTTCCGACAGCCCGACCCCAGGGCCTTCAGCACGCCCACGCCGGTGAGTGAGGCCTGCCCTACTAAACCCTCATCACTACTGAAACCAGCGTACTTTCATCACTGATTAAAACTTCCAAGACTATCCCACTAAAATACTTCCTCAACTCACACGCGTATGAGCGTTAGCCGTAAAGTTCTAGTTATCACACCAAAAAAGTAAAGTTACGTGATTATTTTTGTTCCTTTGCAGAGACACGTCTAAAGTCCTAGTATACATTAAAATAATCTCGCCAAACTATCATACACGGCCTAGTTACATTAATGTGCCATCGCCTATTTTCGACCTCAACGTTCAGTAATCACTCGGAGACGGCAGCCGTCAGCGCGTGTCAAGGGGATGCGGAAAACAATGCAGTCGTTATCTCGTAGGATCGGGTGTACTACCGGTGGTCCGCGTCTTCCCAACACGATATTTCGACGTCGTAACTCGGCGTCTTCATCATGTGATCCCTGAGAAACGGCAGTCTCATGGAACACCTGATGAAGACGCAGAGTTACGACGTCGAAATATCGTGTTGGGAAGACGCGGACCACCAGCAGTACACCCTATTCTACGAGATGACAACAAATCGCCGGGAAAGTCTTAGAAATTATAATGCAGTCGTGGTTGTGATGCAGAAATGGAGTGATTTATCTGACGTCCAATAGAGCAAGATCATCGATTTCCGGGTCAAGGGTGGAAGCATTTCCGGAATGCCTAAATTTGTAAACTGTTTGCGTGCCGCCATCGTTAAAGCATACCGTGCACGGCAAACTGGCGCTATCCAAAACCTACATCTACATATATACTCCGCTAGCCACCAAGCGGTGTGCAGCGGAGGGCACAATTCGCGCCGAAGTCATATCCCCCCCCCCCCCCCTCTGTGTCACTCGCGCGTCGCGAGAGCGAAAAACGACTGTCTGAACGCCTCAGTACGACCTGTTATTTCCCTTATCTTTGAATGGTGATTATTGCGCGGTATATGCTCTACATCCTCCGTGAATATCGGATTTCGGAATTTAGTGAGCAGCCCCTTCTTTTTAGCGAGCCGTCTATCTGCAAGAGTGTCCCAGTTCAAACTTTCTATGAGATTTGTAACGCTCTCACGATGGCTAAATGTACCAGTCACGAATCTTGCCGCTCTTCTTTGGACCTTCTCAATCTCTTGAATCAGACCCAACTGGTAAGGGTCCCACACAGACGAACAGTACTCCAAGACTGGACGAACTAAGGTATTGTAAGCTATTTCCTTTGTCGAAGGGCTGCATCGCTTCAGGATTCTACCAATAAACCGCATTCTAGAGTTCGCCTTACCCGTTACTTGTGTAATCTGATCATTCCATTTGAGATCATTTCGAATAGTTACACCCAGATACTTGACGGACGTTACCGGCGCTGAGGCAACTGTGGTGCGGTAAGGGCCGTAGATGACAGGGCTGAACGACGGCTGCGAACAGACGAGTAACTGTTGAGCAACTGACCGCCCAGATGAAGCAAGGGGCTAGCAGCAGTGTCCCTTCAAAGAGCGTTCAACGAACCTTGATGCGCATGAGCCTCCGCAGCAGGCGCTCGGTTCGTGCATCCATGCTAACTACTGTTCATCGGCGACGAAAACGGCGATTTCGTCATTCTGGAAGGCACAATGGATCAACAAAAGTTTGCATCTATCTCTGGGGACCATGCCCAGCTGTACGTGAAGTTTGTGTTTCCTCTGCATTGTGGCATCTACAAGCACGTCAATGCAACGAGGCATACAGCTCACAGTGTACATGCGTGGTTCGAAGAGCACTAGGGCGACTTTACCGTACTTCCCTGGCCACTAGACTCCCCGGTCGAGAAAGTGTGGGAGTACCACAACCGGGCCGTCCGTGCCATGGATCATCAACGAAGAAACCTAGCGCACCTGGCCACGGCAGTGTAGTGAGCATGGCTCCATATGGTTGTCCGTACTTTCCCGAACCTCACTGACTCTCTTCCTGCATGTCTTGCCCTGCAAAAGGTGGTTATTCAGGCTTTTGAGAGCTGGCCACATTAATGTAACTGGACAGTGTATTATGTTAAAAAGGACCTAAATATCAGAAATTCTAAGCAAATGGCGTGGTCCACTTCCTTTATGACGTCTTGTACTCTGTTGAGAGCTAGGATACTACAAAACAGGGCGATACAAATGTTTCAAAGGGGAAGAAGATGAAAGAACTCTTACAAAATGAGTACAAAGACTTGCATGACATTTACTGAATCAAGGAGCACCAACTAATTTAACAACAGCGGGAATAGTAGAATAGAAAAATAGTACTTGATTATTAATGTTAAAGTTGTAATCCAATGCTAGGTGACATCAGAAACAGTGGGTGTGTAGACGTGCGTAGGTGGTGATATTGGAATATCATTGGAATTGATAGTGAACCATCAAAATGCGAAAAGACAGGTGAAAGAAATAAGAGAGTCTGATAACAACCTCTTGATATCCATGCATTAGAGTCATTCAAAATATTGTCCACTTCAGCTTCTACAACGCTCATCAATTAGAATGTCCCACTTTACAATACGCAACTAATCCAGGCAATATACACCATTTTCAGTAGCTGTCATTTAGCCAGCTTTGAGGTAACCTTGTAACCAACCAATTACAGGAAGTCACGCCAATAGTAAACCTTCTGAGTCCAGTTCTGTACCCCACAGCATAGAGTCATGTCTACCAGATTTCCGCAGTACTGAGAAACATATATGTTGTTCCTGACTGTAACCAGACTTTCGCCTGGATCATCCGACTACGGAAAATATTTCGCTGTATTCTTGTTGAGAACTGTGGTCAGTGCCAAATAAGCCTAAGCTTACTACGATTACTCCGTTCCGATAAGAGTTTAAACTCGCTGCTTCTCGGGAACTGTGGTCAGTACTACAGTAGGCCAGTTGAACAATGACGTCCAGGCCACCACCACAGGCTTGGCTATCTGCACAATCAAAACTGTCGATTTCTATGGTGTTTTAAGCGACAGACTCTGACACGTCTGACAAAAAAGTGAATTGTTCAGCAGGGGAGGGAAAAACCGAAATGAAACTTCACGGATTGAGAGGGTAATAGATATCATTCCAGTGATTGCAAGATCGACTCAGTTTTACAAAGAACTTTGCGGTATAGGCCAACTTGGTCTAGTTGCATGCCCTTATTCGCTTGAAAATGTTGTCATAAACCCACTGTATCTTCTCCAGAGGCAAGCTGCTCAACATCTCTTGCAACCGTTACTTAAGATGCTGGATACTGGCAATGGGACAGAGTTGACGTCCGAATTGGTCCACACATTTTCTGTCAGGGGCAGATCTGGAGACCTTACGGGCGATGGGAGTACCTCATCGTCAAGCAGACTTCATAAAGACATGTTCCATGTTTGGATGAGCATTATCCTCTGTTGAGAAAAGGCATCACGATACTCTAGCATGAGAGGTAACCATTCATCAGCAGACTATGCTCCGTGGCCATGGTGCCATATCAAAACCACAGGTTTTAGTTGTGGTGGTGACAGCAGCCTAAGCGTGGGATGGCAATTCTCTATCCGGCTGTTGATAGTCTCTGATCAACAGTGCAGCATGACAGCGAATGTTGCTGAGTCCATTACTTGCTCTCGGAGGGCAGGTGAAGATGCGAAGGGGTAACGATGTGTTTAGCGCCATTCTCCCTAGTGGTGGTCAGACGTGGCCGACCAGAACCTTGACGACGAATATGCCTGCCCTCACTTTCCCACCCAGTCTGTCATCGAGCCGCTGTCACATCCGAGTGCTCCACAACTCTGGATGTTGCACGATTCTGCCAGCTGGCCAAGTGGAAACCCACGATGAGCCGCCTTTCAAACACCGTCAGGTTCTGATAACGCTGTCTCATACGGATGTACGGCATCTCAGTGTCTTCACAGTGATCACTTATCATCTGACGCTACTCATGTCCCTCATATTCCCTATCAGGCCTGGTAATAACACTTAACACCAGCGACACTAATGAAGCCTGGCGGGCGTTGTACCTGTCACATAGAATCACTCTCATCATTTACAAGGCCGCCAACGATGAACATACACTACTGGCCACTAAAATTGATACACCGAGAAGAAATGCAGAAGATAAACGGGTATTCATTGGACAAATATATTATACTACAACTGACATTTGATTACATTTCCACGCAATTTGGGTGCATAGATCCTGAGAAATCAGTGCCTAGAACAACCACCTCTGGCCGTAATAACGGCCTTGATACGCCTGGGCATTGAGTCAAACAGAGCTTGGATGGCGCGTACAGGTACAGCTGCCCATGCAGCTCCAGCACGATACCACAGTTCATCAAGAGTAGTGACTGGCGTATTGTGACGAGCCAGTTGCTCGGCCACCATTGACCAGACATTTTCAGGTGGTGAGAGATCTGGAGAATGTGCTGGCCAGGGCAGCAGTCGAACATTTTCTGTATCTAGAAAAGGCCGTACAGGACCTGCAACATGCGGTCGTGCATTATCCTGCTGAAATGTAGGATTTCGCAGGGATCGAATGAAGGGTAGAGCCAGGGGTCGTAACACATCTGAAATGTAACGTCCATTGTTCAAAGTGTCGTCAATGCGAACAAGAGGTGACCGAGACGTGTAACCAATGGCGCCCCATACCATCACGCCGGGTGATACGCCAGTATGGCGATGACGAATACACGCTTCCAACGTGCGTTCACCGAGATGTCGCCAAACACGGATGCGACCATCATGATGCTCTAAACAGAACCTGGATTCATCCAAAAAAATGACGTTTTGCCATTCGTGCACCCAGGTTCGTCGTTGAGTACACCATCGCAGGCGCTCCTGTCTGTGATGCAGCGTCAAGGGTAACCGCAGCCATGGTCTGCGAGCTGATAGTCCATGCTGCTGTAAACGTCGTCGAACTGTTCGTGCCGATGGTTGTTGTCTTGCAAACGTCCGCATCTGTTGACTCAGGGATCGAGACGTGGCTGCACGATCCGTTACAGCCGCGCGGATAAGATGAGTGTCATCTCGATTGCTAGTGATACGAGGCCGTTGAGATCCAGCACGGCGTTCCGTATTACCCTCCTGAACCCACCGATTCCATATTCTGCTAACAGTCATTGGATCTCGACCAATGCGAGCAGCAATGTCGCGATAGGATAAACCGCAATCGCGATAGGCTACAATCCGACCTTTATTCAAAGTCGGAAACGTGATGGTACGCATTTCTCCTCCATACACGAGGCATCACAACAACGTTTCACCAGGCAACGCCGGTCAACTGCTGTTTGTGTATGAGAAATCGGTTGGAAACTTTCCTGTCAGCACGTTCTAGGTGTCGCCACCAGCGCCAACCTTGTGTGAATGCTCTGAGAAGCTAATAATTTGCATATCACAGCATCTTCTTCCTGTCGGTTAAATTTCGCGTCTGTAGCACGTCATCTTCGTGGTGTAGTTACACTGGCATCCGACCATGTCTTCTGGCTGCTTCACTTTCTTTGTCACACAGTGTCAATACTGTGTCGATTGCCTAGTGCACGCGTAACTTCCATAATTTGTTAGCTATTTTTTTAGGATTTTAGTGTGTATCGTTCTGAATCTTACACGGTATTTCAGGAATACTGGGTGTCGGTGCTACACAAACGGTTGGTGGGACGCACCGTGCTGGACACTCGTGTTGCTGGTAACCGATCGCACGTGCACGCCTTCAGCGCATGCGCGAAACCTGGGTCCATTCCTCACGTCGAAGGTGGAGTGGCAGTCTGGGCCATCAACCTGCTAGCGCGTCGCGTCCGGCTGTCAGTCAAGGCCAGCTGGGGGCACGCCGAGAAGGTGCACGTACTCCAGTACTCGCTCACTGCCGCCGGACCACATCCCCTGCACTCCAGGTAAGCTTGCTCAGTGTCAGCTGCTCGCAAAAATTTTTGCATCATTTACGTATCCGAGGACGTAATAAATGTCGATTCAAGGGAGGCCGGGGCTGAAAGAACAAGCATTATGAAACTATAAAAATTACTGTGTAACAAAAACAAAACAATAACTAACATAAGGCGGAATGAACAGCTTTAAAATCAATTCTTTCCTGCTAGTAACATTCAGTACAGGGTTACTCCACTTGATGCATTGTAACATGTTTGGTTGGTCCTTTGAAAGCTGCCTACAATGTGGTCGAAAAGTTGCTGCTCAAATCTACCCCACCCCTCGACCCTCTTGAGGTCATCCAGAGTCCGAGAAGGTCGGATTCGTGTAAGCAGATACCGAATTCCATGCGATTGATTCCTACACCTTCGAGGAAGATGTTCCCTCTTTGGGAACAATGTGATCGTGTATTTCCGCCTAAACCTGTGCTTCCGAACACGGGGGTCATTACCCGATAAAGGGGTAAAATGAAAATTTCTAAGGGGTAAAAACAAAATGTTTTCGGTGAAGTTTTAGTGACCATTCAAATTAATTCGTTAAAAATGATCTTTGTTACCAAAATCCGGGCAGCTGTCGTATATAACAAGTCATCAGCCATCTAATGTCCACTACAGGATAAAAGCCTTCTCTAGAAACTCAATGCATTGCGATCTTCAGAGACACGAATCAACTGTCGCTCTTGCATATACTGTAACGTCAGCTATCTGACTTTACTTAGTCTGCGTTGTCAGTCTTCTCTCATTTCTTGGCATAGAGAAAAGAACTTCTTTGGGTACTTACCACCCATTTTACTGAGTACTCTTCAGCCTATCTCCACTAACTTTCATTAATATCATAGTTACGTCTCCCGCTCTAATCTATTCCCTAATACAATTATTTTTCTTTCCTCCCTCTCCCAGTAATTTGCAACATGCATTTCTCCATCAGTCGATGAGACATCCCCAAAATTTGAATGCCATCGTGTGAAAATATCATCTCACTGTTCAGAGTCAAAACTCTTAAGACGAACTGTCTGTTAACGTACAGTTTCATACACATTAAAAGCTTCAGTTTGGATTTTTTTTTCTTTTATAACAGCACTCAAGTTCAGGTTTACTGTTCTATTTATTGCTTTCACTGTCCATCCAATGATAGTAATCACTTGCTATCAGTAGTAAATTCTATTTTTTCAGATTTAGTTAACTGACAAGTTTCAGTGGATGAAGGAATATTTTCAGGTAGTGAAATTCGTGACAAAGTCAGATTTCTTTAACCTTGCAAAGGCCAACACACTATTAACAGTTTCATATAGAGAACAGAACTTGCTTTGTTTTAGCGAACTGACTGTCGTTAGTAGCTATACCGATTCCATTCGCCACAAATTGCAGGTGTGAAAGTAGACTTTCGATTATGGTAGCGATGAAAACAAAAGCTAAAACCTGAATGAACTTGATACACGACTTCCTTTGTGCAATGATAGACAAAACAAAATATAAAAAGGTTGTTAGATACAAGAAATAAACACTCAGTTGAATCTTTATTTCTTTGGTTTCGTGAAGCTGTTTGAGCATTAACTATTATAAATCATTTGTAACTTTAAGAATAGGAGCGTTAATTTTTTTAGTGCAATGTTCGGTTAGGAGTAAAATAATGTTTAAGGCACTCGATGATAGCTGATCTTGTTCACGGGTAATTATCTCAGAAAGGATGGGAGCCTTTGGTCTTAAACGTGGGAAAGTATAGCTCATCTACAGATCGCGTATAGAGCACTAGTTTAAATCCTTGAAAACTGTTCGAGTGTTTGGGATCCCCACCAGATCGAATTAAAGGAATCCATTGAAGCAATCCACAGGCGTGCTGCTAGGTTGGTTACCAGTAGGTTAGATCAACGCAGGAGTATTGCGGAGACGATTCGTGTACTCAAATGCGAATCCCTGGAAGGAAGACGAAGATTATCTTTTTTTTTTTTTTTTTTTTGGAAACACTATTGAGAGATTTTACAGGACCGACATTTGCGACTGAATGCAGAACTGTTGGGCTTCCGCCAACGTACATTTGCCGTAAGGACAGCGAGGACAAGAGAAATTAGGACTCCATTTGCGACGGGAACCGGAAAAAGGATGACTGTTAATAGTACAAGGCACCCTCTGCCATGCACCATATAGTGACTTGTGGGGTACGTACGCGTATGTAGAAAGACCCACACATCGTGGAAATGTTGACTGCATGGCTGGATAACAATATGCAGGGTCGTGTCCCATTACTTCACAGCCCTCAAAATATCATCGATAGTGATAGGAGGAGATGAACATCCGTATATGATAGTGGCACAACATATGACTGACCCACCTCCCTGCTGAATATGTGCGGCTGTGTGGCTGTGATTAACATTGGTAGCTGGGGCCACCTCCCCTTCTAGAACGAATACGGGGCTTCAGACAAATCCTGCATTCCCCAGTGACAAGGACCTGACCCCACTGATAAATCTACACCTATATATATACTCCGCTAGCCACCAAGCGGTGTGAGACGGAGGGCACAATTCGCTCCAAAGTCATATCCCCCCCCCTCCCCCACCTCTGTTCCACTCGCGGATCGCGCGAGGGAAAAGCCACTGTCTGAACGCCTCAGTACGAGCCCTAATTTCCCTTATCTTTGAATGGTGATCATTGCGCGATTTGAAAGTTGGTGGTAATAATATATGCTCTAAATCCTCGGTGAAGATCGGATTTCGGAACTTAGTGAGCAGCCACTTCCATTTAGCGCGCCGTCTATCTGCAACTGTGTAGCCGGCCGGAGTGACCGAGCGGTTCTAGATTCTACAGTTTGGAACTGCGCGACCGCTATGGTCGCCGGTTCGAATCCTGCCTCGGCCATGGATGTGTGTAATGTCCTTAGGTTAGTTAGGTTTAAGTAGTTCTAAATTCTATGGGACTGATGACCTCAGAAGTTAAGTCCAATAGTGCTCAGAGCCATGTGAACCATTCCAACTGTGTCCCACTTCAAACTTTCTATGAGATTTGTAACACTCTCGCGATGGCTAAATGTACCAGTCACGAGTCTTGCCGCTCTACTTTGGACCTTCTCAATCTCTTGAATCAGACCCAACCGGTAAGGGTCCCATACAGACGAACAATACTCTAAGACTGGACGAACTAACGTATTGTAAGGTATTTCCTTTGTTGAAGGACTTCATCGCTTCAGGATTCTACCAATAAAGCGCAATCTAGAGTTTGCCTTACACGTTACTTGTGTAATCTGATCATTGCATTTGAGATAATTTCGAATAGTCACACCCAGATACTTGACGGATGTTACCGCTTCCAAAGACTGGGTATTTATTTTGTACTCGTACATTAATGGGGATTTTCGCCTTGTTATACGCAGTAGGTTACACTTACTAATATTGAGAGATAACTGCCAGTCATTCCACTACACATTTATTTTCTGCAAATCCTCATTGATTTGTTCACAACTTTCGTGTGATACTACTTTCCGGTAGACTACGGCATCAGCAGCGACAGTCTAATGCCACTGCAATACCATCAACCAGATCGTTTATGTAAATCGTAAAAAGCAGCGGACCTATTACGCTGCCCTGGGCACACCTGAAGTTCCGCTTGTTTCTGTTGTAACAGATTCTGTTACAGGTTGTTTCGTGCACGATGATGCTTGTTGATTAAGCAAGTCTTTCGTGATTGACCTCTAACATTCCCTTCTGTATTAGGAAAAAAGTAATATTATTGCATTATTTTCGCAAACCTTACTGTAACAATGATCTGGTTTGCTTAAATGGTTCTAAATATTTTGAGGTCAGGAAAAGACAAATGGTTAAAACGTTTCTTGATAATTACAACCTCCAAACAGTTTTTAATAGTGGTATTTCTAATTCGTAGGGTAGTCGACGGATCTCGTTGGCGTAGCATGCCTCTAGGTAAAGGATATCCAGCGAAGAAGTCTCTGATTTCAAAATTAAATACCTCGATAACTAAGATCGAGAGATGAGTCAAACAAGATGTATCTTCCTTATGAAAGCAGTAAGAGTTTTATACGGAAGTTTTGATATAGTTCGAAAAGATGCTAACAGATGACGCCGTTCGCTGTGCAGCTCGTAGAGTTTCAGCGTTGCATAATTAAACTCGTCCTCTGTAACCAGTATTTACAGTCACATCACAGTCTTTTCCGAAAAGTCCACCGCTCACAGTCTCTAGTTGGTGCAAAGGAACAATGAAACTTGGCATCACATCTTGTAGTGTCTCAACAGAAATGGAGTCAGATGCCACACAGATCTCTGATTCAACTCGTCCAGAGTGGTGGGATGGTTCCAGTAGATAATGTCTTTCAATGTGCCCTACAAAAATTAGTAGCAATGAGTCATTTCCACCAAACGTGGAGGCCAGTCCACGCCTACTAGATTGCAAACGTAACGTTCACTAGTGATCGTTTCTCCCATGAGGAAGGGCCAATAATGCAGCCCAAACAGTAACTTTGGAAGAATACAGTAATTTCGCTTCACACAAATGACCATTTCCCGACCCCAAAATCGCCAGTTTTGTTTATTCAGGACCCCATTCAGATGCAAGGGTGCTTCATCTGTGAATCAGATGCAAACAACATCAAATACTTACTATGTAAGAATCTAGTTCGAAAAGTCGGCCCTCCGTCACACACCTCGTACAGGTATGACCAGGTGGAATTGCATTTTGAATGGAAACATGTGTGGGCTTTATTCAAGTATTTCCTGCGTTCTGGTAGGCTTCAAACCAGTCTCTAATGAAATCTATCGGAGGGATATCCTTGTATTTTGCTGAACAATTACAATAGGCCCTGCATATTGCGATTACAATGCCGTCAGTTTGGAGATTTTCGAACTGTTTTGAAACTTCTGAATTAAATTCTTACAGCTTTCACAAGAAACATACCGTATGTTGCACATGTCTATCGATCTTGTTTTTCAAGATATTTAATTCTGAAATCAGGGATCCTTCGCTGGACAACCAGTATATTTCCAGCCTTAAAAATAGTGAGTATCTCGGTTTTAAAAACATCTTCTGAAGAACAGTTCGCAATATTCATGACCGTCAAATAATATACATCCTTATAGCAAATGTCCACCTTAGAACCACAAAACTACAGACTTGACTCGCAACTACTCAATCCTTTCAGAACGCAAAGTAAACAAAGATACATCTAACTACACAGATGTGCTATTTGCCATTGAGATGAAATTATGTTTAATTATATTTTTTGTTTACAATGTTGTTGTTGTGGTTTTCAGTCCAGAGGCTGGTTTGATGCAGCTATCCATGCTACTCTATCCTGTGCAACCTACATCCCTTTGAATCTGTTTAGTGTATTCATCTCTTGGTCTCCCTCTACGATTTTTACCCTCCATGCTGCCATCCAATACTAAATTGGTGATCCCTTGACGCCTCAGAATATACACTACCAAACGATCCCTTCTTCTAGTCAAGTTGTGCCACAAATTTCTCTTCTCTTCAATTCTATTCAGTACCTCCTCATTAATTATGTGATCTACCCATCTAATCTTCAGCATTCTTCTGTAGCACCACATTTCGAAAGCTTCTATTCTCTTCTTGTCTAAACTATTTATCGTCCAAGTTTCACTTCCATACATGGCTACACTCCATACAAATACTTACAGAAATGACTTCCTGACACTTAAATCTATACTCGATGTTACCAAATGTCTCTTCTTTAGAAACGCTTTCCTTGCATTGCCACTCTACATTTTAAATCCCCTCTACTTCGACCATCATCAGTTATTTTGCTACCCAAATAGCAAACCTCATCTACTACTTTAAGCGTCTCATTTCCTAATCTAATTCCCGCAGCATCACCCGATTTAATTCGACTACATTCCATTATCCTCGTTTTGCTTTTGTTGATGTTCATCTTAAATCCTCCTTTCAAGACACTGTCCATTCCGTTCAACTGCTCTTCCAAGTCCTTTGCTGTCTCTGACAGAATTACAATGTCATCGGCGAACCTAAAAGTTTTTATTTCTTCTCCATGGATTTTAATACCAACTTCAAATTTTTCTTTTGTTTCCTTTACAGCTTGCTCAATATACAGATTGAACAACATCGGGGAGAGGCTACAACCCTGTCTCACTCCCTTCCCAACCACTGCCTCCCTTTCAAACCCCTCGACTCTTATTACTGCCATCTGGTTTCTGTACAAATTGTAAATAGCTTTTCGCTCCGTGTACTTTACCCCTGCCACCCTCAGAATTTGAAAGAGAGTATTCCAGTCAACATTGTCAAAAGCTTTCTCTAAGTCTACAAATGCTAGAAACGTAGGTTTGCCTTTCCTTAATCTATTTTCTAAGATAAGTCGTAGGGTCAGTATTGCCTCAGGTGTTCCAACATTTCTACGGAAACCAAACTGATCTTCCCCGAGGTCGGCGTCTACCAGTTTTCCATTCGTCTGTAAAGATTCGTGTTCGTATTTTGCAGCCGTGGCTTATTAAACTGATAGTTAGGTAATTTTCGCATCTGTCAACACCTGCTTTCTTTGGCGTTGGAATTATTGTATTCTTCTTGAAGTCTGAGGGTATTTCGCGTGTCTCATACATCTTGCTCACTAGATGGTAGAGTTTTGTTAGACCTGGCTCTCCCAAGGCTGTCAGTAGTTCTAATGGAATGTTGTCTACTCCTGGAGCTTTGTTTCGACTTAGGTCTTTCAGTGCTCTGTCAAACTCTTCACGCAGTATCATATCTCCTATTTCATCGTTATCTACATTCTCTTCCATTTCTATAATATTGTCCCCAAGAACATCGCCCTTGTAGAGACCCTCCATATACTCCTTCCACCTTTCTGCTTTCCCTTCTTTGCTTAGAACTGGGTTTCCATCTGAGCTCTTGATATCCATGCAAGTGGTTCTCTTTTATCCAAAGGTCTCTTTAATTTTCCTGTAGGCAATACCTATCTTACCCCTAGTGATGTGCGCCTCTACATCCTTACATTTGTCCTCTAGCCATCCCTGCCATTTACAGTGTAGTGCTATGATTTTATTATTTTTAAATTCAAAATTAATGCTGTAAGTAATAGTAGAATATTGATATTCATGCAAGTGGTTCTCTTTTATCCAAAGGTCTCTTTAATTTTCCTGTAGGCAATATCTATCTTACCCCTAGTGATGTGCGCCTCTACATCCTTACATTTGTCCTCTAGCCATCCCTGCCATTTACAATGTAGTGCTATGATTTTATTATTTTTAAATTCAAAATTAATGCTGTAAGTAATAGTAGAATATTAGAAAAATTATAGTTAACATTTATGGTCATTTCAAGAGGTCAAAATACGACTGATAATTTCATAGTATTACGCTGCTTCATCCAAAATAATTCTTCTATAAATATTTTTACTTTCGTAAATAAACAAATTACACTTTAATACCTGCTTGGATGTAAATAAAAATCAAAAACTTATGTAGCGCAAAAAATATAACTGGATCAGGTTGTGACCTTATCGTACAACGGAGTGCTTCAGTGATTTGTCTTTGACGACAGCGGTTAAATGTCCTAGTGGCGTCGTCGTGGTATGCGCCAATTCAGCGTGCAACTTCCCCTTGCCGACAGCGCTTCTTGCCGCGTAGGGACGACATTTCACCACGGGCTGAGCTGGAAATCACCGTTCTTGGCACGCTGACAACCTGGACGTTGCACACAAACTGATTTTGCCGTTGGCGAATGGAGCGAAAGAGCACTCTACTGAACTACACTGAGAATAAATGGTTTTCACTTTTACCTCTGTTACACAGGTGGCTGGCTCTGAGCACTATGGGACTTAACATCTGAGGTCATCAGTCGCCTAGAACTTAGAACTACTTAAACGTAACTAACCTAAGGACATCACACACACATTCATGCCCGAGGCAATATTCGAACCTGCGACCGTAGCGGTTCCAGACTGAAGCGCCTAGAACCGCTCGGCCACACCGGCCGGCTGTTACACAGGTGGATGTACGAGCACGTGGCGATTTGTCCTGGCAAAAAGAATATTGAAAATGTGGTTTCCGATTAAAGGAAAAAATAAGCAGTTCATCATGGTTGTGCAAAGCCATTTTTGAGTAGTTTGTTAATAGTACTGGATAATGTGCCGGTTGCCCTCAAGATGCTCACTACAGAGCTAAAGCCAATGTAAACACCCCAGTCGTCTCTTTTCACGACAGTCGAGTGCCTCACATTGGTCAGCAGTTTTCCCCCGTCAGTTAACATTCATTGGGAAGGATATATCAGTTTCCCGCCTTGGTCACACATATTGAGGGGCGTGCATCTCTTAACAAACGATCGGCCGATTTCGGCTTTAACACTTTCACTGCCGGCCCGTAAGTCTTGCCGTATCCCAGAATGCTGAGCATTTTAATGGTTTTTCAGTATTTTTTACTGGGATCACTGAGAACACTAGGCAATAGTTAACTGTGATACGAACCTTTCACGAAAGCCTGAAACTTTTTTCTTCTGGACTACTTATGTCTAGCTTCTTTGAATGTATAGCGTTTTCATTACGTTTTTAATGAATTTTTAAAAATTTATGAAAGTTTAACAAAATCAAAATAGTTTTTATTTATGACGCTAGTCCACTATTCTGCTTTCAATACTTGAAGGTTTAAATCCTAAAACCATTATTACGAATTGTTACATATCCTTTTTCAAATAGTATAATAGTTATGTGTGATACACTTTGAAACAGGGCTTTTGCACATCGCGAGTTTGCATTCACTGAACTCTACCAAGCGCCTTTGCGTCCAGCCTTTCCATTTTACATGTAACAAACAAAAAAAAGTTTCAAAGTTCAGAAAATGAAAAAAAAATCATAAAAGAACGTAACGTCTAAGCAAACGTTTTGCGAAAAAAAAAAAAAAAAAAAAAACGGGACACGTCCACCTGAGGTTGACACAATTCTCCTTCCACAATGTCGTGATCATCCTCTGAATCGTCAATGTCGTCACCCTCACTGTCGTTGTCAATGAAATCTTGCTCCAGTTCACGTAAAAATTCGCCGTCTGTAAGAAAACGTGAAGCCACGTCTTTAGTTACTTTGCGTTCTGAACGAACAGCTGCTGTCCTCGAGCGGCATGATTTCATACAACAAACGGCTGTATTAAGAACTTCATGTCCCTCGCAACACAATGAAGACCGATCGATCAAGTCAGTATACGTGGTTTCGTACTTAAAAGCGGGAGAAATCGTACCCCGTCAAATGACAGCATCTGCAGTCTACCGAAATTTTCGTGTCCCTTCAGTTGACGAGATTGGCAGTCAAAGTGGCAGTCACTGCACACTTTGAATTGTTGAAAAGTCGAAATCGGCCGAAAGTGAGTACATAAAATTGAGTTCTTCAATAAATGAAGACAAGGCTAAAGGTGAATACTTTCTTACCCATTGCAAATCTCTAGGATGGTCCATAACAATGCTCCAAAATTTTAGGTACAGCGGCTCTGTGGAGTTAGATTTGTTAACCATAGGTTCGATTAACACGCGAATATTACGGAGATGCTTCGTGAAGCCGGCCACTGTGGCCGAGCGGTTCTAGGCGCTTCAGTCCAGCACCTCGCTTCTGCTACGGTCGCAGGTTTGAATCCCGTCTCGGACATGGATGTGTGTGATGTACTTAGGTTAGTTAGGTTTAAGTAGTTCTAAGTCTAGGGGACTGATGACCTCAGATGTTGAGTCCCATAGTGCTCAGAGCCATTTGAACCATTTTTTGTTTCGCGAACTCAAGTGGAAATCCCTGGAGGGAAGACGGATGTTCTTTTTGCAAAACGGTATTGAGAAAATTTAGAGAACCGGCATTTCAAATTGACTGCAGAACGGCTCTACTGCCGCCAACGTACATTCCGCCTAAGGACCACGAAGATAAGTAAAGTTAGGGCTCCTACGCAGGCACATAGACAGACATTTTTCCCTCGCTCTATTAGCGAGTGGAACAGAAAAGGAAATTTGTAGTACGGTACTCTTCACCGCTCATCATAATGCGACTTGCGGAGTATGTATGTACATGTAGAAGTTGTTGGACACTGATGGCTTCTCCATCCATGTCACAGGAAATAGCGGCTGTTAGGACAGTATAGGACTAAGAGGTGAAGCCATAGCTAGACCGACTATAACATTTATTTTGAAACTACAACGTGCTGAAATGAGAAAAGTTTCCAACCGATTTCTCAAACGCAAACAACAGTTGAACGGCGGTGCCTGGTGAAACGTTGTTGTGATGCCTCGTGTAAGGAGGTACCATCACGTTTCCGACTTTGATAAAGGTCGGATTGTAGCCTATCGCGATTGCGGTTTATCCTATCGCGACATTGCTTCTCGCGTTGGTCGAGATCCAATGACTGTTAGCAGAATATGGAATAGGTGGGTTCAGGAGGGTAATACGGACGCCTTGTTGGATCCCAAAGGCCTCGTATCACTAGCACTCGAGATGACAGGTATCTTATCCGCGCGGCTGTAACGGATCGTGCAGCCACGTCTCGATCCCTGAGTCAACAGATGGGGACGTTTGCAAGACAACAACCATCTGCACGAACAGTTCGACGACGTTTGCAGCAGCATGGACTATCAGCTCGGATACCATGGCTGCGGTTACCCTTGACGCAGCATCACAGACAGGAGCGCCTGCGATGGTGTACTCAACGACGAACCTGGGTGCACGAATGTCAAAAGGACACTTTTTTTTTGGATGAATCCAGGTTCTGTTTACAGCATCATGATGATCGCATCCGTGTTTGGCGACATCGCGGTGAACGCACGTTGGAAGCGTGTATTCGTCATTGCCATACTGGCGCATCACCCGGCGTAATAGTATGGGGTGCCATTGGTTACACGTCTCGGTCGCCTCTTGTTCGCATTGACGGCACTTTGAACAGTGGACGTTACATTTAAGATGTGTTACGACCCCTGGCTCTACCCTTCATCCGATCCCTGCGAAATCCTACATTTCAGCAGGATAATGCACGACCGCATGTTGCAGGTCCTGTACAGTCCTTTGTGTATACAGAAAATGTTCGACTGCTTCCCTGTTCAGGACATTCTCCAGATCTCTCAACAAATGAAAACGTCTGGTCAATGGTGGCCGAGCAACTGGCTGGTCATAATACGCCAGTCACTATTTTTGATGAACTGTGGTAACGTGTTGAAGCTGCATGAGCAGCTGTACCTGTACACGCCATCCAAGTTCTGTTTGACTCAATGCCCAGTCGTATCAAGGCCGTTATTACGGCCAGGGGTGGTTGTTCTGGGTACTGATTTCTCAGGATCTATGCACCCAAATTGCGTGAAAATGTAATCACATGTCACTTCTAGTATAATATATTTGTCCAATGAATACCAGTTTATCATCTGCATTTCTTCTTGGTGTAGCAATTTTAATCGCCAGTAGTGTATGTCACGTAATTCTACAGGATTCACTTTGGATGTATGCATAACATCTGTTAATATGTTTATAGATTTGTCAGTAAGAACATTTGCAAATAAGATAATGACGTTAAGTACTGCTTCAGATATGTCGGTGATTCCCTGTGTTTCTGACCTGGTACCAGTAGACAGATACATTACTATAGCGTTTCAACACACAACATAAGAAAATTCAGTTTGCAATGGAGCTGGGAGGCTGTACCATAAATTTCTTGGACCTTAATTTACATATCAAAACAAGAAAACACGTATTTATCATTTACAGAAAAAAACATATCTACCGATACAGAAATCCACGCAAACTCCCAGCATCCACACAGCCACAAACATGCAGCTTTCCATTCAGTAGTGCAACGCCTCATATCTGCTTCATTACACAAACCTGCCTATCAAAGAGAACTATAACCCGTCAAACAAGTCGTTTCCAGCAATGGGTTTAGCTCTGCCCTGATTGATAATATTCTACGAAAAAATTAAATGAATAAAATTACATTATTTCTATACACTGACCAACTGCAATCACTCAATAGTTTTAAAGCCCGGAGCAAAATTCCATATATTGGCAACAATACAGACAATCTTGCAAAAAAAGTTAGTCTCGCAGCAACACAACTGCCTTTTTTACTACCAATAACATAATAAAATTTTATTTAATAGTAAAGAGAAAATGCAACCCTTGCCACAGAGTGGTGTATATAAAATGTCTTGCAAACGGTGTGAAAAATTGAATAATGGTCTGTCACGCAGATCTGTAGCAATAAGGCTACATATTTATGAGAGAAGCTGGCGATTAAAGAAGAAAGATGGACCTCTGCTGATCATCATTAAACAGACAACTATACAGGGTGGTCCACTGATATTACCGGGTCAAATATCTCACGAAATAAGCATCAAACGAAAAAACTACAAAGAACGAAACTCATCTAGGTTGAAGGGGGAAAGCAGATGGCGCTATGGTTGGCCCATAGGTCAAACGGATATCAACTGTTTTTTTTTTTTTTAAATAGGAACCCCCATTTTTATTACGTGCTCGTGTAGTACGTAAAGAAATATGAATTTTTTAGTTGGACCACTTTTTTCTCTTTGTGGTAGGTGGCGCTGTAATACAAACGCATAAGTACGTGGTATCACGTAACCTTCCGCCAGTGCGGACGATATTTGCTTCGTGATACATTACCCGAATGAAAATTGACCGTTTACCAATTGCGGAAAAGGTCGATATCGTGTTGATGTATGGCTATTGTGATCAAAATGCACAACGGGCGTGTGCTATGTATGCTGCTCGGTATCCTGGACGACATCATCCAAGTGTCCAGACCGTTCGCCGGATAGTTACGTTATTTAAGGAAACAGGAAGTGTTCAGCCACATGTGAAACGTCATCCACGAGCTGCAACAAATGATGATGCCCAAGTAGATGTTTTAGCTGCTGTCGTGGTTAATCCGCACATCAGTACCAGACAAACTGTGCAAGAATCGGGAATCTCAAAAACGTCGGTGTTGAGAATGCTACAGCAACATCGATTGCACCCGTACCATATTTCCATGCACCAGGAATTGCGTGGCGACGACTTTGAACGTCGTGTACAGTTCTGCCACTGGGCACAAGAGAAATTATGGGACGATGACAGATTTTTTGTACGCGTTCTATTTAGCGACGAAGCGGCATTCACCAACAGCGGTAACGTAAACCGGCATAATATGCACTACTGGGCAACGAAAAATCCACGATGGCTGAGACAAGTGGAACATCAGCGACCTTGGCGAGTTAATGTATGGTGCGGCATTATGAGAGGAAGGATAATTGGCTCCCATTTTATCGATGGCAATCTAAATGGTGCAATGTACGCTGATTTCCTACCTTATGTTCTACCGATGTTACTACATGACGTTTCACTGCATGACAGAATGTCAATGTACTTCCAACATGATGAATGTCCGGCACATAGCTCGCGTACGTTTTAAGCGGAATTGAATAGCAAATTTCATGAC
The DNA here is from genome assembly GCF_021461385.2 of Schistocerca piceifrons. NCBI lineage: Eukaryota > Metazoa > Arthropoda > Insecta > Orthoptera > Acrididae > Schistocerca > Schistocerca piceifrons. The sequence goes on along the minus strand of NC_060140.1, from coordinate 578,730,988 downwards.
AGGTGGATTGGTCGTCGAAGCACCATGGCCCGCACGTTCACCGCATCTGACGTCCCGGGATTTCTTTCTGTGGAGGAAGTTGAAGGATATTTGCTACGTGATCCACCGACAACGCCTGACAACATGCGTCAGCGCATTGTCAATGCACGTGCGAACATTACGGAAGGTGAACTACTCGCTGTTGAGAGGAATGTCGTTACACGTATTGCCAAATGCATTGTGGTTGACGGACATCATTTTGAGCATTTATTGCATTAATGTGGTATTTACAGGTAATCACGCTGTAACAGCATGCGTTCTCAGAAATGATAAGTTCACAAAGGTACATGTATCACATTGGAACAACCGAAATAAAATTTTCAAACGTACCTACGCTCTGTGTTTTAGTTTAAAAAAACCTACCTGTTACCAACTGTTCGTCTAAAATTGTGAGCCATATGTTTGTGACTATTACAGCGCCACCTATCACAAAGCGAAAAAAGTGGTCCAACTAAAACATTCATATTTCTTTACGTACTACACGAATATGTAATAAAAATAGGGGTTCCTATTTTTAAAAACGCAGTTGATATCGTTTTGACCTATGGCAGCGCCATCTAGCGGGCCAAACATAGTGCCACCTGGTTTCCCCCTTCAAGCTAGACAAGTTTCGTTCTTTGTAGTTTTTTCGTTTGACACATATTTCGTAAGATATTTGTCCCGGTCACGATCAATGGACCACCCTGTAGAAGGTTCAATAGTGGGGGCAGTACGACAAGCCCGAGACCAGGTCTTAAGCGTTAGCGTAGGAAACTTTCGGCTAAATAACTAATGAATAACTGACGCTATAATTTGTTTATGCGCACATTTATTCTTTCGAATTCATATTAGTCATCTCACACTTGATGAACTAACTACAAATCTTTCATCGTCCCGTAATTTCTCTTGTGCCCAGTGGCACTGTATAGGACGTTCAAAGCCGTCGCCATGCAATTCCTGGTGCATAGAAATATGGTACGGGTGCAGTCGATGTTGATGTAGCATTCTCAACACCAACGTTTTTGAGATTCCCGATTCTCGCGCAGTTTGTCTGCTACTGATGTGCGGATTAGCCGCGACAGCAGCTAAAACACCTACTTGGGCATCATCATTTGTTGCAGGTCGTGGTTGACGTTTCACATGTGGCTGAACACTTCCTGTTTCCTTAAATAACGTAACTATCCGGCGAACGGTCCGGACACTTGGATGATGTCGTCCAGGATACCGAGCAGCTTACATAGCACACGTCTGTTTGGCATTTAGATCACAATAGCCATACACCAACACGATATCGACCTTTTCCGCATTTGGTAAACGGTCCATTTTAACACGGGTTATGTATCACGAAGCAAATACCGTTCTCACTGGCGGAATGTTACGTGATACCATGTACTTATACGTTTGTGACTATTACAGCGACATCTATCACAAAGCGAAAAAAGTGGTCCAACTAAAACATTCATATTTCTTTACGTACTACACGAATATGCAATAAAAATGGGGATTCTTTTTTTTAAAAAAAAAAGCAGTTGATATCCGTTTGACCTTTGTCAGCACCATCTAGCGGGCCAACCATAGCGCTATCTGGTTTCCCCCTTCAAGCTAGACAAGTTTCGTTCTTTGTAGTTTTTTCGTTTGCCGCTTATTTCGTGAGATATTTGGCCCGGTCACGATCAATGGCCCACCCTGTATATATGATGTAGAATGTGAAGTTTTACATTCTATCAAAAAGAGCAGAGAAAACCTACTTATGAAAAATGGAAATCATTAAACACACGACACAGAATTCTAGCCTAGTATTAAACGATGAGACTCAGTTTCCATTTTGCCCTTTGTTAAATTAAGTTTTCGTTAGAAGTACTAGATTCAAACTGTAAATTTATTTGTTTCTCATCATTTGTAAATATACACTGATAAGCCAAAACATTATGAGCACTGCCCACCACGACGCTGGATATCGCCTGGTGGCGTTGCGAACACGTGACGCGGTAACAAAAGTATGAAAGCGGAGCAGAGGCGGGCGGGGAATCACCCTAGCGAAGATATGGGCTGAAAATTAGGAAGTAGTTTGACATATCAACTCTGATAAAGGGCAGATTATTATTACGCCAAGCCCGTGAACGAGTATCTCGAAAACGTCGAAGCTGGTCTAATTATCTGTGCTGGTCGAATTTCGTGAGCATCTACAGAAAGAGGTAGGACAATGAAAGAAGCACTAGACGCTAAATGGTTGGACGTCCACGACTCTTCGCAGACCGTGGCGTTCGGAAGCTTGCCTGCTCTTTAAGCTGGGATAGATGGTGATCTGTGGCATCTCTGCTGAAAGACCACAATGCTGGTGCATGCTGTAAGTAGGCTGTTTAGGTTTTTATATTGGAAACGCCACGTAGCGCTCACTGGATGTGCTGTGTGCAGTCTGTGACTGGTTGGCATTGTTGTAATATTCGCTATTGTAGTGTTGGGCAGTTGGCTGTTAACAGCGCGTAGCGTTGCGCAGTTGGAGGTGAGCCGCCAGCAGCGGTAGATGTGGGGAGAGAGATGGCGGAGTTTTGAGAGCAGATGATCTGGACGTGTGACCATCAGAGACAGTAAATTTGTAAGACTGGATGTCATCAACTGCTATATATTATGACCTTTGAACACTATTAAGGTAAATACATTGGTTGTTCTCTATCAAAATCTTTCATTAGCTAACTATGCCTATCAGTAGTTAGTGCCTTCAGTAGTTTGAATCTTTTATTTAGCTGGCAGTAGTGGCGCTCGCTGTATTCCAGTAGTTCGAGTAACGAAGATTTTTGTGAGGTTAGTGATTTGTGAAAGGTATAGATTTAAGTGTCAGGAAGTCGTTTCTGAAAGTATTTGTATGGAGTGTAGCCATGTATGGAAGTGAAACATGGGCGATAACCAGTTTGGACAAGAAGAGAATAGAAGCTTTCGAAAATTTAATAGTCATGGGTGACTGGAATTCGAGTGTAGGAAAAGGGAGAGAAGGAAACATAGTAGGTGAACATGGATTGGGGGGAAGAAATGAAAGAGGAAGCCGCCTTGTAGAATTTTGCACAGAGCATAACTTAATCATAGCTAACACTTGGTTCAAGAATCATGAAAGAAGGTTGTACACCTGGAAGAATCCTGGAGATACTAAAAGGTATCAGATAGATTACATAATGGTAAGACAGAGATTTAGGAACCAGGTTTTAAATTGTAAGACATTTCCAGGGGCAGATGTGAATTCTGAGCACAATCTATTGGTTATGAACTGCAGATTGAAACTGAAGAAACTGCAAAAAGGCGGGAATTTAAGGAGATGGGACCCGGATAAACTGAAAGAACCAGAGGTTGTACAGAGTTTCAGGGAGAGCATAAGGGAACAATTGACAGGAATGGGGGAAAGAAATACAGTAGAAGAAGAATGGGTAGCTCTGAGGGATGAAGTAGTGAAGGCAGCAGAGGATCAAGTAGGAAGAAAGACAAGGGCTAATAGAAATCCTTGGGTAACAGAAGAAATATTGAATTTAATTGATGAAAGGAGAAAATATAAAAATGCAGTAAATGAAGCAGGCAAAAAGGAATACAAACGTCTCAAAAATGAGATCGACAGGAAGTGCAAAATGGCTAAGCAGGGATGGCTAGAGGACAAATGTAAGGATGTAGAGGCTTGTCTCACTAGGGGTAAGATAGATACTGCCTACAGGAAAATTAAAGAGACCTTTGGAGAGAAGAGAACGACTTGTATGAATATCAAGAGCTCAGATGGCAACCCAGTTCTAAGCAAAGAAGGGAAGGCAGAAAGGTGGAAGGAGTATATAGAGGGTTTATACAAGGGCGATGTACTTGAGGACAATATTATGGAAATGGAAGAGGATGTAGATGAATATGAAATGGGAGATAAGATACTGCGTGAAGAGTTTGACAGAGCACTGAAAGACCTGAGTCGAAACAAGGCCCCGGGAGTAGACAACATTCCATTAGAACTACTGATGGCCTTGGGAGAGCCAGTCCTGACAAAACTCTACCATCTGGTGAGCAAGATGTATGAGACAGGCGAAATACCCACAGACTTCAAGAAGAATATAATAATTCCAGCCCCAAAGAAAGCAGGTGTTGACAGATGTGAAAATTACCGAACTATCAGTTTAATAAGTCACAGCTGCAAAATACTAACACGAATTCTTTACAGACGAATGGAAAAACTGGTAGAAGCGGACCTCGGGGAAGATCAGTTTGGATTCCGTAGAAATGTTGGAACACGTGAGGCAATACTAACCTTACGACTTATCTTAGAAGAAAGATTAAGAAACGGCAAACCTACGTTTCTAGCATTTGTAGACTTAGAGAAAGCTTTTGACAACGTTAACTGGAATACTCTCTTTCAAATTCTAAGGGTGGCAGGGGTAAAATACATGGAGCGAAAGGCTATTTACAATTTGTACAGAAACCAGATGGCAGTTATAAGAGTCGAGGGGCATGAAAGGGAAGCAGTGGTTGGGAAAGGAGTGAGACAGGGTTGTAGCCTCTCCCCGATGTTATTCAATCTGTATATTGAGCAAGCAGTAAAGGAAACAAAAGAGAAATTCGGAGTAGGTATTAAAATCCATGGAGAAGAAATAAAAACTTTGAGGTTCGCCGATGACATTGTAATTCTGTCAGAGACAGCAAAGGACTTGGAAGAGCAGTTGAACGGAATGGACAGTGTCTTGAAAGGAGGATATAAGATGAACATCAACAAAAGCAAAACGAGGATAATGGAATGTAGTCAAATTAAATCGGGTGATGCTGAGGGGATTAGATTAGGAAATGAGACACTTAAAGTAGTGAAGGAGTTTTGCTATTTAGGGAGTAAAATAACTGATGATGGTCGAAGTAGAGAGGATATAAAATGTAGACTGGCAATGGCAAGGAAATCGTTTCTGAAGAAGAGAAATTTGTTAACATCGAGTATAGATTTAAGTGTCAGGAAGTCGTTTCTGAAAGTATTTGTATGGAGTGTAGCCATGTATGGAAGTGAAACATGGACGATAACCAGTTTGGACAAGAAGAGAATAGAAGCTTTCGAAATGTGGTGCTACAGAAGAATGCTGAAGATAAGGTGGGTAGATCACGTAACTAATGAGGAGGTATTGAATAGGATTGGGGAGAAGAGAAGTTTGTGGCACAACTTGACTAGAAGAAGGGATCGGTTGGTAGGACATGTTTTGAGGCATCAAGGGATCACAAATTTAGCATTGGAGGGCAGCGTGGAGGGTAAAAATCGTAGAGGGAGACCAAGAGATCAATACACTAAGCAGATTCAGAAGGATGTAGCTTGCAGTAGGTACTGGGAGATGAAGAAGCTTGCACAGGATAGAGTAGCATGGAGAGCTGCATCAAACCAGTCTCAGGACTGAAGACCACAACAACAACAACAACATAGTTTAATGTTAGTCAGGGTCATTCTTTTGTAGGGATTATTGAAAGTCAGATTGCGTTGGGCTGAAAATATTGTGTGTCAGTTTAGTGTTGATCAGAACAGGTAAAGAGCGAAATGTTTGAGTACGTTCAGTTTTGCTCAGCTGTTTGAAAATCAAATAATGTAAGAGGTTTATCAGCATAGTAATTCAATAATTTTTCTAAGGGGACGTTTCAATGCACAAGTGTTTTGGAGCACTTTGTTCCTCGTACATTATTGAACATGGGCCTCCATAGCAGACCACCCCTAAGTGTTCACATGTTGACCTAACGACATCGTCAGTTACGACTGCAGTGTACCTGGGACCATTGGGATTCGATCGACGATAAATGGAAACGTGTTGGCTCTTCGGGTGAAACATTTTTGCTACATGAACGGCGGCTCGAAACGTACAGCGCGCCACAGGCTGGTGGGAACAGTATTATGCTATGGCAGACATTCTCCTGCGCTTGCATCAGGCCTGTGGTAGTAGTCGAAGGCACCATTTGCGTCCCGTCATACTTGATGTCTTCCCCTACGGCGATATCATCTTTCAGCAGTATAATTGTCTGTGTCTCGGAGCCAGAACCGTGTTACAGTGTTTTGGGCAGCGTTAGAGTGAACTCATGTTGATGACTCGGCGACCAAATTCGCCTGATGTAAATCATCTGGAACCCATCTCCGTCGCTATCGGGCGCCGTCACCGCGTACGCAGACCAGCGGCCCGTTATTTACGTGAATTACATGACCTGTGCGTAGACACCTAATACCACATACCAGCACAAAACTACCCACAAACTCTCAGATCTGTGATACGTAGAATCAGTGATGTATTTCGTTACAAAGACGGACAGACGTACGCAGACCAGCGGCCCGTTATTTACGTGAATTACATGACCTGTGCGTAGACACCTAATACCACATACCAGCACAAAACTACCCACAAACTCTCAGATCTGTGATACGTAGAATCAGTGATGTATTTCGTTACAAAGACGGACAGACAAGCTATTAAGTAAGTGGTCATAATGTTTTGTCTCATTATATCTCCACTTTAAAGCTTTGTTTATACCCACTCTTTCTTAGTCAATGTAATTATTTCAATATTTTCATATGTAAACACGTTGTCATTTTTGTATTTTCTGTGCGAATAACATCTGTATAAGTCGCGCATTATGTTCATCTGTGCTTGTGACACTCAGTCACTTTAAGATGGCCTGAGAAACCAAAAACCGTTAGCGACCAAAGACATACAATTTTGCAGAATATTAGGAACTGAGCGGCTGCTGTGGCCGAGCGGTTCTAGGCGCTTCAGTCCAGAACCGCGCTGCTGCTACCGTCGCAGGTTCGAATCCTGTCTCGTGCATGGATATGTGTGATGTCCTTACGTTAGTTAGGTTTAAGTAGTTTCTAGGGGACCGATGACCTCAGATGTTAAGTCCACAGTGCTTGGAGCAATTTATTAGGAAATGATATCCTTTTTAATACACACATCAAAAAAAGGCTTGCATCACTCCGGTTCTCAGAACTCCTGAAGATAGACGTTGACTGTGGATACTGTATCACAGACACAGCGCCTGTGACTGCTCAGAGATGTCACTAAACCCGCCAAAGATGTAAACAACCATGCATGAGGAGCGCCTATTAGACGGAGGGGCTCCGACAGCCGATCAGTTCCAGTCATTCCACCAGGAAGGAGGTACAGGGCTCCTGTTGTCTGTAGTTCAACCATGACTAGATGGTCATTACCGCGGTTCGATCGCGTCCGCATTGTTACTTTGTGCCAGGAAGGGCTCTCAACAAGGGAAGTGTCCAGGCGTATCGGAGTGAACCAAAGCGATGTTGTTCGGACATGGAGGAGATACAGAGAGACAGGAACTGTCGATGACATACCTCGCTCAGGCCACCCAAAGGCTACTAGTGTAGCGGATGACAGCTACCTACGGATTATGGCTCGGAGAAACCCTGACAGCAACGCTACCATGTTGAATAGAGCTTTTCGTGCAGCCACGGGACGTCCTGTTACGACTCAAATTGTGTGCAATAGGCTGCATGATGCGCAACTTCACTCCCGGCGTCCTTGGCGAGGTCCATCTTTGCAACCACGACACCATGCAGCGCGGTACAGAAGGGCCCAACAACATGCCGAATGGACCGCTCAGGATTGGCATCACATTCTCTTCACCCATGAGTGTCGCATATGCCATCAACCAGACGGTCGTCGGAGACGTGTTTGGAGGCAACCCGGTCAGGCTGAACGCCTTAGACACACTGTCCAGCGAGTGCAGCAAGGTGGAGGTCCGTTGCTGTTTTTGGGGTGGCCTTATGTGGGGCCGACGTACTCCGCTAGTGGTCGTCGAGGACCAACATTGCCTTGATAAACTTGTGGATAGTATGCCACGACGAGTACAGGCATGCATCAATGCAAGAGGACGTGCTACTGGGTATTAGAGGTACGGTTGGTCCGCATTTCGTGGTCGTGCGGTAGCGTTCTCGCTTCCCACGCCCGGGTTCCCGGGTTCGATTCCCGACGGGATCAGGGATTTTCTCTGCCTCGTGATGACTGGGTGTTGTGTGATGTCCTTAGGTTAGTTAGGTTTAAGTAGTTCTAAGTTCTAGGGGACTGATGACCATAGATGTTAAGTCCCATAGTGCTCAGAGCCAGGTACTGTTGTGTACAGCAATCTGGACCACCACCTCTGAAGGTCTAGCTGTATGGCGATACAACATGCAATGTGTGGTTTTCATGAGCATTAAAAAGGGCGGAAATGATGTTTATGTTGATCTCTATTCCAGTTCTCTGTACCGGTTCCGGAACTCTCGGAACCGAGGTAATGCAAAACTTTTTTTGATGTGTGTATAAAGTTACTAACTGATCGCCCACTATGGTTATTTCCAGTGTGTAGCTTTTCCTAGCGACAGCTGACGGCAGCAGGTTTGTGAAGGGCTAGATGCCGAGTCTGAAACCGAGCGGCGGTGACGGTTTGTTGCAGGAAGGTGTTGCTGAACGGGGAGCCGCTGTCGCTGCTTCCCAGCGGGGAGGTGCCCGAGCTGCAACCGCGCCAGCGTCTGCTAGGCCGCGCGCCGGTGCTGCCCCTGCCGGCGCGTTCCGTCACCTTCCTGGTGTTCCCGGAGGCGCAGGTGCGCGTCTGCCACGAGGAGGCGGCCGCCGAAGGCCCCCACCACAGCGCCGAGGAGGTGGAGGAGGAAGAGGAAGAGGGCGAAGACGACGATGACTACGTGGAGGAGGAGGAGGAGGCTTCTGACGAAGAGGACGGCGATCCAGCGCAGGCGGCAGCCACGCGCGACAAGCGCAAGCTGTCTGAGAAGCACCACCTCGCCGACGAGATTGACCACGAGATGCACATCAAGTCCAAGATACCCAAAGAAAGGTTCAGGCACAGGCCGGAGAAGAAGAAGCTTCGTGGCAAGAAGCAGAAGATCCGAGAACATTTGGATCTCGAGGCAGACAAGAAATTTGCCCTAAAGGAGGGCTTAAAGAAGCACCACGCAAAGGATGAAAAGAAACATCGGATTCAAGCGAAGCTGAAACACCATGAAAATGAGAAGCCCAAGCGCATTCATAAGGCACACGAAAAGTACGCTCTAGCTCGTCCAGTTTACGAGAAAAAACATCACATCGGGAAACAAGCTGTCCACCTGGCCGCTGAACACCACCAACACGGCGATCCGAAGCACACACTGAAGGAGGCGGAGCTCCATCACCCAGTGGAAGAAGCGGCGCATTACGTCGAGCACAAACTGGAAGAAGCAATCCATCGGGAACCCGTCCTGAAGCACGTGAAGCACACTGCAGCTCGACCCGTTATCGAAAAGAAACAACACATCGGCAAACACGCTGTCCACTTGCCCCCTGTACACCAGCAACACGAAGAGCTGGAGCACAAACTGAAGCATGCGGAGCTCCACCGTTCATCGGAAGAGGTGGCCCATTACGAACCCACCTCGGAGCACGAAGAACACCAGCTAGAGCATCTGCACCATAAGGATAATCTGAGACATTACCGCCAATTGGACGCCGACTATCACCACGAAGCTAGTGCCGATGCCCACGACCTGGTGAGGCATAGGAAACAAGCTCCAAAGCATTACCCCACGGGGGACGCACACAGCTGGGAGACTGATGGGGAGCCAACCCACTACGATCACGCTCCATATAAATCGAATTTCAGATACCTGAAGAAGAAGTACGGCTATAACGACAAGAGTCACGTGTCGGAACAGAAACCCAGAATTTATAAATATGGCGTCTCTCCTCAAAGTCTGCACGAATATCCGGACGATGACACTCGGAAGGATTATTACGCAAAGCGTAAATATTACTCGCGTAAAGGATCACCTTCGATAAGTGACATCCCGCCACCTTCGTCGTACAGTGGAAGCACCGTTGGTGAACAACACACTGCAACAACGGGACCGACGAGTAACATATCGAGTGACAGGCAGTTTACAGAAAATAAAGATGTTCAGGCGCATGGGACGCCAGCTCAGAAGATCAGGCACAAATTCAAACCGTTCGAAGACTTCGAGGATGCTACTGTCAGCCATTACAGCGAGAGTACTCGATCACAACAGACAACACATGTCGACGGGGCATCAGACAGGGCCAGCGGGGAGAACAAGACTGTTGATCACATTCAGGCTGTGAACACGTACCCTTGGTATCTATATAAGTCATACTCTAGTCCAAATATACACGTAATTTACCAGAATACGACGACGACCAGCACACCTCCAGTGACACACGGCAGTATAAGCCCACCAGAAAACGTAACTGAAACTACGGCGATTGCAGTTGAATCTACCACCACACAGACACCTTATGTCTCACACAAGCCAGAACAGTTGTTCACCACAGTCGGTTCAGCAACTTCCAACCCTCACATCGCCTCGACGACACCTCCGTCAGGGGAACAGCTCTCTTTAATAAAAGTTTTAGACCAATTTCCTGAACAGAAGAGCAGCGAAAGGGGAGCACGTGTCCCCAGACACGTTCCTGATTCTGGGCCGTATGTTATCCCCCGCCCCGCCAACGAGTTAGGCCAGGCATTTGGGAAAACGAAGAGCAGCTTCAGGCGGCGAAAGGAGGAAGAGATGAAGCGGAAGAAGAAGCTGAGAGAAAGTATGAGAGCCAGTAGGAGAAAGGACGACTCCGGAGCACACAGCCAAAGCTTCTTGTACGATCCTAACAAAAGCGTCAGTTACGAAGACGCTGACTATTTATTCGGTACCGCTAAACGTGCAGAGAAAGGCGACAGCTTCCCGAGTGGAGACGTGTACTTGACAGAGGGTGACTCGTCAGAGGAGAAAAATGAGGATTACGATTACGTGGAGCCCGATTCTTCGGAGGACGGTTTGGGCGAACAACTGGCGCAATCTAAGAGAAGGACGAAACATGTAGAGTCGATAGAGGAAAACGACATAGAGAATCCAGGCTATTGGCAGTTCTTCGAGGACATTAAAGTTCAGATTCCACGGAAGAAAAGTAAGTACCCTGCGTTCGGGGAATTATGGGAAGCTGAGAGCCATAGCGATCCCGGTCTGTGGTTAGAAGCAGGACCAGAAGAGGACGAAGACGTCAAGGTCGTCCAAGAGCCAGAACCAACGCTGGAACAGGACACCAAAACGAAATCATCGGTCGCGAAAAATCTCAAAATGTACTTTGACAAGACACAGCACATGAGCAAAGAGAAGGAAATGGAAGATGAATACCGAAAGAGAAAACAGAAAAGGAAACATTACACAGACGACAACGTTAGTGGAGAAGAAGAAGAAACGGATTTAGAGAGAATTACGGACGATTATGATGTCGATGACATAGATGAAAGAATACAATCGCAGGAAAGCAGTCTCAGAATAGACGGCGACGCACCACAGTACTCTTCCTCACGAAGAGCTAAATCCGCACATGGTAGGGAGAAACGATCACTCAAGGAAACGCATATTTCGCTGGCTTCTCGTTCAGTTAATGATGAAAAACAACGACCCAAACTGGACGAAAAGGAGTTAGAAAAGATGGTCGATAAGATAGTGGCAGCAGTAAATAAACTCGACGAGGAAAGCAAAGCTAAATTAATTACACTCGATATAGATTCAAGTGAAGACGAAAAAGTCTCTCAGCCGCCTACGGGCGCGACAGACATTTCATACGGAAAACGTCTACGGCGGTCGGCAGTCCCAGCAGAATACGAACACGAAACGATATCTGAAGTAGGACACGAACTTAAGTCCCAAATCCCACTGAATAAGAAAAACGGACCACATGAAGCAGTAGGAAAAACGCATTCAAAAGAGTCTTCCACTGAGAATAATATTTCAGCTATGTTTACCACTTCAAGTTCGAGAACTGCTGGCAAGACAAGTACACTCAACGGAGTCGCAAGAAATACAAGTCACAAGAACTATGAAGCTTCATCGAAGCATCATTTACAGTCTCAGTTTGGTAGAAAGCAGCTAAATAAAAAGAAAACAGCTAATGCAAATCGCACTCGAGACTCTGAGAAGTTAAGAAGCGGGAAACACAACAGTAATAGTGACATACATTTTACCAACTCAAAAAGAGATGCTACAATGAAAACGGAAAAGCTGTCGGAAATTGTTAAATTTAACTCAAAAGCTAATCTGGACAGACATGCATACGTTGTCCAGCCTCATAACCATAGCCCAGAAAACAGTGTCAAGAAGGATCTCAAGGCCTCGTACGTCATACCACCCATAAAACTACAGGAACCTAGTAAAGGCACACGTGAATCTACAGCAGAAAAGAAAGCGCCATACAGTGAGATATCCGCTGGCCGTGCCCACCAGTCACATAAGAATCAAAGTCATCACAAAGACAGCTCTGAATTCAAATCTGAAAACGGATTCAGCAAAAAGCTTGCCACTCAGATGCCGATAAAGAGTCAAAAAACTCAGACACCTGGAAATTCTGGAGATCAGCATCCACAGATAAGAAAACGCAGGTCGGCATTCGATGTGAAAATGGAAGACGTACCGGCGCATCAAGTCGAGATACCAGCAGCAGGAAGCGACACACTGCACAGAAATCTATTCGGAGAATCAGGTCTTCTCGGAGAGACTGTGTACTGGGAAGATGGCTACCGAGGATCGCCGTCAGATTTGCGCTTTATCACAGACCAAGAAGGACCTCAGCTGAAGTTATATGAAAATAAGAAAGACGTGGCGCCATGGGACGAACACAGCGCGTCCGAAGAAAGCAGTAGTGAAACAGACACGTATCATCACGAAGCTATGACTCCTGTGCATCCAGTGGCAACAAGTGGCGCTTCTTTTGTCATCGAACATACAGGTGACGATGAAGATATCGCAGTACCTCTGAGTGATAGCATATACCCTCCAGGAGCGGCTGAAGGACATAGAATGCACTACCGAACACATGATTTCCTTATTCTCGATTCTAGAGATACCATTGTTCTCCCAGAAGAACTTGAATCTGTAGAAGACGATTTCATTCTGCCGAGAGAGAATCTACCATATGATAAATTTTATTATAAAACGGATTCCAATGCGAATACAAACGGTATCGTAATAGGCGACGATCCGGTTTCTGAACCAGAATCCGTTACACGCATTGTGACAGTGGGCAACAGCCAACCCGAACAGATCAACAAAAACGGTTACCCGTTTGAATATAAAAAGTCAGTTTCAGGCTCAGAAGAGTATCAGATATTGGGCGTGAGTGACGAAGTGCAAAACGAACTGAATAAAATACTAGGAGGTATTAAAAACGTCGTGATAGCACAAAGAACCTCATTCGAACCAATAGACGATTACTTCGAAGATCATGTACGTGTGCACTTCAGTGACAAAAAAGCCGGTCGACATAAGAGATCTGTTCCTGAAGAAGACGAGGGCGAAGAAGAAGAACAAAATACTGACGATGAAATTGTAGAGAAAAAACCCTACAAGCTAGATTCGCGCTTGAGATACGTGTTCGATGAGGATGAGGAGGACATCGCAACAGTTGAATTGTTGCCTAATGACACTGTTTCAATGAACGAAATCGATGACGATGATTCCGAACTGATCCAGAACAACCTCATTCGGAAACCCAATAAATACAAGCAGAGTTGGCTGAGTCCCGCTAAAGGTTTAAAATCCGTGGACTCTAATAGTTTTTCATCGGCATCACAAGGAAGTCAACAAGAAGACGCAGAAGTCGTATCAGAACACAGATCAAAGCCGAAAATCGCGTCAAAACTTCCTGACATGCACAGCGTTCCGGACGAGGAATCTCCTAGCATAACACCACCAGAAGCGAGTCTAGAAGGCCAACCAGCGGTCGCTCTAAATCTTGATTCAGACCGTGATGAAGAGAGCTCGTCTCACACCTCAGATGTGTCAGCTACCGACGAGACATTAATCGAAAAATCACATCTGCCAAAGCTTGAGATGCCACCACAGGAATTTGAAATGACAACAAGTGAACCTATACTTGGCCTCAACAAAGCAAATACAGAAGGAGTTGGAACATCAACTCCAGCCGAGAAAGACAGTGAGGCCGAAGTGGAATCAACAACTCATTCCTCAACTAACAGCTCCTCTACTTCTAATGAAACAGTGTCGATTACTCACGACGAGAAGGACGTCAGCGACTCTGAGGAAAATAGTCAAGAAACTCAACAGGAAGAGAAGAAAGGATTCTTCCAAAGAATTATGTCGAAAATAAACAGTGCCTTCAGAGTAATGGGAGCCTGGATGTTTCCACATAAAAGGCAGCCGACTCCAAGTTCGTAAAACAAAAATATGTGCAGCGTGACCTTTCACAAAAGTTTTGTTTTTGTGCTTTTATACATATGTATAGAATCGGACTGATAGCTTTCTTAGTATTATAATATTGCCTCTGTATATACTCAGCGTTATCGTAATGTTAGTCCTTAAGTCTAAAAACAGTACCTTTCAAAAATCCTTATATGTATGAACGTACATTACCTTGTAATTGTTGCTGAGTGTCAGCTTTCTAATAAAATCATTGTAAATAATGAATTTCGATCCCGTTCCCTGAAATTGTAACTGATGTTAAAGTGTTTGACCGTAAGTTACAAATATCTTATTGTTTTTAGTATTAATTGGTTGGTCGTTAAATGACCATTTTCAATTCCTCCCCTGAATCGGGTCAGGTAAGTTAATTTATACGGTGAGATGAAAGAAGCAAAATGTCACAGGCAAGTTAATTTATACGATGAGATGAAAGAAGCAAAACTTCACATAAACTTCAAATTCCATGGGGTCTTTCCCGTTACCTCTGTACACTCTACAACCCACTGCAGCTGAAGGTGCTTCGCACCAACATTTATCGGTTTTCTGACGTATTCCAACTACGTATTGAGCGAGGAAGAAATGTCTGTCCACATGCCTCTTCCGGAGCCTTAACCTCGACTTCCTTGTGTTGCTCACGTGAGACATAAGATACTGGCAGCAGAACTGTTGCACTGTATTCCTCAGCTGTCGTTTCTCTCGGTTAAGCTAACAAGACTCCAATGTAAGTTCTCCGAGATCTCTTGTTACAACATCCTATGGGCTACAAGTGGTTCTCACTGCGGCAATACGAAACACGTTGCAATAAAGGTCACGTGACGCAACGCTTGTCGTTTTCCCACTGGAGCGACAGAAACGCGACACGATACGGTACAAGGAAGAAGACAGCACGAATCACATTTCTGTTTCAGTTTCAGCTGCAATCATGTGGCCTTCGGAAGAGGATGTTATTGTGGCTTATCATTATTTAAAGCTCAAAAAACTAAAGAAGACTACGGTCGTAAGCTCGAATCAGGCCTCGGGCATTGATGTGTGTGATATCCTTAGGTTAGTTGGGTTTAAGTAGTTCTAAGTTCTAGTGGACTGATGACCTCAGAAGTTAAGTCCCATAGTGCTCAGAGCCATTTTTTTTAGCTAAAGAAGAGTAGGAAGTACTGGGCGCACACATAAATTGCTATGCATGTCACAGTTCGCTGTGGTATCTCTTGAGGTCTCGCAGTACGAACACAAATTCCACGAATTCTACAGAATGAGTTCAAACAGCTTTCACTTTTTGAAGTAACTAGTATAGCTATTCTGACAAAGCAGGGCACAAATTTCGACTTGCTGTTTCTCCTGCGGAGTAGCTACCCGTTACAATAAGGTAAATGGTGAAGGTGTGAGAATGACGTTGAAACTGGCTTTGTTTCTTAATAGACCACCTAATATGGTGCTTTGTTCAAATGTGTGTGAAATCTTATGGGACTTAACTGCTAAGGTCATCAGTCCCTAAGCTTACACACTACTTAACCTAAATTATCCTAAGGACAAATATACACACCCATGCCCGAGGGAGGACTCGAACCTCCGCCAGGACCAGCCGCACAGTCCATGATTGCAGCGCCCAGACAGCTCGGCTAATCCCGCGCACGGTGCTTTGTTCATTATGGTACATATGTAAGTAACTGTTACAAATTAATACAGGTAGGATAGTATTTTTAAAACAGTTCAGTTTCACAAAGTAGTATTTCATACAACTTGAGGAGTATTCAAAAGGAACGTTGCTGGATTTGAAGGGAGATCAGTCACCACTGATGGTGTAGCAGTTGGTGGTGAATTTTGAGTAGCGGTAGATAATGTGTTTCAAGAAACGAAAGAAGCCCATGATGATAAGGAGAATCCGGACCTGTCCTTCTTAGTTTTTTCGAGCTGCTCATTCAGTAGTAAGGTGACTTTTCGTGTCAGATCTCTTTAATATCCGTTACAAAGCTTCCTGGTATCACGGAGAAAACATTGGAAAAAATCCTGTCGCATCATCAGCTCATGACTTTTGATGTCTTTTCATTTCGGTAAGTTTTTCATTTCCAACCTCGGCCTGTATCGGCAGCATATAGGAAAGGGAAACATGAAACATGATGCAGCTCCGCATTCTGCATAGCAAGCGGCAATATTCTTCTCACATGTGGCCAGTCTCATCGCGGACAACCTGCAACATATCTTGAGAACTGTTATGACGTATCGCTCTCCTTCCACCCATAAAAACAAATTCGTTTTGTTAGCTATATTCCGTATGCAGCAATGTATGACCTAAAATCCACCAAAAGGAAACTAGCCAGCAACTACATTTTTCACTGCAGCCTTTTCAAAATATGGTGGACTGATAATCTAAGGAATGAGGAGGTTCTGCGCAGAATCGGAGAGGAAAGGAATATGTGGAAAATACCGAAAAGAAGAAGGGACAGTATGATATGACATTTGTTAAGACGTCGGGGAATGACTTCCATGGTACGAGAGGGAGCTGTGGGGAGCAAAAACTGTAGAGGATGACATCGATTGGAATACATTCAGCAAATAAATTAGGACATAGGTTGCAAGTGCTACTCTGAGATGAAAAGGTTGGCACAAGAGAGGAACTCGTGGTGGGCCGCGTCAAACCAGTATGCTGAAGATTGATGACTCAAATGTCGGTGTCGTATTGCTGATGCCCCATTGTGAACCACTTAAGTCGCTGCAGCTATGTTTCTACGAGTTCCACCAATGTGGGTTGCTTTTGCGTCGATCGAGAGTCATCGCATTTCGTATGGGCTCAGTGAGAACCGCGCTTACGATTGTAGTAGCACTTCTTCGAACTCGTTCGATTTCTTCAAATGCCAACGATGCAGGAACACTGCTTAATTGCGACTTCCTTTGCAAACGTCTCGCTCTTTCCTTCCAACAAATTTATGTTTTCCGTCTACCTTCGTTGAAACTGATTTTAAATGTTCGCCCCTTGTCATATCGCTTATTAGTATTACCCCCAGCTTTAACAAAGAGTGATAAAAATGAATGTTGTAAATTTAGAGATTCAGCATATAAATTATATGCCAAAGTTCTGAATGCAAGACTAAAAAGCTAATATCTGAGTAACAATCAATTTTTGGTGTAGGAGGATCAACTATTCACAATGTTTGTACACTAAAACAAGTTATAGAAAAAGATACGAAAATTTAGCACAGAAACCCATCTTGCATTTATAGATGTAGAAAAAGCATTTGATAATGTGAATATTGAGTAGAATATCTGAACGGGGTTATTCATCTCACCTGATAAATTTTATTAAGAGTCTATACAAAAACAACGAACCTGTTACCGATATGGGAAACATTTTCATAAAGTCATTGAACGAAACTAAGAGATAAGACAAGGATGCTGTATTTCTCTGACACTCTTCAATATCTATGTAGATGAAGTGATCTGTAAATGAGATGGTGAATAAAAAAGTAGTATTTTTAGATTGTGACGCTAGACTAAATGCAGCTCTGCATGTAGATGACCGAATAGTAACTGCAGATAATGAGGATGACCTTCAAATGGGAGCAAGCAGCCGCTGAATACATCCTGAAACTGCATGTAGATAAAACGGCTATGACAATTCAGGGCATACAACCAGTAAGATCCACCAAAATAATAAAACTTTGGAGCAAGTTAAATATTTTAAATACGCAGGACGCGACATCACACCTGAATATAAACGAGATGTGGACCAAAATAAAAAAAAACTTCCGTATGTGGCACGATTGTAAAAGATTTGCTGAATAAAGCAGGGAGAGAATCGTAGCTGAAGTTTTGCATAACAGTAACAGTACTAACCCTTACTTATGGAAGTAAAAACGACATAAAATAAATGCTGATATAAGGAAAGATTTAGGAATATATAACCTCAACTAAAAATTAAAATAAAAAACGAGAACGTAGAAGGAACATGTTGACCGTATGACGAAGAAAAACTCCCAGCAAAGACTGTCAATTATAAATGCACTGGAATAAGAGCTGTAGGAAGGCCAAACAAGAGATGGAGTACCGCAACAAGCAATTTGCCTAATATATATAAAGTGAAGAAGAAGTATTACCCTTAAATATTTAAACCAGGGCTTAACAACTGGCCGGTTTTGAGCGCGATTACTCGCGTCTGCTCAGGCCCGTGCTCGCGAGCAGGTGCAAGGTCGCGGAGTAGGGAGGGTGGGAGGGGAGGGAGGGGAAATGGGCGCGCACGTATGAATAGGACCGCAGCGTGCCTATTGAATTCGCGCCGACTTTGTAATGTTTAAAGTACTACGATCAGCTCTAACAGTCACTTCGCTGGTTAAGAATCATGTCAAGTCGCCGTTGTGTAACCCCAACCATGCTTTCGCAGTTGAACCCCCACTGGGAGGAATTGTATCTGTTTACAGAAAAAGATGGTGTTGCAAAATGTTCAGTATGTCACTAAACGCTGAATTCTTTTAGGAAATTTAATTTGCAGCGACGTACCACGCGAAAGACTACGGAAGTGGAAAATGTGATGGACCAGATCGTGCACAGGAAGTTATTAAACTTAAAAGGAAGCTATCCGAAGAAGATCTGGACGACGAAGAAAAATCAACTGAGGCAGCTCTCAGAGTGAGCTACAAAACTGCTTTGCTTTTAGCAAAATCCCTGAGCCCCTTCACTGATGGCGATTTAATAAAAGAATGTTTGGTAGTTGCAGCGGAACATTTGAGTCCATCTCAAGTTGAACAGTTTCGGATTGTGCCATTATCTAACATGACCATTATGCGTCGCATACAGGACATGGCAGACAACGTCCAGAGCCAGCTTGCAAATATCTGTAAAGATTTTATGGCGTATTCTCTAGCTCTGGACGAAAGTGTTGATATCACTGGAACAGCGCAGCTTGCCATATTTATTAGAGGCGTTAATATAGATCTTCAGGTGAAGGAGGAGCTCCTCGATGTAGTAGCCATGAAGAACACTACAACTGGAGGTGATATTTTAAGTAGTGTTGAAGAAAGTGTTGAAAATATAGGATTGTCGTGGAATTCTTTAGTTTCAGTGTCTATAGACGGTGCACCAGCGATAACAGGGAACAAATCAGGTTTCGTTGCGCTGTTGAAGGAGAAAATGCAAAAACTGACCGTGCCGAATGAAATAAGGGGCGTTCAGTGTGTGATCCAACAGGAAAACTTATGTGCAAAGAGTATCGCTCTAAAAAATGTGATGAGTGTTGTTGTTCGTGCAACCAATTATATAAGGAAGCATGGGCTACAACACAGGCAATTTAAAAGGTTTCTTGAGGATGTAGAAAGCCAGTATGGTAGCCTGCCTTATTACAGCGAGGTCCGCTGACTTAGTCGTGGCGAATTATTAAATCGACTTTTTTTCCCTAATAGATGAGTTAAATATGTTCATGGAAATAAATAACATGTGTGTTCCTGAATTGAAAGAGCCTTCATGGAACTGTGATCTCGCGTCCTTAGCATATTTAACTAGCCATCTGAATGCTTTGAACATTTCACTACAAGGTAAAGATCTGCTAATTATTCATTTCATAGATCGAATACGAGCTTTTAAAATGAAATTGACACTTTGGGTGAGTCAGCTGGAAACAGGATATCTAGCTATTTTTCCTAAATTATCATCCATGCAAGATGTTCACAAAGACTGCGAACGTTATTCACATAGTTTAGTTGCCTATAAGGAAGAATTTGATCAACGCTTTCAAGATTTGACAGCACTAGACAGTGATTTTGATCTGTTCTCCTCTCCATATTCAGCGAATATTGAAGAGATTCGTCCTGAGCTGCGACTAGAAATTATTGACCTGCAGTGTGACAGAGAATACACAGAGAAATTTCAGAACAAGAAAAACATTTTGGAATTCTACAGACACTTCCCTCGGGATAGATTTCCTCGTTTGCACAAACTGGCGGCTACAATAATATCAATGTTCGGTTCCACGTATGTTTGTGAACAACTGTTCTCTGCAATGAAATGTAACAAGACGCGCCTGAGAAACGCATTGTCTGATCGAAATTTAAACTGCACCCTGTGTCTACAATGCGCAAGAACATTGCTTCGAACATAGACGCAATTGTAAAGGGCAAAAAGTACAAGATAACCGAGAATCCCACACTTCAGTGACACCTTTTATTGTGTAACAGTTCACAAATTAATACGAATGTAGATGCATACACTAAGCTAATAAAATTATGTGGCACGTGTACATTCTCCTTTATTTGTTTCATTTGTCGCAGTAATAATTCGTGAGTGATATCCCTGCGGGTGGCCACGGATTTACATTGACTGGCGGCAGCCGTTGTGTGCCCCATGTGACTCTCCCCACTCTCCGCTCTGGTCCGGTAGTGGGGGTAGGGTGCTCGCGCTGCTCCGTGCTCGCGCCTTGCTGCTCACAGCTTGCTCCGCGAGCACGTATGTTGTGAAGCCCTGATTTAAACAGCATTAGGCGCTCAAGATGTTCAGCACTACTCCTGTAATGTGATGGTGTTCGTTTCTTTATCTCTGACAAAGGCACTGTCGTGCATTTACCTGCGTTTACAGAGCGACGGCACACAATTTGGAAATTTTGTCCAAGTCTTCCTGTGTTTCCTTCGGATCGTCCAACGACTGCACTGCTGTGTACAACTTCAGCGTCAGCGAACAATCTTATAGAGCTGCTCTTTCTATGTTCATTTATGAGAGAGCATTGTACCAGAAGCTTGGACAACTCAGATAATATCTCAAAAGTAGTATTTAGTCAAATATTAGGTAAAATTGGTATGTACTCAAATAATGGATACAGACGATCCCAATACGTACATAATTGACTGATGATATATAAGGCGTATGTCACTTTTTTGTTGTACTGTCTGAGTTACAACTTCTAGTTTATTCTCTGTTAGCCACTTCAGCCGTGAGCCAGTCAGCAGACGAATCCACGAACGAATGTTTTTAAAACAGAAAGCATGGTATAATAACGTTTCCATCATTGTCACCAGCAGAGTTGTGTTTTTCACCCCGTTGTTTCGGCTACCGGAGTTCGGACCCGCGAGTCCATTTGAAAGCTGCGTTCTTGATCTGTCACTGGACAGTCCAGAAATTGCAGTCTGGCGTCATTCCTGGATCCGCAGCGTGGCGACCCTGTGAACTGTTTACAAATACAAGATATAAAATCGACAATTAATGTTGTTTGAGTTTTTAGGTTTTCACTTTCCCTTTCGTACCTATGCTTATCAATAAATAAATGGAACACTAATACAAAAAATAATCGTCCGCAGCTCCTGGTCGTGCGGTAGCGTTCTCGCTTCCCACGCCCGGGTTCCCGGGATCGATTCCCGGCGGGGTCAGGGATTTTCTCTGCCTCGTGATGACTGGGTGTTGTGTGATGTCCTTAGGTTAGTTAGGTTTAAGTAGTTCTAAGTTCTAGGGGACTGATGACCATAGATGTTAAGTCCCGTAGTGCTCAGAGCCATTTGAACCATTTGAACCAAAAATAATCCCAGCGTATTTCAATTTCCACTATGTCATAAATTTAAATGCGTGGATGCCCTATTTATACTTTACTCTGTCAGTGCACGTCTAACTCAACCTTTGCTTCAATTTTGCTGATTTTAAAGTGTGTGTTTGCCACAAGTTTGGAATGATGAATGGAAGAATTTGGGGGATGGTGGCGGTAACAAGAAGGAAGGAGGACTCAGGTGGTTACAATTTGGACAGCTATACTTTTCGGCAAGACAGTTTCGACAATTCTACGTTAATAGATTTTTCCGTCAACACTTTGTGCAATAATTTCAAAAGCAAGACACAGACTTGAGAATGCTCTAATGCAATTTATTTATATAATAAAACCATGTTTACCTATCAAAGCCTTCGCAAGCGAAAACATTTCAAGTACGGCAGTATGAAGAAAATATAATAAAAATGACGGAACTTCAGGTATAACATTTACTATTTAATAACATTTAGCATTTAATCAACGATTGATTTATTGTTCTTTCACATGTTCACGATTTAGTCATCAACGAAAGCAGGTTCTAGTCAAATAATTTAACATTATTCCAATCAACCCCCCCATGAACCATGGACCTTGCCGTTGGTGGGGAGGCTTGCGTGCCTCAGCGATACAGATAGCCGTACCGTAGGTGCAACCACAACGGAGGGGTATCTGTTGAGAGGCCAGACAAACGTGTGGTTCCTGAAGAGGGGCAGCAGCCTTTTCAGTAGTTGCAAGGGCAACAGTCTGGATGATTGACTGATCTGGCCTTGTAACAATAACCAAAACGGCCTTGCTGTGCTGGTACTGCGAACGGCTGAAAGCAAGGGGAAACTACAGCCGTAATTTTTCCCGAGGGCATGCAGCTTTACTGTATGATTACATGATGATGGCGTCCTCTTGGGTAAAATATTCCGGAGGTAAAATAGTCCCTCATTCGGATCTCCGGGCGGGGACTACTCAAGAGGATGTCGTTATCAGGAGAAAGAAAACGGGCGTTCTACGGATCGGAGCGTGGAATGTCAGATCCCTTAATCGGGCAGGTAGGTTAGAAAATTTAAAAAGGGAAATAGATAGGTTGAAGTTAGATATAGTGGGAATTAGTGAAGTTCGGTGGCAGGAGGAACAAGACTTCTGGTCAGGTGACTACAGGGTTATAAACACAAAATCAAATAGGGGTAATGCAGGAGTAGGTTTAATAATGAATAGGAAAATAGGAATGCGGGTAAGCTACTACAAACAGCATAGTGAACGCATTATTGTGGCCAAGATAGATACGAAGCCCACGCCTACTACAGTAGTACAAGTTTATATGCCAACTAGCTCTGCAGATGACGAAGAAATTGAAGAAATGTATGATGAAATAAAAGAAATTATTCAGATTGTGAAGGGAGACGAAAATTTAATAGTCATGGGTGACTGGAATTCGAGTGTAGGAAATGGGAGAGAAGGAAACATAGTAGGTGAATATGGATTGGGGGACAGAAATGAAAGAGGAAGCCGCCTGGTCGAATTTTGCACAGAGCACAACATAATCATAACTAACACTTGGTTTAAGAATCATGAAAGAAGGTTGTATACATGGAAGAACCCTGGAGATACTAAAAGGTATCAGATAGATTATATAATGGTAAGACAGAGATTTAGGAACCAGGTTTTAAATTGTAAGACATTTCCAGGGGCAGATGTGGACTCTGACCACAATCTATTGGTTATGACCTGTAGATTAAAACTGAAGGAACTGCAAAAAGGTGGGAATTTAAGGAGATGGGACCTGGATAAACTAAAAGAACCAGAGGTTGTACAGAGATTCAGGGAGAGCATAAGGGAGCAATTGACAGGAATGGGGGAAATAAATACAGTAGAAGAAGAATGGGTAGCTTTGAGGGATGAAGTAGTGAAGGCAGCAGAGGATCAAGTAGGTAAAAAGACGAGGGCTAGTAGAAATCCTTGGGTAACAGAAGAAATACTGAATTTAATTGATGAAAGGAGAAAATATAAAAATGCAGTAAGTGAAACAGGCAAAAAGGAATACAAACGTCTCAAAAATGAGATCGGCAGGAAGTGCAAAATGACTAAGCAGGGATGGCTAGAGGACAAATGTAAGGATGTAGAGGCCTATCTCACTAGGGGTATGATAGATACCGCCTACAGGAAAATTAAAGAGACCTTTGGAGATAAGAGAACGACTTGTATGAATATCAAGAGCTCAGATGGAAACCCAGTTCTAAGCAAAGAAGGGAAAGCAGAAAGATGGAAGGAGTATATAGAGGGTCTATACAAGGGCGATGTACTTGAGGACAATATTATGGAAATGGAAGAGGATGTAGATGAAGATGAAATGGGAGATATGATACTGCGTGAAGAGTTTGACAGAGCACTGAAAGACCTGAGTCGAAACAAGGCCCCCGGAGTAGACAATATTCCATTGGAACTACTGACGGCCGTGGGAGAGCCAGTCCTGACAAAACTCTACCATCTGGTGAGCAAGATGTATGAAACAGGCGAAATACCCTCAGACTTCAAGAAGAATATAATAATTCCAATCCCAAAGAAAGCTGGTGTTGACAGATGTGAAAATTACCGAACTATTAGCTCAATAAGTCACAGCTGCAAAATACTAACACGAATTCTTTACAGACGAATGGAAAAACTAGTAGAAGCCAACCTCGGGGAAGATCAGTTTGGATTCCGTAGAAACACTGGAACACGTGAGGCAATACTGACCTTACGACTTATATTAGAAGAAAGATTAAGGAAAGGCAAACCTACGTTTCTAGCATTTGTAGACTTAGAGAAAGCTTTTGACAATGTTGACTGGAATACTCTCTTTCAAATTCTAAAGGTGGCAGGGGTAAAATACAGGGAGCGAAAGGCTATTTACAATTTGTACAGAAACCAGATGGCAGTTATAAGAGTCGAGGGACATGAAAGGGAAGCAGTGGTTGGGAAGGGAGTAAGACAGGGTTGTAGCCTCTCCCCGATGTTGTTCAATCTGTATATTGAGCAAGCAGTAAAGGAAACAAAAGAAAAATTCGGAGTAGGTATTAAATTTCATGGAGAAGAAATAAAAACTTTGAGGTTCGCCGATGACATTGTAATTCTGTCAGAGACAGCAAAGGACTTGGAAGAGCAGTTGAACGGAATGGACAGTGTCTTGAAAGGAGGATATAAGATGAACATCAACAAAAGCAAAACAAGGATAATGAAATGTAGTCTAATTAAGTCGGGTGATGCTGAGGGAATTAGATTAGGAAATGAGACACTTAAAGTAGTAAAGGAGTTTTGCTATTTGGGGAGCAAAATAACTGATGATGGTCGAAGTAGAGAGGATATAAAATGTAGGCTGGCTATGGCAAGGAAAGCGTTTCTGAAGAAGAGAAATTTGTTAACATCCAGTATTGATTTAAGTGTCAGGAAGTCATTTCTGAAAGTATTCGTATGGAGTGTAGCCATGTATGGAAGTGAAACATGGACGATAAATAGTTTGGACAAGAAGAGAATAGAAGCTTTCGAAATGTGGTGCTACAGAAGAATGCTGAAGATTAGATGTGTAGATCACATAACTAATGAGGAAGTATTGAATAGGATTGGTGAGAAGAGAAGTTTGTGGCACAACTTGACCAGAAGAAGGGATCGGTTGGTAGGACATGTTCTGAGGCATCAAGGGATCACCAATTTAGTATTGGAGGGCAGCGTGGAGGGTAAAAATCGTAGAGGGAGACCCAGAGATGAATACACTAAGCAGATTCAGAAGGATGTAGGTTGCAGTAGGTACTGGGAGATGAAAAAGCTTGCACAGGATAGAGTAGCATGGAGAGCTGCATCAAACCAGTCTCAGGACTGAAGACCACAACAACAACAACATTCCAATCAAATGGACACAAACACGTACACACACACACACACACACAGATACACACACACAGATACACACATACACACACAAACTGAAAGCGCTGCCGCACGATCCCACTTGCTCCGACCGAGTGCAGCAAGATGGCACTCCAATAGACTGGGGAACAACGTCCAATCTTCTTAACGTCGTATACAAGGTGAGGCAACTAACACGAACAACCAAAAAAGTTTGTGGAGACCGAGTAAGTATACTGAGGTGCGTTTTTTCCTAAGTTACAGTTGACAATGCGTCTGACGTACGCAAGTAATTTTTAACTTTCATTGATACTGAATTATGTTACCATTTTCGCTTCTTTATGTAACTATATATTCTGTTGTGTGGCGTTGGAAAGTGCCTTCAAATAGGACTTAAATGATACAATTTGTGAGGAATGTGATCAATGAGTGAAAAGGTAACAGTGCCGCAAACCGTTGTCCCGCCGTCGGGCGAAGAGCTCCCCGAAACGCCTGCTCCACCGTGTCAAACATAACCAAACACGCAACGCGGGTTACGGTTTGTGTCTTCACCTGTGTGCTTGAAGCCGTTGTAGCGTCCACACAACGTGCTCGTTAAGCTATTCTGACTTTTACAATGTACACAACAGTCGAAAAAGTAGATACAGCTTTCCTGCACTTCGAATGGCACCGAAATGTTGGAGCAGTGGTGCAGTAGTACACTGACGGGTAATCCAGTCGTGCCAAGAGCCCACTATCTGCCTTCGCGCATATCATGAAAAAAAAAGAAAAAGAAAAGCAGGAAACGAGAAATATGAAGCATAAAACAGACAAACACAAAGAACAGAAACTGATGAGAGAAATGCGTCTAACATTTTAACAGCGGTAATACACAATCCTCAAGTCACCACGACCCACCTTCAACGTGTGAGAGGGATCAGCCAAAGAGGTGTTCTGCGAATACTACACTGCTTGCCACCGTAAATGCAACACCCTGAAGGAAGCATCCGAATCAAGTGAAATTTACACCATGGGTTTGCAGCGATGAGATATGCAACTGATTAGAATTTCAGCGCAGACGCACATCACGCGCGCCTGTGGCGCCACCTCATAGCGCCATTTAAGGCTTGGCGATTTCGACGAGTGTACGTTCGGCACGTGTGTTTACCTTGTGGTTGTTCCACAAGACGATCAGTTATGCCTCGTAGACAACAGCGAACATCGTTTGATCAAGTATCCGAGTTCGACAGAGGAAGGATAGTGGCTTACCGAGATTGTGGATTATCATACAGAGAAATCGCTAGTCGTGTTGGACGAAACCAAACAACTGTAATGCGGATATGTGACCGTTGGATGCAGGAGGGTACGACGGACCGACGTGGTCGATCGCATTCACCTCGGTGCACCACTGCACGTGCTGATAGGCAAATTGTGCGCATGGCAGTGACGGATAGCTCAGTGACATCCCGAACCATAGCACAGCACATTGCGTCTGTAACGCATCATCCAGTGTCTGCGCGTACCATTCGACGCCGTTTACAGCAGAGTGGTCTGTCCGCAAGACGTCCATTGCTTCGTCTACCATTGACGCAGAACCACAGACGTCTCCGTCGCCAATGGTGTGATGACAGACGGATGTGGACGGCAGAATGGAATGACGTTGTCTTTACTGACGAGGCACGCTTCTGTCTGCAGCACCACGATGGTCGGATTCGAGTGTGGAGACACCGTGGAGAGAGGATGCTGGACAGCTGCATTATGCACCGCCACACTGGTCTTGCACCGGGTATTATGGTATGAGGCGGTATTGGATATTACTCTCGCAAGCCTCTAGTACGCATTGCCGGTACTTTAAATAGCCGGCGCTACATATCCGAGGTGCTGGAGCCAGTTGTCCTTCCTTACCTTCAGGGCTCGGCCACAGCCATATTTCAACAGGATAATGCGCGACCACACGTGGCACGCATTGTCCAAAGGTTCTTTGTCAATAACCAGATTGAATTGCTTCTCTGGCCGGCTCGCTCTCCGGATCTTTCGCCGATAGAAAACATGTGGTCCATGGTTGCTCAACGAGTGACCCAGATTACATCCCCAGCTGCCACATCAGATGATCTTTGGCAACGTGTGGAAGCTGCTTGGGCTGCTGTACCCCAGGAACACATCCAACGTCTCTTTGACTCAATGCCGAGACGTGTGGCAGCGGTGATCTCCAACAATGGTGGCTACTCTGGCTACTGATTCTGGCAGGAACCACATGTCACAGACGTCTGTAAACGTATTCATTTGATACTTGGTCAACATGTTACCTACAAAACAAATTTTGTTGTGCTACCTCTTGTCTTTCTTGGTGTTGCATTTACGGTGGCCAGCAGTGTACTTTCCGCTGTATTTTAGCCTCTCCACGTTTCGCTCCATCAACAACTTCATGAAAAATACTTTCAAAATCGGTGTCTACGAAAACTGAGAAGTGCAGGGTCCTTTTATGCAGTATTTTGTCTACGGACCACGCATCGTTTAGAACCATAGGCAAATGTTTTTGCCTCCTTCTTCTGCTGACTAGTTTCCCATGGCTGTCTGGGTGATTCCTTGGATGTACTGCACCAACTGCTGTCCCATCTCTTGGTGGTCGTTTTCCTTAAATCGTCCATGTTTACAAACTTTAACTAACCTTGTGGAGTCCATCCTTTCCACATGACCCTTCAAATTTCTTTTTCTTGCCTACATCCATTTATTCATATCATGTATTCCACACTGACCTCTTATCGATATATTTGTTGATTTATCCCACACGGTTGGCCAAAACAAAGAAGGAGAGGCTAACGGATGGATGAAATACTCTATATCGAACGGCTAAACGAAGGAGAGAGAACTGAAGAAAATGTCATGGGGAGGGAAGGAGAAGTGGATGAACATGAGACGAGGAATGTGATACTGCGAGTAAAATGTGACATGGAGATGAAAAATACAAGTCTTAAAAAGCCAGGAGTAGACGTCATTGCCGGCCTTTGTGACCGAGCGGTTCTAGGCGCTTCAGTCTGGAACCGCGCGACCGCTACGGTCGCAGGTTTGAATCCTGCCTCGGGCATGGATGTGTGTGATGTCCTTAGGTTAGTTAGGTTTAAGTAGTTTTAAGTTCTAGGGGACTGATGACCTCAGATGTTAAGTCCCATAGTGCTCAGAGCCATTTGAAGCAGTAGATGTCATTCCATAGTCATGACAAAATTGGTCCCCGAAATACCGTCATACTTTAGGAAGAATGTAATCACCTCAGTACCGAAGAAGGCAGGTGCTGCCCGGTATGTCACCAAACCCTCAGTTTAATAAGTCTCGACTGCATACTAACATGAATTATTTACAAAAGAATAGAACGGTAAGTGAATGCCGACCTGTGAAAGATCACTTTCGGCTCCGGAAAAATGCAGAAACACGCGAACCCTATATATTACCCTAGAAGTTAAGTAGATGAAAGGCAGAACCCCATTTACAGCATTTGAAGTCTTAGAAAAACTTTTTCGGCGCACCTTGCTGTCCCGGAAGCGGCGCTTTAACACGCATGGCTATCGGGGTGGGTGCACTGTTAGCGACAAATTCGCAACTATAATTTCTTTTCCAGATTTCTCCTTGATTTAGTTTACTCCGTATAGACTGAATAATTTGGGCGGGGAGGGGGAAGCTTTAACTCTGCGTCACTTCCTTATCAATTATTCAACGGGACTTAAATCTTCATCTTCCTTTCTACTCTAATCAATTGTTTATACTATTTTACGTCTTTCGACCATTGTAAACTGCAATCTGGTTTCTGTATAAGTAGTAGATAGACTTTCGCTCCCTTTATTTTGTTGTTGTTGTTGTGGTCATCAGTCCTGAGACTGGTTTAATGGAAATGGCTCTGATCACTATTGGACTTTACATCTGAGGTCATCAGTCCCCTAGAACTTAGAACTACTTAAACCTAACTAACCTAAGGACATCAAACACATCCATGCCCGAGGCAGGATTCGAACCTGCGACCGTAGAAGTCTCGTGGTTCCGGACTGAGCGCCTAAAACCGCTAGACCACCGCGGCCGGCTGGTTTGATGCAGCTCTCTCCTTTATTTTACCTGAATAATTTAAGCTTTTCAAAGACTGTTTCAGTCAACGCTTGTCTCCCTACGATATCTTTGCCGCATGGGGCGACACTAATAGTAATTATTAGAAATGTTTATTTAAAGAACCTACACAAATCAGCCCCCCCCCCCCCCCCACTGTATACTGGCATGATCCGCATCACTGGACGTCAGTATACAGTGGTGGTGCATTACACTATTTGCACCTTTTTTGTACTGTCAGGGTAATATGACCTTTATTCGTAGCCAAGTTTACTTCATTTACTTCCGGAACGTGTCATTACGTAACATAAATATCTAATTTTGTTTAAGGTATACTTTACAAATTATTACTACTACACTACTACTATTTACAAATTTTTAAAGAGTTGCGTCAAAAGGCCCACTTGAATTCAGAGTCTGATTGTTGGAATCTAGCCGCTGCTATTGCACATCGTCCAGCGCGTGCACCTCACTTGAGTTTGTTAACGCTGTAGCGAAGTTCAGCTGCCCATGACGGTGCTACAATTTCACTTCTTTGCCCAAAGTCAATAAAAGTGTTTATAACGTGGAGGGCTGAGGCTTGTGCATAGTGGAACTATCGGTGCACTGGCGATGAGGTTCAAATGGTTCAAATAGCTCTGAGCACTATGGGACTTAACATCTTAGGTCATCAGCCCCCTAAAAGTTAGGGACATCACACACATCACTCCATCTATGCCCGAGGCAGGATTCGACCCTGCGACCGTAGCGGTCGCGCGGTTCCAGACTGAAGCGCCTAGAAGCGCTCGTCCACAACGGCCGGCTGGCGATGAAGTTCATCGTTTACTGGCCAGGCATTTGTTCCTGACGTAATCCCCATGTTTCGGTGATTGGACCAGATTCACGCTATCAGCGTCCCGAAGACACTTGAATGGGTTCAAGGTACGCCTCCAATGCCTTTATTCGTTTCCATACCCTCTCTGTGGTAGAATGTCTTGTCGCTACCCGAGGTCGCCAATGATACAAATGTGCGTTACTGCCAGCACTGGCACACGTTTTTTACGAGAACACACGGAATTACGGATTTCAAACCTTCACAAAATGTTCGTTCCACATTTACTATTATTATGGTTCAAATGACTCTGAGCACTATGCGACTTAACATCTGAGGTCATCAATCCCCTAGAACTTAGAACTAATTAAATCTAACTAACTAACCTAAGGACATCACACACATCCAAGCCCGAGGCAGGATTCGAACCTGCGACCGTAGCGGTCGCGCGGTTCCAGACTGAAGCGCCTAGAACCGCATGGCCACTGCGGCCGGCTACTGTTATTAGTCCACATATACCTTCCTGGAAAACAGGTTCAGCTGTACACAGTTTTTACATTTCATCATTGTTACAATAACCTAAGTATGTACATTTTAAAATACATTGACACGCTGTTTTGCTAACGGCTAAAATGGGGCTACAGTATGTAGATAAGGATGGTTTTATTATTCCCCAGTTTAGCATTCTATTGATCTCTTTCCTCTCAGTCTCCTTCTCGGCACATGGACAGGGGTAAGACGAATAGCAGAAGGTTTCGCGGGGGACACCTCCATTTTGTATTTGTATACTCTGATTAAGCCGGGGCGTCGTTCAAAAACATGAGCGTAACGTATTAAAAGCTCTTGCTGTTCTTCCTTTTGTTGTAAGGTACGGTGACTCACTCACCTTGGCGCGCACTATCTCAGGGCCTGTTTCCTCTTCCTGTGATTCCTCAATTCCCTGTGTGTTTACAAACATAACGGTAGGACAGAAGAATTGTATTCAAACATCAGCAGTGTGCTTTGGTTAGCTTTCTGTGGCGTTTGACTTGACTAAGTCTTCTGAATACTGCTGGTCGTTCACAACGAAATGACACTTACCCTTATCAATGTCAAATTGTGCCTAATACTGCCTAAAGGTGCGCATGGCGATAAGGCAGTTTACTATTGGCCTTTCAACCACAAGAAAAATGCAGTGTAAAGAGAAGCTATCAATTTGAATAGGAATCCATGCCTGAATTTTACGCTTTTATACTTACCTCCTACAGCTGTTAGAATTTCACAGTTTTTGATTGGAGGCGTCGGTAGGCGTCCTCGTTTATGTAACTGATCAAACAAACCCTGTGAAACTATATTCGTGGTGGCTCCAGTGTTTGATACTATGGGTATCCTTCAACCACGTACTTGTGCGTTGATTACTGCCTGTACTGTGTCTTCATTTTTATCTACACAGTCGGTAATATCTTCCTGACACAGGCCACCTCTGATGTCACCACAGTTGTCTTATAAGCAAACAGCTTTTAACTAGTTCGATGCCCTCACCCCTATTGCTGCTCATCGAACGGGGGCCTATCGAGAACAGTTCGTTTTCAGAATTACCCCGAGTACTGACCTCCTCGTTAGGGGTAACCTCAACTATGTGCACATTGTGCGTCTGGTTTCCCCAGTTAGTATCTTGCGCCGCTCTCGATTCAGATTTTTGTTGCCCTTGTCCGATATTCGAAACGCAATTTTGATTGTACTGATTATAGGCAGGCGGCGGCGGTTTGTTGTGTCGGCCTGTTGCGTTCTGCCCTTGCCAGGGGCCGACGGAGCATTATACGCTTGCTGACTATAACCTATCTGTTCATTAAACCCTGACCGACTTAAATTCTGTCCTTGGTTATTTGTATATCCCTTGTTCCGTTACTAAATTGGTTCCTGTTGGTACTGCTACAAAGGGAATATGGCTGCCAACCGTGTTGGTTGATAATGCCGTTGCCGGCCGCTGTGGCCGAGCGGTTCTAGGAGCTTCAGTCCGGAACCGCACGACTGCTACGGTCGCAGGTTCGAATCCTGCCTCAGGCATGGATGTGTGTGTCGTCCTTAGGTTAGTTAGGTTTAAGTAGTTCTAAGTTTTTAGGGGACTGATGACCTCAGATGTTAAGTCCCACAGTGCTCAGAGCCATTTGAACCATATTTGATAATGCCATTCCCACTGTGTTGTTCCTTAGTTCGAGTGGGGTCAGCGTTCCCACTATCACTTTGTGGTTGCACAGGTCCCTCTTTGTAAATAAAATCAATGGAATCGAGAACTGAGAGGAAATTTTCTATATCGTGCTCAGGAGTGGTGATTAATTTTTCACATTCATTAGCCAGCAGTTGGCTTTTCAAAATTTTTGGGACAACTACATGTGATATCGGTTTGTCCAGTAATGGGCTGCATTTAGATACTTCTCAATGTATTTTCTGAGCCCTCCATGTTTACCACTGAATGGTGCCGGGTTAACCGCTTCCCACCTCAATTTCTCTTGTACTGCGATGGACCACAACTTGTATAGGAATGCTTTTTCAAACTGTTAGCAGGTGTGGCATTTTTCTGCCATGTCCGCGGTCCCACAATAAGACATCAGCAGTGGAACAAGCTTCGTTGTGGTGCATTTTGTTAGTGGGGGTTGCCTACATCAGGGGCAGGTATGCACTCAGGGGCAAAACTATTGTTCTCCTTTAATTGACAGGTCCTTAACCTATTGTTCTGCTAAGAGGATCCTTCCTTTTGATTGCAAGGCACTTAACCTATTGTTCCCCATCCCTCTCCCACCCTCCCCCCTCCCCTCAGGAAACCACCCCTCGCTGCTACACGTACACTTTCAGGTCTGAGTTATTGGAATAGCGCCTCTCACTCTTATCAGTTTGATTGACTACATAATTAAATTGATCAATTAACCATCCTCTCCCCCTCTGGCAAACCCCTCCACACCCACCCTCCCTCCCAGAAATTGCCAGGAAAAAGATGCAGTTCATCGGTCATTTGGAGGGAATTTGGTTGCAGTGTGTGGAATATTGTTTAAAAACTTTAGACAATCTATAGAATATTGTTTAATTATGTATGGTAGTGTACAGAATATACTTATTTGGTTAAAGAATTCGCCCAGAAATCGATTGCTGTGTATGGAATATTGTTTAAACAATTTAGACAATGTGTAGAATATTGTTTATTTAAGCAATTTAGGTGATTCAAGGCAGTGTATGGAATATATGGAAAGTAGTGGCACCTTGGTGGAGAGGAAGGATCTCACGATGGGAAAGTCAAGGGTATATTGTTTATTTATAAAAAATTCAGTTTGTGGTGGTTGGATTTCTCTTGCTCATCATTCTCTGCTGTTGGGAAAGATTTAGGTCTTGTAAGAAGTAATTACATGGGCCAAACAGGTTGCACAACATACTGTTCGGCACTGCCCTCTGGACATCTTAAGCTAATGTTTGGCCCTTTGTCAGCACTTAACCTGTTGTTCTGTTAAGTGGTTTTCCATGTCACCCCCTATCCTTAAACTATTGTACTGCCTTTGATACCAAATTAAGTAATTAGTTATGTCCTCCCGCCATTTTCTGGTACAGTTTTCAAATTTCACATGCTTTTGAACGCCATTTCTGGCGCATTCTTCTTTGTGATCCACCTCCCCTAAACTATTGTACTGCATTTTACATAAAAATTATGCAAATTAACCAAGTGTTCTGCACTAAACCTGCTGTTCTACTCCATGTCACCCACTCACACACACCCTCCCCTTAACTATTGTACCACTAACACCAGGTTTATATACAAAATTTATGCAAATTAATTAAATCCATATTCTTCACATGCATGAGGTGGTGTCTTTAATTTGCAGCATCCTATTGGTTGGTGAAATTGATGGAATATATTTTAAACAAAAGGTTGCTAATAAAAAAAGTACATCCCGTCACCGACATCCGCTGTCCCCTGTCCACTGGACCACACATGCTGCCAGGAGTCAAGATGCAACCGCGGTCCCACAAAGTGACAACATGGCTGTCAGCTGCCGAACCACACACAGGTGTCAGTTCGGGTCCTGTGAGGATGAGGTGGCAGCATCCCTTTCTTACATGACACCTGAGAAATACCTGCGAAGTACGTGTTCACCTAGGCACCGTTGCTGGAGCGATGACGCAGAGCTGCAGGTCCAGCACTGAGAGAGATGTAATGGTACACCCCATCCATTACGTATCAGTCCCTTCCCGGAATTCGTAAACTGTCGCAGAAATAGTTAACAGTCGCTTTTGTAGCAGCTTTCATGATGTCTCAGCTTGTCTGCAAGGAAATTCTTGACCTAACAGAACCTGTTTACGAAAATAGTCCAGAATAACACTGAATGTATTCCTCCTGGTGGTCCTAATGTAGCGCCCTGTCCATCAGATATTACGCTTCCTGCAAATCGTTAAGTCCTACCTTCAACAAACATCTCAGAAACGGTAAATGTTCACACTGCTGAAAGCCCTCATCATGTCTGTGTACACCTGTGAAAACACTGTTAACCATAAAAGCATTCTTGTTGTTTGGAAAGAGAGCACTGTCTAAGCACAGACATGAAAATCAGAACAATTATGCAAACAGAATCCCAAGCACTGTCCTACAGAAGAGAAAAACGACTAAAATTTTCGGTGTCCTACAGCTACAGGTCTGGAGATGTCCTAATGCCATAGTGGTGGATGAGTGACGCCATCCCTGCCAGAGATGGATGGTCTGCTTCAACTTGTCTTTGAACACTTGCTTTCCCAGAACTTTCCATAGAGACCTTGCCTCCATCTTGTTTGAATCAGTCTGTAGAAGCTGCTATGTCCCGGCACAAAGGATGTCTTGTGAATGAATGGAGCTTTATGATTAGCTCTTACAGAATTTACCCACCAAATTACTGATGCCACTGGTGTGGAAGCACTGTCCACCTTTTTTTTCTTTCTGCAGAGGAGACTTTCAGTGGCAAAACTATTTTGTACAGTTCTCCATATTGCACTGGCAATTAAACCCTGAAAAGTGGCCTACAGATCGTCAGATATGGAAAGACTCTTACTCAATTACACTGATTTGCCACTGAGGAAGGAAGATTGAAAATTAGAGTGTGAAACTGATCTCCAGCCCGACAATATATCAATCTATACCGTGTCAATGTAGTAAGAATACAATTCATATCCTGCAACATACAAAATGGTTCAAATGGCTCTGAGCACTATGGAACTTAACAGCTGTGGTCATCAGTCCCCTAGAACTTAGAACTACTTAAACCTAACTAACCTAAGGACATCACACACATCCATGCCCGAGGCAGGATTCGAACCTGCGACCGTAGCAGTCGAGCGGTTCCGGACTGCGCGCCTAGAACCGCTAGATCACCGCGGCCGGCGGCAACATACAAAATCTCCCCTTTTGCATCATGCATATAGCTATCGACTGCTAGACACTCGTACATATACTGCCAAGATTGACAGCACACATGTACCGTAGGTATACTCCACACTGCACTAGATAATCTCCGCGAGGTCGGGCGGTCATCCACTCTCGACGCATGACCAGAGCGCCCTCAGTGGACCAAAGTCAGTCTCAGAACTGTTCTACAAATCCAGGGCTGGCTCCCCTCCGCACAAAGGCGTTACTGTTTATGGCCCCGACCTGCTTGCTTGTTTGCTTTATTACATCCATCTCCAGACTCCAGGATTATAAGAATATACGTAATTTCAAATGGTTTGCCAGAATATCATACCATTTTCGCGATACTTCTCGGTATCAAGCACATAGCAGCATACTACCGATCGCTCGCACAACATAATTCCGAATATATAGACTGCAAATTATTTCTCTAGAAACCCGAAACTTCAGCGAGGTGGAGTGTGCTGTAAACCACTGTGTAACTAGAAACTTGTCACGTCTGAGAAGACCTCGAAAAAAATAGAGGAAACTGATATTTCCACTTGCAGATACTGATGTCGGTGATGTTACAGATTCCAAATTATCCTTATAAATTACAAAGTCAACTAAGGAGTTTCTCATGTCTAGAGAACCAATAAACATGTCTTTCACCTACTAGATGCAACACCAAAATCGATGTTCTCTCAACTAAATAAAGGCACGAAATGTAAAGAAGCAGTCAACCGGACAGTTTACATGGGAGAGAATAATGGTCCAGCGCAAACACACGTCCATATTGAATCTTCTCAAATTTCCACGCAATCTCTAAAGCTGTCCGACACAAACTAAGTATTAGTTCGCTATTCGGCCGTCTAGAAGACGACACGGTTTAGTTAGCTACATTCCTGCACCCCAACAGGCCCCTCCATTCAGACAGCTCCTACCGTTAGCTGGAAATGTGAATCATTCCCACAATAGGCCACCACCAGCGTGCCGCGCACCCCTAGACAGAATCACATACTACAAAACTGGCCACATCATGGCCTGTTTGGGAGGAGTTTATTTTTTTAGTACTTACAAGTAAATGTTATGATCGCGGTCTCAATTGGATGACATTCGACAATGAAGTATCGGAAATACACCCTGCTGACGGGTGTGGCTCTGGAAATATCTGTACTATTCTTATGACTTGGCGTACTCTTCCCTTTGCTGTCACAGTATTCCACGTCAAGTCCATACCTTTCTTACGACTGGGCATACTCATTTCCTTTGCACATGTCGGAACAGACACATACTTTACAAGCCTGATGCTCAAGGTGAACCTATCACGCACCCCCTACTACTAGGTATAATATTTGGTCAATAACTGATTGCCAGCGACAGGAAATAATACTGACCGAAATCAGCGATGGATGGACATGTCTCGTAAGTTTTTCTTGCGAATGGTACCACTGCGTCATAGAAAGAGAGGTGTAATCGTCTTACAAACCAACAGATGTTAAAAAACACGAACCCAACGAACATATTTCTAACACAAGTGGTCTTTGTTCTACAGGTACACACAAGTATCCATGTTAAAAGCAATACCGACTTTACATATCGAGGCATGGCATCACCTCACAATGAAGTGGTTTTCCAGACAAATACTATGACACTGATAAGGGGCGGCCGCCAATTGTGAAATTCAGATTCGATTCATACTGTGCATAATAAAAGCTCATGGCCAGAGGTGTAATGTGGCAAAGCACCAAGATGCACTTCTCAGCCGTTGTCGAGAAAATCGACAGTTAAAAGAAACCGTTGCCGTGAAATACTCTCTACGATTAATAATTTTCTACAGTGTCGTGGCACAGCGGAAAGCGCTCGGGTTCGTAATCCGAACGACGCCGGATCGAGTCTCGCGCCATGCGTTATTCGCATTCGCACCCTTGCCGGCGACAATGCTGACGAGCTGAGGAAGTCGGTTACGTGCGACGAAGTCCACGGTGCAGTCAAAAAAGGTGCATTGAATAAGTCACCTGGCGTCGACGGCATGGCGACGCGCCTTCCTTGTGCTAATGGCGTCAACGTGGATGACAATGTTCCATGAACTGTCGACGATGGGGAACGTCGTACCGCCATCCTTTGTCACGAGGATTACACTACTGGCCATTAAAATTGCTACACCACGAAGATGACATGCTACAGACGAGAACTTTAACCGACAGGAAGAAGATGCTGTGATATGTAATTTATTAGCTTTTCAGAGCATTCATAAAGGTTGGCGCCGGTGGCGACACCTACAACGTGCTGACATGAGGAAAGTTTCCAAACGATTTCTCATACACAAACAGCAGTTGACCGGCGTTGCCTGGTTCAGGAGGGTAATACGGAACGCCATGCTGGATCCCAACGGCCTCGTATCACTAGGAGTCGAGATGACAGGCATCTTATCCGCATGGCTGTAAAGGATCGTGCAGCCACGTCTCGATCCCTGAGTCAACAGATGGAGACGTTTGCAAGACAGCAACCATCTGCACGAACAGTTCGACGACGTTTGCAGCTGCATGGACTATCAGCTCGGAGACTATGGCTGTAGTTACCCTTGACGCTGGCTGCATCACAGACAGGAGCGCCTGCGATGGTGTGCTCAACGACGAACCTGGGTGCACGAAAAGGAAAAACGTCATTTTTTCGGATGAATCCAGGTTCTGTTTACAACATAATGATGGTCGCATCCGTCTTTGGCGACATCGCGGTGAACGCACATTGGAAGCGTGTATTCGTCATCGCCATACTGGCGTAACACCCGGCGTGATGGTATGGGGTGCCATTGGTTACACGTCTCGGTCACCTCTTGTTGTCATTGACGGCACTTTGAACAGTAGACGTTACATTTCAGATGTGTTACGGCCCGTGGCTCTACTCTTCATTCGATCCCTGCGAAACCCTACATTCCAGCAGGATAATGCACGACCGCATGTTGCAGGTCCTGTACGGGCCTTTCTGGATACAGAAAATGTTTGACTGCTGCCCTGGCCAGCACATTCTCCAGATCTCTCACCAATTGAAAACGTCTGGTCAATGGCGGCCGAGCAACTGGCTCGTCACAATACGCCAGTCACTACTGTCGATGAACTGTGGTATCGTGTTGAAACTGCATGGGCAGCTGTACCTGTACGCGCCAGCCAAGCTCTGTTTGACTCAATGCCCAGGCGTATCAAGCCCGTTATTACGGCCAGAGGTGGTTGTTCTGGGTACTGATTTCTCAGGGTCTATGCACCCAGATTGCGTGAAAATGTAATCACATGTCAGTTCTAGTATAATAAATTTGTCCAATGAATACCCGTTTATCATCTGCATTTCTTCTTGGTGTAGCAATTTTAATGACCAGTAGTGTATTATACCCATCCACAAACGGACACCGGTAGTGACGACAGCATAGTACCGCCCGCTAACTCTACTTAACGTAGACTATAAAATTTTTGCACGACTCCTGGCGACGCGTTGCCGCAAGATGTTACCTAGCGTTCCATCCCCAGAACAGACTGCACAAGAGAATTTCGTGATTTAAATGCACTGGCAGCGGCGTACAGACTCAGCGCCGCGGTGGTTGCTATTGATCTTGACAGCGCGTTAGACAAGGTGCGGCATCGTTTTCTGTACTCAGTAATGAGCCAAATTGTTTTTTCACCCGACTTTATCGATATCACCCGGCTCCTGTACGACAGCGCCGAATGGCTGATTCAGACAATGGCCGTGTGGCGCGACCAGCGATCATCCGGAGCTCCATAAGGCAGGCTTTTCCGCTTTCGACCCTACTCTATGCCATAACCCTGGAGCCACTCATCGGGAGCCTGACGACCCACTGTTCGGGTCTCACTTTGCCACAGCACACTTTTCAATGTCGTGCGCATGCGGACGACCTGCTGCTCTTATTCCGCTCACGAAATGAAACACAAATGGTCCTTGATTTGATATCAACATACGGAACTGCAACAGGCAGTAACGAGAATGTTGCTAAATCGTCACCGATCCCCTTTGGACGCGGTCTGTCACACGACGACTTACCACCTTTCCCGTGAGCACAGAAACTGCGATACCTTGGTATCATTTTCACCTCGACAGTAAGCCGCTCCGCTGCCGTCAATTTTCGGCGTGCTCTCCATTATTCGCAAGGCAATGCGACAAAATCTAAGCCGACTCGATTCCTTACAACGTGTCGATTACCTCAGTCAACATGTGGCGTCCAAATTGGTCCCCATCGCACAGGTACCCCCGCTGCCACCAACTACTGGACGCAGCCGCGTTCGGATACTTCCTTACGGCAGGTACGCTCTTTAAGGTCCGTTACGAAACGCTCACCCTCTCCCCCGCGAGCGTTGGGCCTCGGACTCGTCAATGTGCGACTCCGAGCGGCGTCTTTGTACACGTCCACCATCCACAAGCAGAGGAACGGGAGCGCCTCCGTTACGCAACTTACTGGACATTCTTGTGCCCGCGACCTTATCACCGTCAGCACCAGTAGACCACATCACGCACCATCTGACGCACGTTTCTGATTTCATCTTCGGCTTCAGTTACGCTCACACTCACTTACCGAGCGCGCGCCTTCCTCGAACCCACTGCTTCATTACATATTCAGCAACAACGTCGAACTCAAACATCCATCGGAGCGATAGCCCACGGTTTGGCGTCATGTTCACCGGCATTTCCTTCCCTCCAACGTCTAGGCGACACGATACCACGTCGCATGTAGAAGATTTGCCACAAATCAACGTCTTCACACCATCTAATTGTCGGACACTCCGCTTTGTTCTATTTGTCACCACGTGGATGACAATGCCCACCATTTAATTTGTGCTGCCACCAGTGACGGGTGGAAACGACCAAGCGGTGTGTGACGGAGGGCACGATCACAATTCGCGCCAAAGTTATATTTGCCCCCCTCTGTTCCACTCGCGGATCGCGCGAGGAAAAAACGACTGTCTGAACGCCTCAGTACGAGCTCTAATTTCCCTTATCTTTGAATCGTGATCACTGCGCGATTTGAATGTTGGTGGTAATAATATATGCTCTACATCCTCGGCGAAGATCGGATTTCGGAATTTAGTGAGCAGCCCCTTCCGTTTAGCGCGTCGTCTATCTGCAGGTAACGCTCTCGCGATGGCTAAATGCACCAGTCACAAATCTTGCCGCTCTTCTTTGGACCTTCTCAATCTCTTCAGTCAGACCCAACTGGTAAGGGTCCCATACAGACGAACAATACTCTAAGACTGCACGAACTAACGTATTGTAAGCTAGTTCATTTGTTGAAGGACTGCATCGCTTCAGGATTCCAATCACTGATCACTGATATCGTTCCATCTTCAATTTTTAACTCACTTGTGAAGCTTTCTTTTATCTCCATCACTGCTTCTTCGTTGTATGAATTGAACAGCAGGGGCGAAAGACTACATTCCTATCTTACACCCTTTTTAATCCGAACACTTCATTCTGAGTCGTCCATTCTCATTTTTCCCTCTTGGCTCTTGTACATATTGTATATTACTTGTCTCTCCCTACGGCTTACCCCCTATTTTTCTCAGAATTTCGAAAATCTTGCACCGTTTTATATTTCCGAACGCTTTCTCCTGGTGGACAAATCCTACGAACACATCTTGATTCCGTCGTCAGTTATCAACTGCAACGTCAGAAGAGCCTACCTCGTGTATTTTTCTTTCCTAAAGCCAAACTGATCGTCATCTAATGCATCCTCAATTTTTTCCATTCTTCTGTATATTATTCTTGTCAGCAAATTGGATGCATGAGCTGTTAAGCTGACTGTACGATAATTCCCGCACTTGTCAGCTCTTTCAGTCGTCAGAACAGTGTGGATGATATTTTTCCAAACGTCAGATGGTAGGTCACCAGATTCATGCATTCTACACACCAACTTGAACAGTCGTTTTGTTGCCATTTCCTCAAATGATTTTAGAAATTCTAACGGAATTTTATCTGTCCCTTCTGTCTTATTTGATCTTCAATATCCTCCAAAACTCTCTTAAATTCTGATTCTAATACTGGATTCCCTGTCTCTTCTGAACCGACTCCTGTTTCTTCCTGCCGGCCGGTGTGGCCGTGCGGTTCTAGGCGCTACAGTCTGGAACCGGGGGACAGCTACGGTCACAGGTTCGAATCCTGCCGCGGGCATTGATGTGTGTGATGTCCTTAGGTTAGTTAGGATTAATTAGTTCTAAGTTCTAGGCCACTGATGACCTCAGAAGTTAAGTCGCATAGTGCTCAGAGCCATTTGAACCATTTTGTTTCTTCCTCTACCTCACCAGACAAATCTTCCCCCTCATAGAGGCCTTCATTTTACTGTTTCCACGTATTCGCTCTCTTCTCTGCATTTAACAGTGGGTTCCCGTTGCACTGCTAATGTTACCACCCTTGCTTTTAATTTCACCGATGGTTGTTTTGACTTTCCTACATGCTGAATCAGTCCTTCCGACAATTATTTCTTTTTCGATTTCTTCACATTTTCTTAAGGCCATTTCGTCTTCCTATTTATTTCATTCCTCAGCGGCTTGAATTTCTATATTCCTGAATTTCCCTGAACATCTTTGTGCTTTCTTCTTGCATCGATCAACTGAAGCATTTCTTCTGTTACCCATGGTTTCTTCGCAGTTAGCTACTTTGCACCTACGTACTTCTTTCCAACTTCTGTGATTGCCCTTTTTAGAGATAGCCATTCCTCTTCAACTGTACTGCTTACTGAGCTATTCCTTGTTCCTTAGAGAACTTCAAGCGTATCTCGTCATTCGTTAGTACTTCCGTATCCCACTTCTTTGCGTATTGATTCTTCCTGACTAATCTCTTAAACTTCAGTCTACTCTTCGTCATTACTAAATTGTGATCTGAGTCTACATCTGCTATTGGGTACGCCTTACAATCCGGTATCTGATTTGGGAATTTCTGTGTGACTATGATGTAATCTAACTGAAATCTTCCTGTATGTGCTGGCTTTTTCCAAGTATTTCTCCTCCTTTTGTGATTCTTGAACAGAATATTCGCTATTACTAGCTAAATTAGACCTTCTCCTCTCATTCCTTGTCCCAATCCCATATTCTGCTGTAACCGTTCCTTCTTCTCTTTCCCGTACAACTGCATTCCAATCCTCCATGACTATTGGATTTCCATCTCCCTTTACGTACTGTATTACCCTTTCAGTACCCTCATATACTTTCTCCATCTCTTCAACTAAGCTTGCGACATCGCCATATATACCTGATCTGTCTTTGTCGATGTTGGAATGCTCTCGATTCTGATAAGAACAACCCTATCACTGAACTGTTCACAGCAACACACTCTCTGCACTACCTTCTAATTCATAACAAATCTTAGTCCCATTATACCATTTTCTGCTGCTGTTAATATTACCCTATACTCATCTGACCGGAAAACTTTGACTTTTTTCCATTTCACTTCACTGAC
This sequence comes from Schistocerca piceifrons, assembly GCF_021461385.2. Taxonomy (NCBI): domain Eukaryota; kingdom Metazoa; phylum Arthropoda; class Insecta; order Orthoptera; family Acrididae; genus Schistocerca; species Schistocerca piceifrons. The sequence goes on along the minus strand of NC_060140.1, from coordinate 578,687,673 downwards.
CCATACTATATCTAGATTGAGCCTTTACATATCCCTTTTTAGATTTTCTTGCTATCCTATTACGTTCTAGCTTCTGACATTCCATGCCCCGACTCGTATAGCGTTATCCTTTTGTTGGTTGTTCAATCTTTCTCTCATGGTCACCTCCCACTTGGCAGTCCCCTCCCAGAGATACGAATGGAGGAGTATTCCGGAATCTTTTGCCAATGCTCGATCATCATGAAACTTTTTAGATTGCAGGCCACGTGTTCTGTGGATACACAGTTATGTATCTTTAATGCAGTGGTTTCCAGTGCCTTCTGCATTCTCATGTCGTTGATCATTGCTGATTCTTCCGTTTTTAATGGCAGTATCCAACCCCAAGGCCAAGAGAGTACTCTGAAGCTCTGTCCGCTCCTCGGCCCTCTTCGACAAGGCCGTTGGCAGAATAAGGGCGCCATCTTATGCCGGAAGTCTTCGGCCGCCAATGCTGATTATTATTAATCGAAATTTAAGCGGTGGCGAGTTTCCAACACGGGAGGGAAGACGTTTCGATTACTAACGAAAGACGCTACCTCTGGTCCACGGCTACGTCAACTTCAGAAATAGATTTGTGTCCCAAGTAAAGTCACACACAACAGTTAGTTTTGTCGATTAACAATATATTTACTCGTGATCAACTTTGCCTCATTAGGCTGGCGACCGTCTTTCATTTACATGTATACCGTATTACTCTGCAACCTGAACTACAATTACTCGATCCCTATTAAATCACCTACTGCTACCGAACAAAACAGAATCTTTAAGGTGATGAAATTTAGTCCGATTCCCTTACATTACACACGCTCACGGTAAACTTAAATTTCTATCACAGGAGTAACATAAGCTATGATTTACTCATGTAATCATAATCGGTGGTGTTATAATATAATTACTTCCTCCTGTTTTACATTTAGAGTAATGCTGATAGCGATAAAATCAGAGGAAATGACTCTTAGAGACGATACCGCCAGTCTTCCTTCCTGCGCAACATACACGAGTGGAAGGAGAAAAGAGCAAAACTATAATGATACACATTGTACGAGTCTCCTTCTCGCACAGTTCGCTGACACTAATCATGGATGTCACAAAGCAAAACGCTGCACTAGCCCCCGCAAAATATACGTATTTGCTTGACTTGTAGGCATGCTTTGTAGTGAGCTAGCTATTTCCCTTGACCTTTGACGTCACTCGATAAGTATTCAATATATCTGGAATTGACCTACATATAGTCAGTTGCCAGTGACCAAACAACAATAAGTAAGACCTTCGTAATCTGTTGCAAAGAGAATACCCTAAGGATCCTCCTGACTGTCGGAAACATATATGATGGTCAGGTTCTTCGCTTATCTGTCCATATTACGACGTAAAGACAGCCTAGAACGTTCTTTGCATTCGTTTCCCTAATGCTAAATAAACCTTATCTTATCCTCGAGGAGCCATCTAAGTACGATATATAACGAAAGCTGTAGTTTATGTCAGCTGCACGCACGTATAAGTGTTTGAAATCAGATTTGTTTGTTGTGAGCGACTGCGTTTGTCTGCAGCGTCCAGAGTTTTCGTCTTTCGTAATGACGTTGTCTTCAGTTATGGAAGACCACAAAGTCAGCTGAGTAACATTTCTTATAGACGTGTTGCGTCTACGAGTAACGGTCTCCAATGACGAAATGTGTCATAGACCGTAGTATGGTCACTGTCAACGGAAATGTTTCTGAAGTTAGAAAGTAAAGAGTTTCATGTCAAAATGATTCTTTCAAAGAAGAGCGTTCCCTTGAACTGAGATTAATGCAAAATATTCCGATTAAACACCAGCTCATACTGCAACGGCAGTACTACAGCTCAATAACTGTTCAAACGGAAGAGGGCACAAGATTCCGAAGCGGGGACAAGAGGGAGTTCAGAGAGATGAATGCTGTAAGAGTTTATTTTTTATGTCACTACTCGACATTGAGTATAACCCTGCCTCGGAGTCATCAACAGAGATAAATCTATAATCTACGCTACTGGCCATTAGAATTGTTACACCAAAAAGAAATGCAGATGATAAACTGGTATTCATTGGACAAATATATTATACTACAACTGACGTGTGATTACATTTTCACGCAATTTGGTTGCATAGATCCTGAGAAATCAGTACCCAGAACAACCACCTCTGGCCATAATAACGGCCTTGATACGCCTGCGCATTGAGTCAAACAGAGCTTGGATGGCGTGTACAGTTACAGCTGCCCATGCAGCTTCAACACGATACCACAGTTCATCGACAGTAGTGACTGGAGTATTTTGACGAGCCAGTTACTCGGCCACCATTGACCAGAAGTTTTCAACTGGTGAGAGATCTGGAGAATGTGCTAGCCAGGGCAGCCGTCGAACATTTTCCGTATCCAGAAAGGCCCGTACAGGACCTGTAACATGCGGTCATGCATTATCCTGCGGAAATGTAGGGTTTCGCAGGGATCGAATGAAGGGTAGAGCCACGGGTCGTAACATATCTGAAATGTAATGTCCACTGTTCAAAGTGCCGTCAATGCGAACAAGAGGTGACCGAGACGTGTAACCAATGGCACCCCATACCATCACGCCGGGTGATACGCTAGTATGGCGAAGACGAATACACACTTACAATGTGCGTTCACCGCGATGTCGCCAAACACGGATGCGACCATCATGATGCTGTAAACAGAACCTGGATTCATCTGAAAAAATGACGTTTTGCCATTCGTGCACCCAGGTTCGTCGTTGAGTACACCATTGCAGGCGCTCCTGTCTGTGATGCAGCGTCAAGGGTAACCGCAGCCATGGTCTCCGAGCTGATAGTCCATGCAGCTGCAAACGTCGTCGAACTGTTCGTGCAGATGGTTGTTGTCTTGTAAACGTCCCCATCTGTTGACTCAGGGATCGAGACGTGGTTACACGATCCGTTACAGCCGTGCGGATAAGATGCCTGTCATCTCGACTTCTATTGATACGAGGCCGTTGGGATCCAGCACAGCGTTCCGTATTACCCTCCTGAACGCACCAATTCCATATTCTGCTAACAGTCATTGGATCTCGACCAACGCGAGCAGCAATGTCGCGATACGATCAACCGCAATCGCGATAGGCTACAATCCGACCTTTATCAAAGTCGGAAACGTGATGGTAAGCATTTCTCCTCCTTACACGGGGCATCACAACAACGTTTCACCAGGCAACGCCGGTCAACTGCTGTTTGTGTATGAGAAATCGGTTGGAAACTTTCCTCATGTCAGCACGTTGTAGGTGACGCCACCGGCGCCAACCTTGTGTGAATGCTCTGATAAGCTAATCAATTGCATATCACAGCATCTTCTTCCTGTCGGTAAAATTTTGCGTCTGTAGCACGTCATCTTCGTGGTGTAGCAATTTTAATGGCCAGTAGTGTATTACAAACTCGCAACACGCCGTATAATGCAAGTGTTTGTCCAGCAATGTTTCCTCTACCTTGCAATCTGGTGATCTAATTCCCAATCTTTGCACCACCCGCAAGGAGACACAATTAGGCCGTATTTCAATCGTACCACTAACAGAGGATTCAAAAATATTCTATTTGCAGACGGCACAAGAGTCATTGCGAAGGATGTGGGGCGTAATACATATGATTAAGCAAACAGCGTAGTGGGTAATACTGATTCGTGGCATACAGAGAATGGATTGCGCTTACTAAAAACAAAACACAGTGCACACAGTTTCTGGCACAGAGCTCTAGTAATAGAAAAGTTTTTCTATCACAAGATGCTTAGTCACAGAAATCGGTAATTTTAAATTCTTGAAATTGATAATAGTGATAAGCATATTTAAAAGTACCTCATTCAGGATCTTGCGCAGAAACTGAGTCTTCACTATAAGTCTGAACTCAGCTGTCACTGACACTGGAACATAACGCTCATTTACACTGAGGTGACAAAAGTCATGGGATACCTTCTAACATTGTGTCGGACCTTCTTTTGCCCGGCTTAATGCAGCAACTCGGCGTGGCATGGCCTCGACAAATCTTTGAAAGTTCCCTGCAGAAAGATTGACCCATGCTACCTCTGTAGCCGTCCATAATTGTGAAAGTTTTGCCAATGCAGGATTTTGTGCACGAACTGACCTCTCGATTATGAGATGAGGTTCACGTCGAGCAATCTGGGCGGCCAAATCATTTGCTCGAACTGCCCAGAATGTTCTTCAAACCAATCGCGAACAATTGTAGCCCGGTGACATGGCACATTGTTATCAACAAAAATTTATTCGTTGTTTCGTTGCAAATAGTCTCCCAGCAGCCGAACATTTCCATTCAATGATCGGTCCAGTTGGACCAGAGGACCCAGTCCATTCCTTGTAAACACAGCCCACGTTAACATGAAGTCAACACCAGCTTGCACAGTGTCTTGTTGACAACTTCGGTTCATGGCTTCGTGAGGTCTGCGCCACACTCGAACCCCACCATCGGTTCTTGCTAGCTGAAATCGGGACTCATCTGACCAGGCCACGGTTATTCAGTCGTCTAAGGACCAGGGTCCAACCTCCCCGTAGAGGTCAGGAGCTGTATGCACAGTAGCAAGCCGCGCCGATGTCAGAGTGGATCCAACCAACGCTCGGTAGCCTGCAATTGCCGTAGTATATTGTGTTGTAATTGCGTTTAATGGCGAGAACAACGTAGTTTACGACGATATGAATTTTTATCAGTGAATTGTGACTTAGTTCTGAGCTAGCCGTAATTATCAGGATATTGAGGGATTTCTTAGAGTAAGTTTTTAAGTGATAAATACTCCAGTTATATTAACCAAAACAGACAAGGAAGTTAGTTAGGAATTAATTTTCATATATTTCCTAAAAGCAGCGAGACCAAATGAAAATGGATGAAGCCTTGTAAACGTACAGATTCGTTTTAGGTTGAAAATGCCCGTCTCTGCTCTATACATTTGCTGACTGGGATTACGAAAGGGATTTAAAAGTGAACCGTTGAACATTCCTTCGAAACGCAAACTGAAGACTGACGCTATTCCAGCTCTAAATCTACCATCCTCTGGTGCTGATTTAGGGCGTAGTAATGAGCCTAACAACGAGAGAAATATTCGGGCATAAAAGCGAAGCTACCTTAAAGAAGTAGAAAATATTTTACAGGTGAATATGTTAGTAACTAATGAAGAAATTACTACTACACAAAACGTCAACCGTGAAAACAAACAATGCTGTGAATGTGACAATCTCTCTCGATGTAGCGCCGAGTTACTGAAATTAAAACATGTTCAAAATGTAATTCAGGGCTCTTTTTCTGACTATCAGCAGCAAGTGGCTGCGAAATGACGGTGTACTAACTGGTCATCTGAAAACATTACGAAGACTGCAACCTTACGTCGCCTATCTTACAAAGCATTACCTTTTGTCAGGGACTTATTCAAGTATTCCCGTCCTCGTGAAGTCACTGTTACAGGAAGACTCAGGCAATTTAGCGTTCCACTAGGTATTATTAATTTAAGCCTTGATGTTTTGAAAACGCAATCAAAGTTATTAACAAAATCTGAAAAAGACGTAGTTCTTAGCTTTAATGAAATGAAAGTAAACAGTGATTTATGTTTTGACCAGTCAGATGAGATTATCAGAGGGCCACACACCAATGCTTCAGTTATTGTCATCAGAAGTTGACAGGAAAATGGATGCTGCCCGCATTATAATTCTGACACAATATTTTCTACGGACTTCTTGGCTGAAAGGACTCAAGCAATATAAAATGGAAAATGAGAGCATTTGTGTGTGATGTGGGGCCATCAAACAGAATGCTTATAGGGAATCTAAAGGCTGCATTTGACAGCTCAGGATTTGAAAATCCATAAAATCAGAAACAAGTATGGGTCGTTTTTGATGTGGCTCATGCCTTAAAATTGTTAACGCATCATCTGCTCGACGATGGTTATCGGCTAAAATCTGGTAGTTTGCTCACGAAAGAACCTTTCATTAAGTTAGCTGAACTTCAAAACACTGGCGTAGATTTACAATATGCCCTTAACATAACCATGAACCACTTGCTCATTGCTGGCACGGAAACGTGAAACGTAAGAAAAGCAGCTGAGCTAAAGAGCAGGCCATTTGTCGCAAACTTCCTAGTCCAGTTATGTTGGTGAAGCTGCAAAAATCATAAACAGTGGATTTGATGTAATAAACTCTAGAACTGTTGATGGATACAAATTAAAAAGTGCATATGGATATCATTTGCCAGAACAACATAATGCTTTAGACGAACTGTATGATCTCAGTCTCACAATGAGAATAAAAAGAAGAATAAAGAAGAGAGAAAAAACAAGAAAAATATTGACCAGTGAATTTGTCTTATACTCAAAGGCAATAAGAAAACAGAAAAGATTAAACCCAAAAAATAAAATAAAATAAACCTACTGATGATTTGCATCCTTTCCAGAAAAGCATTTTCATGTCTATAAACCTTCTACGATCTTTGTTTAAGGAGCTGACACTGAAAGGCTACAAGTACGTCATGTCTCCCAGATGCAGTCAAGATATCCTTGAGTGCTATTTTTCCAAAGTAAGAAGACTGGCGAAATTCTATGACCACTCTTTGCCTACCATCGTCTTCGAAATAATGAATACTTTGATTTTGAGCCGTAATGCGGGCAAAACGCTATTAGTTTTTACCGGTCACCCGATTCTGCTGTGACAGTTCTAGATTCATTCAAAGAATGTCTATGGTCGGCAGCGCATAAATACCCACATCATGCATTACACTGGTATGTCTATGGATTCATTGCAGGTGTACCGACTGGCAATCATGTGAAGTAGTTTTAACATGTGTCTTGAGCAGCCAGTTCAGCAACCCACGCGCAATGGAATTATCTTAGACCTTGCAGCTACAAAGAAGCCGGACCCTATCGACAACGTCGGTATAGAAACGGGGATTAGCGATCATGATATCATTACAGCAACTATGGTTACAAAAGTTAATAAATCCGTTAAGAAGGCTAGGAGAGTGTTTCTGCTAGAAAGAGCAGATACGCAGTTGTTAGCATCTCACTTAGACAGTGAAATGACATCACTCAGTTCCAGTAAGACGGACACAGAGGAATTGTGGACAAAGTTTAACCAGACTGTAGATCGTGATCTGGAGAATTACGTGCCTAGTAAGTGGATTAAGGACGGAAAAGACCCACCATGGTTTAATAACGAGATTTGAAAAATGCTGAGGAAGCAGAGGTTGCTGTACTCTCGATTCAAAAGAGAGCACGCAAATGACGACAAGCAAAGGTTAGTAGAGATACGTGCATCTGTGAAAAAGTCTATGCGCGAAGCATACAACTACTACCAGCTTCAAACCTTAGCAAAAGATCTGGGAGAGAATCCGATAAAATTCTGGTCTTAAGTAAAATTCCTGAATGGGTCTAAGGCTTCCATCCTGTTACTTGTTGACCAGTCTAGTGTGGCAGTTGACGATAGCAAAATGATAGACGAAGTTTTAAATTTCACATTCAAAAAAATCGTTCACGCAGAAGAATAGTACAACCATCGAACAGACTCCTGTATGTATGATATACACTACTGGCCATTAAAATTGTTACACCAAAAAGAAATGCAGATGATAAACGGGTATTTATTGGACAAATATATTATACTAGAACTGAAATGTGATTACATTTTCACGCAATTTGGGTGCATAGATCCTGAGAAATCAGTACCCAGAACAACCACCTCTGGCCGTAATAACGGCCTTGATACGCCTGCGCATTGAGTCAAACAGAGCTTGGATGGCGTGTACAGTTACAGCTGCCCATGCAGCTTCAACACGATACCACAGTTCATCAAGAGTATTGACTGGCGTATTGTGACGAGCCAGTTGCTCAGCCGCCATTGACCAGACGTTTTCAGCAGGTGAGAGATCTCGAGAATGTGCTGGCCAGGGCAGCAGCCGAATATTTTCTGTATCCAGAGAGGCCCGTACATTACCTGCAACATGCGGTCGTGCATTATCCTGCTGAAATGTAGAGTTTCACAGGGATCGAATAAAGGGTAGAGCCACGGGTTGTAACACATCTGAAATGTAACGTCCACTGTTCAAAGTGCCGTCATTGCAAACAAGAGGTGACCGAGACGTGTAACCAATGGCGCCCCATACCATCACGCCGGGTGATACGCCAGTATGGCGATGACGAATACACGCTTACAATGTGCGTTCACCGTGATGTCGCCAAACACGGATGTGACCATCATGATGCTGTAAACAGAACCTGGATTCATCTGAAAACATGACATTTCGCCATTCGTGCACCCAGGTTCGTCGTTGAGTACACCATCGCAGGCGCTTCTGTCTGTGATGCAGCGTCAAGGATAACCGCAGCCATGATCTCCGAGCTGATAGTCCATGCTCTGCAAACGTCGTCGAACTGTTCGTGTAGATGGTTGTTGTCTTGCAAATGTCCCCATCTGTTGACTCAGGGATCGAGACGTGGTTACACGATTCGTTACAGCCATGCGGATAAGATGTCTGTCATCTCGACTGCTAGTGATACGAGGCCGCTGGGATCCAGCATGGCGTTCCGTATTACCCTCCTGAACCCACCGATTCCATATTCTGCTAACAGTCATTGGATCTCGGCCAACGCGAGCAGCAATGTCGCGATACGATAAATCGCAATCGCGACAGGCTACAATCCCACATTTATCAAAGTCGGAAACGTGATGGTACGCATTTCTCCTCCTTACACGAGGCATCACAACAACGTTTCACCAGACAACGCCGGTCAAGTGCTGTTTGTGTGTGAGAAATCGGTTGGAAACTTTCCTCATGTCAGCACGTTGTAGGTGTCGCCAACGGCGCCAACTTTGTGTGAATTGTCTGAAAAGCTAATCATGTGCATATCACAGCATCTTCTTCCTGTCGGTTAAATTTCGCATCTGTAGCACGTCATCTTCGTGGTGTAGCAATTTTAATGGCCAGTAGTGTAGTAATAATCATCCCTAGCGTAGAAAATCAAATGATGGCGTTGAAAACAAATAAGTCACCAGGTCCGGATGGAATTCCTATTCGGTTTTTAGCGCAAAGTCCCAAGTGACTGGAAAAAAGCGCAGGAAAAAAATTAAAAATTTGTAGTAAGTTACTATGGGACCAAACTGCTGAGGTCATCTGTCCCTAGGGTTACACACTACTTAATCTAACTTAAACTAACTTACACTAAGGACAACACACATCTCCAAGCCCGAAGAAGGAGTCGAACCTCCGGCGAGGGGAGCGGCGCGAACCTTGGCAAGGCGCCCCAAACTGCAGGGCTACACTGCGCGGATAAAAGCGCAGGTGACCCCTGTGTATAAGAAGGGCAAAGGAATGTACCCGCAAAATTAAAGACCAATATCATTAACATTGGTTTACTGCAGAATCCTTGAACATATTCTCAGTTCGAGCATAATTAACTTTCTCGAGACCGAGAGGCTTATGTCTACGAATCAGCATAGTTTTAGGAAGCATCGTTCATGCGTAACTCAGCTTGCCCTTTTCTCGCACGATCTACTGCGAACTACGGATGAAGGACAACAGGCAGATTCCATATTTCTAGATTTCCAGAAGGCGTTTGACACGGTGCTCCATTGCAGGCTGTTAAAGAAGGTACGAGCATACGGAATAGATTCCCAGACACGTGAGGGGCTCGACGACTTCTTAAGTTATAGAACCCAGTATGTTGCCCCTGACGGCGAATATTCGTCAGAGACAAGAGTATCGTCAGGGAAGTGCATTAGGACCGCTGTTATTCTCTACAAACGTTAATAATTTGGCGGGAAGGGTGGCAGCAATCTGCGGTTGCTTGCTGATGATGCTGCACAGTAAGGCGTCGAAGTTGGGTGACTTTAGGAGGATACAAGATAACTTAGACGAAATTTCTACAGGGTGAAAAATATTTGAACCGACAAACCCTGGGAGGTGGTAGGGGACATCAAAACAAATATTTTTCCCTAATGTCATTTTTTCTATGAGGATTATTTAAACCATGGAAGCCGTACTACGCTCGTCAGTTGCTAGAGGCCGTATTACGATATTCAGTTGTTAGAGGCCGTATTACGATCTTCAGTTGCAGACAACTGCTGTCCACCAGCGTAGTAGTGCATTGTCTCTGTTTACTAGTGGAGCGATACACCTGGAGTGTGTACACTGATACGGTTGGTGCGTACTACGTAGCGCACCACAACGGACGAGCTGCACAGCGGGTTTATCAACAACAATATCCTAATCGCCGTATCCCGCATCATACGACCTTTGCTGCTGTGTACCAACGTCTGCGTGAGACCGGGTCATTTAGCAGATTACCTGGACAGGGGCGCCGTCGCACTGTAAGAACGCTGCAATTTGAGGAAGCTGTCTTGCAGCATGTGGAGCGAGATCCTTCAATCAGTGCGGTTCTTCGTTAATGTGTGGGTCGGGGTTGCTGGGGACTGTTTAATTCGGCCGTATCTGCTACCTAGGCCATTAAATGGAAGGAACTATTACAATTTTCTCGCCAGAGCTGCGCCAGAATTACTGGAAGACGTCCCGCTCCCTACAAGACAATGCATGTGGTTCCCGCATGACGGGGCGCCGGCACATTTCGGTCGTCGTGTGCGTCGATTCCTGGACCGACGGTTCCCAGAACCGTGGATTGGCAGAGGTGGTCCTGTACCATGGTCTGCTCGATTCCCAGGTATGTCCCCTCTGGACTTTTTTGTGTGGGGAGAGATGCGCAATCCTGTTAACGCAATTCCTGTTGCATCAGAAGAGGATCTGGTTGCCCAGATAGTAGCAGCAGCAGGAACGAATCAGGATACTCCTGGGGTTTTTGCCCGTGTCAGACAGAACATGATCCGACGGTGTAACCTTTGTGTACGTGTCAATGGAGGCATTTTTTAAAATCTACGGTAATTGAAATTGGGTTGTGTTAATGTGTTGTCTCTTGGTCATAGAAAAATAGAAAAGTGTTTGTTGGTTTAATTAATTTGCGACCGGAGAAATCTTCCTCTACCGGTTTAAATATTCCTCATAGGAAAAAATGACATTAGGGAAAAATATTTGTTTTGATGTCCCCTACAACCTCCCAGAGTTTGTCGGTGTAAATATTTTCACCCTGTAGTTGGTGTGACGAATGGCAGCTAGCTCTAAATGTAAAAAAGTATAAGTTAATGAGGAATATCCGGAAAAACAAATCCGTAATGTTCAGATACAGCATTAGAAGTGTCCTGCTTGACACAGTCACCTCGTTTAAATATCTGGGCGTAACGTTGCAAAGCGATACGAAATGGAATGAGCATGTGAGGACTGTGGTAGGGAAGGCGAATGGTCGACTTCGGTTTGTTGGGAGGATACTATGAGAGTGTGGTCCATCTGTAAAGGAGTTCGCACATAGGACGCTAGTATTCTTGAGCACTGCTTGAGTGTTTGGCATCCGTACCAGGTCGGATTAAAGGAAGACATCGAAGCAATTCAGAGTCGGGCTGCTAAATCTGTTACTGGTGCCGTCGAACAACACGCAAGTGTTACGGAGATACCTCGGAAACTCAAGTGGGAATCACTGTATGGAAGGCGATGTTCTTTTCGAGGAACACTATTGAGAAACTTTAGAGAAGCGACATTTGGAGCTGGCTGCAGAACGATTCTGTTGCCTCCAACATGGACGAAGCTAAGATACGAGAAATTAGGACTCATACGGAGGCATATAGACAGTCATTTTTCCCTCGTTCTGTTTGAGAGTGTCACAGAAAAGGTAATAAGTAGTAGTGGTACGGTGTACCCTCCGTCCGCGCCGTAAGGTAGGTTTCGGAGATGTAAATGTAGATGTAGGTAGTACATGCAAGAATGAGATACTTTAAGAGCTAATATATTGTCGAAAACTCGAAATACAGGTGGAGAACCGTCATCTTCTGATAAGCAAGACCGAAAAGTGAAAGCGACAGCAAAGAAGTTGAAGAGATTGTTTCAGAAATGGGAGAAATTTTTGAGAATTGCACCGAATACGAAGGGGAGAATGTTCCAGATTTGAAGGAAAATGTTGAGCTATTAGAGATGATTGCAGGATTTGTTGCTTGTAGAGTTAAATGCGAATACCCAAAATTAGCACATTTGTATGGTAAACTAACTGATTGCATTCATGTTACAAGAAAGAACTAGCTTCAGATAATTTCAAGAGATTCTTTAATGAAGCCAGCTGAAAGTTTTATGGAATTCGCTTTGAAAATGGAAAAAGAAGTTCAACAATTGCACGGCAGTATCATCGATCGTAACGCAAAAGTTTTTGTAAGGTTGAAGGAGATTATAAATTATAAGTATTGCGGTACGGAGGATTTTGCTGTAATGTGTTTCGTAGGGACATGCACTTTCATCATAATGAAAGCTATGAATAAGAAAAAAAATGCAAAGATTGTAAACAAACTGAGAGTGAACAAAGACAAAGACTGAAAAAATGAAAAAAGTTGTAACATAACTTTTCATAATAGAAAAATAAAACCTGAAGCGGACACTCCGCTGCAGAGTGAAAATCTCATTCTGGGAACATTCCCCAGGCTGCGGCTAAATCATGTCTCCGCAATATCCTTTCTTCCAGGAGTGCTAGTTCTGCAAGGTTCGCAGAAGAGCTTCTGTGAAGTTTGGAAGGTAGGAGACGAGGTACTGGCAGAACTGAAGCTGTTGGTACGGGTCTTGAGTTGTGTGTGGGTAGCTCAGATGGTAGAACACTTGCCCGCGAAAGGCAATGGTCCGGCACACAGTTTTAATCGCCAAGGAAGTTTCATAACAGCGCACACTCCGCTGCAGAGTGAAAATCTCATTCTGGAAGTAAACCTGTTCATATAATTAAAAAGTTTAAAATGATACAATAGGAGGTTTCTCTGTACTACAGTTCTATGTAGTCTAAGCTTGTGTGAGCCTCTTCCACCGAAAAACAGCAGTATCCTCCCAGATGGTGAAAGAGGTTGATGTCCTTCGGAGCATTTACAATAGTATTTCACCGACCATAGAAAACAATAATCTGACTAATATAAGGCTTAATTACAATAATACACCAAAATATGAAAAATATCTATGAGTTAAATATGTGTGCACCCAGCCGGCCTCTGTGACCGAGCAGTTCTAGGCGCTTCAGTCCGGAACCGCGCTGCTGCTACGGTCGTAAGTTCGAATCCTGCCTCGGGCATGGATGTGTGTGATGTCCTTAGGTTAGTTAGGTTTCAGTAGTTCTAAGTCTAGGGGACTGATGACGTCAGATGTTAAATCCCACAGTGCTCACAGCCATTTGAACCATTTTTTGTGTGCACCCTGTGCCTATAAGCGGAGTGGCGAGAGGGCTCACAATGACGTCACAGCTCACAGACTGCCTGCGCCTGCCCTTACCGTGTGTTCTAGAATCCGTGGTTCAGCCGATATGGTCACGAGCCCAGAAGAAATGCTGCAGGTGGTGATGTGCTAATAGCCATCACGTCAGTCGTCTGCTGCCATAGCCCGTTAGCGCCGAATTTCGCCTCACTGTTCTAACGGATGCATTCGTCGTACGTCCCACATAGATTTCTCCAGTTATTTCACGCAGTGTTGGTTGTCTGTTATCACTGACAACTCTACGCAAACGCCTCTGCTCTTGGTCGTAAAGTGAACGCTGTGATCACTGCACTGTCCATGGTGAGAGGTAATCCCTGAATTTAGTTTTCTCGGTACACTCGTCACATTGTGGATCTCGGAATATTGATCTGCCTAACGATTTCCGAAATGGAATGTCCATGCGTGTAGCTCCAACTACCACTCCGCATGCAAAGTCTGTTACTTCCCGCTGTGTGCCCATAATGACGTCGGAAACGTTTTCTCATGAATCACGCGAGTCCAAATGGCAGCTTCGTCAATGCACTGCCCTTTTATACCTTGTGTACGCGATCCCACCGCCATCTGTATATGGGCATATCGCTACCCCATGACTTCTGTCACGTCAGTGCGTTTTGCTTATTTACAGTCTATTTTCCCCTTGGCATCATATTCTCAGGCTTACTATTGCATCCACAAAGAATATTCGTAGTCCAGGACATGATCACAAAAATTGGCAATACAATTTCTCAAAATTTGTGCTGACTGACGGTTGTTGTTGAAGTGACTCAAAATTCCAGCTTTGTCATTCCTGTTGATGCACTTACCCATGAGACTTGTGGTTATAATATGGTCACATGCTAACGTAACTGCAGCGTTCAGTCAGTGAACACCAGACATAAAAAATTAGTCAGGTGCGAGTAAGTCTTTCAATTCTGAGGGTGCTGTACAAATTTAATTATGTACACAGACAGCTCGTCTATCCCGGAAATCGAGAATCTCGGTTGATTTTGCTTTTTACCGATACTGACACTGACAACATATCGATCCAGGGGTTTCATAGACTTGCGAGAATGTTTTAAGTTTGAAGTCAGATAGCAAATGATAAACGAAACATTTCTCGTGTGACATACTTACAGATTAACAATTTTCGTGTTTTTTCCTTTGCTTGCACTGTGAAACTTCGCTTCCTGCTAAATTTTGTGATTCTATGCCTACTGTTAGTTTCCTAACGGTTTTGATGAGTGAATTTTCGAGGATCAAAATACACTCCTGGAAATTGAAATAAGAACACCGTGAATTCATTGTCCCAGGAAGGGGAAACTTTATTGACACATTCCTGGGGTCAGATACATCACATGATCACACTGACACAACCACAGGCACATAGACACAGGCAACAGAGCATGCACAATGTCGGCACTAGTACAGTGTATATCCACCTTTCGCAGCAATGCAGGCTGCTATTCTCCCATGGAGACGATCGTAGAGATGCTGGATGTAGTCCTGTGGAACGGCTTGCCATGCCATTTCCACCTGGCGCCTCAGTTGGACCAGCGTTCGTGCTGGACGTGCAGACCGCGTGAGACGACGCTTCATCCAGTCCCAAACATGCTCAATGGGGGACAGATCCGGAGATCTTGCTGGCCAGGGTAGTTGACTTACACCTTCTAGAGCACGTTGGGTGGCACGGGATACATGCGGACGTGCATTGTCCTGTTGGAACAGCAAGTTCCCTTGCCGGTCTAGGAATGGTAGAACGATGGGTTCGATGACGGTTGGGTTGTACCGTGCACTAATCAGTGTCCCCTCGACGATCACCAGTGGTGTACAGCCAGTGTATGAGATCGCTCCCCACACCATAATGCCGGGTGTTGGCGCTGTGTGCCTCGGTCGTATGCAGTCCTGATTGTGGCGCTCACCTGCACGGCGCCAAACACGCATACGACCATCATTGGCACCAAGGCAGAAGCGACTCTCATCGCTGAAGACGACACGTCTCCATTCGTCCCTCCATTCACGCCTGTCGCGACACCACTGGAGGCGGGCTGCATGATGTTGGGGCGTGAGCGGAAGACGGCCTAACGGTGTGCGGGACCGTAGCCCAGCTTCATGGAGACGGTTGCGAATGGTCCTCGCCGATACCCCAGGAGCAACAGTGTCCCTAATTTGCTGGGAAGTGGCGGTGCGGTCCCCTACGGCACTGCGTAGGATCCTACGGTCTTGGCGTGCATCCGTGCGTCGCTGCGGTCCGGTCCCAGGTCGACGGGCACGTGCACCTTCCGCCGACCACTGGCGACAACATCGATGTACTGTGGAGACCTCACGCCCCACGTGTTGAGCAATTCGGCGGTACGTCCACCCGGCCTCCCGCATGCCCACTGTACGCCCTCGCTCAAAGTCCGTCAACTGCACATACGGTTCACGTCCACGCTGTCGCGGCATGCTACCAGTGTTAAAGACTGCGATGGAGCTCCGTATGCCACGGCAAACTGGCTGACACTGACGGCGGCGGTGCACAAATGCTGCGCAGCTAGCGCCATTCGACGGCCAACACCGCGGTTCCTGGTGTGTCCGCTGTGCCGTGCGTGTGATCATTGCTTGTACAGCCCTCTCGCAGTGTCCGGAGCAAGTATGGTGGGTCTGACACACCGGTGTCAATGTGTTCTTTTTTCCATTTCCAGGAGTGTATATGATATAAATGGCCGTACCTTTTGATTGTATTGACTGAGAAGTTTAAGTATCTTAAACCACTAAGGGACCATAAACCTTATTATGCGACATAAATTTCAACTTGATACTTCTAGTTGTTCCTGATAAAAAGGCGTCGTAACAGACGGACGGGCAGACAGTCCCATAACAAATTACAAAAAATATATTTTTTCGATTGATATAATTACAAATTAACACTTTCAGATTTTCTCAATTACTTGTACTGTTTAACCTCGCTCCTTGTCAAGTTTCATGATTCTAGGATAACGGGAAGTATTCTATATGTTGCCGCGCGGGATTAGCCGAGCGGTCTCAGGCGCTGCAGTCATGGACTGTGCAGCTAGTCCCGGCGGAGGTTCGAGTCCTCCCTCGGTCATGGGTGTGTGTGTGTTTGTCCTTAGGATAATTTAAGTAGTGTGTAGGAATCTTAGGGACTGATGACCTTAGCAGTTAAGACCCATAAGATTTCAGACACATTTGAACTCTATATGTTTTGATGAGTGGGTTTGCGAGTATGAAAATTTAAAACACGTATGGCTATATTTTTTTGACTGCATCGACTTAGAAGCGTCAATTTTTTACATGGCTCACGGGCCTTAGACCTTAATATGTGGCATAAATTTCAGCTTGATAAGTGTACGCGTTCCTGAGAAAAAGGTTTTTAACAGTCAGAAAGACAGATGGGCAACAAAGGGTTACGTTTTTACCGTTTGAGGTACGAAACCCTAAAAGTGATTTGTACTTACATGTAGCTTCCTCATGAAATGTTAATAAAAACCACGACAGCTGCATTTTACTAACATTTATATTACTCATCTGTCGAAGCACGAAACCATAAAGATTACTTCCCTATCAGTCTTGTGGCTAATAATAGCGACACATTCAAAAGGAACTGCAGAATTCAGTCAGTGAACTCTAACAGAAAAATAAATTGCACTTACATAATGTTTCCTTAAACATCGAACAGAAATGAATGCACTACTTTATGCTGGTTCCATTTTCAACACAATTCTTGCCGAACTGGAAGGTGCGTGTGATGAACCGCAGCTTTACAAATCTTACATGAAAAACCTTCTAGTGGTACTTCTTGTAATACGTAAAAGATTTCGTATGCTTTCACAGTTTTGTATTACTTGCAAATAAATGTGACAGATCTCTTAGTGGTCTGTATATTTTACAAGATGCTATGGAAAGTCAGAATAACTCTGAAAAAAGGCGATTGAGGGGACGCGTTGAAAGAAATACTGGACCCGTATTCGTGTGGAGTGTTGGGCCGTCGTGCTTCATGTGTCCAATGTCCAGTCTTTTCCTTCAATAAACCACGTCGTCGACTTCAACATTTTACATGCCAGACTTTGCAGCCTAAATTTCGTACAACGATGATGGGCTGCTAACGAGTATCACGTTTTGTCAGTGAGTCTTTTAAACGCCGAATTGAAAGCATTTCAAACTAGAAGCGGTTTTAAACGGTGTTAACGTGACTTATCCAGCTGCTAAGTGATTTTGTGTCTGGTGTTGTTACTTTTCTCCATTTATTTTATTTATTTATTAATTTAACCTGATCCGCTTAGAGCCATCAGGCCATCTCTTACATTAAATAGGAGTTTGAAACTTCCAGGTAGATTAAAACTGTGTGTTGGACCGAGACTCGAACTCGGGACCTTTGCCTTTCGCGGGCAAGTGCTCTACCACCTGAGCAACCCAAGCACTACTCACGGCCCGTCCTCACAGCTTTACTTCTGCCAGTACCTCGTCTCCTACCTTCCAAACTTTACAGAAGCTCTCCTGCGAACCTTGCAGAAGTAGCACTCCTGAAAGAAAGGATATTGTGGAGACATGGCTTAGCCACAGCCTAGGGGATGTTTCCAGAATGAGATTTTCACTAGGTTCGCAGGAGAGCTTCTGTAAAGTTTGGACGGTAGGAGACAAGGTACTGGCAGAATTAAAGCTCTGAGGACGGGCCGTGAGTCGTGCTTGGGTAACTCAGATGGTGCCGGCACGGTAGCTCAGCGTGTTCGGTCAGAGGATTAGCTCCTCTCTGTAATAAAAAACTGAGTTCATCGATCAAAGACGAAATTAAACGGGTGTCTTATGACGTCCGCCCCGAGAAGATGCAACGAACGAAAGCGAACAAAATGAGATTTAAAAAAAGGAAAGAAAAGATGGTAGAGCACTCTCCCGCGAAAGGCAAAGGTCCCGTGTTCGAGTCTCGGTCCGGCATGCAGTTTTAATCTGCCAGGAAGTTTCATATCAGCGTACACTCCGCTGCAGAGTGAAAATCTCATTCTGGAATCGGGGTTTCTCACCTACAGAAGTTTCTTACATGGGGCATTCAACAAAACATTTTTTCCCGACAGTTTCTATTGAAAAAATGCGGAATTTGCTGTCGAGCATCGTGGAAATATCCCGCTTCAGCCCCTATACTTTCATGAAGTTCTGATAGGTGGAGGCACTATAAGTAGCCTTCAAAATGATGTGAGTAACGGAGGTGCGTTTCAAGCAGAGAGCTGTCGTTGAGTTTCTTTTGGCGGAAAACCAGAGCATCGCAGATACTCATAGGCGTTTGCAGAATGTCTACGGAGACCCAGCAGTAAACAAAAGGACGGTGAATAGTTGAACGAGGCGTCTGTCATCATCGCAACATAGTCGCACATACCTGTCCGATCTCCCGTGTGCCGGCAGCCCGCACACAGATGTGACTCATGCAGTGGAACGTGCGGACACTCTCATTCGAGGTGGTCGACAAATCACAATTAAACACTTGCTGCTCAACTGGACGTCTCTGTTAGTAGTCCTGACATACTCCTCCACCGGTTGAGGTATTCAAAGGTGTGTTGCCGCTGGGTTCCTCGCCACCTGACAGAAGAACATAAAAAGCAACGAAGGACCAACTGGACGAAATTGCTTGAGCGTCATGAGGCTAATCATGACAATTTTTTGTCGAACATTGTCACACGCTCCAACGTACCATTAGAGTGGTACCAAGCGGGATACAGGCCCTCCCGGTAAGGTGGCGTAAGCCGTGACATTGAACGGAGATTATATTGAAAAACAGGGGTTAGCCAGAAGAGGGGGGAATAATACGATGTCTTGGAATCCTGAATAAAAAAAAGTATTGCATTACTTATTGATCGCCCTTCATGCATTCAGCGGTGGGCAGTCCCTCAAACATGTTTTTAAGGCATGAGGATATTCCATGTGATCAGTAGCTACTTTTGCCTTTCTCCCAGAGATTCGCAATCCCCACTGATTGCCATTCACCGCCAGACAAGTGTCGACCCGCAAGGATGGGCAAATTGGAGGGTGCTGTGACAACGGGGAATCCAGTGACATATAGGTATCACAGATACCAAAACAATCAATTTTATTATAAATAATGGTATTAAAATGAAATGAGTATGTATAGTGACAATTTGAGTAAATAATACTGATTATGAACTAATAAGGTTAATACTGGAAGTACTTCTACTACCGCTGTTGCTGCTACCAATAATGATAACAATGGTAATAATGATAATGACAATTATTACAAAATGATAGATATAGAAAGAATTAATAGGTGTCCGTAATAGATGTTTTCTCATATAGCCAGTACTGGGGAAAGGAAATTTAAGGAGACTGCATCAGCTAAGAATACTGGGAAATGAGGAAGATCTGGTTGGAAGGATGGATGTATACGAGTAACGAGTACGTACAAAGACGATGGTAATCATTATTGTTGCTTTAGTAGAAAGATTAAAAGTCTGTTATTTAGTTCTACAATATATTATGGGAGGTTATTCCAGAATCTGGTTCCTGAAAATGAGAACAACTTCGAGAAAGATGAAATGGGACAGAAAGGGTTTTGTTCTGATGGGAACGGTATTCCTGTCACGCTCAGAGAAGAGCGTTAGGGTCGAGGAGAGATATAAGAGACAATGTACGTTGATAAGGCAGTAGAGAAATGGTTCAAATGGCTCTGAGCACTATGGGACTTAACTGCTGTGGTCATCAGTCCCCTTGAACTTAGAACTACTTAAACCTAACTAACCTAAGGACATCACACACATCCATGCCCGAGGCAGGATTCGAACCTGCGACCGTAGCAGTCGCGCGGTTCCGGACTGAGCGCCTAGAACCGCGAGACCACCGCGGCCGGCGGCAGTAGAGAAGACGGAGGACAAGGAAATCTCTTCGCTTGTCTGCACGCAGCCGGTATAGCTGTGCATATGTTGGTGAAATATGATCAAAAAGTCGAACATCGTAGATATAACCAACACAGGCATTCATAACCAGTTCCAGGCGGCATGAGCTTTCCTGAGAAAGAACTTGCAGGATGACATCGCTGTAATCAGCCATTGAAAGTATAATTGTCTGTAAGACTTTCTTAATCAGGTCATGTGGGGAGAGCTTTTTATATGTTTCTAGGGGATGGAGAGATGCTGATGTCTTCTTGCACATTGCAGTTACGTGTTCAGACGAATTTAGATTTTCGGCTATTATTACTCCTAGTCTCTTTGCTGAGGGAGAGAAGTTGATATTTGTCCCATTTAGTGTTAAGGGTGGTAGGGATTCCCGATATTTCGGGCTGATGCGCCTAGAATAAGCAACTAGTGCCGCTTAAGTTTTGGATGGGTTCAGCTTTAAACCTACATCCTGCGCCCATTTTATGTTGCGCACAGGTCGTTACGCATTGCTGGCAAGACGGGAGGTGTGAGCGAAACCACTGTGCGAAACTCATTTACATGGCTGAGAGTTTGACCCCACAGTTTGCAGACAAGTTGGACAGTCCACCCTGATACACCAAGACACCGGGCATGTACATAACCAAATACGATTGGCCATTTCTGCTATTCTGTCACCTTCCCAGTTCGATCCAACTTGTTGAGTCGATTCCGTACAGCCGACTGTCGCAAACATATCACTTCACTGTCATGACTATCGTCAGCAGTAAACGGTCACACGATCGTCTGAAATCAGTTCTACAGCGCCTATAGCACCACAAAGCGACCAGTGTAATTTTTTAACAGAGCGACTATCGTTTTGGTCGTTAGCTCTATTAGGTTTCAAGCACTGTATTATGCAATTTCGGATCATGTTTTGATGGAAATGGACGAGAGATTTCGCGATTGAGAAAAAAATTTTGTTTGTTTGCGTTACAGACTGATGAAATATGAACATCATCATACATGTTTTCCTTCTAGTGCACATGAAAACTTGCAAAATTCCTTTGAGCCTGTGTTCTCCAAGACACAGCGCTTAACAAACGAATTCTCTATTTTGTATACCGATGACACAAAAAGATTTCCACCGGAAAGATGTTAGAAATGTTTAATAACGGTAATCACATCTTTACAGCTTCCCATAAACTGCTTTCCCTTATTCTGTACATCTCTTCTATTACAGCATCTGTGCAGCTAAGCTTTACCTGCCTGAAGCGTATAAAAACATACCTGATGAATGCAATTTCAAACGAGAGACTTTCTTCCCCAGCGAATATTTCAACTGACAAAGAACTAGTTCAGTTAATAAAAAAAAAAAAAAAAACAGCCATTCTATGAAGACATAAGCGACAAGTTTGCAGACTTTAAAGTACCGAAATACTGATTTGTTGTGCAAGAAATAGGTAAGTTCGAATCTTACGCTAAGGTTGTACAAATATATGCATATATTTCTTTCCCGCTAGCTCAAAATGGTTCAAATGTCTCTAAGCACTATGGGACTTAGCATCTGAGGTCATCAGTCCCCTAGACTTGGAACTACTTAAACCTAACTAACCTAAGGACATCACACACATCCGTGCCCGAGGAAAGATTCGAACCTGAGACCGCAGCAGCAGCGCGGTTCCGGACTGAAGCGTCTAGAACCGCTCGGTCACAGCGGCCGGCCCCGCTAGCTCTTCATCTAACTTCACACTCACGAGCCGCCACTGCGGTAGCGCAGACTTAAATTGTCGAAAAATCGAATTATGTATTATAAATCCCCATACATGACCCTCAGCTCGAAAATTCCACTGCAAGAAGTGAAGGGGGTTCGGCAACACTAAGAGTGAGACATGTTTTACACTCAGCATAGTGCTGTGTATTTGTAATTGCTTGTTGCGTTCTAGTACGCCTATCGTTAATTCTAAAAATTGTTGAGCGTGACTGCTTCTTTGTAGGTTCATGAAGATTTTGCTTTGTGTTTAATCAGAAGAAATACTTGGTGCCTGCAGAAATATTCTTTGTTACATCTGCAGGAAGTTAACTCTGAGACCTTAAAAAAGAAAAATTAATCCTCTTGTAAAGAAGTGTTACGACCTTTATTTTGGATGCCAATCTGGATAACAGGAGAAGAAATGAAGAGCAGTTTTGCTTAAGCTACCCTCCCGACAGGCTGCTTAATGTCATCACGTGACATGTCCTTTGTTGTTCCGACGATATGAAGCCAGCCAAAGGATCACATATACTGTTATTGCAACCTGGCAAAAAGAACAGAAATAATTTAAAAAAACAAAAGAAAAGACGATGCAAATGCTGATTTACCATTTGCTGCAAGGATCACATGAAATAATGACAAATCGTTAGTACGAATGCTTCGTGAGAATGTGACAGTGAATGAAAATTAGTACATTGGCAGAAACGAAGGAGGCTGAGAAGGATCTATGTATGTCCACCCAACATTTGTAGTTAATACAATCAGTCAATTACGAAACCTACAAAGATTGCAGAGTGATGATCGATTTTTTCATTATTCGTCCATTAGGTTTTGTGCTACGATTGTTCGCTGTAGCGTCTTTGTTGTAGCTTAATCACCCTTACGTTTCGCAACCCGCTTAGTTAACGCTGTTTAGGATATCTACAGACTGATTTTCTGTCTCGCATCGACCGTTGCAACTGCTGCAAACCTTCCTGAAAGGTCCGGACAAGCGCAGACAATGAGTTTGCAGGTCATTGCGAGCTGCAACCCAAGGCAGGTGGTGGAGATCTTTAGGGAAACAGTGGGCAGGTCAGAAGGGAAGGTAAGTGTCCACTCTTTTTCCTTGCTGGGGAATCTCGTCCATTGTGTGGAGGAGGCTGTGTCGACGGCGACTGAAAGTACCGGGCGGCACCTGGCTGCAAATCGTGGCTTATGTCGGCACGAATAACGTCTGCCATCTGCGTTCAGAGGCCATTCACGGTTTCTTCAGACAGTTGTTACCGTTAGCGAAGGCAGCTAGCCTAGCTAGCGTCTTGCAGCATTACTCCAAGAACCGACCACTGTCCACTGAATTGCATTAGAATGGAAAGCTTAAACCAGAGGCTCAGACAATTCTGTGATGATCTTTGATGTCGATATCTCCAACTCCGCTATTGGATGGAGAATTGTAGGACCCCTCTTAATGTCAGTCGTGCAGTACACGCAGAGAGTGGTTATTAGGATACCAGAGTACACATGGCATATGGTTGTGGGTATTTAAGTACAAGAAATCCCTCGACAAGCTCGATACGATACATTCTGGTATCATACAGGAAAGAACATTTGGGCCATTGTTTTTCATGTAAGATTGGTGAAAGAAGATGGTAATATAGGATTAGTTGACACCAGGAGCCTCAATGGAAAGGTCCCAGAGTTAGTCTCGCATATGAACGGTAATAAAGCCTGAGTAGTAATAGGGGCACATGTCTGGCTGAAACCACATGTTAATAGCAACGAAATTCTAAATTCCAATTCGAATGTGTATTGCAGAGATAGGTTGAACGTGTGTTTGCACCCGTAAATAACATGATCATCTGTGGAGAGAATAGTATAGGTACTGAATACGAAATAATTTGGGTGAAGATAAATGTTAAAGGTGGATCAAACATCGCAATCGAATGGTCTTATGGATCCCTCCCTCAAGAGCGTTGTGACATTTGAAGGAATATTTAGAGAAGGTTGTGCGTAAATTTGCTCGTCATGTGTGAATTCAACTTACCAGCTATAGAATGGGAGATTCAAAAAGATTACTCCACATAGCAGGAACGCAGAATCGTATCAATTTTTTTTCAAAATGCCATATTCGAAACTTACTTCGTGAAGCTAATAAGAGAATAGACTCATGTACCCGTGTTAGATCGCCTGGTTAGAAATATGATCGAAATATTCAACTCAATTAAAGTACAAGAATACATCAGTGCTCATAAATCCATTATAGCATCGCTGAATACGGTTGTAAATAAGAGTGAAAGGAAAGACAGGAAGATATTTCTCCTTACCAAGTGCGAGAAGAAAAAGATTTCATATTACCTGACCCGTCAACATGTAATATTCATCACTGAGACTGAAAAGGTTGAGTGTAAATGGACAACAGCAATGTACAATACGCCTTAGACACATACGTACGCGCCGAGCAAAATTATTATGGATAGGAGAGATAAGTCGTGGTTTGAGAGCTATGTTAGAAAGCTGCCCTGAAAGCACAGAAAGCTTCATTACTGATTTAAACGTAGCCAGGGCCTCATAGACAAACAAAAACTGAACGAAACCAAAATTAGCATAAGGAGAGCCACGTCTGAAGCGTTCACCGAATTCGAAAGTAAAATTATATTTAGAGTTCCGACAGGAAACTTTAGCGCTTAATGTTAAACCAAAACACGGATAAAAGCTATCGGCATAGAAGCTCTGTCATCATAATGTCATCGAAACGGAGGATGACAGAGAGATGGCCAAAATACTAAATTCCTTTTTTCCAAAATTGTCGCACTAAGGAAGATCGTACCGTTTTTCACCCTTCAAATCGTCGCACAAACGTCAAAATGACTGATATATACTCGTACATACAAGAGACCACGGGATAGAAACTTTACCAAAATCGCTCAATAGTGAAAAGGCCACTCGACGTGATGAGATACCTACACGATTTGTAAAGAGTATAAGAAAGAACCTGCTTCTCTTCTAGCAGTAGTATACCGTAGGTCTAACGCACTGCTTCCTGAGCGGGAAGGCGTGCCGGTCTCCGGCATGAATCCGCCCGGAGGTTTAGTGTCGAGGTCTGGTGTGCCGGCCAGCCTGTGGATGGTTTTTAAGGCGGTTTTCCATCTGCCTCCGTGAATTCGGGCTGCTTCCCCTTATTCCGCCTCAGTTACACTATGTCGGCGATTGCTGCGCAAACACTGTCTCCACGTACACGTACACCATAATTACTCTACCAAGCAAACATTGGGTTACACTCGTCTGGAATGAGACGTTCCCGGGGAGTCCACTGGGGGGCCGAACCGCACAATAACCCTAGGTTCGGTTTGGGGCGCCGGTGGGGTGAATGAATTGCTGTAGCCTGTTGTGGGGTTGTGTACCAATGAGGGCCACGGCGGAGACTAGGTCTCTCCGTCGTTTCTAGGTCCCCCGTTCAATACATACATACATACATACATACCGTAGGTCGCAGGAGGAGCGAACCCTTCTCAATGATTGCAAATGTGTCAAAACATTCACGTTTTCAGTAAGGGTCATCGAACTACTGCACAGTCCTATAGGCTTATATCGCTGACGTCAGAATATTTCAGAATTTTAGAACAAGTTTATGTGAGCCCTGCGTGGCTCACGTTTGTGACCTGTCCTTCCTGCAGTTCTAAAACAGCGAGAATATTTTTTTTTAATTTTCTGTTAATGTCTTCTGGTGCCACTATCCTTGCTTACATTCGCTGTCCGTGACTGGCAGCACCAGCGTTATCGATAGTAGGTTCGTGTTACTATCTGTGGAGCGACCGCGAGTATTTCCGGGTTCTGCTCTGACATTAACGGGGCGGTGTGACAGAGACGGTGGAGTGAGTCGGTCCAGTGAGTCGGCAGAGTCACTCGGAAGGCAGACAGTCGCATCTTAGTCAGTCGGCTCCGAGGCTCAGTCTCATTTGGGTTGTGGACTGAGTCGGGTCCGTCGTTACTCGGCTGTTGGACGAGTTGGCAGTCAATAGCAGGCAAGTCCGTACAGTGCAAGTACGCGCCAGGACAGTGGTCGACGCAGACGGAAGGCCGTTGGTCTGTCGGATGGTGACATGTGGTTTGCTGAGCACTGACACCAGTATCAGTCGGGGGAGAGTTGGCAGCCAGCAACGGTCGGGTCCGTATGGTGTTAGTATTCGCCGGGACCGCTGATGGCGAAAGTAGGCTGCCATCGGTCGTTTGCTTGGCCGGTCGTCTCTCTCGACGACGTCTTGGATCCTCAGGACGAACACCATTTTCCGAGTCGGGATGTGGTTTGACCTTGATGGTTCGTTGGAACTGAGCAGCGACGTAGTCTCCACAGCGCGACGCCAGGCCGGGGCTTTTGGCGGCGGGCACGCGCTGTTGCATTTCGAGGCGCTTACTGTGTGAGCGACTTTTCGCTTTCCTCCGAAGCAGGGTCCTCAAGTTGAGTAATTAGTTGCTTGTTCTTAAAACTTCTTCGGTTTTGTGGATTGTTCTTTTCTCAGCCGTTGACGCGTGTGATAACTTGTGGTGTGTGTTGTTGCCTGGAACCTGCAGCCTTCTTCCGTACTGATTTGACAGTGTTTTCTGTATTCTTTTGAGCTTGTCTTGAGTGGTGTTTGATGCCTTGATCTTGGTGAGGCCGTGTCCGAAGTTATAGGTATCTTGATTTACTCGTCATCGGCCGATATTTTCTATTAGTTGTGCAGTTGGATCTGACGGTTGGAAATCGGTCAGATTGTCGGTCGGTCGTGAACCGTCCCTAGGTTGTGCTGCCTTCTCCTATCTGACCTTAAGCCTTGGCTGCCTGTCCCACTTCACTACACCCTTAAGGGACCTTCTCAGGCCGACCCTGGAGTGTTTTCTGAACATCACTTGCGATTGTTTTAATTTGTATTTTTTTTTCCTTTTTTTAATTTGTAAGTACTGTGCTTGGCCTTCTCTAGTGTATTAATGCTGTATTAATTGATTGAAATTAGCCCTTTGGCTGTGTTTTATTTAAAATTCTTGTTTGCTCTGTATTTAGGCCTTCAACCGCGTTTGTTTTAAAATCTGTGGCTTTCAGCCGTATTGTGTAAATTCCTGTCTGTAAGGTTTCTCTTTAATTATCTTGAATTCTTAAAATGGCCTTCAACCGTACTCTGTAAATGCTTATCTTAAGGTTTGTCTTAAATTATTTTGAATAATTGTTACGGCCTTCAGCCGTTAAGATATCTCAAGTTTTCTTAAGATGGTTTTCTGTTGTACTGTGTAAATGCTTGTCTTTAAAGGTTGCCTTTTATTATTTTGAAATATTATTGGACTTTCAGCCGAGGAATTAATTCAAATATTCCTTAATATGACTTTTAGCCGAAATTTGTAAATGCTTGCCTTTTAAAAAATTTCCTTTGCTGATCTGAAATATTATTTGGGCCTTTAGCCGTGAAGATATTATAGTTTTACTTAAGTAAGGGCTTCAGCCGTTTGTCTAAATTTTATTATCGAGAAGTTACTTGGGCCCTCGGCCGTGAATTGATCCTTGTTGCTTTAAAGAGAAAAACTGTGCGCTGGTTTTCGAGGAATAAAGTTGTGTGCTCTTATGTAACTAACAGTAACTGATCTTGTCCTCTTTCCACAACCTGATCCGCTTTGTCCTGCGAAACCAGATTTCATTATGTTTGCGTATTATGAAATTTCTAGAGACAGAAAATCACATCTGTAGGAATCAATATGGATTCTGCAAGTAACGATTGTGTAAAACACAGCTTATCCTGTTCGACTGCGAGATCCGGAAGACAGTAGATGGATCGATGGATTGTTCCTTGACTTCCAGAAGGCGTTCGATACATTTCCACACTGTCATCAAATGAACATAGTGTGACAGCACGGAATATCAGATCAGCTATGTGACTGGATTGAAAAATTTCTACGAGACAGAACATAGCATGTCATCGTTAACGAAGAGAACAGACACAACTGGTGCAGAGAGTTTCAGGCAGGAAACTTAAATCCTGAAGATTTAATTACCTTTTTCATTAGACTTTAAGGAGAATGGTGATGCCGAACATAAATTAGATAGTGTTCGCCATGGTCTACGGATAGTGTCTTAGACGGGTAATCAGAATGTCGTGGGTCCCGGGCTCTATCTGAATAAAAATCATCAACGTTAGCGGCTGATGACATCTGATATAAGAAGTCTCCGCCAGTGCACTCAATTCCGGGCGAAGATATTCAGCTCTACAAATATTTTCCCCTCCTTCTTCTGCACTGCCGTCCTCCCTGATGCCCATGGTATTCCTTGTTTCCTTTCACCCTGTGCGTTTCAGTAGAGAACTCGTTTCTCTAGAACATCCTGGCTTTTTCGGTGGATGTGTCTGCTTCAGCTCCACTACCTTCCCTTGATTTGGATGGCGATAGGTTCTTCTCTAGTTATGTTCAAAAGGTCTTCGTTACATATCAGATTTGGCCAAAATATTTTAAGGATTTTCCTAATACATCTATCGAGGGAGATTTGCAAACTCTTGGTGAACGTAGAGGTAATCTTTAAAGTTTCACGTCCATATAGCAGCAATGCTGTCACAGTTGTTCTAAATTTAGTTGTTACGGAAATCTCTCTTGCCCTCCATAATGGATACAGCTGGATGAAGGCCCCATTCGCCTTCCGGATTCTTATTCTGACGTCAGCAGCTGCTCCTCCTGTCTTCAGTAATCACGTTCCTAACGTATGTAAATTCTCTCGCCTTTTCAACATCGTCATTGTTCACTCTCAGCTTTCTCGTATCTTCTGTGCTGATTTTCATAATTTTTGTCTTGGTGGCATTCACTTTCAGCCCAGTAATCTTCGCTTCACGTTCCAGGCTCTGCAGTTTTTCTTCCATGTCAACATGGTTCTGCAAGAGGAGGCAGACGTCGTCGCAAACACATGATCTTCCGATCACGCAGTCAATGTATCCCTCTCTCTTCTTCTCCACCGTTTTGCTTATTACTTCATTCAGCACCAATAAATAGATACTTGGAAATAAAAATCATCCTTGGCGAACTCCAGACTTAAATGCGAAGGGCTCCATAACGTCACCCTCGCAGATGACTCGGCATGTATAGTTAATGTAAATCTCCCTGATAAACTTTACTATCTTCTCTGGTATCGCATACTTTGTCACATATTTCCAAATATGGCTACTTTTAATGGAGTCTAAGGCCTTTTCAAAGTCCACAAAAATATTGTGAAGATTAGTTATGAATTCATTTGATTGTGGTAATGACTCTAAGCGTGTTTATTTGATCAGAGCAAGAATGGTTATTTCTTAGAATCTGCTTGCTCCCTTCTTAGCTGCTATTCAACTTGCTCTTTGATTCCACTAAGGATAATCCGCGCAAACTCTTTGCTTCGAATCGTAATCAAGATAATTGCCCTCAAATTATGGCAGCTGAGAGTCTTCTTTTTCGGGCGGTTTCACGGAGAGTCCTCTCCATTTTTGTGGTATGCTCTCCAAGTTATCAAAAGATGGTGAAGAAGATCAGTAGCTGTGGCTGGGTCAGTGGTCAGAAGTTCTGGTGCCATGTTATCTTGCTCTGGGATCTTTTTATTCCTTTGCTGCTTGACTGCACTTTTGATCTCTTCCTTTGAAAGTGGCTCCGAAACTACTGTATTTTCTACCGTTTCAGGATCACTTTCATCTTCAGGTTCTCTTTACTGTTCAGCCCCTCCACAAAGTGTTCACGCCATCATCAAAGTTGCTCATCGTCGTTGGCGAGGAGATACTTTATTTGTTCCTTAGGGTCGACTGCGGTCGACTTTTGGCAAGGGTCTTTGCGGCAGTGTAGAGCTCCTTCATGTTGCAAGCACCTGCTGCCATCTCTGGCTTGTCAGCTAGTTCCGAGAACCACTTCCTGCAATCATTCTCAACTCTATTTCACCTGCATGTGTCGAACTTTATGTTTCTCCTATAATTTAATCTTCTGAAATCGTTTCTTGCTACCTTTCAGTTTTCCTTCTCTTCCTTGTTCGACACAATTACAGGTTGTTTCTGACACACATTCCTTTCTTCTTGGGTTCCTGAAGCCAACATTTTTTGTCAGCTGTGTCTGTAAAGGCTATTTTCACCTTCTCCCAGTGTTCCTCGATGCCCTCTTCCTCATCCGTGCAAACGGCCTCGAACCAGTTTCTCATTTCCATTTTCAACTCTTGGCTGCTACTTTCATTTTTTAACTTTCCAACTAGAGTGTGAAAACATTTTCTCGTAGCGTCTATCCTGGTGCGAACATGCGCTGTAATAAGATGGTGGTCACCGGCTGTTTATGATCACTTTCGGATTC
Source organism: Schistocerca piceifrons (assembly GCF_021461385.2). NCBI lineage: Eukaryota > Metazoa > Arthropoda > Insecta > Orthoptera > Acrididae > Schistocerca > Schistocerca piceifrons. The sequence goes on along the minus strand of NC_060140.1, from coordinate 578,657,453 downwards.
TCACTGAGGCGTATAGCTTCTACATCATCGCTATTGAGGAGGGAGATCTGTGAACAAGCGTAGAGTGTGAGTCACGCACAAGACAGGTGGCGTCAAATGGCTCGGGTGTATGTAGTTTCTATACGATATGATAGAGATCACAAGCTGATAGACACTGTTGGAGATGCACTCAAGATACTATTGATTTTGTTTAAGATTTTGTTTGTTTAATATTCTAATTGTTTATTAATTACTATTATTATTGTGTTTCGTTATGAGAGTGAAAGAAGGTGCGAATGTGAAATACTGTTTTATGCTAAGTTTTCATACTATACATTGATGTAACAGGTAACGTGAGGAGTATTCGAGCATGATCTAGAGACAAGAGTAGAGTCGGGACTTAGATCTCAAAGTGATCAGACGTATTGATATGTGCTCCGTTGTAAATTATTATTATAAACTACACACACCAAAAAAGTTTTCCATCACGTCGGTTCGCAGGCCGATGTGGCAGAGCGGTTCTAGGCGCTTCATTCTGGAACCGCGCTGCTGCTACGGTCGTAGGGTCGAATCCTGCTTCGGGCATGGATGCGTGTGATGTTCTTAGGTTAGTTAGGTTTAAGTAGTTCTAAGTCTAGAGGACTAATGACCTCAGATGTTGAGTCCCATAGCGCTTAGAGTCATTTGACCCATTTGACCTCAGTTCCGAGCGTTCCGGAACCTGTTCAGAAAATTGGAATAGAGATCCACATAAACATCATTTCAGCCCTTTTTATTGCTCATGAAAACCACACATTGCATGTTGTACCACCACACAGTGAGACATTCAGAGGTGGTGGTCCAGATTGTTGTAAACACCGGTACTTCTAATACCCAGTTGCACGTCATCTTGCATTGATGCATGCCCGTATTCGTCGAGGCATACTATCCACAAGTTCATCAAGGTACTGTTGGTCCATATTGTCCCATTCCTCAACGGCGATTCGCCGTTGACCCCTCAGAGTGGTTGCTGGGTCGTGTCGTCCATAAACAGGCCTTTTCTATCTATCCAGGGCATGTTCGATAGGGTTCATGTCTGGAGAGAATGCTGGCCGCTCTAGTCCAGTGACGTCGTTATCCTGAAGGAAGTCCATGAAGACGAATGCCTCGCCAATATGCTGGTGATATGGTTGCACTATCAGTCGGAGGATCGCATTCACGTGTCGTACAGCCGTTACGGCGTCTTCCATGGCCACCAGCGACGTACGTCGGTCCCACACAATGCCACCCAAAAACAGGAGGGAACCTCCACCCTGCTGCATTCGCTAGACAGTGTGCCTATGGCGTTCAGCTTGTCCGGGTTGCCTCCAAACATGTCTCCGACGATTGTCTGGTTGAAGGCTTTGTGACACTCATCGGTGAAGAGAACGTGTTGCCAATCCTGAGCAGTCCATTTGATATGTTGTTGGACCCATCTGTACCGTGCTGCACGGTATCGTGGTTGCAAAGATGGATCTCGCCATGGACGTCGGGAGTGTAGTTGCGCATCATGCACCTATTGCGCACAGTTTGAGTCGAAACACGACGTCCTGTGGACGCACGAAAAGCATTATTCAACATGGTGGCGTTGCTGTCAGGGTTCCTCCGAGCCATAATCCGTAGGTAGCAGTCACCCACTGCACTAGTAGCCCTTAGGCGGCCTGAGCGAGGCACCTCATCGACAGTTCCTGTCTCTCTGTATCTCCTCCATGTCCGAACAACATAGTTTTGGTTCACTCCGAGAGGCTGGACATTTCCCTTGTTGAGAGCCCTTCCTCGCACAAAGTAACAATGCGGATGCGATCGAACGGCGTTATTGACCGTCCAGGCATGGTTGAACTATAGACAACATGAGCCCTGTACCTCGTTCCTGGTGGAATGACTGGAACTAATCGGCTGTGAGACCCCCCTCCGTCCAATAGGGGCTGCTCATACCTGGACGTTTACATTGTTGGGCGGGTTTAGTGACAGGTCCGAACAGTGAAAGGGACTGTGTCTGTGATAAAGTATCCACAGTCAACGTCTACCTTCAGGAGTTCTGGGAACTGGGGTGATGCAGAACTTTATGATTTCGGAAAAGTAGTTTTTTTAAAAGGGTATTAATTTTATGTTTGGGGTTTTCAAAATTTATTTATGGCAATTAAACTGTTCTGATTCAGTGACAAATTTTGATTGATTCTGTGTAAATGCGCGTGATTGAGCGGGCTTGATGGTGCTTTCCGATTGCCTGTGATATTTCTGTGCCAATCAGAAATTACCGCAATCGCGCTTGTTTTAAGAACAATACGCTCCTTTCCTACAGGGAGAAGAGTAGAGTCAGGGCTTGGATCTCGTAGTGATCAGACGTATTCATATGTGCTCCGTTGTGAATTATTAATATTGTGATATTTCGGTACTGAAATGTTTAAGTAGTGCCGTAAAGTGCTGGAGGGAGTTCGATTTAGAGTACAATGTGAAATTCGGAACATTTGGTGACATTTAAATCATTAAATGCCGTGTGGTTTGTTGGTTACTCGCGAACTTGAACATCTTGTTCCGTGAGACTGATATTAGCAACATCTGAGCTAGCAATTCTACAAGAAACAATCCGTTCTTAAACTTTCGGTGAAGGATTACCATAAACTGGCTACGGTTATGAATGACGTGTGCGTGTTAACTTTTCAGACTATGTACAGAATAAGCCTTGGTAGTGACTGGTGTATGCAATCTTATCGTAGTACAGTGAAATATTAAGCACACAAATACTTTCATTTAACTATTCCTTCCACCGTCAAAACAATTTTAGTGCGACTTGAGATTATGGTGCATACAGCTGTTTTTATATAGCTTTTTCCGGTTGAGAAATGCATTCCAATATCTTCAAGGAGGTGTGCGTGTGTAAGAAGAAATTTACCATCAGATGAGTGGAACTTTGCGAAACACGCTGCGCCACCGCATCGCGTCTTTAAGGGATTTTCTCCACTTTCTGCTAGAAGCTAGATTGTCAGTTTGATTCTCAATGTGAACATTTGGAGACACGATATTTTATGGCATTCTTTAGGAGAGATGGCTGTGCACCAGTAATTATATCATTATTAGCACAGAAGTCCACAAAAATCTCTTCGTCGGTATTCATGTCGTCTCATCTCCTGCTCCAGTCCTAGATTGTCTGCACCTACCTTCGCACTAAAATCACAGGTCGTCATTAAAATCTCTTTCCTGCTGGTGTCCTGGACTGTTTTCTGGAGTTTCAAATAAAAGTCGGCTTTAAATTCTTCATTAGCTTCCTCAGTTGATGCACAACATTGCAGTATGGAGATGTTTCTCACTCTTCCCTTGAATCTTGCCAAGAAATTCTTGAAGACACAGGCTTCCAGTTTATCAAACTGCCTTTCATGCCTTTACTTACAAGCAATCCCATTCCCTCCAAGTGTGAATATCACTATTTGACTTTCCAGAATCCAGAAATGTATGCCCACTCAGGATATTCATTCCTCCAAATTCATCCCATCTCACTCAGCTTACTCCCGATATGTCGAGTCTATATCTCTCTACTTCTGCTCTGAGTTGCTATAGTTTTCCAGCTTGCTTTAAGGTTCGAATATTCCAGAGTCCGATAAACGTGTCCTTCATGCTAGATGTTGACCTCGTTAGATCTGTATGGCTGCTTCTCTTAGTTTCTTTAATATATTGATTTTAAGTAGTTGCGTGTTGTTAGCCTACAACAGCCGACTGTCATGGTGCGGCTGTCACCTCTGAACCTTGGCACATGTTCCCTACCAAGGTGTTGTAGCTGCGGAGGGAATGTCAGTTCCTAGAATTCCCTTTTCCCTTTGTGTGGTTTGATTATACCGCCATTACTCGGTCGTCATTTCCCCGCCTGTAGTAACGGGGTGCACCATTTATACAAAATTCAGAGCGAAGACGATAACTGATGTTTGTATATATATATATATATATATATATATATATATATATATATATATATATATATATAGGAGGGGGGGGGGGGGGAGGGGAGTGGAGATCAGACTGCACCCTGAAATACGTTACTTTCTACAATAGGGGCTTGAGTCTCGACTCTTCAGTTCTGTAGGTGAGATGTCAGAGGAACGCTGACTTCTGGAGACGAATGCAGACTCTTGAAAGAACCAGTCACAGAAGGAAGTGCAAACTTACGTCGTTGCAAGACCGGTAACACGAAACTGATGACAACGAATCACGTCGGTGATAGGAAACGCTGCAAGGACAGAATGCTGCGAAGCCAGCGAGACCAGGTTGAAGGAGGCGGAGACGACATGCATGGTGCTCGCATGAGAAGGACCACACGGCCTGAATTCCGGAAAAGTTAACCCTCACACCGAAGGAATAGGTCGCACAGGACGGTGATCTGGACCGAACGGGAAATGCAGCAGAATTCTGTGACGAGAAGAAATGTGGGTGAAATGCCTGAATTTATACCAGGTGTACACATACGTATTTGATGGCCTCACAGTTCAATACAGAAAAAAAAACACTGGAACAAGGTTGGAAACAGGGCACATGTAGACCGGGTCGGAACTGAAACTGAGTGTATCATTTCTCAGATACGGGCGGTGCTTCGAGTTTACAGCATTCTTCGACTCCATATTACAACGAGGAAATATCTGCATCTACTACTACGATCGTATTCTACAAGTCACAGTATAGCGAATTGTGGCTGGCACTATGTATCATTGCTAGTCAGTCCCTTTCCTGTTACATTCGTAAAAATAGTGACCATTACGTTCCTGTACGAGGCTTAACCTCCGGGTATTTTCTCCTTTGTAATGTTTCTGGCTAATTTTTGGTATTCAGTGAAAGTGATGTGAGCTCTCTCTTTCTTCGATGTGTCATGCTTCATATTTGTACTCGGGACATTTTTCGAACAGAAATCTTCAATAGCCTATATGTTACGCCACAGAGCCTCTGGGTAGAAGCAATGTGGTCTTTGCTAGTCGGTAGCAAATTGTTGCCAGTGCAGCATTCCGTGAGAAGTAACGGAGAGAGCTGGATGTTGGTGATGTTGCTGAGCGGTCTGGGAATTACTAGCAGAACACAGAGATGCAAACGCAGATAATGTTGTTTTTGGATATATGATTTTGTAAAGAATGATTTAATAAGCGTGAAGATATTCACTAATATTGTCGCTGTATTGTTTGCCCGCGTGTAATTTACCACGAATACCGTGATTCCGTTGCCACAAGATAAGCCATGAAAATTTGTTAGGGCCAGTTAACATTATTAGGGGCACAGAAAATCGTTCATAGTCAAGTTCACAAGTTCAAAATTATTATCAAGTTCAATTCAGTAAAGTTTAGTTTAGATCTCATTTATGTTGTCAGACTACCTTATTGCTACAGTGCAGCGTTACGCAGGTGTGTGTGTGTGTGTGTGTGTGTGTGTGTGTGTGTGTGTGTGTGTGTGTGTGGAATTTTATTTAGACAGTTTGGATACGTAAAATACAGAGCATTTAATAAAAGCATTTTTACATTTATTCTTTCAAAATTCGGTTTGCATTTTTATGTAAAATTTTTACTGTGTTAGGTTTGTGTGTTGTAACTGCAAGTTACGTACTGTGACGTCAAGCTTTGTAGCATTGTTCACTGCATTGCACAGTACAGAATTTCACAGGATAGCTCATGTAGTTTGTAGTTTTATGTTTCCAAATTATTTTTGGTAGAACTTAATTGCAATACAGTTAAATGGATTTAGCGGCTTATTTTATCAGATATCATTTACGGAAGCACGCCATTTGCATTGTTCAGTTTCATATTACAACACAGACACACACGAAAGCTTAACAATTGGAAACCAGTTTACAGGCAAACAAACAATGATAACACAGGAAAAAACAGTTACACCTTATGACCCTTACGAACACTGGAGGCTGTAGAATCATTCTGTTGTTGTCGCAATTGCTGAAGTACTAAACTACTTCAACAGTATTTCGCGAAAAAATCGTCTTCTTCCCTCCAGGGATACCTGTCTAAGATCACGGAGCACTTCCTAGTTTAATACTCACTTACCAATCGTGGAATGTCAAGCTCATTGACAGAGCAGTAGGCAGCATATCGTATCTCATTGTGTAAATAAATGCGCATAAATTTTGGATGTGGTGCATCTGAAAAAATAACTGTAGTTTAATATGACAATGTTACAACAGAACACCAAAAAAGGATAAACTTAGCAGTTTTTTTTTCTATTATCGCAGCAGCATTCTTGTTATCAGCCAAAATCTGTAATTAATAAGTAGTTGTAGGTTTCGTAATTTTTACTTCTCTTTCATTTGCGCATGACCCTGGCACAAGCAGATTTTCGGTATTTTGACTGGCGAATACGCGTCAGAAACCGACCGAGCGATATACCACACTGGGCTCACATTCAGGAAGAGTGGCTTCGAACCCCCTGGCAATCATCCAGTTTCCGTAATCACGATAAATTATTTGGGTCAGGGTATCTCCTTTGAAAGATCATGGTCACTTTTCAGCTACATTTTTGACGAGACCTAGTTTGTAAATGTTAATCCATTTGTCTTTCGATTGAAAGAATGACAAATCTCAGCGGACGACGAGCTCCTGCGGGAGAGAGACAAATGTGCACTGCTATCAGAATGGACTTGACAAAAATCGTTTGACAAATGCTTTCGACGGATCACATGCACTGAATTTACAGTAATTATTTCGGTTGATGATGATGAAGTCCCATACTTCGAGGAGCGTAGGGGACGATACGGGAGACCCGCACCGCTGACTAGGCAAGGTCCTAGCGGAGGTGGTTTGCCATTGCCTTCCTCCGAGCGTAATGAGGATGAATGATGATGATGATGACGACACAACACCCAGTCATCTCGAGGCAGGGAAAATCCCTGACCCGCCGGGAATCGAACGCGGGACCCTGGGCACGGGAAGCGAGGACGCTACCGCAAGACCACGAGCTGCGGACCTATTTGGGTTACGTAAAACAAAAGCCACCCTGACGATCCTTTGAAATTGGTTAATTTTATATGACGTTCGTACACATTTAATGACTATATGTTGTTATAAAAATTTGGGCAGCAGGAACTGTATAATTCTGAATAGCGTCAGCACAATCGATTTAAAAAGATAGGCATTAGCAGTAAACAGATGGACATGGACGTCCCAAATTTACTTACATATGGTTCAAGAGACAATCAGCAGTAGTCGCGCACAGCCATTACAATGCAGAAACACGTATTATCATCGTATTATCAGAAGAATGTCTCATTCACACTTTTTAACCAGTAATTCAGAAACCATGGGAGATCTTGCAGATAACACATTTCGGAGTTCTTGTAAACTCTGTCGTGAACACGTCCTTTGTTTCGCTGCCAGCTTTCAGTCTTGTACTTGCTTTGATTTCATGATCTTGGCTAATACGATTAAGGATGTGGGGAAAATGTTTACTGCAGATACAAATTTGATCCACACACACATTATATGAAACAGAAAGTTTTCGCCGAGAATCGCAACACACGAATTTCATTGTTCAAATGGCCTATCGATAACACCTTATAACTTACATGCGAGAATACCTCCCTTCATTAACTGCAACTGCTGCTTCTGAGCCAAAGATACTGCTGACATGTGTAAGGAACTAGATGAGTGTGGTTTTCAGCTAATAACACGATCACAAAAAGTGCTATTTCCAATGCAAAGGCAGTGCTTATCGATTGCTAATGTCTTCCGAATCGTCTTTAAGTACGTTTGGGACGCCAGATTTGCCACTCACTAGGAATTAATAGCGTACCGAAGCATTCTTTTTATCAGGCGCCCATCGATAAATGTTGTTGTTGTTGTTGTTGTGGTCTTCAGTCCTGAGACTGGTTTGATGCAGCTCTCCATGCTACTCTATCCTGTGCAAGCTTTTTCATCTCCCAGTACCTACTGCAACCTACATCCTTCTGAATCTGCTTAGTGTATTCATCTCTTGGTCTCCCTCTACGATTTTTACTCTCCACGCTGCCCTCCAATACTAAATTGGTGATCCCTTGATGCCTCAGAACATGTCCTACCAACCGATCCCTTCTTCTGGTCAAGTTGTGCCACAAACTTCTCTTCTCCCCAATCCTAGTCAATACTTCCTCATTAGTTATGTGATCTACCCATCTAATCTTCAGCATTCTTCTGTAGCACCACATTTCGAAAGCTTCTATTCTCTTCTTGTCCAAACTATTTATCGTCCATGTTTCACTTCCATACATGGCTACACTCCATACAAATACTTTCAGAAACGACTTCCTGACACTTAAATCAATACTGGATGTTAACAAATTTCTCTTCTTCAGAAACGCTTTCCTTGCCATTGCCAGCCTACATTTTATATCCTCTCTACTTCGACCATCATCAGTTATTTTGCTCCCCAAATAGCAAAACTCCTTTACTACTTTAAGTGCCTCATTTCCTAATCTAATACCCTCAACATCACCCGACTTAATTAGACTACATTCCATTATCCTTGTTTTGCTTTTGTTGATGTTCATCTTATATCCTCCTTTCAAGACACTGTCCATTCCATTCAACTGCTCTTCCAAGTCCTTTGCTGTCTCTGACAGAATTACAATGTCATCGGCGAACCTCAAAGTTTTTATTTCTTCTCCATGAATTTTAATACCTACTCCGAATTTTTCATTTGTTTCCTTTACTGCTTGCTCAATATACAGATTGAACAACATCGGGGAGAGGCTACAACCCTGTCTTACTCCCTTCCCAACCACTGCTTCCCTTTCATGTCCCTCGACTCTTATAACTGCCATCTGGTTTCTGTACAAATTGTAAATAGCCTTTCGCTCCCTGTATTTTACCCCTGCCACCTTTAGAATTTGAAAGAGAGTATTCCAGTCAACATTGTCAAAAGCTTTCTCTAAGTCTACAAATGCTAGAAACGTAGGTTTGCCTTTCCTTAATCTTTCTTCTAAGATAAGTCGTAAGGTCAGTATTGCCTCACGTGTTCCAGTGTTTCTACGGAATCCAAACTGATCTTCCCCGAGGTTGGCTTCTACTAGTTTTTCCATTCGTCTGTAAAGAATTCGTGTTAGTATTTTGCAGCTGTGACTTATTAAGCTGATAGTTCGGTAATTTTCACATCTGTCAACACCTGCTTTCTTCGGGATTGGAATTATTATGTTCTTCTTGAAGTCTGAGGGTATTTCGCCTGTTTCATACATCTTGCTCACCAGATGGTAGAGTTTTGTCAGGACTGGCTCTCCCACGGCCGTCAGTAGTTCCAATGGAATATTGTCTACTCCGGGGGCCTTGTTTCGACTCAGGTCTTTCAGTGCTCTGTCAAACTCTTCACGCAGTATCATATCTCCCATTTCATCTTCATCTACATCCTCTTCCATTTCCATAATATTGCCCTTGTATAGACCCTCTATATACTCCTTCCACCTTTCTGCTTTCCCTTCTTTGCTTAGAACTGGGTTTCCATCTGAGCTCTTGATATTCATACAAGTCGTTCTCTTATCTCCAAAGGTCTCTTTAATTTTCCTGTAGGCGGTATCTATCTTACCCCTAGTGAGATAGGCCTCTACATCCTTACATTTGTCCTCTAGCCATCCCTGCTTAGCCATTTTGCACTTCCTGTCGATCTCATTTTTGAGACGTTTGTATTCCTTTTTGCCTGTTTCACTTACTGCATTTTTATATTTTCTCCTTTCATCAATTAAATTCAGTATTTCTTCTGTTATCCAAGGATTTCTACTAGCCCTCGTCTTTTTACCTACTTGATCCTCTGCTGCCTTCACTACTTCATCCCTCAAAGCTACCCATTCTTCTTCTACTGTATTTATTTCCCCCATTCCTGTCAATTGCTCCCTTATGCTCTCCCTGAATCTCTGTACAACCTCTGGTTCTTTTAGTTTATGCAGGTCCCATCTCCTTAAATTCCCACCTTTTTGCAGTTCCTTCAGTTTTAATCTACAGGTCATAACCAATAGATTGTGGTCAGAGTCCACATCTGCCCCTGGAAATGTCTTACAATTTAAAACCTGGTTCCTAAATCTCTGTCTTACCATTATATAATCTATCTGATACCTTTTAGTATCTCCAGGGTTCTTCCATGTATACAACCTTCTTTCATGATTCTTAAACCAAGTGTTAGTTATGATTATGTTGTGCTCTGTGCAAAATTCTACAAGGCGGCTTCCTCTTTCATTTCTGTCCCCCAATCCATATTCACCTACTATGTTTCCTTCTCTCCCTTTTCCTACACTCGAATTCCAGTCACCCATGACTATTAAATTTTCGTCTCCCTTCACAATCTGAATAATTTCTTTTATTTCATCATACATTTCTTCAATTTCTTCGTCATCTGCAGAGCTAGTTGGCATATAAACTTGTACTACTGTAGTAGGTGTGGGCTTCGTATCTATCTCGGCCACAATAATGCGTTCACTATGCTGTTTGTAGTAGCTTACCCGCATTCCTATTTTCCTATTGATTATTAAACCTACTCCTGCATTACCCCTATTTGATTTTGTGTTTATAACCCTGTAGTCACCTGACCAGAAGTCTTGTTCCTCCTGCCATCGAACTTCACTAATTCCCACTATATCTAACTTCAACCTATCCATTTCCCTTTTTAAATTTTCTAACCTACCTGCCCGATTAAGGGATCTGACATTCCACGCTCCGATCCGTAGAACGCCAGTTTTCTTTCTCCTGATAACGACATCCTCTTGAGTAGTCCCCGCCCTGAGAACCGAATGGGGGACTATTTTACCTCCGGAATATTTTACCCAAGAGGACGCCATCATCATTTAATCATACAGTAAAGCTGCATGCCCTCGGGAAAAATTACGGCTGTAGTTTCCCCTTGCTTTCAGCCGTTCGCAGTACCAGCACAGCAAGGCCGTTTTGGTTATTGTTAAAAGGCCAGATCAGTCAATCATCCAGACTGTTGCCCTTGCAACTACTGAAAAGGCTGCTGCCCCTCTTCAGGAACCACACGTTTGTCTGGCCTCTCAACAGATACCCCTCCGTTGTGGTTGCACCTACGGTACGGCTATCTGTATCGCTGAGGTACGCAAGCCTCCCCACCAACGGCAAGGTCCATGGTTCATGGGGGGGGGGGGGGGGGGGGGGGGATAAATAGAAAATAATAATTTCACTTCCCTCACGAATACTGGACGTACACAACTTTTTCTGTAATTCACGATTTCTAATTCAAAACGAGAAACAACGTCTTCGTCGTTTTACCATGAAAATAGTAGACTAAGGCAGCGAAGACTGCTTAAGTATCTGTTTCGGCATTAATAATTGATTTGTTCTATTTATTTGCACATACGTGATCGTCCAACAGAAGTTTCAATTTTCGAAACAAACCAACTACACTGTTTATAATATCAGCACGGTATCATGAAGTTTGAGTGCACCATCGTTACTGCGTCGATTGTTTGTTAATAGGACACCGGAAAGCTGCGTGTCCCTGTCGTGATCACAGCCTTACTAAGGAATACCAAGCGAACTAATATTATTGAACGAAAATGTGTGGGAAATCATCAAATTCAGAAAAGGGAGCGTCATAATATTTGGTTATGTAGTCGTATACCATTAACACATTTCTTCCTGTACACAAAGCTCTCGCATGTAAGTTATACGGTGTTATCGATAGGCCATTTGTATTGTGTTTTCTCAGTCCGAGTATGTTTTTCGTCTGGTCGCGTGGGAAACATATTGAAGAGTTTTGCTGCGTATTACTTCCATTTCAGAAATACTGTCGGAATGAGTCCTTCAAAAGGGCTTGCCCATCCAAATCCAACTGGGCTACTGCAGTGACCTCGATGTGTACAAAACGATAAGCTCTAACCTTCCTTCATTCCTCGGCCATTATCTACCAATGGTTCGAGAGGACCCAAAGAAGCGTACCCGCGCAAGGACGACGGCTTGTAATGTAGCAGGTGTCCGGCGACAGACAATAAACAATCCGGAAATGTAGCTTCGCGGCGCACCGTGGCCGGTACTTTGGGCAGAGCGCGTGCCCGGCCGTGCTGACAACGCAAAGCGGCCCCTTGGCTTTATAACAAGGGCCGTCGCTTCCGCGACCTACTTAGTAGCTAGCGACAACAAACACGAGAGCTAGAGGTGAAGAGCTAAGCCACCCACTCTTCCGCCCCTCTGACTAGTATACCGCTAGCAACTGACGATCAACAAATGTCCTCTCCAGCTGCTGTCCAACTATGGGGGTGATAGTTCGCCTAATTCTTACAACCACTTCTCTAACACAACAGTTCTGAGATCGTCTTCAAGCTAGGACTGATTCGTGCCGTGGGCGCGAAACGTCTTCCTACAGATAGCGAACTTGTCAACACTGTGCTGAAGTGGGTTCAGCAACGTGAGCAGAGAGAGACGATCGTCTTCATCCACCAACTGCTACTGCGGACGACATCGCCGGCTGCCATATACTCCTGTTTTCTCAAAGGACACCTTAAAGAGAGAGAGGTAAGCTACGTTTCTCTACTCAGCTTTACAATTTGTCTTGTTAACAAATATGTCGTCCATAATGAACTGCTCGTTAAGAGTTGCGTCCATTTAGGTACAAGTAATTATCGGTACACGGCTTGAGTCACTTTTATTTTTGTTTTAACAACAGTACAATTTTCGATGGTCCTTCTACAATCTTCAGGTGGATTATGGTACTTTTACGTCATTCAATTTGTTTATGACATAGACCTGTGTTGCCTAATTGGCAGACACCACTGTGGCAGGGAGGTTATGTGTCGTTTGTCACCGATGGAGACACATTATCTTTATTTAAAGCTCTGAGAGGATTTGTACACTTTTATATATGTACTTGGAAACGATACTTACTGAATATCTAGACAAATATATTTGCTGTATGCTGCCAGTGCGAATTCCACGTGTTTATCACTATGTAAATTCCAATATTACAATATTTACAGTTGAAAGAAGTTTGCTTTCACGTATGACCAGACTCTTTGTGAAAGTAGACATATTTGAATAAGACTTGTGAAGATAGCCCAGCGGTTCGCGCTCCTGATTTTTTTTCTGGAGGATGTAAGTTTAAATTCCAGTCTGGACATCCACATTTATCATTGGAGGAGTTTCCCTAAATCTCTTTTGGAGAATGGGGGGGTTCTTCCTTCAAGGGACTATGGACTCTTCGCTGCACCTACCCTTCTGCATTTTACCCACTCATAGTACTCCGTCAGTAATGTTCATGATGTCGAAGGCAGTTTAACCGTCTTTCTTCAATGTGAACAGATGCTGAAGGACATATGTGTTATACAAGTTTCCTGTTTCAACAGCTACTGCTCTCTCTCGAAAGGTTTTCCATTTTCATTTTGAGATCTTCTAGGAGAATCCTTCGATAAATGGTCGTTTTCCACGTATTGATACTAACAGTATCAATAAAAAGGAACACATACCATTTCTACATACCTCAAATCATTTTTCTACATATCAGCATAGATGCTGTAAACGATTTCCCACTTGTGCCCTCTCACGACCACTGTGATTCAGCTAGTTCGTAGCAGCATTCTAGAGATCGTCGTCATTAAAAAAATGGTGTATGTACTTCACAGTGGTTTGCAGAGTATGGGTGTAGATGTAGATTACCAGCCTTACGCTATTTCACCTTTGTAAAGACGAGGAAACCCGAAATCGACACAGTCTGCTGGAGTACTTTATGAAGTGAACATATTACCAAAACAAAACTGAAACAAAAAAGCGGCGCGGGTCATTATCTGAGTCAATTGTCACAGACCGCGCTAACGGCACGAAGGCACAGATACGTGTTGTGAAATGGTTAGACTTACTGACTTATAGCACACTGGCCTCGCATTCGGGAGGACGACGGTTCAATCCCGTCTCCGGCCATCCTGATTTAGGTTTTCCGTGATTTCCCTAAATCGCTTCAGGCAAATGCCGGGATGGTTCCTTTGAAAGGGCACGGCCGATTTCCTTCCCCATCCTTCCCTAACACGAGCTTGCGCTCCGTCTCTAATGACCTCGTTGTCGACGGGACGTTAAACACTAATATCCTCCTCCTCCACTTACTGACTTAGCAACGCAGTTTTTATGCAAGGTTACTTCCCGTTATTTGTAGTTAGTTCATCAAGTGTGAGATGACTAATATGAATTCGAAAGAATAAACGTGCGCATAATCAAATTATAGCGTCAGTTATTCATTAGGTATTGAGCCGGAAATTACCTACGCTAACGCTTAACACCTGGTCTTGGGCTTGCCGTACTGCCATCACTATTGAAGCTTCTATAATTTCAGCGACCATAGTCAGTTTAGGTAAATGCATTCTTGAGGTCGTACCGCGTCATAATGTAAAACGCTGTTGACAGCTAAAGCACAATAATAGATCCACAAAAAAAAACGAAACGTTGGTTTGTCCAATAAAGGTTCTTTCATCATTATGACGCGGTACGATACTGAGAGAACTTTTATGTCTATTGAAGCTTGCTCTGTTACATAATGGGTGCCAAACGACTAAACTACCTTGTCTCGTTGCCGGAAAAGCAATACGTTGAAATGTGTAGCTCTATTTAGAGTGAAGAATATAGGAATGTCGGTATCCTGTATGAAACTTGTGGAAAGAGCAACATTTCGTTACAGCAAATAAAACACATGCTTAACCTCGCAGATTTCATGACTGGCATCACTGAATGGATCGGTTTAGGGTTGCATTAAACTCTCTCTCTCTCTCTCTCTCTCATATACACACTCCAGGTGTCTCTCCTAAGGACCGTCAGGCATATTTTCTCAGGTGTTTGGGCAGATATTTGCAGTTTTGTTTTTGAGTCAGCCAAAGAATTATTATTCGTCACGTCTTTCATGCGATGCCCAGTGACAACAGAAAGCATCGATTTGTTTCCCTTTTCAAACAAAATTATTTTTAAAGCGGTATTTTTCGCGCCCATTCTATAGAGCAGTCCGAGATTAGTCTAGTGTGGTATTCGTTTTATGGATATGTATTAACAGGGAGAGTAAAAGCCGAGGAATAAACAGTACTTCAGTAGCGAGTGAGAAGCACTGCTGCATTGAAGTAGCAGTTGTGCGCGCAGGGCAGGGCTATCGCTGCTGGAATATTGGTTTTTCTTCGTGTTTTACTGTCCATGTTAATACATATCGATAAAATAAATATCACACTACATTAATCTGGGGCCGCTCTATCCAATGGGCACAAAAAATTCTACTTTAAAAATCATTTTGTTTGTTATGGGAAACAAACAGACGTTTTCCGTCGACACTGGGCATCGCATAAAAAACGTGATGAGCACTATTTGTCTGGGTTGACGCCAGCTACAAAAAGCAAAAACGAAATTACAATAATCCGTTCAAGTGCAAGATAAATTGCCCATGACGACTCTTCAGAGAGACACCATATGTGTGTGTGTGTGTGTGTGTGTGTGTGTTCTGACTTAAGAAGAAAACCGTCCCAAAATTTGCCTTAAGCGACTTGGGTAAAACACGGAAAACAAATATCGCTGACCCGACGGAGATTTAGAGATAGCTCCTCACGAAAGCGAATGCAGAGCCTTAACCACTATGCAAACTCTCTTTGGAGTAAGCTGGAGACGTTACGTATTGACCTGAGTGGCAGTCGAGAGAATCAACGAACGAGTTCCTAGGACATACGCTGTCATCTGAAACAGATGTTATTGGTGCAGAAATATCCGCACAGACAACATTTCGTAATATAGAACCAAAATGCATGTGAAGTATATATTCGTACATTTTTCGCAATTGCATGTAGTATATATGCTGAGCAGTAGCTTTGTAGTATTTCCTGAAAGTGACGGACTGTAGGATCAGGTAAGGCGAATTATTTGTTTGCAGAAATGCAGATGTTGGTTGGTACTCGAGATACTTTGCTGTATTAAATTAGGCAAATCGGAAGTTTTTTACTTGGAAAACGCTTGGTCAGTCAAGGTGATACAAGGAACAACTTCGCTATTCCTGGAAATAAATTGACAGTCGGAATACGTAGAGGCTATTTATCTTCTGCTGCTTATATAGATTATAATCTACTGCTGAACTTGATTTATTACGTTTAAGCGTTACTTTGTTTTGTCCATCTCGTGTTAGTGGACACCTGTATAGAAAAATGCAAAGTACCAGGTGCAACACCGTAACCGTTATGTCTGAAATGAGTATTTGAAAATACCTAAGTAGATGGAAGATGTTATATCAGAGACACTTGCCACCTTTAAAACGCCTTAGCAAAGTAAATAATTTTTTTTAAATCGCTAAATTTTTTGGTGAGTAAACCGTAAACCGAATACGATGTATACGTAGTAGAGTTATTTGTTAAAGTTTCTGCGCCTTCATTTATAGAATGTCTGTTTTCTGGCATCCATTGTGAATAACGATCCCATTTTTATGCTCAATATTTCGACGACTGACATTGTCATCTTGGCCAGATGCGGCGGTCAGTCGTTTTCCGTGTGGTGACTGCCTGACCACCACTCAGACTAAACAATTACAAACACGAGTAGAATTGGGTCGGTGCATAAGTTCGTAGCGTTTTTCCATAATTTTAATAAACAGAGCATATGCACATAAGGGAGTCTTTAGTCATCAATAACGTATTCTCCTTCTCTATTTACAAAAGTTCGCCGACGCTGGGGTACTTTTCGATTCCACAGTTGCAGAAATCACGTGGTTTTGAGGAGAGAACTCGCCGAGCCGTGTTCTGAGCGCGTTTTCATCCGGAAAGAAAGTTCCTTGAAGATTGTTCGACAGAGAACGGAAAAGGCGAAAATCTGATGTCGCAAGGTCAGGTGAAAAGGTGGATGCGGAATGACTTCCCAACCAAGTTCCTGTGTCGTGTTTTTTGTGTCTAGCAAAATGTGGCCGGGCGTTATCGCGGACAGCATCACGTCGTGCTGTCTTCTGGTTGTTATTCTTGGATTACGTCTACAAAATATCTCAGTTGTTGACAATTAATGTCAGCAGTGGTGGTTACACCTGGGGAAGCAATTCGTAGTAAACCACACCATCGCTGCTCCACCAGATGCATAACATTATCTTTTATAGGTGCGCGCAGGTATTTGTACTGGGAGTTGCTGCTTTGTTTAGGCTCAACCATTCCCTTCCTTTCCTTAAGTTAGCATAAAGACACCATTTTCTGTCACCTGTAAACGATACAGGATAGGAATGGTTGGTGTTGTTCACGAGCCAATTGATGACGACCAAGGTGAGATGCATGGCCACCCGCTGATTTTTGTAATTTTGGCTTAGAGCATGGGGTACTCATACATCCGATATTTGAACCTTCCCCACTGGGCCACAGTTCATCGCATTTGTTAGGTCTCGAGTGCACTGTCGTGATCATTGTGCACTGATGCCTTTAAACGACCTTCATCAAACCATGAAGGTCTTCCTGAACGTGGAGAGTCACTAATGTCAAAACGATCCCCCTTAAGCGAGAAAACCATTTTCTGCTCTGTCCAATGACGTTATCCCCATACACGCCGCCGGCCGCTGTGACCGAGCGGTTCTGGGCGCTTCAGCCTGGAACCGCGCTGCTGCTGCTGCGGTCGTAGGTTCGAGTCCTGCCTCGGGCATGGATATATGTGATGTCCTTAGGTTAGTCAGTTGAAACCCAGTTTTCAATTATCTTCTTCACTTATTTGAAATTTATATCTGTTTGTCGCTTTTCAATACTTTTTGTATCATTTTACCAGCATATTAACCTGAAATCCAAATCTCGACAATGTTTCCCCCAAAACAATATCTCCAAATTGGTTCTTGCTTCGATTAGTCCAATTGCAACATCTAGAAGGTGGTATGTAACAAGCATCAAATTGGTGTGCTTGTATCTGCAAATGATTAACATTGCAGTACAAACGCATGAAGCAAACAGGTGTAAAGTCATTTGCGTTTAATGTACAACGAAAGATTACGCGGTGGGTCCTCATATAAAAATCGCGTTTGAATGAAGGCTGTTTGTGAGAAAGTCTTGTTATACCTTATGTAAGAAGGAAAACCCTTTACTAACACGTGCAGGAATTCGACTACGGGTGGTAGAGTGTGGCCTATGAAGACTGTGGCTTTTTAGTTCCTTGAATACGGAATAGGTGGGACCAGGAAAGCCATATTCAACGCCATGCAGGATCTCAAACTTCCGTTTGGTTATAGAAACAAAACGAGAACCGATACAAAAAACTACGTACAGTATTGGAAAGAAACTACAAAGAGTTAACTATGTTTCTTCATAGCTCTATCATTTTTTAAGGCCCCTGTCATAGAGTAGCTCAAGTTTTTGTATGTCTTTTTCATTGAACGTTGCCACCTGTGACATCAGTCGTGTGGTAATATGTTTTTTGAGACTGACGCCGTTGTTGAATATTTGACTACCAAGGAACTTTTTCAGGCACTAACAGAAGGCAGTTGCTAGGGACGAATTCACAGGGTGCACAGGGTGGTCAAACTGGCTCCATCCAAAGTCCCGTAAGAGTTGTCGTGGCTTGTTCGTATTGTTAAGGTCAGGCATTGCTACGAATAAAAACAATGCCGTTTGTTAATTTTCCGCGGCGCTTGTTAAGAACGCTGCGTCTATACCAAAAGACTGTGAACTTAATTTTTCGAGGCGTCAGGATTTGTTTGGCTTTACCCTTCGTCCACACATTGGTGCCAACGCTCACAGCAACATTGCCAAAATTTATGGGACAGCTCCTATACATGGGAGCCAAGATTCAGTTGACTTCGTATAGAGCCAACGTAAACCTGCCTGACGCACATGTCGCAGGCGGTGCACTTGCGGTTTTGAAGAGCCAGGGTTGCATATGAAACACCTCAATCGAAACAGCAATCGATGGATTGTTTCAAATGGCTCTGAGCACTATGGGACTTAACATCTATGGTCATCAGTCCCCTAGAACTACTTAATCCTAACTAACCTAAGGACATCATACAACACCCAGTCATCACGAGGCAGAGAAAATCCCTAACCCTGCCGGGAATCGAACCCGGGAACCCGGGCGCGGGAAGCGAGATCCAATGACTTCTTTACCAAAAAAAATAAGTTTCTTTCCTAAGAAATAGTGCATAGGTTGTTTCTACGAAACATGCATTTACAAATGTAAAAGTATGCCAGCATGAACATGAATTACTAAAGGGGTGTCATCAAATCAGATCCTTGCTATGCAGGATCACAGAGTTGTTATATTTATTATAATAGCGAAAAATATTATACTATCGTCAAGTGTAGACTAGGTAATTCACTGGAATTACTATAAGACATTTCATAGTGGGAACCACACGTTACAGTTATGAGCTTTAATTTTATCAAGATAGAATAGGTTAACAGTAAATGCGTAGTCGGTGAAATTCCAGAAGATGAAGAGGCTACATTGCCTGCAGCTGCCGAAACTTCTGCATTCCATACTCTGTGTCACAATCACAGTTACAATGCCGTGAACTGCACAACAAATCTCATTAAAAACTCTTGATGTCAAGTTTAGTTGTAAACGAAAGAGAGCTGAAGGTATTGTTAATAATGTAAATACTGCAAGTTTATCCATTGATATCAGTAATCGCAAATCAACTAAGTTTCTTCCAGTATTAGTTAAATATTTCATTTTAGGGGTGGAGCCCATCAAAAAACTTTAGAATTCATTTGTATTGAAAATGAAGCTTGTAACATAATATCTAAAAATGTAATGTCGATTCTGCATGATCATTGCCTTGACTGAAAGTTTGTGTGATTATCTGCTAACAATACAATGTTTTTGCTAAATTACAAGCAACCCTTGGTAGGAATTATCTCAGAGGTGTGGGTTGTATGGCACATATCATCCACAACAGTGAGGAAACAGCTGTTGGGAAGCTCCCATTGATATGGAGAATATCATTTGTAAAATTAAAAAAGTATTTTCGTATTTATGCTGTAAGGATGGAAAGACTCAAAGGTAGCCACTGCCTTTATTCCGTACAATGGCGCACTATCGGGGAAAATCGTCCGAATATTAAAGAAACACCGAGTTAAAACCGTCTTTTGCCCGCCCAATAAAACACGGGCATTACTGGGAAGTGAGAAAGATGACCTCAGTTTGAGGAAGGCCGGCATATACCAAATTCCCTGTGAGCGTGGGAAGACTTATATCGGACAGACACTACGCACCATCGAAGATCGTTGCCGAGAACATCAAAGGCACACTCGACTGAAATATCCAAATAAGTCGGCGGTAGCAGAGCACTGTTTGTCCGAGAGACACGAGATGGATTATGAGCGTACCAAGATCCTGGCTCAGACCTCTAAATATTGGGACAGCGTTATAAGGGAGGCTATCGTAATTCGCACCAGGGAAGATCTCATCAACCGAGATTGCGGTTACAATCTCAGCAAGGCTTGGGACCCGGCATTGAATGTAATTAAGAAGATTCTCAACAAGAAGTACGAACTGGCGACCAGGGCGGACGTAGCAAGCACATCGACGCTACGACAAATTCCGACGCCCACGTCTTCGCGACCGCGGGGGGAGGGGATTTAAATCGGCCGCCCGCCCTCAGGAGCTCTAGTCGTCAGCGCACCTGACGATGGCGACATGTCTGATCGCCGAAATATTGTGCCCGTTGGACACTATGAACCGGAAGTACACCCGTGGACTGTTCGAGCAAATCGATTCATTATTTATTGACTTCCGAAAGCCATATTACTTTATACTAGATGGTTCAAACGGCTCTGCGCACTATGGGACTTAACATCTGAGGTCATCAGTTCCCTAGAACTTTGAACAACTTAAACCTAACTAACCTAAGGAGATCACACACATCCATGCCCGAGGCAGGATTCGAACCTGCGACCGTAGCGGTCGCGCGGTTCCAGACTGAAGCGCCTAGAACCACTCGGCCACACCGGCCGGCAACTTTATACCACAGGAACATATAGTAACAGAAGTTACGGTTAGGTGTTGTTGTGGTCTTCAGTCCAGAGACAGGTTTGATGCAGCTCTCCGTGCTACTCTATCCCGTGCAAGCCTCTTCATCTCTGAGTAACTACAGCAACCTACATCCTTCTGAATGTGCTTAATGTATTCATCTCTTGGTCTTCCTCTACGTTTTTTTTTTTACCCTCCACGCTTCCCTCAAGTACTAAGTTGGTGATCCCTTGATGTCTCGAAAAGTGTCCTATCAACGGATCGTTTCTTCTACTCAAGTTGTGCCACAAATTCCTCTTCTCCCCAGTTCTATTCAGTACCTCCTCATTAGTTACTAGCCTACCCATATAATCTCTAGCATTCTTCTGTAGCATCACATTTCGAAAGCTTCTATTCTCTTCTGGTCTAAACTATTTATCGTCCATGTTTCCCTTCCATATATGGCTACACTCCATACAAATGTTTTCAGAAAAAGACTTTCTGACACCTAAATCTATACTCGATGTGAACAAATGTCTCTTCTTCAGAGACGCCTTCCTTGCTATAGCCAGTCTACATTTTATATCCTCTCTACTTTTACCATCATCAATTATTTTGCTCCCCAAATACCAAAACTCATTTCCTAATTTAGTCCCCTCAGCATCACCTGATTTAATTCGACTACATTCCATTATCCTCGTTTTGTTTTGTTGATGTTCATCTTATATCCTCCTTTCAAGACTCTGTCCATTCCTTTCAACTGTTCTTCCAGGTCCTTTGCTATCTCTGACAAAATTACAATGTCATCGACAAACCTCAAAGTTGTTATCTGCTCTCCATTGATTTTAATTCCTACTCAAAAATTTTCTTTTCTTTCCTTTACTACTTGCTCAATATATAGATTGAATAACATCGGGGATAGGCTACAACCCTGTCTCACTCCCTTCTCAACCACTGCTTTCCAATCATGCCCCTCGACTCTTATAACTGCCATCTGGTTTCTCTACAAATTGTATATAGTCTTTCGCTCCCTGTATTGTACCCTTGTCACCTTCAGAATTTGAAGGAGAATATTCCAGTCAACATCGTCAAAATCTTTCTGTATGTATACAAATGCGAGGAACGTAGGTTTGCCTTTCCTTAATCTATCTTCTAAGATAAGTCGTAGGGTCAGTATTCCATCGGTGTTCCAACATTTCTATGGAATCCAAACTGGTCTTCCCCGAGGTCGGCTTCTACCAGTTTGTCCATTCGTTTGTAAAGAATTCGTGTTAATATTTTGTATCCGTGACTAATTAAACTGATAGTTCGGGAATTTTCATACCTGTTAACACCTGCTTACTTTGGGACTGGAATAATTATATTTTTCTTGAAGTCTGGGGTTATTTCCCCTCTCTGATACATCTTGCTCAGGAGATAGTAGAGTTGGTCTTGGTAGGCTCTCCCAAGGCTATCAGTAGTTCTAGTGGAATGTTGTCTACTCCCGGGACCTTGCTTTGACTTACGTGTTTCCGAGCTCTGTCAAATTATGCACGCAGTATCATATCTCCCATTTCATCTTCATTTACGTCCTCTTCCATTTCCATAATATTGCCCTCAAGTAGATCGCCCTTGTATAGACCCTCTATATCCTCCTTCCACCTTTCTGCCTTCCCTTCTTTGCTTAGGACCGGCTTTCCATCTGAGCTCTTGTATACATAAAGATGGTTCTCTTTTTTCCAAAGGTCTTTTTAATTTTCCTGTATGCAGTATATATCTTTCCCCTAGAGGTGTATGCCTTTTCATCCATATGTTTTTCCTCTAGCCAACCCTGCTTAGCCATTTTGCGCTTCCTGTCGATCTCATTTTTCAGACGTTTGTATTCCTTTTCGCCTGCTTCATTCCTGCATTTTCATATTTTCTCCTTTGATCAATTAAATTCAGTATCTCTTCTGTTACCCAAGGATTTCTACTAGCCCTCGGCTTTTAACCTACTTTATCCTCTGCTGACTTCACTATTTCATCTCTCAAAGCTACCAATTATTCTTCTGCTGTATTTCTTTACCCTATTCTTGTCAATCGTTCCCTAATTCTCCCTCTGGTTCGCTCAGTTTATCCAGGTCCCATCTCCTTAAATTCCTACCTTTTTGCAGTTTCTTCACTTTTAAGCTACAGTTGATAACAAATGAATTATGTTCAGAGTCACATCTGCCCCTGGAAATGCCTTACAATTTAAAACCTGGTCCCTAAATTTCTGTATTACCATTATGTAATCTATCTGAAACCTTCCAGTGTCTCCAGGCCTATTCCAAGTATACAGTCTTCTTTCATGATTCTTAAACCAAGTATTAGCTACGATTTGGTTATGCTCTGTGCAAAATTCTACCAGGCGGCTTCTTCTTTCATTCCTTACCCCCAGTCCATATTCACCTACTATGTTTCCTTCCATTCCTTTCCCTACTATCGAGGTCCAGTCACCCATGACTATTAAAATTCCGTCTCCCTTAACCATCTGAATAATTTCTTTTATCGCATCATACATTTCTCCAATCTCTTCGTCTCATCAGCGAAGCTAGTTGGCATATAAACTTGTACTACTGTGGTGGGCGAGGGCTTCGTGTCTATCTTGGCTACAATAATGCGTTCACTGTGCTGTTCGTAGTAGCTTATCCGCACTATTTTTTATTCATTATTAAACCAACTCCTGCATTACCCCTATTTGATTTTGTATTTACAACCCTGTTTTCACCTGGACAGAAGTCTTCTTCTGCCACCGAACTTCACTAAACCCCACTATATCTAACTTTAAACTATCCATTTCCCTTTTTAAATTTTTTAACTTACCTGCCCGATTAAGGGATCTGACATTCCACGCTCCGATCCGTCGGACGCCAGTTTTCTTTCTCCTGATAACGACGTCCTCCCGAGTAATCCCCACCCGTAAATCCGAATGGGGAACTATTTTACCTCCGGAATACTTTACCCAAGAAGACGCTATCATCTTTTAATCATACAGTAAAGCTGCATGCCCTCGGGAAAAATTACGGCTATAGTCTCCCCTTGCTTTCAGCCGTTAGCAGTTTTGGTTAATGTCACAAGAGCAGATCAGTCAGTTATACTGATTGTTGCCCCTGCGACTACTGAAAAGGCTGCTGCCCCGCTTCAGAAACCATATGTTTACGGTTAAGTAAGGTATCAAAAAAATTATGATTTTGGATTGAGGATTTCATACTACATGTTAATCCTGGATGGAGAGTAACAGACAGCACTAGACGTAACACCGCACGTGTCCCAGGAAATGTGTTACCTGTTCTTATTATATACTAAAAATAACCTCAGCTCTTTCGAAGATGATTTAGTTATCTGCAGTGAAATACTGGCTGAAAAAACTTAGACAAATATTCTATCAGATCTTGATAAAGATTTCAACGTGGTTGATTTGAGTTTTCAGAGACGTAAAACTGGGAACTTCACGAAATGCAGAACGTACTGCGAAATTTGATTTTCACTTAGATGGAATTTTATAAGCTTTATTCTTTACTTTTGATAGAAGTCATGTTTTTATGGGCAATGGACTATTCACACTATGGAGTATTCATTGTAAAAAAAAGAGTTACCTCCACATTCAGGACAACGTATTGACATGAAGTAAGCGAGAGTACAGTTAAATTCATCTTTCACAAATATGGGATGACATAGTGTTTCTTTATTTACACAGCTATAACTTTCGTACAAATCTGTCCACTTTTAGAGTTCTGTTTTATATGCATACATAAAAACATTTGTCACAAAATTTTCCAGTTTCGTGAGGTTTATTTTTCTAATTTTCCTTAAAATCCATGTAATCATAGGCCTATCCTCATTGAAATAAAGTTAGAATGAATAAAAGTAAACTGTACTAAGCAAGTAATCAAACAAAACTGTTACACACTTATTTACGCCTATGTTCAGTGAAACCCCCGAAAAAACATTACAACACTTGCATTTAACACAATATCATCTAAGCAAGGTAATTAGTTTAAAATGTTAGATACTTACTTACAATTTCAATAGTATTAGAAAAAACGGTATAACACATGGAATATAATATTAAGGGCACCTGTAAGTTGTATTTACGATCAAATTTGTAATGTGAAATAAAACCTTGTCTTTTTTACTAAAACATTCACAAAAGTCCATAACTTCATTAATGAGACCTGTTTTCTACAATTTCCATTGTCACACTTGTTTCTTCATGTAAGCGTGCCGTCACAAAGTGATCGCTGTAATCTTCGGAAACAACTTTTTCGCTTTCCAGTGGCTCAAGAAAATTTTTTGTGAAATGTAACTCTTATACAGAATGGTCTGTACAACTTACCTGTAAGAACTTACCTTCAGTTAGTCAGCTCGTCAAAGTTATCGGCAGTAGCAGAAAGTTTTCAGGAAATCTGGAAATACGATTTTCCACATGCCAACAAAATGGTCTCGTGATCAGTTCAAGCGTAATGCACGTACTTGAGCTTCAGTCACTAATGGGAGTACTATGCAAGAACACACTGCAGCAGAGCTTTAAGTTGAACGTTACCTTCATTACAGAATTTGAGAATGAAAACCTGGAGCACGCTGTTGTAACAAAATAATACTTTATCCACAAAGTTGCATAGTTTTACGGTATCTATTAAATTTATTGAGTCTAAATAAATGTCCAGGAACTTTCGATTTAATTTTTTCCATAGTTGCTACGAGGTTTCTTTTCTCGCTGGTCTCTTTCAAATGATATTCGTTGGTTTTTCTTTCCACCCAGCTAATCCCTGTTACTGAGAAACCTCCCCCCCTCCCCACACACACACACACACACGAGCGAGCAACGGATCGCAGCGATTTGTCGCATGCGATATTGCCTGCTATCGGTCGCTTGCATCGATACCCCACGTACGAGCGATTTGCCAAGCAATTTAAATCAGTATTGTGAACGTCACTTTGTCGAGAAGTTCTGCTATAGAAAATTAACTGCTATGTTTACCAGAGGTTGCAGTTGATTTCCATGTCCCCATGAATACTTGAAAAACATAAATATAAAATAAACGAGAATTATAATTTATTAAACTTGTTCTGCAAATTGTGCTTATCAACATTACAGTAGATACGTATGTCATTTTGTTTAGAAGTTAACAACTTTAATAATGCGTATAATTTTTTCACAAATAACTCAAAGTCATAAGATGGAGCCTATTGTATCATGACTATTAGTGTGAACTTCCCATCAATTCTACTTCATAGCACAAGCTCGAAAATGATAATCACTGCTAAAATCTGAGAGTGTATTTTCTATTACTTCTTAATATAAATGGCAACTCTGT
The DNA here is from genome assembly GCF_021461385.2 of Schistocerca piceifrons. Classification (NCBI taxonomy): domain Eukaryota; kingdom Metazoa; phylum Arthropoda; class Insecta; order Orthoptera; family Acrididae; genus Schistocerca; species Schistocerca piceifrons. Next base: position 578,631,286 of record NC_060140.1, on the reverse strand, counting down.
TATCAATTTAACTTCTCAGAGTAGTTCGTAATCCCTATAAATTATAATGTAAATTTTTTTACTCAACGTGGACAAAGTGAAACGAAAAAAAAAAAAAAAACAGCACAAGGAAAGCTTCGGAAATGGAGAAACCAGCGGCAGCCATTTCGTCACATTACGCTGCTAACCGGCACGCAGCAATATCGCATGCACGACTCGCATGCGATCCATCAGAGTGCCTGGGATTTCCAAGCGACCAGCGAACATCGACTGATAGCAGCGATTTGCCCACACACTGCAATCTCCGAAGCGATCGGTCGTCCAGGCCACAGATCGCTGCGATCCGTCGTCCGGCATGATGGCCAACACAAAAGGTCTACTGCCATCTCTGCATAAAGGTTAGTATTCACTAAAGTGAGGTGTCGCAGGATGTGGGTACTGCGATGTTTGCGTACGTCTGGTTAGGATTAACCATTAATACGCGCTCATCTGGAGATAGATTGGTCGAAATCTGACGAAGGGTAGCGGTTTGTAGGGCAGAGGAAAAAAAGTGCCAAGGCAAGAGCCAAGGGAAAAAAACCTCTGCGAAAGTTAGGTCGGGCGGCAAGAGCAGTAGAGGTTGTCTTGCTGCCTGCGATAGGTTGTGCAAGGATAGGCTTTGTTAGTAGTGGGTATCATGCATGTCGATACCTTGACGTTGTGCCTTTGTGCTGCTCGGCGGCTGGCGCTGGGTGCTGGTACAGAGTCCTCGTTCAGCGTCAGCAACCTGCAACAGTTAGGTTTGTTATCAATCTTTTGTCCGATAGGTCATATACCGGAGGCACAGAGTGAGGGAATGTTGACAGATTGTTTGTGCGTCTGTGGGCGAGCTCGTCGGTGTCCCTGCTGTGGCCTGTTGGTCGGCACTAATGGCAGCTGGTAGTTGCCAGTCAGTGTTGCTGATATGCAGGGGCTTGCCGACGTTTGTCGCTGTTTGCGTATGTTAGTTAACCATAGGTGACTATGCCCTAGCTAGCAGTGTCTTTGGCCGCTTGTGTTTCCACCTGTGGTTGTGATCGTAGTTTCCCAGAGTGGGGATGAAAGGATTGTTCGAGTGTCTCGAGTTCCTGTATAGTCGTGTGGCGTGTTTTTTGAATACTTCCTTGAGGGTATCAAGGCGGTATTCATGGTGAAGATCCACGGTGCGTGTGTAGCGTGGAGCATTGCTAATGATTCGTAGCACCTTGTTCTGTATGATCTGCACGCGGCGCAATCGTGTGGGAGCTGCATATCCCCAGACGGGAGCTGCGTACGTCATCAGAGGTCTAATCAGTGTCATGTATAAGGACCTCGACACCCTCCTATTCAGTGTGCTTTCGCTGTTGAGCATTGGGTAGAGCTGTTTGAGCCTCGCGTGCGCTCGGTTGGCAACGTATTCGATGTGGTCCCCCCATGTAAGTTTCCGGTCCAGCCAGACACCAAGGTACCTGACTCTCTCTCGGAAACGTATTGGGCGTGTATGTAGTGTTATTGGTCTACAGTGTTGGTGTTTGCGCAGTAGTTTCGGTCTGCGTGTGAACAGAACTGCTTCGCACTTGTCGAAGTTTACTTTAATACGCCATCGCTCCAACCAAGGCTCAGCTGTTCTGAGTGCTGTCTGTATTGGTGAATTGATGTTCGACGGTTTCCAGTCTTGCGCGAGGATGGCTGTGTCATCCGCGTAGACGGCTAACGTCGTGTTTTGTGTCGCTGGGAAGTCCTTAATGTACAGGTTAAACAATATGGGCCCTAGGATGCTCCCTTGGGGTACTCCAGCTTGGATACCGTGTTGTGTTGATTGTTTATCCTGCACGTTAGTGTTGAAACATCCGTTCGTGAGATATGAGTGTATGAGACGTACGAGTCCGTCTGGGAAACCAGCTTCGCTTAGTTTGCGTATGAGTCCGTTGTGCCAGAGACGATCGAAAGCCTTTTCGATGTCTAGGAACACGGCCCCTGTGGCTTTGTTCATGTTGTAGCCGTGCGTTATATGTTCGACTACGCGGAGGAGTAGTTGTGTTGTCGAGTGGTGATTCCTAAAGCCGAATTGCTCCGGTCTTAGGGTGTCGTTGGCGATGCAATGCCTAGTGATACGTTTCAGTATTACCTTCTCAACAATCTTGCTGAGCGAACGCAGCAGACTGATGGGTCGGTAATTTTGTGGGAGGGAGTGGTCTTTCCCTGGCTTCCTGAACATCAGGACCTTGGCCGCCTTCCAAAAGTCAGGGAAGTGTTGGTGTTTCAGGATGGCATTCGTTAAGTGTGTGAGGTATTCTACGGCTTTATCCGTGAACTCCTGGAGGACACGGTTTTGAATGCCATCAGGACCAGGGGCTTTTCTAGCGTTGGTGTGCTTGATAGCCCATGTGATTTCATTTGTGCTAATACGTCTAATTTCGTTGCGCGAGGGCTGGGCTACAAGTCGTGTAACCTCCTGGTCCGTTTCAAGTGTGAATGCTGGGTCTGAAGGAACCAGTTTCGGCATGAAGGACGCTGCAAGTGTTGTGGCCATATGCTCTGCCTTTTCCGTCGCGGAGTAGGCCGGGCCGTCTGGTCCTTGTAACGTGGGAATGTAATGTTTCTCCCTTGTGAAGTGTCTGGCCAGCTGCCACACGCCAGGACGTGTGGTATCCAGCCCAGCGAGTTTCTGTCCCCATTGTTCGTTTCTGAATGTTTGTATTTTATTCCGTATTATGCCCTGGAGTCTGTTGACGTGCAGTTTATAGAACGGGCGCCTGGTACGCTGCCAGTATCTCCTGAGGCGGTTCCTGGCCGTCGAGTGTTGTCTTGGTGTTGTAAATGGAATGGCGTCAGTCATTGCGTCTTGGACGGCAGTTGTGAGAGCCTCCACAACCTCATCGATTTGCTGTGTGTTGTTAATTTCGTGAGTGTCAGGAATGCGACTATCAAGCGTTTCCTTGAACAGTGTCCAATTCGCACGCTTGTAGTTAAGCATCCTGCGTGGTTCGATGTCCTGCAGTGTCTCTTCCATGTGCAGTATTACAGGCATGTGGTCCGAGTCCAGATCGTTTTCAACCGTTAGGTTGAGTGTGCATGTGATGCCCTTTATGAGGGCTATGTCTAACACGTCTGGCCTATGTCGAGCCTGTGTAGGCACGAACGTGGGAACGTCCGGCCCAAGTATAATGTAGTTTCGGCCTAGTGCGTGTTCGTACAGTTGGAGGTTCGTATTCGTGAGTTCAAATCGGGGTGTTTTACGTTCAGGTCTCCAGCGGCTATTACCCGCGGTGCTATGTTGAGTACTGTGCTGATATCACGTGTTACTATGTTTTTAGGAGGGTTGTATAGTGATACCAGTGTTGTGTTGGCCCCGTTGAACTTGACCCTGACGGCCGTAGCCTCTAGTCTTTCAAGTGCTGGGAGCTCGATGTTCGTGTGTTCTATGTCTCTGTGTATGATGATTGCCGTGCCGCCCCCCCCCCCCCCCCCTCTCCTGCCATCCGCTCGGTCGGTACGATAGACGCAATACCCTGGGAAGTTTAGTTGTTTGCGAGGCGTAAGCAGTGTTTCGTTCACAAGAGCGATTCGGATACCCTTTCGCTCCATGAACGCGGCCATCTCGGCTTTTTTGCTTGCGATCCCGTTGGCATTCCAAAACAGGATCTGTGAGATTGTGTTTAAGTCTGCGATTCGGGGCTGGTGTGGTGTATTATCCATGTAGTAGAGTAAAAAGCGGTGTGATAGTGGCTTGGAAGCTAGTCCAGTTGAGCGTACCCGACATGAACTGCATGAAGAGTTGTGAGACACACCCCATAATCTTCGTGACTATTTCGGTTGTCGTGCGTCCGGGGAATAATGTTTCCATTATTCTCTGGAATGATGTCGTAATGTTGGTCATGTCGGCCTGCGAGTTATTGGTCGTGTTAGCGGCCGCTTGTTCCAGTGTTGGCGTTTGGTGAAGGCTGGCCTGAGAGTCGGCTGTTCGTGTGGCAGTTGTGGGCGCCTGTGTATTCTCTGTGGTGAGTGGGTGTGTTATGTGGGTTGTTGAGTTGGTGTCCGGGTTGTATTCGTGAGTGTTGGTGTCCTGTTGTCTGTGTACTTGTTGTGGTGTGGTTGTGTTCCTCGTGCTGCGGCTGTTTCTCCTTCTCCTCCTCCTCTGGCGCTGCGGTCGTCCCTGTGTAGGTGCGTTTTCTGTAGCCTGTGGTGGACTGCAGTTCGCGATCTCAGGGGGTAGGGTGGTGTTGTTGCTGGTTTCGTGTGGTGTGCCCGGTGCGGGTTTGGTGTCAGGTGTTGTGTTTGTCTGTTGTGTGTCTGTTGCTGGGGGTGTTTGCCGAGCGTGTTCTGAGCTCTGGGGCTCCTCTGAGCATCCCGCGCTGCTGGGGCTGCCAGCGACCACTCCAGCGAAGGATATTCCATTTCTTACTGGGCGCGGGGGCGGTTTTGGAACTGTGATGGCGGTAGGTTTTCCCATGTTTCGCGATTTTGCGCCTCAGAGCTGCTTTGTAAGCAATGCACCCTCTGTAGTTTGCCGGATGGGCAGCACCACAGTTGGCGCACTTGCGAGGTGCTGTATTGGGGAGTTTGCAGCGTTGGGCCGTGTGACCGCCAGCGCAAATGCGGCAGCGCGGTGCGAGACCGCATCTGATACCCGCGTGCGCAAAGCGCTGGCAGTTGTGGCATTGTTGGGGGGTGCGCGGCATGTTGTAAACCTCTACATTGACGACCATGTGAAGAAATAGCTTTAACTTCAGCAGGTCGCGGGACTTGGCCGTGTCAGCCAATTCCGCCATGTAGTTATGAGACGGTCTTGCTGTGCCGAACTCTGACATTCGGTTCACCCGAATGCACTTCCACCCGAGAGCAGAGAGTTCATTGTGTACTGTGTCGGTCGGGGTTCGTGAGTCTATCCCCTTTATCACGTACTGCTGTGTTTTTTCCAGGACTGTCCTGTACGTGAAGTGTTCTACCTTCCTTTCTTTGAGAAAGTCCAGTAGATTTGTGTAATCTGCCTTGTTCGCCACGTACAGTGCGGCGTGTTCCCCGGTGAGCTTAGAGTAGTATGTTGTTGGGCTGTGCTGATCGTTAAATTCCTTGTTTAGGAGACTTAGGTCTCCGTAGTTGCGAATGATGACCGGTGGGAAGCCAGTCGCGGTGTTGTTTGTGCTGCGTAGCTGCTTGTATATTTGTGGTTGCTGCAGTCGCAGGGTTGTTTGTGTTGGTCCCTGTGTTGTTTTTGTTGTTTGTTCGCGATGTAGATGGTGTTGGCAACAGCGCTCGGCCGTTGCCTCGTGAGTTTGCGAGCTCACTTGTTTGCGTATTTGGCTGCTGTTTGCGCCTTGGGCCGACCTGCTGCAACGGCCCGTCTTTGTCTGTGTTTGTTGTGTCCTCCGTCGGCTCTGGATCCGGTTCCGTCGGTGCCTGGGCCGCCAGAGGTGAAATAGGGGGCATGTCCTTCTGTTGTTCAGCAGGTGCCTGTGTGTGTGGTGTGGGTGTTTCTGTCTGTGTGTTTTCACTGCCCATCAGCTCTGCGATCAGCTCCTGCTGTTCCGCGATCTGTTTGTCCTTCAAGGTAACCTGCTCTTGGAAGGTGGACAGTGGGACGGAAATGATGGCGGGAGTAGCCGGCATTCCCGCCTCTTGTGCTGCAGCTTTGCTGCGGGTGAGTGGTGGGGAAGCACAGGAAAGATCGGACATCTTTGCTGTTTCGGGAGTATTTATTTGGATAAGGAAGGATTGATGCACGACAATTTTGCTCTTTTCACGAAGTGACAATATTTGCTTTTTAGCGAAAGCGCTGTGTATCGTGTTCCTACAGAAGAGGGGTGTCCCTACGACCTATCTGCGCGGAGTGCAATGCGCGGCGCAAGAGAGCGCGGGTTGAAGAGAGCGGCCTACAGTGCGCGGGGTTATCCGACTTGAACGGGCCCCTGACACTGATATTACCCTACCAAAGAACGGGAGAGTCCCGCTGGGGAGATTTGCAACCGAAGTTGCAGTAAGTTGAGCCGAAGCTCTTGCCACTTGGCGCCCGAAAGCGTTAAGCGGCTTGCGCGGGTTCGTGCCGCTCAGTAGAGCGTCACCGGCAGCTACGTCAGTTGCAGCTTGTTAGAGACCACTCCGAGGAGCTATCAGCGGGCAGCTACGCCAGGTGCAGAGAGCAGCGTTCCGCTCGGGTCGGCTGCTCGACTGCCTCCAATATTGCTTATACGTGCTTTCTTTCCGTTTTCAACAGAGCCCAGCGTTCACACTCATTGACGGTGATGCCTAACTGGAAAATTAAAGTCACTTACGGGATAGTTATCGACGGCTGAAATTTATGGCTTACCCACGGAGTATTCATTTGCAAAATAAGGAAGGTATAGGACGTTAGTCTCTAGTGATATGTTCAGCTCAAATTCTCGACGTCTTAATGGCAGCCAACACAAATTTCAAGATATAGTGCAATAAAGACAGTGAACTGCAGACAAGATTGAATCCACAGTGGCAACATATATAACATTATTTCTTGCCCGCTACAATGCATCAGCAGCACTAAAAGGAGACGCATAACGCAGGGCTATGTGCAGGGACTCGCAACTAGGTCATAGGATATCTACATCATCCTGTTCACAGTATGCAACCACAACGTTCAACACGCAGAAATGGAGCAACCAACAATACAGAACAAAACGAAACGACACGAAACAGTCAAAAACCCAAAAAAGATACTCGAAAACAGGCAAAGTACCCACAAAAAGATGCCTGAAATTGAAAAAGTTCTTAGTAACCCATCCACATTTGTCCAAGAACATCCAAAAGAATAACTTTCCACTACTGAAACCTCCGACTCTCGCAGTGAATAAAGTTATCGAATGGGTCGTTCCAGATGCAGTTCACGACTCATGTAACGCATCTCATGACATCCAATCGGATTTGAAGTAAATCCTTGATCCCGACGTTGCAACCTACGTCCTCAGTTATTTGCGGAATGTGTTCCAGTCTCTGTCTTCCTCTTCCCGTTTTGCCCTCTACAGCTCGCTATAGTACGATGTATGTCATTCCCTGATGTCTTAACACACGTCCTATCATTCTTTCCCTTCTCCTTGCCAATATTTTCCACATATTCCTCTCCTCTCCGGTTCTGCGCAGAACCTCCTCATTCCTTACCTTATCAGTCCACCTAATTTTCAACATTCGTCTGTAGCACCACATCTCAATTGCTTCGATTCTCTTCAGTTCATGTTTCACTACCATACAATACTGTGCTCCGAACGTACATCCTCAGAAATTTCTTCCTCAATTTAAGGCCGATATTTGATTTTAGTAGACTTCTCTTGGCCAGGAATGCCCTCTTTGCCATTGCTTGTCTGCTTTTGATGTCCTCCTTGCTCCGTCCGTCATTGGTTATTTTACTGCCTAGGCAGCAGAATTCCTTCACTTCATCTACTTCGTGGCCATCAATCCTGATGTCAAGTCTGTCGTTGTTCTCATTTCTGCTACTTCTCATTACTTTCGTCTTTCTTCGATTTACTGTCAATCCATATACTGTACTCGTTAGATTGTTCATACCATTCAGGAGATCTTGGAATTCTTCTCTTTCACTGAGAGTAGCAAATTCATCAGTGAATCTAATCATTGATATCCTTTCACTTTGAATTTTAATTCATCTCCTGAACTTTTCGTTTATTTCCATCATTGGTGCTTCGATGTTCAGATTGAACAGTAGGGGTGAAAGACTAACTACACCCCTGTCTTACACCCTTTTCAATCCGAGCACTTCGTTCTTGGTCGTCCACTCTTATTATTCCATCTTGCCTCTTGTAAATATTGTATATTACCCGTCTCTCCCTATAGATTACCCATATTTTTCTCAGGATTTCGAACATCTTGCACCATTTTCCATTGTCGAACGCTTTTTCCAGGTCTTGATTTTTCTTTAGTATTGCTTCCATTATCAACCGCAAGGTCAATATTGCCTCTACGGTGTCTTAACTTTCTTAAAGCCAAACTGATCGTCATCTACGACATCCTCAATTTTCTTTTCCATTCTTCTGTATATTATTCTTGTCAGAAACATGGATGCATGAGCTGTTAAGCTGATTGTACGATGATTCTCGCACTTGTCAGCTCTTGCAGTCTTCGGAACTGTGTGGATGATACTTTTTCGAAAATCAGATGCTTTATCGCCAGACTAATACATTCAACACACCAACGTGAATAGTCGTTTTGTTGGCGCTTCCCCCAGTGATTTTAAAAATTCTGATGAAATGTTATTTATCCCTTCTGCATTATTTGATCTTAAGTCCTCCAAAGCTTTCTTAAATTTTGATTCCAATACTGGATCCCCTATCTCTTCTGAATCCACTCCTGTTTCTTCTTCTATCACATCAGACAAATCTTCCTCCTCATAAGGGCCTCCAATATACTCTTTCCACCTATCCGCTCTCTCCTCTGCATTTAATAGTGGAATTGCCGTTGCACTCTTAAGTTATCACCCTTACTTTTAATTTCACCGAAGATGATTTTGACTTTACCATATGCTGAGTCAATCCTTCCGACAATCATTTCTTTTCCGATTTCTTCACATTTTTCATGCAGCCATTTCGTCTTAGCTTCCGTGCACTTCTTATTTATTTCATTTGTTAGCGACTTGTGTTTCTGCATCCCTGAACATTTTTGTACTTCTGTCTCTCATCGATCAACTGAAGCATTTCTTCTGTTACCCATGGTTCCTTCGCAGTTACCTTCTTTGTACCTACGTTTTCCTTTCCAACTTCTGCGATTGCCCTTTCTAGAAATGTCCATTCCTCTTCAACTGCATTGCCTACTGAGCTACTCGTCATTGCTGTATCTACAGCCTTAGAGAACTTCAATCGTATATCATCATTCCTTACTACTTCCGTATCCCACTTCTTTGCGTATTGATTCTTCCTGACCAACCTCTTAAACTTCAGCCTACTCTTCATCACTACAACATTGTGACCTGAGTCTATATCTGCTCCTCGGTACGCCTTACAATCTATTATTTGATTTCGGAATCTCTGCTTCACTATGATGTAATCTAACTGAAATCTTCCCGTATGTCCTGGCCTTTCCGAAGTATACATCCTCCTCTTGTGATTCTTGAACAGAGTATTCTCTATTACTTGCTGAAAGTTGTTACAGAACTCAATTAGTCTTTCTCCTCTCTCATTCCTTGTCCCAACCCCTTATTCTCGTGTAACCTTTTCTTCTACTCCTTCCCCTACAACTGCAATCCTGTCCCCCTTTACTATTACATTTTCATCTCCCTTTAAATACTGTATTACCCTTTCAACATCCTCGTACAATTTCTCTGTCTCTTCATCTTCAGCTTGCGACGTTGGCATGTATACCTACACTATCGTTGTCGGTGTTGGTTTGTTGACGATTCAGATCAGAACAACCCTATCACTGAGCTGTAACTCACTCTCTGCCCTACCTTCCTATTCCTGTTATTCCATTTTCTGCTGCTGTTGATTTACTCTATACAAATCCGAGCAGAAATCCTTGTCTTCTTTCCATTTCATTTAACTGACCCCTACTATATCTCTCGATTGAGCCTTTCATTGAGTAATCAATCTTTTCCTCATGGTCACCTCCCCCTTGGCAGTCCGCTCCCGGAGATCCGAATGGGATACTATTCCGTAATCTTTTGCGAATGGAGAGACCATCATGACATGTTTCAATTACAGGTCACATCTCCTGTGGATACACGTTTATGTCTTTAGTGCATGGTTCCCACTTCCTTCTACATCCTCATGCCGTTTATCATTGCTCATTCTTCCACCTCTATGGGGTAGTTTCCCACCCCAAGGACAAGGGAGTGTCCTGAATCTCTGTCTGCTCCCCTGCCCTCCTTCACAAGGCCGTTGGCAGAATGAGGCTGACTTCTTACGCCGGAAGTCTTCGGTCGCCGATGTTGATTATTAATCAAAATGTAGGTGGTGGCGGGCTTCGAACACGGGGACGATGACGTTTTGATTACTAATCACAAAAGCTACACCCCCCACCTCTTTTTTTTGTTTAATCTCATTTTGTTCTATTGTGATCGTTGTATATGTTCGGGTCGGACGTCTCATGACAGTCGTTCAGGTTGTTCGTTGATCCGTTCACTGAGTTTTTTTTATTACATAGGGTAGCTAACCCTCTGACCGAACACGCTGAGTTACCGTGCCGGCATCCTCAGACAATTGGTGTAGCCCTACGTTGGAGTAATACAGCCCAGTCTAACGAACGATATTATGAACACGATATGAAACTTCCTGGCAGATTAAAACTGTGTGCCGGAACGAGACTCGAACTCGGGACCTTTGCCTTTCACTGTGAGGACGGGGCGTGAGTCGTGCTTGGGTAGCTCAGATGGTAGAGCACTTTCCCGCAAAAGGTAAAGGTCCCGAGTTCGAATCTCGATCCGGCACACAGGTTTAATCCGCCAGGAAGTTTCATATCAGCGCACACTCTGCTGCAAAGTGAAAATCTCATTCATGAACACGATATTTTCAACAACAAAAAAAAAGAATAGTACGAAGATCACCACTTACCAATCAGATTTCGAAACACAACTTAAGGAGGCAACTGGTACGTCTTACCCAGCTGAAGCAAGCATAAAAGCAATCAAACCACAAGCGGAAGAGAAACATGTGGACGAACTCCCAGCGTTGCAATAACAGAGGTTCACCATCACAAATGAAAAATGGAATAGGAATTAAAACCACAGGGATACCATTTTGAAAAGGCGATGTGCATCTTTATCACATAACACTAAGGCGTATTTTAAAAAATACGAATTATCTCGAACCACAAAAAAAGAAGCTGGTAAGCTATTTGTTCGCCATTTCAAAATCCATTATGTACTACACGGGGTAGAGCCATCCAATCCTCTTGCCCTCAACCAACGCAATAAAGAATGTGCAACAGGTTCAAACATACCTCGGAAATATACCCCAATGTGCAAAATGTAGTGGACCACACCTAATTTTCCATTGCAAAATAGACAACACAAAAACAAACCCCAAAACGCAGCACTTGAAATGGTGACCATCATTTTGCTATTGATCCGAACTGAAAAGAAAGACAGAAAACCTATCTCAGCCGACAAAACTGAAAAAGTTAAGTGCACTGATGAATCTTCCACGTTCTCTGACCCAGAACAGAAGGAACGCAACCAAACGAAAAACTTTCATTGTGCCTTCATCACAGCCCTTAACATTTATAACGGCAACATCAGAAACAGCTTCTGCAAAATTCCTACGACGTGATTTGGAGGTAGCGCAAGCCTGCCACAGCGTCCAAATCTGTATCAGCAAGTCGACGTATAAAGAGGCCTGAACTTAACCTAACACGGAACACTTACAAACAAGAACTAGTCCTTACATTCATGTTTGAAAAAATGTTGTCAGTATCCGTTTTGTAAACATAACGCTTTCTGTGCGAAAGAGGCAGTCCTTTAAGTCATAATAAGAGGAAAATAAATTATCATTTTTGGTTCAAAAATGGTTCAAATGGCTCTGAGCACAATGGGACTTAACTTCTGAGGTCATCAGTTCCCTAGAACTTAGAACTACTTAAACCTAACTAACCTAAGGACTTCACATACATCTATGTCCGAGGCAGGATTCGAACGTGCGACCGTAGCGGTCCCGCGGTTCCAGACTGTAGCGCCTAGAACCGCTCGATCACTTTTGGTGCTACAGACAGCAGACGCATAGGCAGAGAAATCAGTCTTCGTAACTACGCCTGTCACTGACTTGACCAGCCCAAAACAAGCCGTAGATGATGCTCAGATGGAAAAGCTGTTGCAATACGACTCAGTCTTTCGGAAAATCACTAAGCAATTGTATTAAAAATTACAGCACGACGAAAGAAACCTCTGCTATCGAGGTATTGCCAATGGATCTCATTAATAACACATCCTCACTTAGCCCAGCTATAATTACCGGAAATACAATGACAGAGCGACAATATTTGGTGACAAAGCACAAACAAAATGGTGAACTTCTTGTAGTCACTTTGAACGGAAATTTCTTTAGTCTCGGAAATGACTCATCGACTTTTATCAATCACCGTGGCACTTTTGCTCCAGACTACATAATGCGCACACCGCTGGTAGCCAGTCGCTACAGAGACATTAAAATTGGGACTAGCATATCTAGTAACTACCTGCATATTATTGTACGGATTACAGGTCTAGAACTAAAAAACTTAAAACTATAGACTTAATCAAATCTGGGCATCGAAAAATTCAGATTAGAATTTTTGAGAACAAAACGTAGCTTTTCGGGAAGCGTCCTCCCAAATACGTATCACGAAATGACCACGACGGGAAAATTCTAGAAATCAGAGCTTACACAAAAGCTTACCGACAATCATTCTTCCCACGCGCTAGCCGCGAGTGGAACAAAACGGGGATCAGTTAGTGGTACCAGAAGTACCCTCAGCCACACACCTTCAGGTAGCTTGCAGAGTATTGATGAAGATGAAGGTGTAGATGTAGATGAAGCAAGGCAGACGCAACAGCAGGATTCTACTTGAATATCGAATTAAAATCCACGGAGAAGAAACAAAAATTATGAGGTTCGCCGATAACATTGTAATTCTGTCAGAGACAGCAAAGGACCTGGAAGAGCAGCTGAACGGAATGGACAGTGTCTTGAAAGGAGGACGTAAGATAAACATTAACAAAAGCAAAACGAGGATAATGAAATGTAGTCGAATTAAGTCGGGTGACGCTGAGGCAATTAAATCAGGAAATGAGACACTTAAAGTAGTAAAGGAGTTTTGCTATTTGGGGAGCAAAATAACTGATGATGGTCGAATTAGAGAGGATATAAAATGTAGACTGGCTATGGCAAGGAAAGCGTTTCTGCAGAAGAGAAATTTGTTAACATCGAGTATAGATTTAAGTGTCAGGAAGTCGTTTCTGAAAGTATTTGTATGGAGCGTAGCCATGTATGGAAGTGAAACATGGACGATAAATAGTTTAGACAAGAAGAGAATAGAAGCTTTCGAAATATGGTGCTAAAGAAGAATGCTGAAGATTAGATGGGTTGATCACATAACTAATGAGGATTTATTGGATAGAATTGGAGAGAAGAGAAATTTGTGGCACAACTTGACTAGAAGAAGGGATCGGTTGGTAGGGCATATTCTGAGGCATCAAGGGAACACCAATTTAGTATTTGAGGGCAGCGTGGAGGGTAAAAATCGTAGAGGGAGACCAAGAGATGAATACACTAAACAGATTCAGAAGGATGTAGGTTGCAGCAGGTACTGGGAGATGAAGCAGCTTGCACAGGATAGAGTAGCATGGAGAGCTGCATCAAACCAGTCTCAGGACTGAAGACCACAACAACAACAACATTGAATTCACGTTGAGTAAGATGTAGAATGCCGGGCACCTGTTCAAATTGTTACATTTCAAATTCCTGTAGTGGCCTCATATAGAAAGGTTTGCACCGCACTAAGATTTTTTAAGGTTTTCTTGAACTTCCCACGTGAAACTGCGCTGTTAATAGCAAACCTTATCGCCGACAGGAAGCACAAATGCAAGCCGGTAATTAACTGTCGACACGTTTCACGTCAGCCACAGGAGTATCGCAGGTAGCGGTCACATCTCCACTACTGTATACAATCTACACCTGTTCAAATTGTTACATTTCAAATTCCTGTAGTGGCCTCATATAGAAAGGTTTGCACCGCACTAAGATTTTTTAAGGTTTTTTTGAACTTCCCACGTGAAACTGCGCTGTTAATAGCAAACCTTATCGCCGACAGGAAGCACAAATGCAAGCCGGTAATTAACTGTCGACACGTTTCACGTCAGCCACAGGAGTATCGCAGGTAGCGGTCACATCTCCACTACTGTATACAATCTACACCGCTGACATTCCTAAAACTGGATGGTGGAATGAAGGAATAGCCTTATACGCAGATGATACTGCGTACTGGTGTTACGCTCCAATTTGCGACAATATTAATGAACAGGCCAACCGCTACATAAACAGTCTGGAATCTTGGCTAAGCAAGGGAAGGATAAGACCTAATCCTACAAAAAGCCGGTTAATATTTTTCCAACATCGGTAGATTATTAAATACTCGTCTCTGGAAGCAAGGTATCACCCCACAAGCAAACGTAAAATCCCATGGAATTCACTTAGACGAACTATTAAATTGGCGTAAAGATACAACAGAAAAAATAAGACGAGCAGTACGACTAGTGACATGTGGAATGCGTGGTGCGGATCCACCAGTGTCTTTATTTACATACAAAATATTCGTTCCCCCTACACTTGAATATGGTATGCAGGCATGGCTAATGGCACCCAGTCTACCGACAGGAGGATGCAACGAATTTAGAATTATATATTAATACCTTCAGCTGCTGACGGGCGTTGATATATATCAACAGGGACAGGTGAAAATGTGTGCCCCGACCGGGACTCGAACCCGGGATCTCCTGCTTGCATGGCAGACGCTCTATCCATCTGAGCCACCGAAGACACAGAGGATTGTGCGACTGCGGGGCCATCTCGCCCACGCCTCCCGCGAGAGACACATTCTCACCTTATATGTCCACACACTACATTCGTAGTGTCCCTATCTGACACACTCATTACTCGTGGAAGACATTCTTACCAAGTCCCGTAAGAGTTCGAGTAATATGAGCGCATCCGCACAGAAGGAGGTCATGGCCGGTATTGCCAGAACTATACAGGGTGTTACAAAAAGGTACGGCCAAACTTTCAGGAAACATTCCTCACACACAAACAAAGAAAAGATGTTAGGTGGACATGTGTCCGGAAACGCTTAATTTCCATGTTAGAGCTCATTTTAGTTTCGTCACTATGTACTGTACTTCCTCGATTCACCGCCGGTTGGTCCGATTGAAGGAAGGTAATGTTGACTTCGGTGCTTTTGTTGACATGCGACTCATTGCTCTACAGTAGTAGCATCAAGCACATCAGTACGTAGCATCAACAGGTTAGTGTTCATCACGTGGTTTTGCAGTCAGTGCAATGTTTACAAATGCGGAGTTGGCAGATGCCCATTTGATGTATGGATTAGCACGGGGCAATAGCCGTGGCACGGTACGTTTGTATCGAGACAGATTTCTAGAACGAAGGTGTCCCGACAGGAAGACGTTCGAAGCAATTGATCGGCGTCTTAGGGGGCACGGAACATTCCAGCCTATGATTCGCGACTGGGGAAGACCTAGAACGACGAGGACACCTGCAATGGGCGAGGCAATTCTTCGTGCAATTGACGATATCCCTAATGTCAGCCTCAGAGAAGTTGCTGCTGTACAAGGTAACGTTGACCACGTCACTGTATGGAGAGTGCTACGGGAGAACCAGTTGTTTCCGTACCACGTACAGCGTGATGATGATGATTAGTGTTTTAGGGCGCACAACAGCGAGGTTATCAGCGCCCGACGTACAGCGTGTGCAGGCACTATCAGCAGCTGATTGGCCTCCACGGCTACACTTCTGCGAATGGTTCATCCAACAATGTGTCAATCCTCATTTCAGTGCAAATGTTCTCTTTACGGATGAGGCTTCATTCCAACGTGATCAAATTGTAAATTTTCACAATCAGTATGTGTGGGCTGACGAGAATCCGCACGCAATTGTGCAATCACGTCATGAACACAGATTTTCTGAGAACGTTTGGGCAGGCATTGTTGGTGATGTCTTGATTGGGCCCCATGTTCTTCCACCTGCGCTCAATGGAGCACGTTATCATGATTTCATACGGGATACTCTACCTGTGCTGCTAGAACATGTGCCTTTACAAGTACGACACAACATGTGGTTCATGCACGATGGAGCTCCTGCACATTTCAGTCGAAGTGTTCGTACGCTTCTCAACAACACATTCGGTGACCGATGGATTGGTAGAGGTGGACCAATTCCATGGCCTCCACGCTCTCCTGACCTCAACCCTCTTGACTTCCATTTATGGGGGCATTTGAAAGCTCTTGTCTACGCAACCCCGGTACCAAATGTAGAGACTCTTCGTGGTCGTATTGTGGACGGCTGTGATACAATACGCCATTCTCCAGGGCTGCATCAGCGCATCAGGGATTCCATGCGACGGAGGCTGGATGCATGTATCCTCGCTAACGGAGGACATTTTGAACATTTCCTGTAACAAAGTGTTTGAAGTGACGCTGGTACGTTCTGTTGCTGTGTGTTTCCATTCCGTGATTAATGAGATTTGAAGAGAAGTAATAAAATGAGCTCTAACATGGAAAGTAAGCGTTTCCGGACACATGTCCACATAACATATTTTCTTTCTTTGTGTGTGAGGAATGTTTCCTGAAGGTTTGGCCGTACCTTTTTGTAACACCCTGTATACTTATATGGATATGGTGTCTGTTCTTTCGGACATGTCCGAAAGAACAGACACCATATCCATGTCAGATGCAACGAATAGCCGGTGACCTAGCACACGACTTTCCTACTGCCTCATTACATGAAACTCTCACTACAAAGAAAATATAACATCAGCTCAAGGAGAAATGTGCTACATACGGATTCCGCAGATCAAAATACACTGGATCCACGAAATAACTCTTTCAGCAAGAAAGTAAGACCCTTACTACCCAAACATCAAATCAACGTACGCCCCAAACGTCATTCTCGAAGGCACATGAGATACACATTTTGTCAGTCACTTGTATTTAATGAAGCAATAAAGGTGATACTTAATACATCAACTACACCAACCGGAAAATGGGATGATTTAGCACTAACAGAAGGAACTGACATAATTACATTAGCTAGAATGTAAAGATATCACTTCATGACAACAGGTATTATTGATAGATCAGACTATACGAAATGTCTTGGCGTATGACAAACCATTCTAGTTGAGGTTTTACTGCAGGAAGGTTTTTCCTCGGAAGTAAGACGAATGCCAGGATTAAATAATACGTGTATGAACATCTTTCTCCTGTCCACCAGCATTACATACGGCCTTCAAGCCGAATAATAACACAAGATTAAAAAAATAAGTGCCTCAGCAACATTCCCTACAACTGGCTGAAAAGCTCGCCAGCTCTTTTAGAGATAGTAAAAAAAGGACATGTGTTTTCCGTCACTCATCGAGTAACATTAATTGCTACAGGGATCAAAGTCTGCTATTCGAAAACGAATACGGACGAGACAACGCATGATCGTAACAGTCTGGACAAATGGCTCAAATGGCTCTGGGCACTATGGGACTTAGCATCTGAGGTCATCAGTCCCCTAGAACTTAGAACTACTTAAACCTAACTAACCTAAGGACATCACACACATCCATGCCCGAGGCAGGATTCGAACCTGCGACCGTAGCAGCAGCGCGGTTCCGGACTGAAGCGCCTAGAACCACTCGGTTATCGCGGCCGGCACGGTCTGGACAATTTGTGTCCCAATTTAGATATGAAAAAACTTTTCAAAGACAGAATATAAAGAAATTAGTTCGAAATATGTTACGGATTTGTAGCAAACGATTTCCAAATTGTTCTCATCAAATAGGCTTCACTTTCGAAAATGTGGAAAGAACGTTCAGCGTCCTATTCAGAAGTAGCAACATTTGTATGATTTTTGCATTCATTTTAAAAAAAAATAGTAATAATAAGGAAAGAGATAGAAAATTTCCTTTGGTGAGCTCTATAATTGCAATGTCTTATCTGAGAGAGGTTCTTACGTTGACATTGTGAACAATACGTGGGCTGTTGTAGGTGCTGAACACGCATTACATGGTAACCTCGACACGCCTTCTTCAGTTCTATGTCCGCAACCAACCCATAGAAAAGGCCACTTGCAAATTGAACTGCGTTGTCTCGAGCACATCAGAAAAAAACAGGTATCACCAGAGGCGGACTGAGTGACTGCGCAAGTTGTGCGAGATATGCTACAGCTACCACTCAGAGAACTGATGTAGTTAGTTACACGCAGGTGCCGTACACTTTCGTTATGCTACTTGTTTTCTTTACCTTTTTTGTCGACTCTCTTACATCGCAATAGACATTTGGAGACTTTCTTGTTGTGTTTCGCCTCATCTGAAATTTGTGTGCACTCGGCGCAACATACAACAGTAATCTGTTGACTCCCTTGTGGCCTTGAAATGCTTACTTAGTCAGGAAGACGTGCCTCTAGCCAATGTTTACGTTTTTGTTCCTGGTTTATAATTAGCCAGTAGACGGCACGCACGTACTCGCTTGCGTCACCCAAATGCCTATGGTCCGCTGACGTCTAAATAATAAATAAAACTAAATCAACAAGTAAACAAGCACATAACTCAGGGCAAGGTTCGCCTTTATGCAACAGTGAGCAAACTGTAGTGTTTCCTTTCCTCGGGGTTCTGCCGTGAAAATACAAAATTGAAAATCTGATTGAGTTTTGAATTTTGATGGAATAAGTTACGGATCAGGCGGACTTGGTATTACTGATTGAGATAGTGTTGTAATTTGACCGTGAATGGCAGACCGGGTCGGCAACACTACAAAAAGTGACTGTAAGGAAATAGCATCAGAAATAAGTTGAAATTTACCTTTTAATTCTGTCAGAAACGTAGTATCTATTATAACATAGTCTTCGTGGCTGCATCTGGAATACTTCTTGATTTTATTGTAGGATGTCCTTTTTTTTATTGTTCGCTGGTCCTCTTGTTCTCCGTCTGATGAAAATTTCTTGAAGTTCTCACTGTCTGGATTAATTTATAAATTTGGCGATAACCATTGCGAAACACTACCGAAATAACTTGAAGACGCCGTGTGTTCGTTTCATAATATAGTTTTAATTTCCACTTAAAATCATTCTTTAACATCAGCGCCAAAAAATACACGTCTTAAACGTATGAAGACAAGATAACAAGAGAGTAATGAACTAGTTGTTAAAACAAGCACCTACGCAAAAGTAAAAAAAAGATCAAAATTACTTATGAAAATCTGTCGCTGGCGCAGCGCTCTTCTGCATGCGCAATCGTAAAACACATCTTTGCTCTGGCCGAGGCGCGGTAGTCCAAGTACCGTTACAAAACCCATCCCACCAACCGCTTGACACCGTTCCTCACAAACGGCTCTTGATCAAATTGTGCACCTATGGAGTGTCTCGGTTGTGCCATTAGATTTGTGATTTGCTGGCGGAACGATCGCAGTTTCTTGTGCCTTTGTCCTGCATCGGCGCAAGAATAACAGGATTAGGAACATATTTGGCATTGAATGGATTTGGCCGGATGCCCTTCCTGCCGCCACCCTGTTACACCTGTCAACTGTCTGCATTCAAATGAAAGCGAGCGAAAGTTTTCTAAATGTTTGCGAACCGTGTAAATGAGGCGGGATATGACTACCAGTCCGTTATTCACATAGCATGTGGGAAACACCGACCCTCCTTGTTAATCCAGCGAGCGGATTCAATCCGAGGACAGCGCATCCACCTCCCTCCCCTCCCCCCCCCCCCCCACCACCACCACCACAACCGCCACCATCCCGGAAGCAGACTTTGTCTCCTCTCAGTGTCACTGTCTTCCTCTTGCTCTCTCTTACTGCAAGTCTCATTTATTCCTTCCCATTGCTACTGTCTCTTCTCACTGTCACTGTCTCTCATCTTCCTAATTGTCACTGTCACAGACTAGGACTCTCATTATCTACATCTACATCTACATGACTACTCTGCAATTCACATTTAAGTGCTTGGCAGGGGGTTCATCGAACCACAATCATACTATCTCTCTACCATTCCACTCCCGAACAGCGTCCGGGAAAAACGAACACCTAAACCTTTCTGTTCGAGCTCTGATTTCTCTTATTTCATTTTGATGATCATTCCTACCTATGTAGGTTGGGCTCAACAAAATATTTTCGCATTCGGAAGAGAAAGTAGGCGACTGAAATTTCGTAAATAGATCTCGGCGCGACGAAAAACGTCTTTGCTTTAATGACTTCCATCCCAACTCGCGTATCATATCTGCCACACTCTCTCCCCTATTACGTGATAACACAAAACGAGCTGCCCTTCTTTGCACCCTTTCGATGTCCTCCGTCAATCCCACCTGGTAAGGATCCCACACCGCGCAGCAATATTGTAACAGAGGACGAACGAGCGTAGTGTAAGCTGTCTCTCTAGTGGACTTGTTGCATCTTCTAAGTGTCCTGCCAATGAAACGCACCCTTTGGCTAGCCTTCCCCACAATATTATCTATGTGGTCTTTCCAACTGAAGTTGTTCGTAATTTTGACACCCAGGTACTTAGTTGAATTGACAGCCTTGTGAATTGTACTATTTATCGAGTAATCGAATTCCAACGGATTTCTTTTGGAACTCATGTGGATCACCTCACGCTTTTCGTTATTTAGCGTCAACTGCCACCTGCCACACCATACAGCAATCTTTTCTAAATCGCTTTGCAACTGATACTGGTCTTCGGATGACTTTACTAGACGGTAAATTACAGCATCATCTGCGAACAACCTAAGAGAACTGCTCAGATTGTCACCCAGGTCATTTATGTAGATCAGGAACAGCAGAGGTCTCAGGACGCTTCCCTGGGGAACACCTGATATCACTTCAGTTTTACTCGATGATTTGCCGTCTATTACTACGAACTGCGACGTCCCTCACAGGAAATCACGAATCCAGTCGCACAATTGAGACGATATCCCATAGGCAAGCAGTTTGATTAGAAGTCGCTTGTGAGGAACGGTGTCAAAAGCTTTCCGGAAATCTAGAAATACGGAATCAACTTGAGATCCCCTGTCAATAGCGGGCATTACTTCGTGCGAATAAAGAATGATGTTTTCTGAAACCATGCTCATTGCGTATCAATAGATCGTTCCCTTCGAGGTGATTCATAATGTTTGAATACAGTATATGCTCCAAAGCCCTACTGCAAACCGACGTCAATGATATAGGTCTATAAGTTCGATGGATTACACCTACTACCCTTCTTAAACACTGGTGCGACCTGCGCAATTTTCCAATCTGTAGGTACAGATCTATCGGTGAGCGAGCGGTTGTATATGATTGCTAAGTAGGGAGCTATTGTATCAGCGCAATCTGAAAGGAACCTAATCGGTATACAATCTGGACCTGAAGACTTGCCCGCATCAAGCGATTTGAGTTGCTTCGCAACCCCTAAGGTATCTACTTCTAAGAAACTGATCCTAGCAGCTGTTCGTGTTTCAAATTCCGGAATATTCCATTCGTCTTCCCTGGTGAAGGAATTTCGGAAAACTGCGTTCAATAACTCCGCTTTATCACTGGCTCTTACCCACTTCCACTTTCATTTTCTCTTTATTCCTCTCCCTGGCACTGTCTCCTTCACTCTTTTCCTATCACTGTTCTGTCACTGTCAACTATGTTCCACTACTACTGTTTCCCTGTCTTTCTCTCACATTGCCATTGCCTCCTTCACTCTTTCTATTCCACAACTGCTGTCTACCATCATTAAGTATTTATTACTTTTTCATCTCTTTCCCACTGCCACTATCACCTTTTCTCTCGGCATAAAAAAGCGCGCATATGTTCTCAAGCCAATATTTTTCTGAACATTTTTAAATGTGATGAATGTATAATGAGACAGCGGGTACCCCACTTTTCAGTCAGACGCCTTTAAATGAGAGCATATTCACCTTTTTTGTAATCGAATAGGAGCATTTTTACGCTGTTTCCCTTCTTTTCCCTGCTACAGTATGGCGTGTCGCTCATACGAAAAGAACTTTATGGCTTAGTAAAATTTTGATAGTTTACTTATATGAAATTGAAATAACGCAAAACTGATTTTGGATCTCTGACTAGATTTTAAGTCCACAAAAATTTACATGTGCTACAGCATTACACCAAAGTGTTCGCACAATCTTTTTAATGATAGCAGAGACACTTTACAGCGTATTTCTCCGCGCTTCTACGTTTTCGCTTCACACGTGCGTATTTTACGTCTACAAGCAGGATGATTTTGAATCGCTGTTCCTCAGAAACGGACAAAGAAATACAGAAAATTTTCAAAATTGTTCGATATCGAGATCTGAGGAATAAACCGTAAAAATTTCAGTCATTTGATATGCATAGCAGTCTTGGAATCCGCGGTTCGGTTTTCGTACGAAAAATGGTAAAAACTTTTTTAGGGTTTTCTAAGGAGCCGCACTTGAACTAATAGTGGCTCTATACCCCCTTTAGAGAGCACCGTAGACCAGTCAGACGCAAAAAGAACCAACCGATTTGCTCCATTTGCCTGAGCAGGAGGAAGTGTGTAATAACCATACTTTGACCCTGTACAGTAGGATAGTGGCACTGAGACGACCATGTTGGGTATACATACAGTCCCTGGCCCAAGGCCTATCGAAAACACTTGACTCTGCCTTTCTGTCAACGACAGAATCAGAGGTATGAGGACCCAGAAGAATACCGTTTCGACGTGAGGCTTTTTGGAAGATGTTAGGCAGCGCACATCAGCAGCCCTCTTAAACTGTTTGCAGTGCTGCCAGTGTTTATGTCTGTTATGTCTGTTAAAGTCGTCAGAAGAACTAAACCAATTGCAAAATTATTTATAAAAATTATCTGCATGGTGCGAAAAGTGGCAATTGAGTCTAAACAATAAAAAGTGTGAGGTCATGTTTGTGAATAGTAAAAATATTTCATTAAACGTCGGTTACACGATAAATCATAAACATTTAAAGGTTATAGATTCAGCTAAATACCTAAGGGTTACGATTACAAATTACTTAAATTGGGACAATCATAAATACAATGTTGTGGGGAAGGCGAACCAAAGAGTACATTTTATTTTTAGAAGATTTCGAGGCTGCAACAGTTTAATAAAAAGGAATGCCTACACAACGTTTATCTGTCCTCTTCTGGAGTGTTTTTGCGCAGTATGGGATTCTTGCCAGATAGGATAGACGAAGCACATCGAAAAAATTTAGAAAGGAGACAGCTCGTTTTGTATTATCGAGGAATAGGGAAAACTGTGTCACGGATATGATACGCGAGTTGGGGTCGCAGTCATTAAAACAAAGGCGTATTTCGTTGTAGCCAGATCTTTTCACGAAATTTCAATCATCAGTCTTCTCTTCCGAATGCCAAAATATTTTGTGATCATCGTAATAAAATAAATCAGAGCTCGCATGGAAAGATTTAGATGCTCATTATCCCACGTGCTATTCGAAATTGGAACTGTCGAGAAATAGTCCTAAAGTGGTTCTATTAACATTACATCAAGCACTTAAATGTGAACCGCAGAACAGTCATGTGGAGCTAGATGTAAATGTAAATCTTGCAGGTCGGTAGCCCAAACTGTAGATGACTGCTCCTTTTTTTAAACATCTGTTAAACTTTAACCCGGGTGCCACACTGTGTGTTGGGGACCGTAATATTAGGTCAGCGTGTCACAAAGTTCTTGCAATGTTAATGAGACTGGATATGAGTGCGATCATAATTTTCAGACCGCATCACACAAGCGACTACTTGAAGACAACAGCAATGCTCTCTGACTTTTAGGATCAGAATTGTTGCCTGCCATCCAATGAACTTGCAAACGGCGTAAATACACCTTTCAGATTGCGTTGGTTTCGTCAAAACACCTGAACGGAGGTGAGATGTAACTGGAGCCATTCTGTTTTGCTGACACACAGCCGCGCTATCTCAGCTCATACTGTTGCTGAAACTAGTATTCGTATTGCTCCTGCTGTTGGTGCAGATGTTGTTGTTGTTGTTGTTGTTGTTGTTGTTGCAACAGCAGCTGCAACTGTCGAGGTTTGGAGAAATTTTGACCCACGAACGTAAATAACTAACCACGTTTGGGAACGAAAAATGCTTGTGCGCACTTGTCTACCCTTGATTAACAATGAAACTTGTACATCACAATCGGACAAACGAGAACCACAACCATGCCGGAGGGGTTTACATGACTCGCAAATTGCAGAGCGAGAGCAGGAACACAAAGCACAAATCGTCGTGAATTCACGACATCGTAACCAGAGAGACAGAACCAAAACAAAGCCAAGTCAGTATCGTAACCAAGTACTGTATGCAAGTGGCATAGGTGTAAGAATCAGCAATGATCAACGGGCCGGCACGGTAGCTCAGAGTGTACGGTCAGAGGGTTCGGCTACCCTCTGTAATAAAAAATTTAAAAAAACTGAGTGGACGGATCAACGAACAACCTGAACGGGTGTCATCGGACGTCCGCCACGAACAAATTCAACGAACAATATAGAACAAAATGAGATTTTAAAAAAAAGGGGTGGAGTCTGCAATTCATAATCAATACGTCTTCGGTCCCGGGTTCGGATCCCGCAGATGCTTAAATTTTGATAAATAATCAGCATTGGCGGCCGAAGATTTCCGGCATAAGAAGTCCCCCTCATTCTGCCAACGGCCTTGTCAAAGAGGACGAAGGAACGGACAGAGGTTCAGGGCACTTCTTTGTCCTAGGGGTGGGAAACTACCCCGAAATGCGGAAGAATCAGCAATGATCAACGGCATGAGATTGCAGAAGGCAGTCGAAACCACTGCATTAAAGACACGTAACGTGTATCCACAGGACATGTGACCTGCAATTGAAAAAGTGTCATGATAATCTCTCCACTGGCAAGAGATTTCGGAATACTCCCCCATTCGGATCTCTGGGAGGGGACTCCCAAGGGGGAGGTTGCCTTGAGAAAAAGATTGAATAATCAACGAAAGGATAACGTGTTAAGAGTCGGGGCGTGGAATGTCAGAAGCTTGAACGTGCTAGGGAAACTAGAAAATCTGAAAAGGGAAATGCAAAGGTTCAATCTAGATACAGTAGGGGTCAGTGAAGTGAAGTGGAAAGAAGACAAGGATTTCTGGTCAGATGGGTATAGAGTAATATAAACAGCAGCAGCAAATGGTATAACGGGAGTAGGATTCATTACGAATAGGAAGGCAGGGCACAGAGTGTGTTACTGTGAACAGTTCAGTGACCGGGTTGTTCTAATCAGAACGACAGCAAACCAACACCGACAACGATAGTTCAGGTATACATGCCGACAACGCAAACTGAAGATGAAGAGATAGACAAAGTGTCTGAGGATACTGAAAGGGTAATACAGTATGTAAAGGGAGATAAAAATCTAATATTCATGGGGGACTGGAATGCAGCTGCGGGGGGAGGAGCAGAAGAAAAGCTTATAGGAGAACATGGGCTTGGGACAAGGAATGAGAGACGAGAAAGAATAATTGCGTTCTGTAACAACTTTCAGCTAGTAATAGTGAATACTCTGTTCAAGAATCACAAGAGGAGTAGGCACACTTCGAAAAGCCCGAGTGATACGGGAAGATTTCAGTTAGATTACATCACGGTCAGGCAGAGATTCCGAAATCAGATACTGGATTGTAAGGTGTACCTAGGAGCACATATAGACTCAGATCACCATATAGTAGCGATGAAGAGTAGGCTGAAGTTTAAGACATTAGTCAAGAAGAATCAATACGCAAAGTAGTGGGATACGGAAGTACTAAGGAATGACAAGTTACGCTTGAAGTTCTCTAAGGCTATAGATACAGCAAAAAAGAATAGCTCAGTAGGCAGTAGAGCTGAAGAGGAATGGACATCCCTAAAACGGGCGATAACAGAAGTTGGGAAGGAAAACATAGGTACAAAGAAGGTAAATGCGAAGAAACCATGGGTAACAAAAGAAATACTTCAACTGATCGATGAAAGGAGGAAGTACAAAAATTTTCCGGTAAACTCAGGGATACAGAAATACAAGTCGGTGAGAAATGAAATAAATAGGAATGCAGGGAAGCTAAGACAAAATGGCTGCAGGAAAAATGTGAAGACATCGAAAAAGAAATGATTGTCGGGGAGGCAGACTCAGCATACAGGAAAATCAAAACAACCTTCGGTGACATTAAAAGCAACGGTGGAAACCTTAAGAGTCCAACGGAAACTCCACTGTTAAATGAAGAGGAGAGAGCGGATAGGTGTAAAGAATACAATGAAGATTTGTCTGATGTGATAGAAGAAGAAACAGCAGTCAATATAGAAGAAATAGGGGATCCAGTATTAGAATCAGAATTTAAAAAGAGCTTTGGAGAACTTAAGATCAAATAAGGCAGAAGGTATGGATAACATTCCATCAGAATTTCTAAAATCATTGGGGGAAGTGACAACAAAACGACTATTCACGTTGGTGTGTAGAATGTATGAATCTGGAGACATACCATCTGACTTTCTAAAAAGCATCATCCACACAACCAGCTTAAGAGCTCATGTACCCAGGTTGCTTACAAGAATACTATACAGAAGAATGGAAAAGGAGGAGGATGCGCTAGATGACGATCAGTTTGGCTTTAGGGAAGGTAAAGGCACGAGAGAGGCAATCCTGACGTTGTGGTTAATAATGGAAGCAAGACTAAAGAAGAATGAAGACACGTTCATAGGAATTGTCGACCTGGAAAAAGCGTTCGACAATGTAAAATGGTGCAAGATGTTCGAAATTCTGAAGAAAGTAGGGGTAAGATATAGGGAGAGACGGGTCTTATACAATATGTACAACGCCAAGAGGAAATAATAAGAGTGGACGACTAAGAACGAAATGCTAGTGCCAAAAGTTGTAAGACAAGGATGTAGCTTTCCGCCCGTACTGTTCAATCTGTACATCGAGGAAGCAATGATGGAAACAAAAGAAAGGTTCAGAAGTGGAATTAAAATACAAGGTGAAAGGATATCCATGATACGATTCACGCTGATGACGTTGCTGTCTTGATTGAAACTGAAGAAGAATTATATATTCTGCTGAACGGAATGAAAAGTCTAATGAGTACAGAATATGGAGTGAGAGTAAATGGAAGAAAGACGAAGGTAATGAAAAGTAGTAGAAATGAGAACAGCAGAAACTTAAATTCACGATTGATGGTCACGAATTAGATGAAGTTAAGGAATTTGCTTCCTAGGCAGTAAAATAACCCATGACGGACGGAGCAAGGAGGACATCAAAAGCAGACAAGCAATGGCAAAAAGGGCATTCCTGGCCAAGAGATGTCTACTAATATCAAATATCCGCTTTAATTTGAGAAAGAAATTTCTGAGAATGGACGTCTGGAGTGCAGCATTGTATGGTAGTGAAACATGAACTGTGGGAAAACCGGAATAGAAGAGAATCGAAGCATTTGAGATGTGGTGCAACAGACGAATGTTGAAAATTAGGTGGACTGATAAGGTAAGGAATAAGGAGGTTCTGCGCAGAATCGGAGAGGAAAGGAATATGTGGAAAACACTGGAATGGAGAAGGGACAGGATGATAGGACATCTGTTAAGACATGAGGGAATGACTTCCATGGTACTAGAGGGAGCTGTAGAAGGCAAAAACTGTAGATGACGACAGAGATTGCAATACATCCAGCAGATAATTGAGGACGTAGGTTGCAAGTGCTATTCTGAGATGAAGAGGTTGGCACAGGAGAGGAATTCGTGGCGAGCCGCATGATACGGAACAGTGCCGTCTGCGGCCACTGCAGTCTTCTGCAACCTACGGTACCTACCGCTCAATGCGCCACTGGCACGTTGCCAGCCTCTGGCGGTTTCCGCATCGACTCAGTCTTAGGATCTCTTTATAGGTCACCGCTACTGATACGATCTTAGGTGGAGACAACAAATCGGTCACTTGTGTCTATTATACAGGCTTCTGTAGGTTATTAATAAACTTGTCTCTAACATAAAACTACGCTCTTTTGAGTACGTGTTCTAATGATTCTCCATTTACGTGACCTTTACGGCACTCCAACCCCAGTTCTCGATACCAACATCGTACTACTTTTCTGTGAAGTAACAGACATATTTTTGTGACAATATTCACTTATGGTTTTATTAATGTATAGGTACTCCGATGTATCGATATATTACAGTGATATGGTTCTTGTGTGTATTCATTTCTGTGAGACTGTCATAAGCTTTGACTTGCTTGTAACCGTTTTGGCGCGAATGCGCACAGAGCAGTCTTTGTTTCAGTTTGGCAGAAGTTAACTTGTTATTTCGCTTTGTAAAAGAACAGTCAAGGTTTGTGTTTGGTTAAAGTGGAAATTAAATACATGAAGATTGATACAAGGCTGTTTTCTTGATGATGTGACAATTAAGAAGAAGTATATGTGAATCTACAAAAAGTTTAATAAAAATGTGGATCGTGAACACCAAGACAAAAATTACTTCTACCATACCATTGTTCTGATCTAGGATTGTTTGATCATTAAGAATTCCTTAAAAACGCATTTGTTAGGTCTTCAAATATTGCTAAAATACAGATCTGTACCTTCTAGCAGTCAAAGTGGAATCACCCTAGTATCAACAAGATGAGCCATAACAACTTCGATGAAATCTACGTGGGAATCCATTCAAGATAAGTGCCAAATTAATGACTTTTTCCGGTGACCTCATTATTTTCATTCTGAGGATACCATCCACAGTCAATAACTTTGTTGTTGCCCAATAAAGCGAACATATGCTGCGTGAGCAACATTATTAATCTGATTTCTAACCTAACTTTGCAAGTGGTGGTATTGTTAGTGTGTCAAGCAGCAGAAAAACTCTGCTGTGCGCAAAAAAGAGAGAGAGAGAGAGAGAGAGAGAATATGAATACGTCCCTCTTTAAAAGATTCTGACAGAAAAATGGGGAACCAGTTGCCACAAACCTCATTCCGCCTTCCTCACCAAAAATTTCGGCATGCTAAATATTAGCTCTCTTTGAAGGCAGAACATTCTAAATCATTTTACTTAGTCTCTCTTTCTAGTTAAGCCTTCATACTCAGCATCAGATTGCGTCGGCATCGAGACACACCAATGTTGAATTTGTATCTATCCTGAGACGCCATGACCGGCCTCATTTGAACTCTTCTGTTGGGAGAGTTAATTTGGAGTTGGAACGGCTGCTTGGGACGGGTGCGGGGGCTCATATTGGTGTGGTTCCTGTTGATTCTCTCAGTAGGTGGGACTATACCAGGCACAGCCTACATCTCAACAGGAAATGGAAGGGGAAACTGGCTGGGGTAATTGCAGGAAATTTAAGGGGGGGAGGCACTGCCATGAATGGTAAAATACCAGTGGTTATAGGTGTTGGAGCAGCACCTTTTTTAGGATAGGTAAGACAGAAAGATGTCAAGTTCTACGAGAGGTCAGGATTGAAACAAATCTTCAGTTTAGGAAAGAAATTAAACAGCACAATTCTAGCACATTGGATCACCAATCACAGCTGTCAATTATAAATTTTCACCAATCACCAGAAATTTTATCTCCACCAAGTTTTATCTCAGTCTTAGGTAATTGCATTGATGAATTAAAGTCACCCAACCAAGTTGACATAATCTGCCTCTCTGAACACCATGTGATCACTGGTATAGGAACTAGGCCTAAGCACAATGAGAAACTCAGACAGGAGAGTACTGCAAATGTTAGAATAAGGAAAGGTTCTCATAAAAGTATAATTAAAAATAATGTAAGTATATTTCATCAAAATATTGGGAGTTTAAAGAATAAAATAGATGAGCTTCCAGTTTGTTTAGAAGATTTAGAAGTTGAGGATGAAATAGATATACTATGCCTGTCTGAGCATCACATTGTTACCGATATGGATAAGGTAAATGTAAGTGGATATAAGCTCTCTGCACATGTAATGAGAGAAAATATGGAGAAAGGAGGAGTTGCCACATATGTCAAAAGTTATCATTGTGCAAAAAGTATAGAAACAAAAAAGTTTTGTGTAGAGAAACATATAGAAGCATGTGCCTGTGAGCTTGAATTAAATAAAGGCACATTTATAATTGTAACTGTATATAGGTCCCCATCAGGAAACGACGCGCGCAAGAGATCTTTCACACGTCTAGCAATATGGGGTGATTTTTTTGTTCTAATAAAACCCCATGTCATTCCAAGCATGTGTGTCAATTTTTACCTCCCTATCTACATCATTCCGTGGTTTATTAAGTTTTCAAATTTATACTGACTTTTTGATCACCCGGTATAATATTATCTAAAAAATGTTTAGAAGTTCCCAGAGAATATTATCTTGAAAACATATGGTAAAAATTTCGACGATCTGCCATGAAATGAAACTATAAAGGTGCCATCCCCACAATTGGTACGTTTCGTATCCAGAAATTATGGGTTTTCGGGGTCTTCTTAAGAACCGCCCATAAACAAATGATGCTTTTACAAGGTGCGTAAGGTCCACTGCAACCCACACGTACTCCAGAAGAACCAATCGATTTGCTCAATTCGCCTGGGCTGGAGGAAGTGTTTGTGACGCTATACTGTAGGACAGTTCCAGTATGCCCGTTCTAGCGATAGGTGAAGAAACAGGTGTTAGGTCAAGAGCTATCCAAAACACTTGAACCCTTATCTCTGTGATCAGTAGAACACGAGATATGACCCACTGAAAAATCGCAACTCCGCGCACAGCTTATTGGAACGTAGTGGTACCGTGCACAGCCGTGCATGGGCCAATTAGAAATTTTAAGATTACAAACAATGAAACAATAACAACTCACTACATAGCTGAGGCGTTCAGTGGTCAAAAGTTACATAAACAAGATTGAAATCACTGCTAAATTCTTGGACAATGTCAAAAAAAAATTACATGTATACCACCAAAGAGATAAGAGAGAGAGAGAGAGAGAGAGAGAGAGAGAGAGAGAGAGAGAGAGAGAGAGAGAGAGAAAGAAAGAGAGCGAGAGACGGAGGGAGAGTGGAGTTTTAGTAGGCTTTTAGCTCAAATGACGATCATTATCCACTTCTAAATACGCTGCAGAGCGAAATGCACGGCCGAGGGATCGTCCCGTTATTCCAAGTACTAGGGTTTTCTTCCATTTCATTCATGTATGAAGGTCGTAAAGAACGGCTGCTTGAAAGAACGGCTGCTTAAATTGCTCCCTGATTGCTGTAAGTATGCAGTCTAAGCTTGTCTTCGTTTTACCTGTACATAGGAGACAATAGTATATTCCTAGATTCCTCGCTTAACTCTGGATCACGAAAAAATGGAAGTAAGCTTTTGATGGAAGATGGGGTTCTGTCTTCAGGCATCTGCTAGTTCAGTCTCTTCCCCATCTCTTTGACATTCTAACATGTGTCAAACAAACCTGAGACCATTAGTACTGCCCTTCTTTGTGTCGGTTTAATATCCACTGTTAGTCCCACACACTTGAGCACTGTTACACTGAGGTGACGAAAGTCATGGGGTACTTCATAATACTGTGTCGGACCTCCTTTTGGCCGACGTAGTGGAGAAATTCAAGGTGGCCCGGACTCAACATGTTGTTGTTTGCCGGCCGGGGTGCCCGAGCTGTTCTAGGCGCTACAGTCTGGAACCGCGCGACCGCTACGGTCGCAGGTTCGAGTCCTGCCTCGGGCATGGATGTGTGTGATGTCTCTAGGTTAGTTATGTTCAAGTAGTTCTAAGTTCTAGGGGACTGATGACCTCAGAAGTTAAGTCCCATAGTGCTCAGAGCCATTTGAACTATTTTGTTGTTGTTTCTTAAGAAGAAACACAGAGCCATGCTACCTCTACAGCCGTCCGTAACTGCGAAAGTGTTGCCGGAGCAGAATTTGGTCCACGATCTAACCTCTCGATTATATCCCATAAATGTTCGATGTGATTCATGTCGGGCGATCTGGGTGGCCAAATCATTCGCTCGAATTGTTCAGAATGTTCTTCAAAGCAGTCGAAAACAATCGTGGACCAGTGGCATGGCGCATCGTCATCCATAAAAACTCTACCATTGTTTAGGAACAGGACGTGAATCAATGGCTGCAAATGGTCTCCAAGTAGCTGAACGTAACCATTCCCAGTGAATGATCGGTTCAGTTTGTCCAGAGGATCCAGTCCATTCCATGTATACACAGCCCACACTATTATGGAGCCATCTCCAACTTGCACTGTGCCTTGTTGACAACTTGAGTTCATGGTTTCGTGCCGTCTACGCCACATTCGAACCTTACCATCAGGTCTTACCAGACGAAATCGTTTGAACAGGTCACGGTTTTTCAGTCCTCTAGGGTCCAACCGATTGGTAACGAGCCTAGGAGAGGCGCTGCAGGCAGTATCGTGCTATTAGCAAAGGTACTCGCGTCGATCGTCTGCTGCCATAGCCTATTACTAACCGATTTCGCCGTGCTCTCCTAACGGTTACATTCCTCGTACATCCCGCATTGATTTCTGCAATTATTTCTCGCAGTGTTGCTTGTCTATTAGCACTGACAGCTCTATGCAAACGCTGCTGCTGCTCTCGGCCACTGCGTCGTCCATGGTGAGAGGTAATGCCTGAAACCTGATATTCCGACACATTCTTGACACTGGATGTCTGAATATTGAGTTCCCTAATGGTTTTTGAAATAGAATGTCCCATGCGTCTAGTTCCAACTACGATTCCCCCTTCAAACTCCTAATTTCCGCCGGGCGGCCATAATCACGCCGGAAACCCTTTCACATGAATCACCCGAGTACATATGACAGCTCGGCCAATGAGCTGCTCCTTTATAAATTGTGTACGCGATCTTCCCGCCAACTGTATATGTGCATAACTCTCTATCCTATGACACTTGTCATCTCAGTATTGCACAATTACCGGGTGATCAAAAAGTCAGTACAAATTTTAAAACTTAATAAACCACGGAATAATGTAGATAGAGAGGTAAAAATTGATACACATGCTTGGAATGACATAGGGTTTTATTAGAACCAATAAAAAAAACGAAGTTCACAAAATGTCCGACAGATGGCGCTGGACAGCAAAACTGCTACCGTGACGGGTGAGAGGTACGCCGGTATGTTACAAAATCGCATTATCCCCAGCGTGGCTGATAAACACCTGCTGGAACGTACGATGTTTATGCAGGATGGCGCTCCACCCCATATTGCTAAACGCGTGAAAGATCTCTTGCGCGCATCGTTTCGTGATGATCGTGTGCTCAGCCGCCACTTTCGTCATACTTTGCCTCCCAGGTCCCCAGACCTCAGTCCGTGCGATTATTGGCTTTGGGGTCATCTGAAGTCGCAAGTGTATCGTGATCGACCAACATCTCTAGGGATGCTGAAAGACAACATCCGACGCCAATGCCTCACCATAACTCCGGACATGCTTTACAATGCTATTCACAACATTATTCCTCGACTACAGCTATTGTTGAGGAATGATGGTGGACATATTGAGCAATTCCTGTAAAGAACATCATCTTTGGTTTGTCTTACTTTGTTATGCTAATTATTGCTATTCTGATCAGATGAAGCGCAAAATTTTTAACTTTTGTAGTTTTTTGGTTCTAATAAAACCCTATGTCATTCCAAGCATGTGTGTCAATTTGTACCTCTCTATCTACATTATTCAGTGATTTATTTGGTTTTCAAATTTATATTGACTTTTTGATCACCTGGTATTTTGCAAGCATTTTCCTAGTATCCTACTAATGAACTGAAACGTGTCACCTCCCTTCCCTGTAACTAACATAAGCCTATCTAATCATTCTATTTCATATCCTCACAAAATGTTACACCCAATTATTTGAAAGTTGACTGACACCAGTTGTGACTCATTGATATTGTAGTCATAGGATACTACGTTTTTACGTTTTGTAAAGCACACAATTTTTGTGTTATCAACATTTAAAGCAAGTCACCAATTTTGCCCTATTTTAAAAACTATTTTAAAGTAGAGTGAAAACCTGGATGAAAATTTGTGCAGTTTTTCTCAAATAGTATAAGAGGCAGTCAAATGAAAACGAGACAGATGAAAGAAAGTAAGTAAACTTTTTTTTTTATTTCAAAAGTAATCGGCGTAACTTTTATTACATTTATCCCACTATGAAACAAGATGGTGAATGATAAAACGAAAAAAGTCTGCAGTTGCCTACAGAACAACGATTGCGCCCAGGTGTACATGTCTTCGTCCAAAGGAAATCGACAGCCACTTGATGTCTTTCTTCAGGGTTCCGAAATATGGGCCCGCCCACAGGTCGCCAAGGTCGTTTCGGCTACACTGCAGAAATTTCGCTCGGAAGCCCTCACACGTCCTCCGTACAGTACCGATCTCTCCCATTTCCATATTTTCCGAGCATTGAAGAAAGACATTCGTGGCTGTCGATTTTCTTTGGACGAAGAGGTCTACGCTTGAGTACAAAACATGGTTCCGTAGACAACTGCCAACATTTTTTTTATATTAGCATTGATTGTTTTGCCACACAATGGAATAAATCCATCAATGGGCGATTACTTTTAAAATAATAAACAGTTCATTCGCTTTTTTCCATCTGTCTCTTTTTCATTTGACTGCCCCTTATACTCCATTGTAGTTAACTGCATCATCTGTAGAAATTCGGAAATTACTATTAATATATGATCTGAATAACATAGCACCCCCATCACTCATCCTCGTGCCACGCTGAAATTAGTCCCACATTTGTTTATGACGGTCCATTCCGGATAACATGCTACGACCTCCATACCAATGAATCCTCAAACCCTGCCACATATTTCGTTTGAAACTCCGTTTGGTCGTACTTTCATTTATAAGCATTTGTGCGCTACAGAATCAAATGTTTTCCAGAAAAAATTGGCAGTTGAGTTTCGCCTGACCGATGTTTAAGAATCCATGCTGTTTGGTATGGACGAGCTCATTCTGTTTGAGGTACTTCATTATGTTTGAGCTCGGAATATGTTCTAAGATTCTAGAACAGATAGGTGTCAGCGATATTGGTCGGTACTTTTGTGGATTACTTTTACTGCCCTTCTTGTGTTTCATATTTCTCCGTGAGATATAGCCCTACTACTGCTGTAACTAGTTTACTGCACATTTAAATCTTCTCACTTGTTTTATTTGTCGTTTGTCATCTCTGCTTTGACAATCATTGTTGCTAGAATTTCCCCATGGGCGCTGTTACTAGTTTCAGTACAGATACCCTCAAAAAGGTCAAGTCTCTATGCTGCTATTAGATCTTTTTTTCACTGCCTGATTAAAAAAGTGGAGGACCCAGAAGCAGAGGTGGAAACGAAATTTCACGGGATGTCAGGAGCTGTGATATTATTCCAGTGATTATAGCATCGAGTCAAATTTACAAAGAACTTGGCAGTATGACCCCACTTATCAGTATGATGCTGTGACACCTCTGGCCCAATTGCATGCACTGGTTCGGTTGGGAAGGCCGTTGTTTCCTCTCCTGAGGCAAGCTGGCCCGCAACTGTTGTAAATGGTCCTTTATTTCTCGTGTATTGTCACTGGGGAGCTGATCCCACACATGTTCTACTGGGAACTGATTTGGGGTCACCGGTGGCCAAAGGAGTGCTTCAACGCCACGCGGACGCAGGATGTCTGTGATGTACTGTTGAGCCGTCGGAGTTTCCTCAGCTGTTACCAGCCGTGACCTGAAGTCACAACCGATGAGTCCCCGCAGTATGACGTCACGAGTGACACTGTTGTGCCTCTCCACAACATTGGATGAATGGAACCTCTTCAAAGGTCGCTACCACATGCGCCAACGATGTTATCCGGGGTAGTGTAGAGCTGCGATTCATCACTGAATACAATGCGAAGCCATTCATCAACAGTCCATGCTTCCTGGTCATGGCACTACTCCAACCGCAACCATTTGTCTTCTAGTGCAAGCAGCAGCCTACATATGGGATGGTAGTTCCCTAGTTTGGCTGCTGATAATCCCAGACCAACAGTAGTGGTTGACACAGAATGTTGCAGGAAGTTTATTACTACTTCTCGGATGGAAGGTGCGGATGTGAAGGGGTTACAATGTGCTTAGTACACTATACTGAGATTCTCCCTTGTGGTGGTCAGACGTGGTCGACCAGAACCTTGATGGCGATTACGCTTGCCCTCACATACTCATGCAGTCCAACAGTGGGCCGCTGTCACATCTGAAGGCCCCAGAAAATTGGATACTGTACGATTCGATCAGCTGGTCAAATGGAACCCTCAATGACGCACCTTTAAAACTCTGTCGGATGCTGATAATGTTGTCTCACATGAGTATGCATCCGTGTTCTTCACTGTGATCGCTCAACATCTGATGCTGTTCACGCCTCTTACCAGGACTTTTAACAACATTAAACATGAACAACACTAATGCACTCTGGTGGTTGTTCTACCTGTAATAAAGCACTGGACTCTGGTTATTTACATACCCACTTGATCATGTGTACAAGTACAAAGTTACATTGACATCAAACCATGTCTTCTGGGAGTTTCACTATTTTTGTCAGGCACTGTAATATATTTCTGCCAAGAGCAGGTTTCCAGACTATCTATTCTAATATGTTTTCAGAGAAAAGATTGAGTATTGTTTCCAATGATTTTTTTGTCACAACCATCACTTTCAAAACTGTAACTGTCCCAATCGATGGCTGGATGATTGAAGTCTCCTCCAATGATGTCAGTATGATTGGAGAAGATAATATACTGGCGAACATGGGTTCTTCTTGAAGTTCTCAGTTACATCAATAGGTGAGTCTGGTAGTCAGTAGAAAGACGCAAGTACAAGTGTACGCCTATGATATCGAGCTTTGTGCAAACGATCTCACATGCTGTGTCAGTTTCTACCTCGGTGGAAATGGGTTAATTGTTTACTGTAATCACTACACCACCTCCATTTCTAGTTGGTCCATCCTCTCGATATACCCTTACATTTACTTCAAAAACATCATTACTATCAATTTCGAGTTTTAGCCAGCTTTCTGCATCCAGTATTACGTGAACACCACAGCATTTTACGAGTGCTTCAAAAAACTCAGACACCTTGTTGTTAAAGCTTCGGCACTTGATCACTAGGATTTTAATAGCCTCATCTGTGAGATATTACATTAATATTTTGTGGTCTCATATAGCTATCATCTGGTGTGGATGGAGGATCAATAACCTTCCCTGCCCCCCCCCCCCCCCTCCAAACAAATCAGTTCTGGAGACAATGTTACAGGTTACGAACTTCGGTGGAAATTCTGAGTAAGGCAGTTCTTCTCAGTTTTCTCTCGCCGGAATTATCCAAGTAGACCTACAGCCCTCGGAACAGGAATCGTTCGTCCCAATGTACGACACAATCCGCAGTTGATTGCACCCTGCAGCGTCAGTGGCTGCCAGAAGCCCCTTTTCAAAATGTTGGCGCATAAACTGCATGCAGAAGACAGTCTTTCTTATTCCTCGCTGCCACTTCCATAAAGGGTACTGTCATTAGATGTACATTCGAACTGTCAGCAATTAACAGGTCCCTAACCTTCTGCACTTGCTTTCCCAGCACGTAGGACAAAGCAGCCTTCCCAACAGGTGAAGTGTGTCGCACTCAGTTTCAGTGGGAAGTAGCGCTTCAAACGTTTTCGTTAGGGGTAGGAGTAGCGTGCTGTACCCTCCCTGCCTGCCCTGTAGAGGGCCCCTAATCCTGCCACTGACATGCCATTCACCCTCGCTTAATGGTTAGCGCATCTGCCTAGCCAGCACGACACCTGCGTTCGAATACTAGTCTTAGTACGAATTTTCGTTCGTCGCTTCAGTCTACATACATACATAGATGTCTGAGACTAAAAAAATTTCTGGAAAAACATTGTTCCATTTAATTAAAGCACCTATGCCTGGGTTTCAGGCACGATCCCCCATTTCGTTCGATACTGAGGTGCTATTCCAGAACAGTTGGAGAGCCTCTACAATACTGTTCGAGTTTAGGGGATATACCAAGTGGGCGGAGACGTGAATTGAAATTTGGATTTAGGAGGGAGGCGTGGTAGTGTACTCCGTGCAAAGCCATTATGGCGTAGCGGTAGTTGGCGAACCCGCCTAGTGAGAGAGAGAGAGAGAGAGAGAGAGAGAGAGAGAGAGAGAGACTTTTCATTCGTCGCTTCAGTCTGAATACATACTTTGTATATCTGCTATGTGTCTTTAGGTAGCCTGCCATACACTTCACAGCCGTCAAGGTGATTTCCAGCTACTTATCGAAGAGCAACTAACTCATCACGTGCCCTAGAACACTAATCACAGTAGGAAAGCATTGTGAGCAGTTTAATGTTAATTATCCTTTAATTTCAAGAACTGTTAAACTGCAGATATTACAGGATTCCTTTAAAAACTGTAATAATTGAAACCCAGGAAGTGGTTTTGTGTTATAACAAGAGAAAAACTTGAGAAAAAATTTACTGATTCCCTGAAACTCCTTGGAAATTTTAGTCACAACTTTTTATTAACGTTGTGGTCACGAACAGATCTGCGTAACAAACTCAAATGTAACAGTAATGAAACATTATAGGAGAGTTAGTGCTATGCACAGCACCAGTATTACACAACAGCAGACGACTTTATAGAAGCTGTGTTTACATCGTGATTTTAAACTTTTCAAACACTTCCGTAAAACAATCTGCTGGACGTCTGGAAAAAGGTAGAAATACTGCACTAACGATAGAAGTATAAGCCCTACAACTGTGGGAAACGACAGTACAAACCAGATATTGCTGACAAAAATTGTAGAACACACAACTGCAACTGATGTGATTAGTCACATAGAACAGTTCTTTCGATGAGGGGATTACTGTCAAAATTTGTAAAATGCAGGAATGTAGCTTACAGCTGATGGTATGGTACCAATAATTACATTTTGTGCAGCATTCAGCTTTCAACATACGCAATACACACTGATGTGACAAAGGTCATGGGATACCTCCTAATATAATGTTAGACCTCCTTCTGTCCGGTGTAGTACAGCAGCTTGACGTGGCATGGACTCAACAAGTAGAAAGTCCCCTGCACAAGTATTGAGCCATGCCTGTATAGTAGGGTTGCCACTTTCTTCACAAAAAAAGGAAGATTTTTTATGGACATTTTTTAATGGCTAGTGCATTCATATTTTTATTAAATGCCATTTTCAATCAAAAATAGCTCCATTTACATCTTAAGCCCTATTCCTTCATATCACTATGGTATTTTGATGCTGATTTAGCTTTATGCAGGAATGTACTGTCATTCTTTAGCTGGTTAAAAAAATCTTTGCAGGACACGTCAAAATTTATTACTATTTGTAGCTCTGATTTTATAAGTTCTGGTGAACACCTGTTCCTAACATCAGTCCACTTGTCCATCATCGAAAACAATGGTTCCACAAACGCATTTGAACCTGGTATGCTTAGTATAATACACATGAGCCGAGAGATATTTGTCACTTTTGTTGAGGCACTAGTGTGAAGAATTTTACCCACTTAGACCAACATCACCATCCTTAGTTGGCTGGCTGTTTGGGGAAGGAGACCAGACAGCGTGGTCATCGGTCTCATCGGATTAGGGAAGGATGGGGAAGGACGTCGGCCGTGCTCTTTCAGAGGAACCATGCCGGCATTTGCCTGGAGGGATTTAGGGAAATCACGGAAAACCCAAATCAGGATGGCCGGACGCGGGATTGAACCGTCATCCTCCCGAATGCGAGTCCAGTGTCTAACCACTGCGCCACCTCGCTCGGTCCACCATCCTTAGTGATACAGTTAGTAAAGCTATCATTCACTTCACAAAATTCTTCATATAGATGATCCAGGTTGATCCTATCTTGTAGATTAAGTGTTTCCACTGCAAGTTCAAAATCACAATATTGTAATTTCCCATTCAAAGAAAGAGGTTCCAATCTTGCATACTTATTACTAGCTGAGAAGTCATAATGGTTTTCAAGATATTTCAACAATGTGTCATAGAAAGAATCAAATTCACATGAAATCTTA
Source organism: Schistocerca piceifrons (assembly GCF_021461385.2). Lineage (NCBI taxonomy): Eukaryota > Metazoa > Arthropoda > Insecta > Orthoptera > Acrididae > Schistocerca > Schistocerca piceifrons. The sequence continues at coordinate 578,591,656 of NC_060140.1, read as the reverse complement.
TTAAGAGATGTTGATGAAATCTCTCTCATTGATTTCTTGGTTTCACTCCCACAGAATTTATCCTTCTTTCTTTGTGTAATCTTCTTATACATCATGCACAGACTGTTATGTGATTCATTGATGCTTAGCTCCCTTTTCTCCAGGTATTTGGATACTGTTTGCATTTGACCTATATTTGACAAAAAATGCAAGTAAATTTCAGGAATAATTCCTTTCACTGGGTCTTCAGCTAAAAATACTGATGCAAGTTGCTTTGGACAGGCATCAATGCTCCTGAAATAGCTCTTTATAGCTGGCCGGCACTCAATCAATCTGTTAATGGCAGGAGTTAAGGACAGCCATTTTGTGTGCACATGCCTTAATGTCTCAGACCACTCAAAATCCATAAATTCAAAAAATTATTTCAGTTCCTCACGCCTTTTAGCTGATACTGAGAAATGTTTATAGATATTCAAAACAATATTCTCTACATCCATTTCCAGCTCTTCCATAGCATGCTTCATCGCATTATGAACCATGTGGTTTGAACAACTGGCTTTCTGCAGGTTGGAATTTATGGAAAGCAGTAACTGATAAACAGATTGTTTCCTGCCAAAATTCACATTAGCATTGTCAGCACTATGTGCAGTTAAATTATTAATATTTAGTGAATGGCTCTCCAGACTATCCACAATTAACTTTGCCACTGCATTTGAAGTTTCCTAAGGCTGTTCAATAAATGTCAACAGTTTGTTCTGTACACCTACTAAAGGTTTGAAGTATCTTATACAAATTGGGAACATCTTTCTGTTACCTCTATTCGAAGTGTCTGTTGCTACTGAGAAAAACTTACTAGTTTCAGGAGATTTTAGAATATTAACATCACTGACACTTTTAGGTGCTAATACGTTTTTCACCAACAAATCTGCCTTCGTCTTGCCACAGGAAAGTTTTACAGCGGTTTCTGAATCTGTGAATATACATGACGTCAATTTATTGCTACAATCCAAACTTTAATAACTTAGGTTGTGTTTGACTGTGTGATACAAAAGTCCTAACTCACAAGCTATGACAACGTTGGCTTCAGATTTCTTAGTGTTCACAAAATATTTGGAAACTCGTGGTTTGACTACTTGCTTTCTCCTTAACTGATGTCCTTTGTACTGAGCGTGTTGCTTGAGATCAAACTGTCCACCACGAGAAATGCTGAATTCCTTCCTGCACAACATACAAAAAGCATGTTTATCAGAAGTTAAACCATGCCTAACCCACGCGAAAGTATCTTCCCATTTCTTTGAGTAGACTTGACTGTACTGCTGTTGCTTGCCGCGTTTCTTCTTCGCTGGTGAGCTCATTACAATTCTTGAACAAAAGTAAATTAAGAAAACTAGACTTTCCACTGTATGGATTCAAGAAATCATCACTGCAACGAAGTTTATTAGTTTACAAACATCTGTAGTTGTACACATCACATCAGAATTGGAAATAAGTATATTGACAACATTATCGATTATGCGATCGAGTGATCGTCAGAAGTACCAATTTAAACAGTCTAAAATTTATATCTGAACGGTAATAATAACAAATATAACCAAATTAATGTGAATTTTTGTTGTATGTATATTAAGGGGAAGAATTGTATTGGGTTCTGCGATAGGCCGGCCGTCGTGGCCGTGCGGTTCTAGGCGCTTCAGTCTGGAACCGCGTGATCGCTACGGTCGCAGGTTCGAATCCTGCCTCGGGCTTGGATCTGTGTGATATCCTTAGGTTAGTTAGGTTTAAGTAGTTCTAAGTTCTAGGAGACTCATGACCACAGATGTTAAGTCCCATAGTGCTCAGAGCCATTTGAACCATTTTTCTGCGATAGTTTAGCGCCAAATATTAAAAAAAGGTAGGAAGTGCTGTACGGGGAAATAAAAAACGTAAGTAGGGTGACCATATTTTCTTCGGACAAAAGTGTGACTTTCATACATTTTCTTGTCCAAAAGTGGGACAATATTTATTTCTCGTTAAATATCACTTTAATGCTAACATTTCTTCTTCCTCTGCAAATATAGCCTTCACTGATATATGTGTGTGTGTGTGTGTGTGTGTGTGTGTGTGTGTGTGTGTGTGTGTGTGTGTGTGTGCAAAACCAAACAAAGAATGGAAAGACTGGAAAGAAGTACATTTCTAGTTTTCAGAAATTTACTTATTAAGAAATGTAACATTTATAACACAGAATGTAGAAAGACATACAGTAACAATCACTACAAAAAAAGTTCTTAGTGAACACAAGGAATTTATGGTTTTGTGGATTCCACAGTGCAAACACATTTCTTCGAAGATGAAATTTCATTCAGCAACTCAGGTTTGCCTAATAGGTAGGAATAGAAGTCAGTGCAACTGTATTTACTGAAGTTCAAACAGGTTAGTAAAATACACTTAACGCTCCTCACCGTAAATCTATTCCTCTCATCTGTCCACTGTGACGATAGTAAGCTGAAAACTCTTTCAACATTTGCATTTTGGGCAGGGAGTGAAAAGAAGTACTGCGCTATATTAAGCGATTCTCTGAACTGTTCATTACACTGGCAAGATCTACACCATTTTTCATGTGTCATCAACTGATTCCATTGTTCACTGTCTGTTTCCACTTGTTGTTTTACAAATGACTGTATATGAACTATTTCATCAAATAAGAGGCTGTCATTTACTAGAATGCCCTTTCATTTAGCCACATTAAAGTATTTTCAACTACTGACCATTCTGGTGGTTCTGTGAGCTTCATCCATGAGAATACAGAAAACTCAGCTATTCCCTCTAAGCCGGCCGAAGTGGCCGTGCGGTTAAAGGCGCTGCAGTCTGGAACCGCAAGACCGCTACGGTCGCAGGTTCGAATCCTGTCTTGGGCATGGATGTTTGTGATGTCCTTAGGTTAGTTAGGTTTAACTAGTTCTAAGTTCTAGGGGACTAATGACCTCAGCAGTTGAGTCCCATAGTGCTCAGAGCCATTTGAACCATTTTATTCCCTCTAACCATGAGGATAAATAGTCTACTGAAGCATGATAAAACGTTGATACTGCTATGTCAAATTTCCAGTCGATGATGGGTTCAGTGTGATCAGAGGACACAGTCCATTCCACGTAAACACAGCTCACACCATTATGAAGCCACCACCAACTCTCACAATGCCTTGTTGACGATTTGGGCCCATGGGTTCGTGGGGTCTGCGCCACACTCGAACTCTACCATCAGATCTCACCAAGTGAAACCGGGACTCACCTGACCACGACAGGGTTACCCAGCCGTCAAGGGTCCAATCGATATGGTCACGAGCCCAAGATGGGCACTGCAGGCGATGTGGTGCTGTTAACAAAGGCACCCGCGTCGGTCGTCTGCTGCCACAGCCCATTAACGACAAATTCCGTCGCACTGTCTTAATGGATCCGTTCATCGTACGTCCCACACTGATTTCTGCGGTTATTTCACGTAGTGTTGCTTGTCTATTAGCACTGATAACTCACGCAAAAACGGCTGCTCTCGATCGTTCAGTGGCGACCGTCGGCCTGAAATTTGGTATTCTCGGCACATTCTTCACACTGTGGATCTCGGAATACTGAGTTCCCTTACGATTTCCGAAATGGTAAGTCCCATGCGTCTACCATTCCGCGTTCAGAGTCTCTTAATTTCCGCTCTGCGGCCATAATCACAGCGGAAAACTTTCCACATGGAACACTAGAGCGCAAATTACTGTTCCGCCAATGTGTACGCGATATACTGCCATCTGCGTATGTGCATATCTGTACCCCATGACTTCTGTCATCTCAGTATATCAGGACACATGCACAAGTTTTGATAAATTTAGTGAGAGATAACTGGTAAACGACATGAACAACAGATTTAGTTTGTACGTAAATGTTATAACTCACATGATCGTAGCCAATTTACCCGATTCTTCACATGGCCTGACTCTTACACAAAGGAAGAATTAGAAGACAGCTGGTGGGTGATGGCGTGTGACGAGGGCCTCCCGTCGGGTAGACCGCTCGCCTGGTGCAAGTATTTCGATTTGACGCCACTTCGGCGACTTGCGCGTCGATGGGGATGAAATGATGATGATTAGGACAACACAACACCCAGTCCCTGAGCGGAGAAAATCTCCGACCCAGCCGGGAATCGAACCCGGGCCCTTAGGATTGACAGTCTGTCGCGCTGACCACTCAGCTGCCGGGAGCGGACCGGAGACAGCTTATACACATAAATAAAGGTGCGACGTCCGCACATTGTTTACTCAGATAATTTTGTGATAGTCTCAGAAAGGTTGAGGACCACTGCTCTAGCACAAGCTCTCACGAGCGAAGAGACGCAAGTCATACCCTTAGCGGAAGCGAATAGGCAAAGTTTGATAATGAATGGCCCGCAATTAGAACTTAACACATCATAAGCAGACGCTTAATGAATAGGCCTACCTAATTTCATCTTCAAAATATTTTCATCTGCGCATTCTTTTTTTTTTTTTCGTTCATGGTATCAGAAAATTAGCCGTTTTTTCTGTTTGTTTGTTGAACAAATGCCTAGAAGAAAAGTTTTTATTAATTATAATCGTATTCATTTTATGAAGGTATTTCATGATTTCAGTGAGTATTCCTAAGATGTGACACACGAATAACCCGTTGCGGAGTACTGTTCAACAGTCTGGTCCTCCCATCACATAAAACTGATAGAGGAGATGGAGAAGATCCAACGAAGCGCGGCGCGTTTTGTCAAGGAATCGTTTAGTCGACCCGAGAGCTTTACAAGCTCCAGGGGCAGGCGTTAAAACAGAGGCGTTGTGCAACGCTGAGAGGTTCATTACCGAAATTTCGAGAGAGCACTTACCGGGAAGAGGCGAACAACGTATTATTTTCAGCCAAAAATAGATCTCACGAAATGACCACGACGAGAAAATCCGAGAAATTGGGGCGAACACACAGGCTTACCGACAATCATTCTTCTCACGTGCCGCTCACGTGTGGAACAGGGAAGAGGGATCAATTAGTGATGCCAGAAGTGCCCTCCTCCAAGCGCCGTTAGGTGGCTTGCAAAGATGTAGATATAACGCTTTCTCCTTGTTAGTGAACCTCAAGTATTCCTTTCAGCCACTACTGGAAATTAAAAATAGCCTTAATAAATATTTGTTCTATCGAATACAGGTGCCACTTCCTTCGCTTAGCTCTTTGAAATAATGAAGCATTTTTTTTTTTCTAAACTGAGATCAATAAAAAGAGCAAAGAGAAAATATTTTGATGATTATTTCCATAAGAATCTCAAACTGAAACTTGTTGGACAGTTGCTTCGACAAATGAGAAATATCATTCAAATTTTTCGATGAAGTCAAAGAAACACTTTTTCTGTATTCATTCTCAAAATTTAGTTTATGCTCTGACTTTCGTTTTAACTGTTTTAACGTGACATCTGGTGATACTCCAGAACCTCCGTCAATAATTGAACTCTCTTATCTTCAACTGGAAAGGAGATTGGTTAACTTAAATAAGACGATTAGCGAAAGAAATGGATCAGTTTTTATACACAGCCTGTCAAAAAGTGAAGCACATTCACTATCAGATGTCAATGTAACTTCATAAAAGTAGGGCCTTCGCACCATTGGCAGGTATGTAAATGATTAGAGTTACAATTCACTGAGATAGGTAGAACAGCCAGCAGACTGCATTAGTATTGCTCGTGTTTAGCATTGTTAGGGTATAAAGGGTCATGAACATCATGAGATACAGTGTGAAAGGATGCAGCAGTGCCACATAATCGTGTGATACAGAGTTATCAGTACTTGACAGAGTTCGATAGTGGCTTTACTGACTGTCACCAAATCACGAACTATCCATGTATGTGGGGCATTCACATATGACAGGAGCCCGATGTTGGATTGCATGGGAGCGTGAGGGCCGACATAACTGCCATCAACATTCCAGTCGACAGTGACTGGCCACCACAAGAGAGAATCGCCATTCTGTGACAACTCCTACCATTGGTTGGAGACTAGCAGCAATCAGACTAGGAAATAATCGTCCCGTGCCTAGGCTGCCATTACAAGCACAACACATATGGCTGCATTTGGAGTGATGCCGTAACCAGAAAGCATGGGCTGCTGATGAATGGCGTCCCATTGTGTTGAGTCATGAATCACAGTTCTGCGCTATCCTGATGACAAAGGTCGGTGAGAGTGGATAATACAGCAGTACATCACAGGCATCCCGCATCCTCTTGGGCTACATCTCATTCAGTAGTAATGTGGAACCATTTTTCAACAGAACAATCCTCGATCACACACAGCATATGTCTCTCAAATGTCTGCATGACATTGAAGTACTTTCGTGGTTAGCAAGATACCCAGATACATTCCCAATAGGATCTGTGTGGGGACCAGCTTGGATGTCAACTCCATTCCAGTGCCATTATCTGAGTTTTCAAGGACCTGTTAAAACAGCTGTGAGCCGAAGTGCCTCAGGAGAGGATTGACGGCCTTATGACACCCTTCTGGACCTAATCGTGTATGCATCCACGCCAGAGGTGGCGCAACATCATTCTGATAATTGGGCTTATACTGCCAAGTTCTTCGTTAATTTGCCTTGATTTAACTACATCTATATCTACATTTATACTCTGTGAACCACTGTGAAGTGTATTTCAGAGGGTATGTCCTGCTTTACCAGTCATTAGGACTTTTTCCCTCCAAGAGTCGTCATTTAAAGCTGGTTCTTGAACTTTGTCAGTAAACTTTCTCAGCATAGTTTCTGTCTTCAGACACCTGCCAGTCCAGTTCTTTCAACATCTCTGTGACACTCACGAGTCAGACAAATCTGTAACAAATGAAGTGTCATCTGCGTACATGACAGCATTTCCACCTACTATTTTGGGCATTTTATTTACATGTAAAATAAAAAGTAGTGGGACAACACTGATACTTGAGGCAACGCACATTTAAAAAATTCAAAATTTGAGTAAGTTTACACATTTGTAATAGTATTTTCCACATTTTGTTTCCTTTCTACATACTGTTCTCTATTTTCCATGAACAGTTATATGATATCAGCTGCTTTCCCCCTCATAATAATATTTTGCAGCATACACAATCACAAGCTTTTGAAAAGTCAAGAAATGTACCACAAACTTTCTTTTGTTCATCTAATGCCTTAGTTACACACAATATAAATTCAGCTAGTGTGGTACTGGTGGATCTACCCTTCCTAAACCCATGCTGTTCATCATTCAAAGTACTGCATTTGTCCATAAAATTTACTATTTGTCTTTAATTACACATTCCATTACATTAGATAAGACAAGTGTAATAGTTATTGGTCAGTAATTTTCCGATCTTCCTTGCTGCCTCCTTTGAAAATAAGAATCACTTTGCTCTTTTTTAAACATGTTAGGAATATCCCTTCTTCCGTGACTAAATTTATGAGGAGAGTTAGAGGCTTTACCACCTATTACAGGCAGCATTTAACTAGTCTAGTAGATACACCATGTAACCCTCGGTATTTTTTGCTTTTAACTGATTTATTATTTTACTAATTCAGGTTCATCTGTTGGCAGAAGGAACTAACTTTTTGTCTCGTGAGGAGTACTTCGCATGCATTTTGTGTCAGGAGAGTTTTGTTGTGCTGTCAGAATTCCCCCATTCACTACCAGCCATAACCTGAAGCCGTACCCGTCAGCCCAACACACTATGATGCCAGGAGTAACACAGCTGTGCCTCTCCAAAATACTGCAAGAATGGGACCTCTTCCCAGATTGCTGCCATACTCACCCACATTTGTCATCTGGGGTCATACAGAACCATGATTTATTTCTAAACACAATGTAACACCATTCATCAGCAGTCCATGCTACCTGGTAACAGCACCTATCTAGTCACACCCATTTGTGTTGTGGTGTTAATGGCAGTCTCCGGATTACACGGTAATTACCCTGTCTGTCTGTTACTAGTCTCTGGCCAATGGAGTGAAATGATAGAGAATGGTGTGGGAGACTATTAATTGGTCTCGGGTGGCAGTTGCAGATGTGAAGGGGTTACCATGTGCTTGGTACACAATATAGTGATTATCCTTGTGATGTCAGATGTGGTCAATCAAAACCTTGATGACAATTACGCCAGCCCTCACATTTCCACGTAGTCCAACATCAGGCCACTGTCATATCTGAATGCCCCACAGATCTGGATACTGCACAATTCAACTAGCCAGCAAAGTAGAGACCCACAATGAGGCCCCTTTCTAGCTCTGTCAATTGTTGATTTTAGTTATTTACTTATTTATTATGTATCCCATGGATCAAATCAGTACAGACACTTGTACAACTAACAATCCAACTGAGCATTATAGCAGAGGTTGAAAATACCGCCTGAGTTGTAAATTACTTTATTTTCACACGAACAGTTTTGGACTGTTATGAGCCCATCCTCAGGTGTCGTTAGCTGTGCTGTGGTCCCCGAGCACCGTGTGTACCAGGCGCGGTGTGCTGCCTATGAGCACTGCACTGAAGCGGTATTTTCAACCTCTGCTACTTGTACAATTGATATGGGATAAGTCAATACAAAAATACACATAACGGGGGATAAGACAATACAAAAATACATATTTCAACATATAGAACATTAATATCGCACAGTATTTTGACACAGTTTTTACTAAAGGCTATTTAGAAAGAATAGGCAGTAACAGCAGATAGTGTTATTTTTACCTATATAGCATTGATCCTAATAGCTATGACTTCATATGGTTTACCATCTTATTTTCTTATGTGCTGCATGAGTGGGCACGATGACTTGCATACCCAAACAGTAACATGTTTAATTCATTTGCTTTTATTTCTACAGATAGCATAAGATGTGTGTGAAAGTGGGTTAAGTGATGGTTGCTATACTTTTCTTTATTATGGCAAATCAGATTCCAAAAACTCCTGGATGGTGCAAATGGTGTAAAAACAGTGTTTACTTGAGAGAGATTGTACCGTCACTTTAAATTTATTTACTTCTTTTACTGATGCTGGAAGGTCATTATATAATTTTATTCCCATACATTTAATACCATTACCGCACAGGTTTGTTAAGTGGGAATTAGTCTTAAAGAGTTTTTTTGATCTTTTATCATGATGGTGGCAATACATAATTCTGTCAAGTTTGTTAATGTTCTTCTTAGTGAAATGTAATATTTCTAGTATATATAGTATGTACTGGCCCAGAAGGGACAATATTTATCAGCTTCTTAAATAGCAGTTAACATGTTTCATTTTGCTGTTTGAATAAAATTGTTCTGACTACTTTTTTTTTTGTCGTTTGAATAGCTGACTCAAAACTTTGACCTCAAAAAATAATCCCATAATTAGCTATTGAGTGGAAAAGAGCATGATACATTGTTATCATTGTACTTGTGTTCATAACATTCCTTACTGATCTGATCATAAAACATACTTTACTGAGTTCTGTGCTAGCTAAATCAATGTGCTTTTTCTAAGAAAGGGTGCCAGTCATGGAAACCCCCAAGAATTTAATTTCATTGCCAAATTCAACATTATTATTGTACAGTGATATAGTTGCTACCAGTGGATTTCTATTTTGGTCAGTGTGAAAAGTTAATCTAACTGTCCTTTTTATGTTGTGAGTTCATTTGATCTGTGGTTCTATCTACAGCAGACTGGAGAGTTTGTTCCATAGCAGGTATGAGAACAGTAATATTACCAGCAAACAAAAGGATTTTGGTGTCTGATAGGCTATGTGGAAGATTGTTTACATAAAGTGAAAACAACAAGGCGCCAAAGACTGAGCCTTCGAGAATGCCTTGCTTTATGGTTTGTATGTTAGAATGCACAGTGCTGGCTGTTCCTGAGGGCTTGATTTGATTTTATTTAATTCAAAATATTCCTGTCAATCTTTCAGGCAGCCTTTAAACCAGTCATGGGACATTCCTCTTGTTCCATAGGTTAGCCATGTCAAATGCCTTTGTAAAGTCTAGAAAAATTACCTATGGCCGGAAGTATTTTGTCGACAAGCTCCAGAGTAAGATCTAATAATTCATGTATTGCATCAGCAGTAGTTTTCTTTCCTTGGAAACCAAACTGAGCAGATGACAAGATTTTTGCTTTGTTTAGAAATGAATTTAGTCTGGTGGTCATTATACACTCAAATACTTCACTAAATATTGAAAGCATTGCAATAGGTCAGTAGTTGCTAGGATCTTATTTAAACCCCCTCCCCCCTTTCTTACAAACAAGTGAGATTTTTGCAATTTTGAGCTTTCTAGTAAATGTACCATTCAGGAGTGAGGAGTTTATTATGTGAGCCAATAGTTTACTGATAAAATTACTGTTATCATGAAGGAGAAAGCACAGAATTTGGGCTTGTCTAGCAAATGATTTTTTCTATCTCTGTTTCTGGTGTTGGCATTAAGAATAGTGTGTCAGCACATAAATTTAGTTCTAATTTTGGAAGATCATTATTGTTGAGGTAATCAGTCAGGTTTTCAACTACTTTGTGAAGTAGTGTTTGAATTCATCTGCTGTTTCTTTTTCACTGAAGAATAGCTTTCAACTTACTTTAAGATTAATATCACTTGGTTGTTGTTTTCCTCTACAAGTGCTTGTATTAATGATTTGCCACATGCAATTGCTTTTTGGGTACACTGGCTACATTCCTAAATATCTTTCTATATGAAGTAAACTAATTCTTAAATTTTTCACTATTGCCTAATTCAGTTTTGGTAACAGAGAGAAATTCTCTTTGCCTTTGAGATGATCTAATGATCCCTGGGGTGATCCTGTTGTGGTTCCCATCCCTGTTTATACTTTTCATTTGTATGGGAACATACAGTTAAGATAATAGCAGAAAAGTCTAGGAGTGCTTCAGTTTTCTGATCACTCTGTCTTGTGTGAGTATGCAGCATTTCTGTGTCCTTCATAGTGATCACTCAACATACGACACTGTTCATAACCCTTTACATACACTACCAGGCATGGAAACAAAACTAAACATGAACAACACTAATGCACTCTGGTGGCCATTCTACCTGCCATAGAGAATTACAGGTATAATCATTTTCATACCCACTGACAGTGTGTATGTGTACAAAGTTACACTGAGCATGTCTTCTGGGTGCTTCACTTTTCTTTTATTGGGCAGTATATTCTGATGAAAACAAAGACATTGTGAGTGATATTTCATTGTTGGCACAGATGTAAGCTCTGGTTGCAGTGGGTATTACATCAATTACATTTGTGTAATTCCTTTGCTTCTTCACAATGAAAGTGCTACCTCTTCATTTATATCAAACAGATACTGTTAACCTCTCTTATTGCCAGCTTAATATTTATTTGATTACTTTAGACTTTTTCAAAGAAAATATTTACTTATGTCTGTAAATATTGAGTCCTGTTTACAGTCATAACTAACTGTCATACAGCTTTAAAAAAACGCTGCTGCTTCCCACATGGCCAACACAATTTATCTATTCTAGAATCTAGATATTGACATAATTTGTAGAAACAATGCTTAATGAGGTTTTCTTTTTTGAAAATTTTGTTTTTACAGGTATCTGGGTGGAGTTCAGAATTTCTTGCTTATATTAGATGGGAGCTTGAATATTTTTCCACCAGAGTGCATAACTCCACTCTGAACCCTAGTCAATGAGGTAATGTCTATATGACTGTATAACTAAATGAGCATAAATAATTCCAAGATCATCAAAAAGGCCTCTATAAAATCAATGGTTATCTACTACTGCCTTGCTTATAGCAATTCAGTAATGTCCACAATCTGCAGCATACTCCACAAAAGTAATCATGGCCCCCTGGATCTGAGTCAAGTGGAATGTTGAACCAAAGACTTTAAAGGTTCTTTGATAAGCTAGGCTGTAATTACCTGGACTTATGGCATAACTGAGAACTGTAGGTCTCCCTAAATGGGTCTGGGGTGCACTGCACATGAGTGACTGCTATTCAGCTAGCTGACTGAATGTTGAGTGCACACAAGGGTTTATTTGGTTATACAAATCTCCCTTCAATTCAGATATTGATAGCTCTAGATCCTGAAATATTAGCTCAAGGACCAAAGAAATGGCCCACACAGATGAAATGATTAAAATTCTATTGATCAACTGTTGGAACATTTGCAATAAAGTATCAAACTTTGAAGTAGTCCCAAACAGCACTGAAACCCCTGTAACACTAGGTACAAAAAGCCAAAATTGATAGCAGTGAGATTTTCAGAAAATCATAGGGTATATCAAAAAGATAGACTGACAGAAAATGGATGTGGTGCATTTGTCACAATGGACAAGAAACTCATGTCCACTGAGATACAAATTGCCGTTTCTGGTGTGATTTGTTTAGGCAAGACTTAGTATGTATTTGGATCTTTCTATCAATGATCTTTCTATTGACCACCAAGCTCACTGCCAGGTGTAACCAAAAACTTTAGAGAAACCTCCGTTTACTTGCATCTGTGTTCCCCAATCACAGTCATGATTGAAGGAGACTTAAATCATCCAACAGTCAATTTGGATACTTAAAATTTTGTACGTGATAGTCATGGCAAGACATATTGTGAAATATTACAAAATACCTTCTTTGAAAACAATCTACAACAGATAGTTTGGTAGCCTACTCATGATGGATATATATTGGACTCTATGGAAAAAAACGGACCTGACTTCTCTGAGGATGTCCACATTTCAACATGTGTCAGTTATCATGAGGCAGTTGAAGCAACAATGATGACCAAAGTACAAACGGCAGCTAAAACAAATACAAAAATTTACTTGTTCAGAAAGTAAAGTGGCAGCAATGTCATATCTTAAAGAGGAACCCAAAACATTTACCTCTGGGTAGGGACACGTAGAGGAACTGAGTACTACAATAAGCTTATCTATCATGGATTAGCTGAGTCAATATTCTGTCATAGGCCTCTTTCTCAGAATCTTTTGGAAGGAGTGAAATAGGTCATTAATTAGAGACAATTTACTTATTGCCAGCTTTATAGATGGATGCTACTACAACTTGTTCATGTCAGTCAGGCCATATGCCCTAACTTTTTAATGGACTAGTTTCTATGAGATGTTTGGTTAAGGAGTTTACACAGTAATCTCCTGTGAAATAAATACTTTTTTAAAAAATCAGCTACACTTCCCTGTATGACTGTGCAATAGTACAATGTCAAGTGAAAGTACAATAGGAATCCTGTTTGCACGTCAGTAGAGTGGGAGAGACCTCAAAATGCAAGCAGGTGGAACTGAACTTTTCGGTTAATTTAACCCTAGTTTGGTGCTACTTCAATTAGTTATCCACTGTGATGCCTTGGAACTTACACACTGAATATTATTCAGTGTGTGCCTGTTTCTGGTACCTATATGTCACTTTTATTTGTCTGTAATTGAGTAATATGATTTTCAATAAATTATGTGACATAACTGCTTACCAACCTTCAGGAGACAAATTGTGTGGTACTGCTGATAGACACAAATAAAACTAAAAGTGACCTATCTAAAGGTGAGTTCCTCTCATCCTGAGATCTGTGTTAGCTGCCTTTCCTCTTTAACCCTCCATGAGTTTCAAAAGCTAGGTAGTGTGTCAATTTTGGTTTTAGATGTGTCTATCGGCAGTACTACACAGTTCGTCTCCAGAAAGAAGTATTGGTCAGCAACTCTGTCTCATAAATTATTAGATCCCTTGACTTAACTTTCTTTTGATATGCTGTAATACAAAATTGTTGTAATATTAAAAATTAAGCTGTTTGCTATGTACCAGATACAGGCTTATTTCACTATTGACCTGGCTGTGTGCTGTATGTGTGGTACATATGTGTTTCAACTTTTTGTTGATACAGCAAACATCACAGTTTTTGAAAAGTTCTCCAGTGTCTTTGGCAAATCATTTATGTATGGCAAGAGTAAAAGTTGGATATCGTATTTACTGTTTTCCTACTCAAAATTTATCATTTGGTAATGTGTCCATATGTTTTCTGTTGGTGAGATATGACTCCATCCTTGCTATTGGACACTTTTAAAGTGATAATGCTTTAGTTTCTCATGATCTAAGGCCTTGATAAGGTCACAGACACTGGCAGTGGAGTAATTTTTTGTTTAATTCAATTGCAGCTGAGTTTTTGAGATCTTTTATTGCTTCCTCTACAGAAAATGCTTGTGGAAACAACCCTAAGCATTTATTAAAAGCTCAATGTAAGAAAACTGGTTTAGTATTCTGCTATAAGCTACTCTCTCAAAAACGTATGAAAACACGGAAAGAGGGAAATGGGTCTATAATTAGAGGTCATTTGCTTAAATGAATATTACTATTGCATATTTCAGAATTTCATGGAATACCTCTTGACTTCTTGAATGATTACAGAGGTAACTCAAGGGAATACATTCCAGTCAACCCAAGATTTCAGTATTTTGATGGAAATTATATCATAGCCAGTAGAGTTACTGCTTTTCAGTGACCTAGTAATTTATATGAGCTCATTAACTGGCAAAACTGATATCCCTTGGTGGAGTATGCAGTGCCTGTCTCAGTAAACCTAATGGATCACATTCAATGGTCTAATTATTTGTCCTCACATTTCCTGCTACTTTTAGAAAGAATTCATTGAATGTAGTGGCAAATGATATGAATCTAACATCATCTGTCATCAGGGAGCTGACTATTATTTATCTTAATGAGTTTATGCATTTCATGCCTAATAAAGCTTCAATTTACCAAGGAACTTGTGCTTTCTTGTACACAGTGAATGGTTTTTGATTTTTTTAAATTACTAATGGTTAATTTTTCTGTATTAATTTTAGTGTACTTTTATGTCATGATTACAGTTAGTCCTCTCCATTAAATAAAGCTCTCTATTTTTGGCACAATATACTTTGCTCCCAGGTTATATGCACCCTTTCTCTTGGCTTCTGCTATAACTGACCCTGGGTCACTGTAAAGAAAACTACTGTTTATTTATTAATTTGCCTTTGAATACCATGACTGAGTCAGCATTTATGATTCTGTGAAATAGTATTTCTTCCTTCTTAGCTAAACGGATACTTCATTGCTGCCATTTGAATATAATGGTCAGGCCAATTACTTATTCTGGGGTAAAAGTCTGTTTCAAGAAAGGCACTTGGATTTTGAAATAAATTATCACTCACTGTAGTGCTGTATGCTACTTTCTGGTTAGGAATGATACTGTGGCAGACAAATCAAAGCTAGAGATCTGTGATTGTAGGAGCCTCTCATTGTTAGTACGCAATATGAAAACCAATACTGGAATCACAGCATACAGTGGTTACCCAGTTATTTCCATTAAGTCTTACTACTACTGGTACTCTCTCTCTCTCTCTCTCTCTCTCTCTCTCTCTCTCTCTCTCTCTCTCCCCCCCCCCCCCCGCCCCCCCCCCCCTCACTTCTTACAATAAACATTCATTTTGGTGTGCCGTGCAACCAAAGGTAATTTATCAAGTCTTTAATAAAATGCATTTACTGTAGCAGAAAGTAGAAAGATCAAAAATGTTAAAATTAGCATGATTAACACGAATGAAATTTTGACTTTATTTATTAATTTCAGAAAACAGTGCCATGGAATTCTGTAAGCTGGAAGTGGGAATTTTATTTCATCTATTGGCCTCATACTTGGGTTTTTGCAACTTGAACATGGTACACTGTGATAGGTAAGTGCTCAGTGTGATTCCATGTTACATAAAACTATTTCCTCATGCTTTAGAGAAATTTGTGTCTATATCAATAGCATTAGTCACTCAAACAACATTCTCATGTGTCCACTACTGCCATATAAAATGCATAATTCATGGAACATAAATATCTGAATCAACACTGAAACAGCAAAAGGCAGACAGAGAAAAGTATGAAGAGTGTGAAATAAATTCATGTTACTATGACAAATTCAAATTTCTAACCACAGCTACTGAACTAAGATAGCTTTGCAAAATTGATTAAGATTATTCTACCACACTCACTAAATAGAGCTACTGATTAATAACACAGAAGCATAAGCCAGATGTAAATGAATACAGGATCACAGTTAGAGTTTTTTGGATTATAATCCTCCTTCCTCACCAAGTATTGTTAACCAAGACCTCAAACTTCCCATGTAGTGACAGATGTAAATTCTGGAATCTTCCACCAAAGAATGTTCCAAAATCTTTCTTGAGTGGTGGTGTGCTCCTTATTACATATATTAAATTTTTGTATGTTTCTACACCAACTGCACCCTTTTATGTTCAATTCTTTACTTACTTAATTTTATATTTCTTTAATTTTCAGCCAAGTTGCTCGTGCAGTTAATCACCAGGCTTCTAATACAGAACAATGGCTTGAACTGACTGAACTACAGACACCAGTGCCTTTTATTAATAGTCAGTTAGATATTAATGCAGCCAGAGACAGAAACAAGGAGCATTCCCAAGATTTTTGGAAAATAAAAACTGCATCATCTGTAATTAAAGACAACATGGAGACTTTACCTTTTAACAAAGCAGATAAATCAAAAATATTTTTGAAAAGTGATGTAAATTTAGATGGACATTTGAAAGAACGGCAGAATCAGATAAAACAAGTCAATACATATCATTCATGGATGGCACCAGACCAATATGTAGCATTACAACCACCAGCTACATTATTACATAATAATTACAATAAGCTAACACCAATCAAAGGAAGCAACGGTCATACTTTTCCTAACAAAGCAGCTTCCACAGAGAACAACATATTACTTGATGTTCTGAACAACATTGGTTCCAATAGAAAATATGTGCCTGAGAATTCAGTAAATAATTCAAGAGATATATCTACTTACAAAGACATATTTCCAGAAAACACACAAACAAATATAAGCTTTCCTCTGCATTCCATTGATAATACCAAAGAAATTAAAGGGGAATCTGCTACAACAAGACCTAAGAGAGGATCTGCTACTGCACAGTACATGACAATTCCTCTGCAAGAGGTAAGTCTGGATACAAAAACAGAGCACACAAAATCTTCTCCTAGGAGAATTTACAAGAGGTATTTGAGAAGACTGGGCAACAAAAACCACAATAAAATGCAGCAACATGAAGCTAAATTTATTCTGTGTAGTACAGGAAAGCATGTAACAAAAATGAGACTTGACACTGATCACACCAGCTCAGAGGAAATCCGATACCCAGAAGAAGGTTACAGCTCAGAGTCAGCAGGCTCTGATGTTTCTGCAATATTAACTCCAATTTATGCACATGAATCAAGGAATAGGCTGACACAGTCACTAACACTGAATACATTAGCAGACACAAGTTACACTGATTTGTCCAGAATAATAGTTCCAAATTATGAATACAAGCTGCAAAATAGGTTAGGTAATGCACTGAAATTCAAACCATTAATTAGTTACCACCATGAAGCTCTAGATAGCTACTTTGCATCTACAGAGACAGAAGAATTGAGTGAAGAAGAGAGAGAAAACTTTATTAGCCACAACAACATAAAACTTTCTAGCTGCTTAGTGGCACCAAAAAAAGCAAAGCTCAATAAAATTATTGTCCTTGGTTCACCAGTGCCAGTAAGTGATAAACTAAACAATGACCACAATGTAACAACACAACCTGCAAAGAAACTGGAAGTGTCAAGTAAGGATTCAAAAAAAATTACTTCCCCCCAACCAGAATGTGTAGTAAAAAGACTTAATGTTACTCAGTTCAAAAATAATTATAAAATTATAAATACAAATAAGCAGCATTCATTGTCAAAATCTAGGCTAAATAAGATTATAGGGTTGTCTCAGATTGTTGGCGATCAAGACTGCCACAAAGAGCTTTATGGTTCTTATAAATCAACTGAGAAGGCACTTAAAGCTGCGATTCACACAGATATGAAACTTAGGGCTGATAATGTAAGATACAGGATAAAACCTGAAACACAACAAAAAGTGTACAATGTGAATCCAGTTGGTGACACAAATGAGAGTGATTTCTCAAGTGATGAAAATGCAGTAACGGATGCGAATTTGTTTTTTACCACTTTTTTCCCACGTACGCTGTCAAATTACGGTATTAGTAAGAACCTTGCGTATAAATTTGCCTCAGGTCACTCAGAATATTCACAGACAAACCATAAACAACCCAGAATGTTTATCAATTATTCACAAGACAACAGATTAGAAAAAGTAAGTGACAATACAAAACAGAAATCTGGACATTTTCACAAAACTAATTCACCTGTAACTAGCAGACAACAAAATATATGTAAAAACTGGAAACATTTTCATGAACACGCAGTAGATGAGACAGAAACTGGGAATACAAAAGAATTTACAGAACCCCATATGGTCAATAATGCCAACACTGTTGGTACAGTATCACTGAAAGGGGTAACTACACAGTACGCAACACCAAGCAGCCATCAAGTTCCAGATGAAACAATACATCAAGATCATAATCATGATCAGTCTCACGTTGAAAACTTCATGGAGATTCAAGGGAATTTATTTCCTAGTATTTATGACTTCCCTACTTCCAGTCTGCCAAAAAAATTCCATTGTAAGCATCTATCAGATACTTCAAGCTCGGGATCAAAGATGGAAGAAACAAAGGACTTAAAAGTTCCAAATGACTTTGTTGTTTTGAGAATAACACATTCTAACAAAGCTTGTCAAGTGCAACCAAAGAATTCTATGCATGAAAAAATTCCAGTGGACATGACAAGTAAGGAAATGGCACCAGACGTCTTCCTTGAGAAAGAAGTTATTTTTTCACCAACATTTCCTAAAGACCAATCTTCAGACACTGCTGAAATAAAATTTCAAGAAGAACAAATGTTAAAGCAAAGTGCTCAAAAAAATATTGCCCAGCTCCACATAAAATTACCAAAAGAATTCCATCGTGGGCAGTACCTAGATATTTCACACTTAGAATCAGAGCCTGAAGTGCATAAAATAACTTTAAAGGACTTTGATTTTATGTCCACTCCATACTCTAATGAACAGGGACAATTTATGAAGACACATGTGAAATCTAAAAATGAACAGATAACAGCAGGAAGTTCTGAGAAAGAATCAGCTGAATTAACTAAAGAACAAGACACAGACATTACAGAAATAATATCACCGATGAAAATCCCTTGGTCCCTCACAGGATCACCAAAAGAATTTCATAGTGGGCAATACCTGGGCACTACGCATTCAGATTTAAAACAAAAAGCAGCAGTACATACAGTAATTCCAGATGACTTTGCTTTTCTTATGGAACCAGTTCACAATGATTTGGTTCATGCAGACTCCATAAATAGTACAGACATACATACTCAACTGAAAGATACACAAAAGAAAATAATATTAGCAGATTTTGATGAGAAAATTATTACTTCATCTCCTGAAATATCTCAGGAACTCCACCAAGACATCGCAGAAAAAGACATCCAGCATGAGGAAATTTCAATGCAAGATACTGCAGGAAAGTTCCACATAGCAGTACCTAAAGAATGGCATCATGGACAGTATCTACGTACTATTCCTCAACATTCACAGTATGGACCAATAACAGAGACACCAAGAGAGAAACAAAACTCTGCAGCTCATTACCAAGCACATCAAATAGGTGACGTGAAACTACACCAGACTATACCTAGTGATGTAAGAGGCCTATCACTTATGTCAAAAATGGAAGGTAGTGAGCTGGGGAACAACAATGTTCTTTTTACTGATACAGATAGTAAACATTATAAACAGAAAATACATTATGAAACTGAACAACCCAAGAAGTTCCCTATAAATGCTGAAAATGAACCAGAAAAAATTATTTCAGTGAACAAGCTTCAAGAAATGGAACAACATTATCAAAAATCTACTACTTCAGCATATTATCCAAAAATTGATGACTTTTCTTTCAATACTAGATCCACTGTATCTACAATATTAGACACACACAAAAACCAAGAAGCAGATACAGTGATACTTGAAAAGCTAGCTCCGCATGGGTATTTCCAAAAAACAGACATCAGCAAAAATATTCGTAGTGACTCTAATTATAATTTTAAGAATAAAAAGCAAAATATTAGTAGTAAATCCACAATGAATAGCTCTGGGGCTTTGAAAAGTCACTTGACTGCAGACTATATTCAGCAAGGAAAAAATCAACATTTAACAGGGCTCACTGTAGATGATATAACACAGAATGATTCAGTAACATCCTATGAGAATCCCAGTACAACATATCTGGAAATGCGTGTTCAGCAGGACAAATCTTTAGATATTCTTCTGCCTGTCAATTCTCTGTCAAATGAGCTAAAATATGCTCATGAAAAGTCATTGTCAGATAGTCTACACATTACAGAAGCTACACCTTCCAGGATAACAGATGTAAATCATATACCAGTCAAAATTCCATGGACTTCAGTGGAAAGAAATGTATTTCATCACGATGTAGCACAACCATTTGAAGTAGACAGCCAGCAATTGGAGAGAATAGGCACTGAAACACCAAAGCAAAAAAACAATCTAGAGCTCCAGTCATCAGATTATGCAGCCAAACACAAAGATGCTAATCAAACTCCCAGAAGCCAATATGTGACCCAAGTGCCCACATATGCAACTCAATACATCAAGAACACAGAGGCAGAATCGCATCACTTGAAGAGTGTGGAAGTGCACCATTATGTTTCACAGAGACTGGACCACAGATATGAAAAGTCAACATCTACCCTACCAACAACCACACCTGATGCCCATAGTGTCATGATAACTGACCACCTCAATATGAGACAAGCACAAGATTTGTCAGAGAGCAGTGAATTTAATGAACCTGAAGTTGATCAGTGGGACTTACTTAAACAACATTACAAAGAATCTTTATCTCAACCAAACCGTCAGAAAAAAACAACATATAAAAGTTTCATTTACAAAAAGGACACCATTCATGATAAACAGACAGAAACCCATGTTGAAAATTATGTAGGAAGGAATGTGAAAGTGAGTGACAAGCAAGCAGATATTGAGATATCAACTACCAATATGGGTAAAAATGTGCCACATTCTGAAACTTTTTACCAGCCTGAATTGATCAGCGATAAGAAATTACATTTCTCTGAAGACGTAGACTTATTAGATGGTACTACACACATGATATTTAGTAAACAAGGTTCCCAATCAAGTGAACACATGGGTGCAGAACACATTATGCTTAATCCAAAAACAGTGTCAGCCACAAACAAAAACGCTGAAAGGGCTGTAAATGGTAAAATACAGCTAGACATTAAGTTGGCAAAATCACTGCATCCACAAGAAAACAACAATATCGAGGTGAATGCCAGAACATCTACTCACTTCATAAAATTCTTAAGTGAGTATGAGATCACATCCACTACTCCCCACAATAATTATGTGCCAATGTCTGTAACGACTGCACCACTTCTAAATATAGTCAACACAAGTGCAGATGAAAATGAAATACATATTACAATAAACCATGGAAGCCACTATCCTGATGTAAGCAAGTCAGAAATACCTATCTCTAAAAGTCATTCGACTAATGCTTCTACCAATAGAAATAGCCCACAGGATAGCCAATCAATTTTGCTGACCATAATTCCTTCCAAACTCAATGAATCAAGTGTGGAACAAAATAAAACAGTAATACCAACTGCACATAATGTAAGCCTCAGTGAAGCAGAAGATAGTGAACAATCAAGCACACTTTACTCTACTAAAACCACAAAGTTTGGACCAAATTTTAAACAAATTATTACAAAACCACGAAGAGCTGCACGAAAAGTGGAATACAGTACTTCAACAAACAGAAACAGTGACAGAAATTCCCTTTATGAAGCTGTCAATAGAAATTTAGTTTCAGTGCCTGGGCTTACAAAAAGGTCAGTACAGAATTTATATCCCAATGAGAATAATAGTACAGGCATGCAGCTGAATAATGTTGATAATCATTTAATACATAATAAAGAGGCTGCAAAAATTTTAAAGACAGACAGTGGCCCTACTAGAAAAGAGTACAATGATATAGGAAAAGGAGAATCTACTGAACTGGACAATATTATGTATGACCAATCTGCACATTTGAAGATTCCCAATGAAATTCACACACATACAAAAGATTCTCAAAGAGATTACAATAAAAAGGAATTAGAAAACAGTCTGCAGCAGGTTCAAAATCGAATGATTCAACATACAAAAGAATCAGAGTGGAACATTCACTCAGATTTTGAGCCTCCCTTACATCAAGGAAATAATAAAAATGATAGATACAAATCTTCAATGCTGCAGAAATCAATTGAAGTTACCCCGCTGGCCAACAAATTAATTACATCTCATAAAAAGAGACCTATTATTGAGTCAAACCTTGACATAGTACGTAATGTCATTTTTTGGTTGCGAGACTGTGTCGCCGATATAGATAAATTTGTCTGCAGGAGGAACCACAATCTTATGCAAGGGTGACACAGACCAGATAGATACCCATTTTTCAAAAGTTCTTACTGAAAATTATATTCTGATGGCCCATACTGACATTATGCTTTGACTTGCAAATTCAATAAAAGAGGCCTCGAATATTAAGATGAGGGACATACTCTAGTGCTCCAAAATTAAGTGTAAAAGATCATCACTTTAAAAAAAAAAAGTAGCAAAACATTTCATAACTGTTTCCTATGAAATGCTACATAACTCTTGTGATACGTGTTCACGGTTTCTCAACGCATTGCAGATGAAAATTAATTTATACAGAGGTTTATCTCTAAGAAGTTAATATAAAACTATGTTCAGGTTACAAGATTTATATTTTTCTTTAACAAATGGAGACACCACCATGTAAAAGTTCAAATAATATCAAACATTCCGCCATCTGTTGCTGCATACAATGAGAAATATTTGAAAATTTGAGAAACATTGAAAAATATAATAAACAGGAATAAACCATGCAACAGCCTTTATCAAGAGAGGCTCATTTGGTAGTAACAAATGAAAATCAAAGAACATATAAAAATATTCATGATATTGCTTCATTTCCATTCTGCTACATATCTTCCATTTCTCTCTTGGTTTCAGGTCAGTCTCCACCAAAACTCCTTCTCCTCCTCCTCCTCCTCCTCCTCCTCCTCCCCCCCACCCCCCACCCCCATTCCCCCGACCCACCCAAGTGACAAAATTAAAGTGATACCACTCTCACAATGCTAAGATTTTATTAACTGTCTATATATATCTTTCTTGTTTTCAATCTTATTTTGGTATCACATTTCAATTGTTTTAAATGGTTTGTAAATTCTCCTTTATCGGTCTTTCTATCAGGTATGTGATTAAACCTATAGTGTTAATAGACTAATGAAAAATGAATTCAAGTAAAAATACGGGTTATGTAACATTTTTATATAATTGTTAAAATAACCTGATCAACATTATGGATAAGACATTGAGAAAGCAGTTGCTTACAATTCATATCAGAGGCATATCATAATATTACAGATACATTTAAGATGCACATATAAAACGTAAGAGCCTATAGTAAGACAACTTATACTGCTTCCTTTTACTCCAGACTTTATTAACGGTGCCGTATTAATACCATTGTGTATTATGCATAAGAATGTATATTTGTACATAAAGAATAATTTATTTGATAATGACTAATAACAGTCATATTTATTGTATTGTACATGTGTAAATAGGCTAGGTTAGACTGCACATTTATACATAATCTGTATCTTGTTAGGAGATTTCTGCAATTTTACTGCAGAAACCTTGAGATATTGTATACTAAAAATTTCCAGAATTTCATGCAATTTGTACAAGAAAGACAGATTAAGCAAATAGCAAATAAATTCTTGAACATTTATTCATTTTCATTTCTTATTTGTTTTTAGTGTTTGTGTATTATGACATCAGACATAATTTACATTCTGTAGAAAATTATTTCCATTTTAAAACTAGACAGAACATGCATTTATTTATTCATCCTAAAAATCTTTCCACATTCTAGGAGACAGTACGCAAGTGCATGTGCACGCGCCCGCACCTGCACCTGCACCCGTAAAAGCGTGTGCGCGCGCGCAACCAGTATAAATTTGTATAACACTATCGGTAGTGAAGGTTTTATTACCTCATGTCCTTACTGACTGATATGAAGCTGTTGCTTTTTCATTATCATACTCGTGGATATTAAAGTTTTTTTTGTTTTTTAAATTCTTTCTGAAATTTTTACAAATTTTATAGAATATACATATAGCACAGTAGAAGGATTAACGGCTTTTGAAAGACGGGTTTGCAAGAAGCTATTTGTTGAGCATGATGAATTGCTCTTACAGTTCTTTTCAGAGATAATAAAATAACTTAACTAGGTGGTGTATTATCCCAGAATATAATTCCACATAGTAGGATGCTGTGGAATTGGACAGAGCAGGCAATTTGGACAGTGTGAAAACTTGTTTTAACAGATAGTAAACACAGACAACAACATATTTTATTTAGAATTCCATTTATTTTGTTTGCATTTGAAGTAATTTTGAAGCCGTATGCCTAAAAACTTTGTTTGCAAAGAAGGTGTCACTTTCGTGGAATTTATTTTCACATTGGTGCTGCAAGCACCACCTTTTAACCAGATGTTTTGGAATGTTGGTTTTTTTGCGTTCATCAGAAGGTTGTATGATGTGAACCATTTTAGTGCAGTGCCTCTGATGCCATGTATTTGGAGCTTCACCAAATATATGTTGTGGTCCAGAATGTAAAAGGCTTTACTTAAGTAAAAAAAAAAAATTGGTAGTGACATTTTGTTTTTTCTCCGCTGTTTCTGGGGCATTTTGCATAAAATCATATATGGCAGTAATTGTCCATTTATTTTTCCTGAATTGGTGCTGCATATCAGTGAGAGTTTTGTTTTAGTCTTAAACTTCCATTAACCTATTATAATTATTTCTTCTGTGATTTTACTAAAGCCAGATAGTAAGACAATTGGTCTATAGTTTTCTTTATTTGATTTGTCTCCTTTCTTATGAACAGGGATCACTTAAGCAATTTTTAGACAGTCCAGAACTGTGCCTGTCAAAAAGGATGAATTGGCTATTTAAGAGGCAGTGTGTAATATATTGCTTTATGATGTAGTCTGGAATAGCATAAATTCCTGATGACATTTTCTTAAGAGCTCATGCAACATGGATGATTTCAACTTGAGTTCTTTTGTAAACATAGATTGTAGAGGGACAAGAGTGTATTTTGTTTTATGCCTCAGGATGTGTCCTATTAGGCAATCCATCTTTTAGTCAAGTTGCATCATAAATTTATTTTTTCCCCACTTGGATTACATGCTGCTTCATTAATTATTCAATTTGCCATCTACTCTTCAGCATTTTCTGTTGCACCACATTTAAAAAGTTTCTATTCTCCTCTTGTCTGAACTATTTATTGTCCACATTTCACTTCCTTACCAGGCTACACTCCAGATAAATACCTTCAGAAAAGATTTCCTAACACTTAAATTTATGTTCAATGTCAGCAAACTCCTCTTTTTTCAGAAATATTTGTCCTACTATTAGCAGTTTACATTTCATACCCACTTTCCTTTGGCTATCAACAACTACTTAGCTGCCCAAATTGTAAACCTGGTCTACTAGCTGGGGTAACACTGACCCATTTTCCATCTTCATTGACACGTTAAGCTCTGAATAGCTTAGAGGGTGCATTTAAATTGTAGTATAATACTTTTTGAGTATATATATCTTGTGTGATGAAAGCAATGTTATGTTCTCATATTTTAGAATTTTTTTTTGCCTGTAATGTTTTTAAAAAAACTTTGGGCCATTGTAACCTTTACTAGGAACAACTTTTTCCCACAAGTTCAAACTGTTGACAATACTCTAAAAGAATTCACTGAGCCAATGTTAAACTAACTAAAAAATGACGCATACTTCATAAATTTCTTGCCCGGCATGTGGAACAGTTTGGTGATGATTCCACAACTGTGGAAATGGTTTGGAAGGAAATGTACACATCAGTTGCACTTTTCTTTTTATTCAAAACCATGACTCGTTTCAGCCCCCAAGGCCATTACTAGAGGTGTATGCCAGACATCCAGAAAGGGCACAGGACAACTTGTCCTGTGCCTTCTGAGGATGCCTGACATATATCTCCAGATAACAGCCTTTGCAGTTTTCTTAGATTCTTTTTCCCATTATACAGGACAATCACAAAGTCTTAAAAAGAAAAATTTCTGGCTCTAATTCCTCATGAGAGCTCATTGAACACTCCTAGGCTCTAAAATGTTTCACTTTGTTCATCTCATTCTTTCGGCACTTCATAATTAGGTTTATCATCTCCTGAGAAGGTGGGCCATCTGATTCTCTTTTGTCTTTTCTTATTAGGTTTGGGCAATGGAGGAGAGACAGGTGCCTCAGTTGCAAGCACCTCCAGGTCTTTAACTGAGATGCTGTTTCCACCAGGTACATCTAACTTCTTCCTCCTCTACTTAACATCAGTTGAGACTATTAAACAGTCACTTCTCTTTTTTCTCTAGCTGCTCAAAGAATGCCTCTCCTACCTACCATGTTAACTTCAGTTTCGTTCATTGGCAAGCATTCAAGAAGCTTTTGCATGTTTAGTGTGACAATTCCAAACTTTTCAAATCAGGAAATAAGGTTTTTGGACACAGTCTCTATTAAATCCTTCATCAGCTCATTTAAGAGCAATGGTTACCTTTACGCACTGCAGGAAGCTTAGAGCTGGACTTGGGACTCTTTCCACTTCATCGCTGATAATAGTGTCATCATTGGAGCAACATCCAATGTTTGTGACAGATGGCTGGAACACTATAACACTGTTGCATGCAATTAACCTTGTTGAAAAGGTGAGCAATTGTATTCTTTGCTGTGGTACAAAGTCCTTAATGTGGGATAATCTCATTATTCAGCCAGAACTAGGTATTTAAGACAACACACCTACTCTTGGTCAGATTCCAAGCTGCACCCATGAAGATTGCATATCATATGCATCTAAAGATCATTCAATAATTTTGTATGCTCTCGCAGTCTGAATGTGGGCAGTAGTTCTATGGGATACCATGTAAAAATTTCTGTCTCCAAAACCAGTGTGATTTTTAATCAGCTGCAGCAAACTCTTTGATTTTCCCGTTGCTGTCTCAACCCAGAGATCACTCTGATTCAACCCCCTGTCAACCCCTCATAGCTTCCTGATCCCTGATCACATTTTGCTAACTTACTTCATGTTCCATACCCCAAAAACTTCTGCCAACCTCTATAAAACACCCTGCTCCTGAACACTCATCCTGTAATATTGCTATTAACTTTTCCACCAAAACTCTGACCCCTGTATAAGTCTCAGTATTTTCTAAAGGCTTCACCTTTAGTCCAAAACCAAAATTAAACAAGGCTGTATTTATGAGTGACTTTCTTTCCTTTATTCATTCTCTGCAGTTGCAACACTTCTTCATCATGCACCTCACTGACAACAGCCAACCAAAACCCCACAAATCACTTTGTTTAAAAATGTTCCAAACTCCCTCCAACAATTTCTTCCACCCTGTCTCGTACAGTAATATTTCAAGAATTTTTTCTCTTAATGTATAAAATGCATGTTTGACCATCAACTGTTTTTTTTTTTTTTTAACCCAGTCAGTCTTGGACCATCTTCAACAGGTAATAGTTAAAATGGCTAAAACCACCACATTACATTACATTTGTCATGACAACCAGTTGATATTTGGATTTAAAATAAAATAAAATAAAAAACAGCTAATGGTCAAACATGCATTTTATACATTACTTGATTGCTGTTGATAGTCATCTTCCAAAAATGTTCTTCCTGTTAACCTGGCCTCAGCTCCCTTTCCTAAATCCCTCCTCAATGAGTAAACATCACAGCTATGGGACCTGAAAACAATCCAGACCTTATCCAACTTCCTGTGTATCAAGTCTCCAACAGGCCAAATCTATAAACAAATCCATGGTACTGCCATGGGTACTCGCATGGCACCATTTTATGTGTAGCTAGCTTACTTATGGTCTTTCCAGAGGAATCCTTCCTGTCTAAAAAACAGACCCCAGCTCCCCCTGGGGTACCCCACATGGCCTTGCCTTCTGCCAAGTCACCATTTGTTGATGCTGTTGATGATTCCGGCTTCCGCTCGTTGGGTGGGCCAGTGGTCCTGTCCAAATTGTCATTTGTTGCATATTTTAAGAGACTAGCCATAAGTGGAAGCCATGTGTCAGGTATGCCATCAAATAGCCCATTTGGCAACTGTTTGTGACAGTCAGTGAGCTGTGAGTCAGTCATTGGACATTCCTGTGCTTTTACTGGACTCTGGGGGCCATCCTCGATGCCCCATGTGTGTCACCCCAGTGTACATTGCTGACATCATTAGTGGATGGGCAACCAGACAAATTTCAAGTAGACATGGAAGCAATGTGCAGCCTCATTAATTTGGATAAATACAGGCTCTTGGGGTGACCGCAGTTTCAGTGGCCCCTACAAAAGATGTTGCTTTATAGTAAACAGTGCATTCCTTTGTGGGTCAATTCTCTGTTTCTGAAAATTATAATAATGTGGAATGGCAATTTACATTGTTAGGGTCAATTCACCATTGGTGCAGGATATTTTTGGGCTCGACACTTTTTCTCTTTTTGGTTTCCAGCTAGTTGATGAAGGGCATTTATTGTCTCAATCCATTCCTTTTCACAATTTGATGTTTCACTGCAGTCATAAGCCTACTGTTAGTGAGTACCTTAGATTGAGCAGAAATTTTGAAGGCATATGTTTCCCTTAAGCCATTTGCAGTATCTAAATTTTGCCACCTCAGCCCCCACCCCCACCCCATTCCCATCTCTATGGGCAGCAAGGTAAAGGACAAGTGTTGGTAGGATCAAAGCATCTTTTCTCCTATTTTGTGAAGTCTGTGGGCCACCCTTTGGTGGTGATTCAGAAGCCTGATGGTGCTGTGCCCTTCTGTGGCAATTTTGAACACGGTCAATGCACAATGTGCCGCAAAGTTGTATCCAATTCTGCAGCCGACAGACTTCTTGGTGAAGTTGTCAGGGGACCAGTATTTTTCATGTATCAACTTGCACAATGTCTACCTGCAGTTGCCAATGGATGTAATTTCTTGGACCTTTTGGTTCTCAACACACTCTTTTCATTTTACCTGTCTAATTGTTTGCCTTCTGGAATCTTGTCTGTGTGGGGTATGTATCAACAGTATTTGGAGCAGTTGATTAAGGATATTTCCTGTTGTGTCAATTACCTTAATGACAGTTCAGTAATGGGCCATACAAGAGAGGAGCATTTATAAAATCTTCAGTCAGTTTCCAACACCTGCAGAATGTTCAGTTTTTTCTCCCCACAGATGCATTTTTGGGACATGTGCCTAGCAAAGATAATCTCATCCCTACTGACACACTTCTGATTGGTTTGGATATTATTAATCACCAAGTAGCAGCCTATTAATGAGTTAGGCTGACTGTGTCCTAAGGATACCAGGGTGATTGGCTAATATTGCTGTGGGAGTTGGTTTGTATCAGTGTTTCACCTGCTCAGTAATGAATTAACACAATCAACAAGGTTCTATTTCAATAAGAATCACTACGGTGTTCCACTGTAATTAAGTGCTATCTTCTTGGTTTTACGCAAATGTGAGACAGTTACTCCTTTCACCTTACAGTTTAATGGTGGTTACACTCTTCACATCATTCTTTGATATCTTCAGGTGCTGTTGCATTAATTAGCACAAACACACCAGAATCCTCACTGCAATCCAATTGTAGGCGGCCAGCACAGTTGACACAAAACACATAATCACAGTATGATCTGGATACTTAATAAAAAAACACTTCAAAATAAACTCTCTGTCATGATAGGTACATTGCTGAGGGTCAACCCATGGCATCGAGGATACACTCAGTTGACAATATACATTACAGGTGGCCATCTGCCATTACACCATGTCCTGCTTGCTTAGAGCTCTGTTAGCGACTTCTCCTCCTGTGCACTGTTTGCACTCCACTGACTGACAATTGCTGTCTCTCTCTGGCACTTAACTATTGACATCTAGCCTACATTGACTTGTGTGAGGCATAACTACATTTATCTTTACATAAGGGGCTGTGGAACCCTTACATCTATACCCAAAAAGGCTTCTTTATTGCTGGAGGTGAAAAAGAATGTAGTAAAAGTTTATACAGATTTAAAAAGAATGAAGACATTACATCCAAGTAAACATTGAAATTATAAACTATCAAGTAAATTCCCTCTGACTCCAATCATAAACTGCCTCTACACAAAATGTTACACAAAAAATTCATCATGCCTTTTTGGAAAAATAGGAAATAGTTTACACAAATTCTGTAGATTATGTGCAATAAATTTCTCTCTTCAATAGTTTGTGTGTGCCATAGAACACTACATATCCGTTATACCAATTAAAACAATTTCTGAAAATATAATTTAATTTGACATATAAAAAAATCTACTTACCAAGTGGTGCAGGACACACATATAAAAATGAGGTTTTACTTATGCAAGCTTTAGGAGCCAGTGGCTCTATCTTCTGGCAGAAGGAAGGGGGGGGGGAGGGGGAGGAAGAAGGGTGAAGGGAAAGGACTGCAGAGGTTTAGGAAGAGAGAGAGAGTTCAGAAAAGTCATCCAGAGTTCCGGGTCAGGTGACACTTACCAGATGGGATGAGAAGGAAAGACTTATTGTTGGGAACTGCACTGGATGAGATTTGAAAACCTGAGCGCTTAAAGGTGGAAGACCTAGATCTTCCAGCAGAAGGGTTGATGGGGAAGGAATAGGAGTGAAGGAAAAGGACTGGAGAGGTTTTGGGATAAAACAGTATTGTTCTTGTAATACCTTCTGAAATCTTTCTTCATTCTTCTGGTCAACACCTCATAACATTTCTTCATTTTTCTTCTCCATTTTCTGGAATCTTTCTTCATTCATCTGTTCAAACTCTTTATTGCTTTGCAAGATCACTGCCTTCATTGATTGCATCTTCCCCCATTTCTCTTCATCCGGATCTAGTTTGTTTTTCATTGGTTTTATTGGTGTCTCAGTATAAGCAACTGAATGAGCTAATGGGCTGTCAACTGACAATCCACAAACACTGATTTCTGAATCATCCCTGCTCTCCTGCACTACCTTCTTCTTCCCAAGTTCTACCTCCTAAACCTCTTGCTTAGCCTCAGCAGACATTTTTGGTTATGTACTATACACTGGCAAGTAGCATACAATAATTCTTGGGTAACCCAGATTATCAACAAATGCTGATTGTAGTACCTCAGCTAAACCACATTAACACAATACCTATCATCACTGAATACAGTAAACCTCACAAGCCTATCAAAATCAAATATCAATGTAAACATTCATCAGGCTATACAAAACACTCAAAATAGGATACACATCACAAATTACTACACATACAAACCTGTAATTAAGAAATAGAGTGATAGCATCTGCGTTGAAGTTGTTAGTAACTGTCCCACTGACGTAAACCTACATATCCATGCACACTGTATTTCGGAGCAAAAATTTCGAAAAAAAATGTCAAAATTACTATTGCAGTTATTTGTATTGATTCAAAATATGATATGAAGTTACTTACATATTCACTGTTTCCCACAGCTTGCTGTGGAGCCATGTGCATTCGTTATCTCATCCTCACAGTTCCACATCTGCTGATGAGTGAAGCTGTCATCATAGTAGTCCAATGGTCAGCGGCCAGGTGGTGCTGCAGTAGACAGTTCGGAGATTTACCACGCTGTCACGTGGGCATGTTACCAACACATCCACTTGGAGTCGCTGCAGTAACCATCCAGTGTAGTTTGTCTGTGTTGTCCATGTTCTTTGTGCAGCCTGCTACAATGACGTGTAGAATCACCTAGCTGCTCAATGTTCTTTGGTGTGGCTGCTACATGAGTCTGCATGATGTCATTCAACAATTACACCAAAAACTTTGATTTTGAGCAGACCCATAGCCGAGCTTCCCCAAATGCCTCTCATGGTGAGGCATCATCCGGCAGACAGTAGACAGCATATGAATGACGCATGTACAATCTAGACACAACACGAGGCTCGATAAGTGAGCTGTACACTATGAAATTAAGAGATATGTGGAAGAGAGCAATTGGAGTCTTGGAATCTGTATCCTCAAAGAAGAAGAAACAGGACCTAGTAAGAAACACAGTGCCCATCTGTGAACTCACTGATTTCAGACTTGAGGTTGAAGACATCAAAAGAATGAACAAAGAAATAGAAATTTTAAAAAAGAAAAATACAGCATTAATAATGACCCTAAAATAACATCATGGAGCCCTGAAAAGCGTCAAAACTGTCATTCACATCTTTTTTAAAAAAGAGAAAATTAAGTAGATATGTGAAAGAAAGGGTGTCAAGGAAGAAAGTAGAAGAATGTATTATCTAAATGTTCCACTCCAGGATAAATTTGCTGTGTTACAAGGCAACCGACAGGTTAAATGGACTTCCTATGACACTGCCAATGCACAAACCCTTTCTCAAAAAGCTTATATGTATCTGAGCAAGCACAACATTCCTTTGGCCTGTCATGCAATGCTTCAAAATTAGGCTAGAAATTTTAAGTGCAAACCAAGTGTTTTGGTAGAAGTCTTGAAAATCTTGAGAGCAAAAACTGGTACATTTATTGTTTAAGAAAATAAAACTGTGCTGTGTTTCGACATAATGAACACTGACTGCTGCATCTGCCATGATGTGACAGAAGACAAGATTTTAAAACCTCACAGCAATGTGCTAGTTGTGATGATTTGTGGTTTATGTAAATCTTGGATGCAAACAGTTTGTCATGATTTTGATGTGACAATGAATAGTAACCTGCTTCAAGATATACTACTGGATGTTGAATGTTAAGGGCTACATGTTGTGGCCATAATGTGTCATATGTGAGGAAAAATTAATGGAGAGTGTAATGAGCTTTGTGTCAACACATCTCAAACATTTTTCACAAGTCCAGTGGAGAACAGAAAGAAGAACTGAGTTTTCTATGATGTGCCTCGCTCACTGAAGCTTCTTAGAAACCAATTTTTGGATGAATGAGTAGTTCTACCTAATGTTAATTGAAAGCATTTTAGGCAGCTAAAGGGTGGCCTGAATATAACACACCACTTACCAGAAGCTCACCTCAGTGTCACAAGTAGACTGTGATAAAATGTTAGGATGGCTACTCATTAACTTTCACACCACATGGCTAAAGCTCTATTGTATGTTCTAGGAAAGGAGTGTGAAAGTATTTTCTTTGAATTAGTCAAACATGTGTTCAATATTTTGAACTCTTAGAGTTCCCTTTGAGCATGGCACACTTCTACATAGCGGATTCAGTCTGAATCTTCCAAGCCAAGAGAACACTTTAAGAAGGTTTTGAGAAGTTTGTCATGATACGCGCTTTGGAAACAGAAAGGGTCTGTTGCCATTTCAAAAGGCGTTTATCATCTCCACCACATCATTTCTAGGACTGTTTGAAGAAGTAAGAAAAGATAAAGGTAGGTATAACTTAACATCCAAACTAAATCAAGACTGTCTGGAAAATTATTTTTTGAGAATTCAAGGCCTTAGTGATTTCTGTAACAATCCTTCAGCAGTCGATGACAAGCACAGAATTTGGCTTCTTGTTTTAACAGGAAATGCGGACAACTTATTATCAAGCAGTGCATCGGTTGCTGGTGGGAGAATCAGTGCAGCTGCTGCAGACTCCAAAACACACAATGATGAATTCATGAAATTTGTATTGATGTGTCAGAGGAAAACCAAGTGAAGGCTAAGTGTGCAAGTATTTGTGAGATTGTATACATTATGCAAGAGAAAGAAGAATTGCTGAGAACAATCCAAGAAATAGAGGGAAAAAAATCTGATGCAGAGGACATTTCACATGACTGTTCATTACGTGGCAGGCTACCTAGCATTTAAGTGTCAAGCTGCTGAAAAATCCTTGGGATCACAAACTGAAATGCACTCAGTTCCTGGAACACATTCCGATTTCTGGATATCTACTGCTTCTTGAGGGGGTCTTTTAAATCTGACAACATGCTGGGTGAGCACAGAAAAACAGTTTGGAATTATATTTTCTACGTTTCCTGGATATACCATTTATAAATGTGACAAAATAGTTAAAACTTTGACATCAATCATTAAAGTGAAGTTTCCTCTGGTGCACAAAGATGTAATTAATTTGTTTGCAAGAATGGGATCATTTATCCTCATTAGGTATTTGAATAAAGAGAAGCAGTTGTAAGCATGGAAGAAGAATGCAGCAAAGAAGAATTTGATGTGAACAGCCCCTTGACCACGTAAAAATTGAAGAATCACTTCCCTTCACTCGCAGCAAGCAATTCATACATTAAAAATTACAGGATGCAGGTACATTCATTTACCGAATTGAATTACTGCATCTAGTGTGGAATTAGTTTTACTTACATATTTGTTAGGGCCTATGTATTTATTTCTGTTTCTTTAACACAATTTAAAAACATTTAAATCATTTATGGGTGGCACATGCTATCTAAACCTTCCCCAACCTTGCTTTCAGACAGTGAGCTGCCTGTCACGGCCGGCAATTGTCTGACATCACGCGAGAGCAGCCAATCACAGTTCTGACTGTATCACAGTTTATGGATCCATACAGAATTGATCAATTTTAATCATTTAAAAAGCAGTTCCAAGCATAACATCACTGGAACACACTTTTCTGATATTCTAATGATGAATATTTGGCCTATTTCATCACAATAATGTTCATATGTCTCTCATTAGTATTCAGTTTTCACTGCTTTTTACACGGGTTTTCCCATTTGCCTTTTGTGAGACAGTTTCTTGGTACCACTTCTATTGTCTGAAATGCCAAAACTAGTCTGTTCACTATTACACGATTCTACTGCATTGTCATGTTCAAACGTATTGTTTCTTCCCATGATTTTTGATTTTGTATGCTACGTTGTAGTACACTGTCCAAAGTTTGATACATGTTGTTATTCAGTTCTGTTCACAGATTCTAGCCATGGGAACAGTGATCAAGAATTGTGTGCCAAAATATTGTTCTTGACTCAAAATTTTGCAGTTGTTTGTGCACCCATAAATCAGGATGAAATCACAGTGTTATGTATTGTAGTCCTCTTCATCTGAAAATTGCAAATGTCCTTTCATGGAAAGCCATTATGAAACACTCCCAATTGGTTTGGATATTACTAATAATTGATTAGCATCCTAATAAATGAGTTAGAGTGACAACCTCCTAAGGATAAGTGGCTGATCAACTAATACTGCAGTGGATTTGTTTCATATAAGTGTTTTGGCTGCTGAATAATGAATTAACACAATGAATATGGTTCTGTTGTAATAATAATCATTACAGTATTTCACTGTAATTAAGGGCCATATTCTTGGTTTTACACAAATGTGAGGTAGTTACTCCCTTCGCCTCACAATTTAATGATGGTTATACTCATCACAGGTCGCTCTCTGATATCTTCACATGCTATTGCATTAATTAGCCTAAACACACCACAATCCTCACAGCAATCTAGTTGTTGGTGGTGGTCGCGGTTGACATGAAACGTGTGATCACAATATGATGTAGATACTTGAAACAACACTTCAAAATAAACTCTTTTGTCATGATTGGTAAATTGCTAGAGATCAACCCACAGCATCAGGGACACAATCACACTATGTATTACAGGCAGCCTTCTGCCATTACATCAGATCCTGCTCCCTTAGAGCTCTCTTAGTGACTTCTGCCCCTGCACACTGCCTGCAGTCCACTGCCTAACAATTGCTATATCTCTCTGGCACTCAACTATCAATATCTAGCCTACTGCAACCTACGAGAGGCAAAACTACATGTGTCTTTATGTAAGGGGATGTTGACTCCTTACATTACAGACGACCACATCAAAGCCATCATCAGCCAGCTGGGTCCAAGAACCTGAAGAACCTCCATCTTATATGGGTAGGATTCAGTATTACGCTCATTTCATTCCCCAGCTGCGCACACCTGCAATCCTCTTAATCGGCTTTGACAGAAAGGACTTAAATTTTTCTGGTCTGTGAATTGTCAATACGCTTTTCAGTCTCTGCTCTGTTCCCTGTCTTTTACACCAAATAAATGTATAATCCTAGTCTGTGACACATCCCACTATGGCACTGGTGCAGTTCTGTCCCGTTGGAACCCAGACAGTGCCAAGGAGCCTATTGCTTATACATGGAAGATGGAATAGGAGATGCTACCTCCTATTTTTGGAGTTAAAAAGTTATTTGGACCTCATTCTAGGCTTCCTGACACAACTGCCCACTAATCACAGAGGTTGGCCCTCTTTTCAGTACCTGTTCTATGACATACATTACTGCTCCACTGCACAGCATGCCAATGCTGATGCATTAACACAGCTACCAGTGGCATCTCACCCAGAGTTTGATTACCAAGAGGCCCTTGTGTTTGTGTTGCACAATGTCTTGCAGTAAACCCTGTTGGATTTTCCATTAACAGATGAGAGATCATTACAAGAATGGCCGGTGACCTGTTTCTTCTGAAAAGTGTTTCCATGGTCCAGACTGGTTGGTCGGAATGCATCTCTTCAGCTGTGGAGCCAGTGTGGCCTATGTTTTTTCTCCTATGTAATCACCTCAGTGTTGTCCACAGAGTTCTCGTGCTTGCCACAGAGGAGCAAAGCTGGCTTGTGGTTGTCCCTACAGCATTATACCCTTGCATACTCCAGTTGATGCATGTATTGCACTGGGAAATGACTTGTAGGAAGGCATTGACATGCATCATGTCTACTGGCCGCAATCTATTGTGATGTCGAACCTCTAGTGTGGGCTTGTGGGGCCTGCGCACAGAAACAGGTGTCACTGCTATGCAAATTTTCTCCTTGGCTGGTCCAGGACCACCCTTGGGATAGGGTGCAAGTCTATTTCACAGATCCATTTTGGGACAGTGTGGGATGGGTGAACGATGCATTGTCCTATTTCCCATACATAGCTAAGTTGTCGTCCACATCACTGACTGCCACAGTCTGTCCATTGTCAGATATTTCTGTCACTGAGGGATCCCCAAGGACCATCATCTCCAATAACGATAGGTAATTTGTGTCACCGGAGTTTGAAAACTTCATCATTTACATGATTGCCACCCCATTTCAACCAGCTTCTAACTCAGAGATGGATCACTTCCTTTGTACATTCAGATGCAAATGAAAAAGTCTGCATCAGTCTCTTCCCATGACAATGCATCGTTGAGTTTTCCAGCTACAACTGGGTGACACTGGTCAACAGGCACAGTTTGGCAGAATGTTTGCCTGGGTGCCAGCCACAGGGTCTCCTCAATTTGTTGCAACTTGACTTGTTTGCCGCGGACCACCATGGCCTGCAGCATTTTCCTCCCAGTGCTGCCATTTGGACCCAGTTCTTTGGCTGGCAGCAGAGGTGGCTGCCATGTATTGTAATGGACCACAAACATCGGCAGTTGTTTGTGACAGATGTCAGTAGGGAGCAGCTGACCCATCAAGCAAATCAGTTGCAACCACATCCTGATGGGACATCACCACTGCAGTCATTTGGTCAGTCAGGTGGCAGTATTGGTCATGATGATGTTCCAGGAACAGACCCCCCACTTCCAGTGGTGTGCCCCCCCCCCCCCCCCCTCTGCATTCCTGTCACCTGTAGCCTTACGAGGCTCATGCCTGCTGATGTGGAGCCCATGGATTCTGATAACCCTTCCTCCTCCTTGCCTCAACCTCCACGCCCTTCTGCCCTCCCGGTAAAGTTAGTGGCATCAGCGTTGCCTCCTTCATTGGTCAGATCACTTCTGGGTTCTAAAGTGGCCTCTCTGGTTCTGTGATGGAGGTCACAGCCCCAGTCTGGCCATTTTCAGCCCTACATGGCCTTTTCAGATTTAGTACCCCTTCCAGCAGATATCACAATGGAGGCAGTTGAACAAGCATGTGTAGCACAGTGTAATAGTATGGAAACCTGCCCTGGAGTGTGCATGCAATGCATAGTACGGCCTGACACACTGAAAGGAAGTGTTTATCTGTGGGCGGCAATAAGATGGGCGAGCCAGTGCTTACACCTTTTTCAACGACCGCAGACATAACATTGCACTTTATATTGCATGCTCAGTCATTAGCCACCCCCACCAGCTGGTTTCGGACTTTCTGCTTCCCATAGATTGACTTGCATGGTGAGTTTGCATTTCCTCTCATGGGCTTCTGTTCCCTGGTTATTATCAAGCCACTCTTGGCCCATAAAGTACCCACATCGACAGTGTAGTGTAGCAGTGTTGTCATGTCTATGCATATACTAACCAAGATATTTTCCACAAGAATGTTTTATAGATTTTCACACCAGCTTCCACAGTCACATCCACATCTTATCTGACACTGGAATCAAAAAGTGGTAGAGTCATGTACACCATGCTCTTATAAACCATGTGTCACTATTTCAGCATCAGTTACTTGTATAATTCTTTATATTAAGAAAAGCGAATGGTTTATTTAAAAATTGCCCTTGGCTGACTTAAGTGCTAGGATACTGATCAAATTGCTGTATCTGTTCTTGTACCAATGAGACCAGTAAGGAAAATACAGGTCACGAATTTGGAAAATTTGCAAAACTGCCACAGTTTATAATTGTGTTGTTCTCTTTCACTTATGAATTCAAATTAGATAACACTTCAAATGTAAGAAAATTGTTTATCTTTAAAATTTGGGAAGAGTGTTTGAAAGGGGAAATCTTGAGGAAAGTTACATAAAAAAATACAAATGTGAGATTTGATCCTGAAAGACAACAAAGCTAAAAAGCTAATTTTAGAAATATGAAAAAACCAGAAAATATGTAATGGTAAGGATATTATTTACAAATAACACAAAATTACAGAAACTCATCATAGGTTCCACTCTATAAAGCAGTTGATACTGGCATCCTATGTGATACTATGTACTTTTACATCTGGGTGGCATTTAATGTGGATCATATTATCTCCTAATGAACAGAATACAAGTTTACAGAGGATTGGACCAGACTAAACAGATGACCTCTTAACAGACAGAACTCAGTAAATTATTCTCAAAATGAGGAATTATCAAATGTAAAACCAGCTTTGAGTGGGTGCCAAGGAAGTGCTATAGACCTTTTATCATTCCAGATATACATAAATAACTTTGCAAGTAATGTAAATAACTCTGCGACAGTGTCACCCTGTTCATGGCATAGAACACACTGACTGCCACAAACAAGTGATGGATGTTTTGTGGTAGGGCAGGTCAATGTGTCAGGCATGAGGCTCTGCTATGGCCAGATTGGTCTCCTGACAGTCATTGTGTTAATACAGGTGTTGTGCAAGCAGACTTCTGGATTGTATGACACCCTAGATTGACAGTAATAACTAGTAGACATAATGTGCTTTATCTGCCATTCCTAACTTGCCTCATCTGCTCACATACTTCCCTGATTTATATATTAACTCTCAAGCCTGGTATTTAACCAGTGCACTTCAGAGACAATATAAGTAAATTGCAATACAGCAAAACTAGAGCAAAATGCAGGAAAAGCTGTAGTGGACAGGTGCTTGGCACAAGGACAGGCAGTTGACATTCAACACAAATTTATATCATATCACTTGTAAGTAAGTTTAAAACTCCATTATTGTTTGACTAAAACATCAGCAGTCATTGCAATCTGTGACAACTATGAGTTATTCGGACAGTAGGTGTCCAGAGTGACTTAAGGTTGGATAACTACATAAATGTAGATGAAGGAAAGGCAGATGCAAGACAAATTACATGGAAGAATCCTAAGGGCATGTAACTGATACAAGGAGGAGATAGCTAACAAAATCTCCATTCAATTGAATGCTCATTGGACTGGGAGCATTGTCGGGAATTAATAGTGTTGAGGGACAAGATTCATAAGAGAAATGCTCCTTTCATTGCAAATTTGTTTAGGAAACAGAAGATTAGGATTTAACATACTCATCTCAGAGACATAATATAAGCTTGGATGTGTAAAGTATAGGGAAGGAAACTGGTCACTGTACTTTCCAGAGCATTAACCATTGCGTCACATTGCTCACAGCAGGTGTGACATAATTTTGTTGGATTATCAACTCTTTTTGCCAATTTGAGATCAGTTGTAAGCACTCAGTCTAAACCTAATGAACAGCTTCAGACTGAAGCCTCTATTTCTAAAAATTTTAATTTTCACATGACAGAAGTTGGTTCCGATACTATAACAGAGACTTCCAGGTACAGCTCAAAAGTGTTTGAAATAATCAGTTTCATTCACAACGGTCATTTTACTTATATTGTTTTATTATGTCCCATTGTATGATTCAAGTTTTCCATGTTGGTTTCATTTTTATAAATAATGACCAACACTGTTAACATTTATTGAAAGTCAGAACCAATAATAGGTATTGTGGGGACAACTCCCATGAAGTAATCGCACATATCACAGTACAAAAGCTCTGCTTTTTTTTAAACACATTTTTCAATAGGTTTGAAGCAACCGAGTTATCTCAGTAAATGCAGGAGGTAAAAATTACCACTATTAGAAGACTTGTTTCACCTACAAGAAGGTTCATTCATTAATCATCGATAAACTTTTAGAGTACTTTGCCTCTACAAAATCAGAATTTTACACACCTGTCCAAGTACCATCATTTGAAATCTGTAGCAGTAGCATTTTGTTCAATGACTATTTGGGCAAATTTGTAGTGATTTTTGTTTTTGGTTGTTTTTAGCCCTTCTCTGTTCATCTACACTTGGTCCAGTCAACATATTGTAAACATGATATGCTTGCAAACAGAACTAGCAATCTGTGAGGAACTCCAATTTTTATTTTGAGGCACTGAATCTTCCATAAAATCAGCTTCAGTTTAGTCTGAAATTTGTTGTTGTTGTTGTTGTTGTTGTGGTCTTCAGTCCTGAGACTGGTTTGATGCAGCTCTCCATGCTACTCTATCCTATGCAAGCTTCTTCATCTCCCAGTACCTACTGCAACCTACATCCTTCTGAATCTGCTTAGTGTATTGATCTCTTGGTCTCCCTCTATGATTTTTACCCTCCACGCTGCCCTCCAATGCTAAATTTGTGATCCCTTGATGCCTCAAAACATGTCCTACCAACCGATCCCTTCTTCTAGTCAAGTTGTGCCACAAACTTCTCTTCTCCCCAATCCTATTCAATACCTCCTCATTAGTTACGTGATCTACCCATCTAATCTTCAGCATTCTTCTGTAGCACCACATTTCAAAAGCTTCTATTCTCTTCTTGTCCAAACTGGTTATCGTCCATGTTTCACTTCCATACATGGCTACACTCCATACAAATACTTTCATAAACGACTTCCTGACACTTAAATCTATACTCTATGTTAACAAATTTCTCTTCTTCAGAAACGATTTCCTTGCCATTGCCAGTCTACATTTTATATCCTCTCTACTTTGAC
This sequence comes from Schistocerca piceifrons, assembly GCF_021461385.2. Classification (NCBI taxonomy): domain Eukaryota; kingdom Metazoa; phylum Arthropoda; class Insecta; order Orthoptera; family Acrididae; genus Schistocerca; species Schistocerca piceifrons. The sequence goes on along the minus strand of NC_060140.1, from coordinate 578,550,209 downwards.
CATCATCAGTTATTTTACTCCCTAAATAGCAAAACTCCTTTACTATTTTAAGTGTCTCATTTCCTAATCTAATCCCCTCAGCATCACCCGATTTAATTTGACTACATTCCATTATCCTCGTTTTGCTTTTGTTGATGTTCATCTTATATCCTCCTTTCAAGACACTGTCCATTCCGTTCAACTGCTCTTCCAAGTCCTTTGCTGTCTCTGACAGAATTACAATGTCATCGGCGAACCTCAAAGTTTTTATTTCTTCTCCATGAATTTAAATACCTACTCTGAATTTTTCTTTTTTTTCCTTTACTGCTTGCTCAATATACAGAATGAATAACATCGGGGAGAGGCTACAACCCTGTCTCACTCCTTTCCCAACCACTGCTTCCCTTTCATGCCCCTCGACTCTTATAACTGCCATCTGGTTTCTGTACAAATTGTAAATAGCCTTTCACTCCCTGTATTTTACCCCTGCCACCTTCAGAATTTGAAAGAGAGTATTCCAGTTAACGTTGCCAAAAGCTTTCTCTAAGTCTACAAATGCTAGAAATGTAGGTTTGCCTTTTCTTAATCTTTCTTCTAAGATAAGTCGTAAGGTTAGTATTGCGTCACGTGTTCGCCTCACGTGTTCCAACATTTCTACGGAATCCAAACTGATCTTCCCCGAGGTCCGCTTCTACCAGTTTTTCCATTTGTCTGTAAAGTATTCGCGTTAGTATTTTGCAGCTGTGACTTATTAAACTGATAGTTCGGTAATTTTCACATCTGTCAACACCTGCTTTCTTTGGGATTGGAATTATTATATTCTTCTTGAAGTCTGTGGGTATTTCGCCTGTCTCATACATCTTGCTCACCAGATGGTAGAGTTTTGTCATGACTGGCTCTCCCAAGGCCATCTGTAGTTCCAATGGAATGTTGTCTACTCCCGGGGCCTTGTTTCGACTCAGGTCTTTCAGTGCTCTGTCAAACTCTTCACGCAGTATCTTATCTCCCATTTCATCTTCATCCTCTTCCATTTCCATAATATTGTCCTCAAGTACATCGCCCTTGTATAAACCCTCTATATACTCCTTCCACCTTTCTGCCTTCCCTTCTTTGCTTAGAACTGGGTTGCCATCTGAGCTCTTGATATTCATACAAGTGGTTCCCTTCTCTCCAAAGGTCTCTTTAATTTTCCTGTAGGCATTATCTATCTTACCCCTAGTGAGACAAGCCTCTACATCCTTACATTTGTCCTCTAGCCATCTCTGCTTAGCCGTTTTGCACTACCTGTCGATCTCATTTTTGAGACGTTTGTATTCCTTTTTGCCTGCTTCATTTACTGCATTTTTATATTTTCTCCTTTCATCAATTAAATTCAATATTTCTTCTGTTACCCAAGGATTTCTATTAGCCCTCGTCTTTTTACCTACTTGATCCTCTGCTGCCTTCACTACTTCATCCCTCAAAGCTACCCATTCTTCTTCTACTGTATTTCTTTCCCCCATTCCTGTCAATTGTTCCCTTATGCTCTCCCTGAAACACTCTACAACCTCTGGTTCTTTCAATTTATCCAGGTCCCATCTCCTTAAATTCCCGCCTTTTTGCAGTTTCTTCAGTTTTAATCTACAGTTCATAACCAATAGATTGTGGTCAGAGTCCACATCTGCCCCTGGAAATGTCTTACAATTTAAAACCTGGTTCCTAAATCTCTGTCTTACCATTGTGTAATCTATCTGATACCTTTTAGTATCTCCAGGATTCTTCCAGGTATACAACCTTCTTTCATGATTCTTGGACCAAGTGTTAGCTATGATTAAGTTATGCTCTGTGCAAAATTCTACAAGGTGGCTTCCTCTTTCATTTCTTCCCCCCAATCCATATTCACCTACTATGTTTCCTTCTCTCCCTTTTCCTACTGACGAATTCCAGTCACCCATGACTATTAAATTTTCGTCTCCCTTCACTACCTGAATAATTTCTTTTATCTCGTCATACATTTCATCAATTTCATCATCATCTGCAGAGCTAGTTGGCATATAAACTTGTACTACTGTAGTAGGCATGGGCTTTGTGTCTATCTTGGCCACAATAATGCGTTCACTATGCTGTTTGTAGTAGCTAACCCGCACTCCTATTTTTTTATACATTATTAAACCTACTCCTGCATTACCCCTATTTGACTTTGTATTTATAACCCTGTAATCACCTGACCAAAAGTCTTGTTCCTCCTGCCACCGAAATTCACTAATTCCCACTATATCTAACTTTAACCTATCCATTTCCCTTTTTAAATTTTCTAACCTACCTGCCCGATTAAGGGATCTGACATTCCACGCTCCGATCCGTAGAATGCCAGTTTTCTTTCTCCTGATAACGACGTCCTATTGAGTAGTCCCCGCCCGGAGATCCGAATGGGGGACTATTTTACCTCCGGAATATTTTACCCAAGAGGACGCCATCATCATTTAATCATACAGTAAACCTGCATGTCCTCGGGAAAAATTACGGCTGTAGTTGCCCCTTGCTTTCAGCCGTTCGCAGTACCAGCACAGCAAGGCCGTTTTGGTTAATGTTACAAGGCCAGATCAGTCAATCATCCAGACTGTCGCCCCTCTTCAGGAACCACATGTTTGTCTGGCCTCTCAACAGATACCCCTCCGTTGTGGTTGCACCTACGGTATGGCCATCTGTATCGCAAGCCTCCCCACCAACGGCAAGGTCCATGGTTCATGGGGGGAGGAGTCTGAAATTATGGAATAGATAATCTCTATTGTAAGACATATTGCAATTTCAGACATTTGGTTTTTTTGGTGACATAACCATGACCTCAAAAGCAACCATTACAAAAGAAGATACCTAAGCTAAAGAGGAGACAGAGTAGCAGATTATTGATAGATTGGGGCAGTAACTATTAGCGGCTGGTCTGACAGTAATTGCATCACTTCAGATGGCACTGTACTTGCATTTACAGTAATGTTATGGTGGCAACACTGATGGCAACTACTCAAGTACCATGCTTGACAGGACTCAAAGAAATGTGAGGTCCTGAACAGCTGCATCGGTGCACTGGTTTAATAGTAAAGATATAAAACAAGGCAGCTGGTGGACGGATGAGCCAAGCTGTGAATACCACATATGTTATGTTTATTGTCTATTATGTTTATTGGTTATGGATATAAAAATAGGTTTTCACGTAGTCCAGAAGTCTGAAACAGTGATGTGCTGACTACTTTATTACATAAATAATCTATAAATGCTGTTAAGAGTATACAAGTTAAGGACAATCACTGGCTTGAAATTAAGTTCATTAATAATTTCTAGAAGTCAAGTATAACCAGCTGCAGATTTATTAAGCTTCAATAGGAATAATATGAACCAATAAATATAAACACAATAGCTACTTTGATGAACAAGCACAGATTCAGAATATCATTTAGGGATGTGGAGTACATCTAGGTATAAATTAAACATAAGTAACTATTCAACTACTTCTGAAAATTGTGCCAACAGTTAATTACCACCAACAATGCTCTTCAATGATACATCATGAAAGTTTTTACCCTACAATATGTAATTTCTAAGTCATATGCATAACATATTATCAACTCACTGCATTTTATCAGACATCTTAAATTATGCCATCATTAGGTGTTCCAGTTAGAAAAATGGTGCTGTTAAGTTAATAACCATCAGCCAGTCTCATTAACTTTTTATGTGACTGTCATCAGAAAATATTTTTTTTATTTTAACTGTTCACAGAAACTTTATGATCAAGGCAATTAAAATAAAAATTATGCACATCATATGATCACTCTCCAAATTGGCATTTTATCTCATATTCTATTCTTACATCATCTTCAAAAAATTTTGAGACAAAATGCACTCCAGTGTTTTCACCTGCAGGTGTAGAAATAAAATATTTAATCAACCACAGTTTTTACATCAAAAGGTTTGCTCTGGCCAGGTAGTTTATTTATGGTTAAACTGAGTATTAAAAAAAAATAAAAATAAAAAAAATCTAACAACATGACATTCACGAACTTTCAAGGTCTAGGACTTTGTACACGTAGTCACTCTTGTCTTTCCTTTTTGTGTTTCTACAGTGTTCTGTTAGGTTATATGTACTTCAGTCCAACACCTAGTGGCCAAAAAGACAACTGAGTAACTATTGTGGGTTTTGTGGACTTGAAAATTTAAGTTTTTAAGTATATTTTATTCAACATTCTATGTACTTTACATTGAAGATACTTTCTTTAGCATACACAGTAGTAGCAATATTGAAAGGTTATCTGTATGTTGAAGTTTCAATAGGCAACCTATGTCTGACTTCTCTTTATGTGTGACCAGGACTTTGAAGTATTTCTCATAACTAACTTTACACTCTTGCCTATCTTTTCACGTGTACTCCTTGTAATGAATATCTACATCAGTGTCCTTTTCTTGTTACATAAGTGAATATTTTACAGCCTATATTGTGCTTTAGGATACCCCATTTATTTGAAATTCCACTGTATGTAACTTGCACCTACTATGTTATTTAATACATATGGCTGACCCTGCTGAACTTGAGCTCATAATGAACTTAGCACAATGTCACATGTTTACTCATTTTTATAATGCAATAAATGTAACACATCTCCAAATATTTATCTATTTTAACAACCTTTTTTGTTTCTTTGTTATAGTTAATTAATTTTTGACCATATGTGGAAATTGTGGGAACTCTATTAGGAAGGTGAACAGTGGGATTCATTGAGAGGATTTTACGATATGTTCCCACTGGGGCAAATTGTAACGAGTGTCGAGGAGGGGGTGGGGGGAGGGGGGGAGGGAGATAGGGGTGGACACTGGGTAAGTCAGAGACCTTCTCTTGGAGCTGCAATACACATAATAACAACAGCCTGAGAGAGGAACAGGAAAGGGATTGGAGGTATTTGAGAATTCGTACAAAAGCTGAGGATTATGACAATACGGTCCGACAGTTCTGTTGTAAGTACCCATAAGACGTTCCAGCTATGTCAGAATTGAATGCAGACAAATGTCAAATGGGAGTACTGGTAGTAAATATGTACAGCAGACATGACCTGAAAAACTGGGAACATCACTAATGTGTAATCCTATCGTTCCCCACTACCTGGCCACAAACCTCTTTTGCAATTGCCAAATGCTGGATGTGAACTTCAGTCTCTCAGAGCTTCTGCTTACATTGTAGAGTCCATAAGTCGCTCCTGACCAACATTGTGACTTTCTTTAGTTGGTTGAGAGCTGGGTCCTCCAGTTTACTGATATTGAAACTACTATGTCTGTTGCTCAGGCCATTGGAAACATTAATCTCAACAACCCACTGTAAAAATACAGTCCTAAAATGACAAGGACTGTCTTAGCAGATCCATTTGTTCATGTTTCAATGAGTCTTGTGCAGCTATGCGGTGTTCGGCAATCACGGATTTTGAGGGTTGCATTCGGAGTGTGTCCTGTGCTCCTGACACATTTCTGACTGTCCACACAATCTGCACAACTTACGCCTTCCTGCATTTGCGTGGAATACAGTAAGCACCCGGCTTAGAGCACCCAAAGTCATCCTTCGCTATACCTACTACTGCATCCATATTTGGAGGTGGACAGAAAATGCATTTAATGTTGTGCCTAGCCAGGATTCTGGCAATGTTGTTTAATAATTTGTCAAATTTGTCAATGTATGGCAGATATGTGCTGTGTCCTATTTGCTAGGCCTGTATTTTCTATCTGAAAGCAATCTGGAACTCTCACCACAGCAGCTCTTCTGGAGTACGTCCTTAAGGTGGCCAAATTCTTTTGGTGGGTTTGCTTCATCTGCTACTGCACAGGGCCTTGTGTGCCACCAGTTTATGTAGCATACCGTTATGCTCTCAAGGATGATGATAACTGGAGGTGTACAGGAATAAATCGGAGTAAGCGGCTTTCCATGTAACCCACATTACCACCCTCTTTGCACTCAACTGGGAGTTCCAGAATAGGGAGTTCACCATTCTCTTCCACTTCCACAGTGAATTTGATGCGGAGGGGAGAGGGGGGGGGGGGGGGGGGGCAGATGGTTGAAATGTGGGAAGAACTTCTGAAGTCCTGCACACGCATTATGGGCTTCGTGCAGTTTCCTCCAGAGCTTTCTCTTCAAAATCCCCTACAAATAAGTTTGTCACAACCATGACAGAGGGAACCCATGATGATGCAATCTGTTTGTTCGTAATATTCACTATTGAAGAAAGAGAATATAGATGTGAGGAAAAATATGAAGAGGTTAGTCATTGTGGGGCTGAATTGGCTCATTGTACAAATGTCACCTGAAGACAATAGCAAGATATGTTACCGAAATATCCATCTGGCTGGACGCCAAAGGGAAATACAAACATCACAAAAAACCTCATTGATGTCATGTAGAAGAATGTCTTGCTGCTCAGAAGGAGTAATGTTAGGAACTTTATGTAAGGATTTCACTACAGATGTTCAGGTAGTAATAGTGGGTGGGGCAGGGAATAGCCTGGAAGGAGACACAATGCACACTGCAGGTGATGATCTAACAGCACAGCCTCATCAACTGATGGCACACACTTTTGACTTGCTGAGCTGCTTCCTTGATTGGCCTCACCTTGGCACTACTGTATGGGGAGTCAATACAGACATGGAAATGGTGATGACGACTGCTGATCAGGCAGAGATGTAGATTTGCTAGCCACGTCCTGACCCAAATAGGTTTGGGAAAGGAGTGTTGATGGGCTAAATAATAAGATTGTAGCCTTTAGGGGTGGAACCACAAATGGTCAAATCCCTGTTACGATTGTTACAAGAACATCTTTTTTTTTAATTTTTTCAAGGATCGATCACAATCAGGGTGTCCTGCCCAAAGAGTACTTTGACCACTTTCTGCAACATGTATGTATAATAAAGAACGATTTACCAAATTGGAGGGCACACTCACAAGTAACATTAAGGAAAAAGAAATTGCAAGGACACATACCACACATACATAAACAGTATCATCAAATCTTTATCAGAATAACCATTCCAGTAAAAAAAAAAAAAGAAGAAGGCGTGGCAACTTGAAGTTTGAAGGATGTTGTTGTTGTTGTTGTCGTCGTCATCGTCTTTTCTGTTGTTTACACTTACATGCCTCTTAGGGGGTTCTCTGAACCACCTTTGGACTACTACTCTACCATTCCACACACTAATAGAACACGAGAAAAATGAACACTTAAATCTTTCTATACAAAGTATGATTTCTCTTATTTTATTATGATGATCATTTCTTCCTATGTAGGCTGGCAACAATAAAATATTTTCAAATTCAGAGGAGAAAGTTGGTTACTGCAATTTCATGAAAAGATCTCACCACAACAAAAAAGAGGTCTTTGTTTTAATGATTGCCAACCCGAACTCACTTATCATATCCGTGTACTCTCTCCCATATTTTAAGGTAATACAAAACAAGCTGACCTCCTTTGGACTTCTTTAATGTCATCTGCCAATCCTATTTAGTAAGGATCCCACGCCACAAAGCAACACTCTAGAAGAGGACGAATAAGCATAGTGTAGGCAGTCTCTTAGTAGGCTTGTTCATCTTCTAAGTGTTCCGTCACTAAAACAGAGTCTTTAGTCTGGCTTCCCCACAACATTATCTATATGGTCATTCCAATTTAAGTTGTTCATCATTGTAATTCCTAATTATGTATTCGAACTACCAGCCTTTAAATTTGTATGATTCATCGTGTAACTGAAATTTAACGCATTTCTATTCATACTCAAGTGGATGACTTCATACATTTCGTTATTCAGAGACAATTGCCACATATTACACTATACGGATATTGTGTTCATCATTTTGCAATTCGTTTTGATCTTCTGATCACTTTACTAGATGGTAAATGACAGTATCATATGCAAAAAATCTACAGGGCTGCTCGGCTTGTCACCTACATTGTTTATACAGTGTGGTTAGACACAATTTGAAAAGTTTGTAAAAGTGTTGGAGCACAGTCTGTGCTGAGAAATAATTGTTAAGAAAAAATGTGACATGTTGCACCATTTCAAAGATAATTAGCATTACAATTAACCAACCAGGCCACTGGGTGTGCAAATTCAGGGGACCCACTGGAGACAGCCTCACCAAATGTGGTCTCCATTTGGATTCAAAAAACCGAACAAGAGAGAGAGATACAAAAGTTGGACTTGAGACAGTAGTAAGATCAAACCTCAGCCAAAGGCTCAGCAATCTCATCATGCATTATCATCTACTTTATAAGAACTGACACTAATTGCAGACAGATTGGCTAACTTCAATGCTAATTAACTCAGAAACAGCAGAACATACCAATGTTTTTTCTTAACAATCATTTCTCCACACAACCTACCCTGCAAGGCCGTAACCAACTTTTCAGACTGTTTCTGACCACAACTGACAGATTACAAACAGCAGGGTGCCTATAACACTTCCTTGGGGAACGTAGGATATCATTTCCGTTTTACTTGGTCGTTTTCTGTCAATTGCTACATGCTGTGACTTTTCTAATAACGAATCCAGTCACACAACTGAAACAATACTCCACATGCAAGCAATTTGATTTGAAGTCTCTTATGAGGAACGGTATCAAGAGCCTTCTGAAAATCTAGAATCAATTTTAGATCTCCTGTCAACAGAACTCATTACTTCATGTGAATAACAAACTTCTTGTGTTTCAGAAAAACAATATTGTCTGAATCTGTGCTAACTATGTGACAATAAACCATTGCCTTTGAGGTAATTCACGATGTTTGAAAATAGTATATGTTCTAAAATCCTACTGCAACTGACGTCAGTGCTATGGGTCTGTAATTCAGCAGATTACTCCTATCTTTCTAGTGTATTAGTGTGACCTGTACAACTTTCCAGTCTTTCGATACAGATCTTCCGCAAAGCGAGGAGATATATATTATTGCTAAGTATGAGGGTACAGTATCGGCAGTCTCTGAAAGGAACGTAAGTTTATGCTATCTGGACCGGAAGACTTGCCTTCATTAAATTCTCTACGGTGCTTTTTTATACAGAATATATCTACTTCTAAGTTGCTCTCATTTTGAATTATGAAATGTTTGCTTCTTTTTTGGTGAAGGAATTTTGGAAAACTGCATTTAACAACTCCGCTTTCATATCACTGTCATCGGTAACACAGTGAAGGTATTGGATAGTGTCTTGTCAGTGGTGTACTTTACATATGACAGTATTTCTTTGTATTTTCTGTCAGATTTCAAGAAAGTTTCATTGTGTAAGTGATTAAAAGCATCTCACACTGAAGTCCAAGCTAAGTTTCAAGTTTCAGTAAAACATTACGAATTTTGGAGATTTTGTCTTCTTTTAAATATGGCATCCTTTTTTTGTTGCATCTGCAACAGTGGTGTGACCTGTTTTGTAAACCATGAGGGATCAGCACAATCTTTTATTATTTGGCACAAATCTCTCAATTTCCTGAGATACTATTTCTCTGAGTTTAAGCCACATCTCATCTGCACTTAAATAGATAGTTAGGAAAGAATGGGGACTGTCTTAGTAAAGCATCACACGAATTTTTATCTGCTTTCTTAAACAGATATATTTTGCATTTACCTTTGGTGGATTCGGATGTTGCGGTGGTCAGTCTCGCTACAAAAATCTTACATTCACCAATCCCTGTATCTGTCATGATGCTCCCTACTTGCTCAGGATTATTGTCGTTATGAGGTGAAGTATGTTTTCACAACCATTTACACTTCAAGTGGGTTCCTGAAATAATTGCTCAAAATAATTTTTGAAGAAAGCATTTAGTACAATTTCTGACAATCTTTTATACCTACGACCAGCTTTGAACATATATTTTCGGCTATATATCGAGGGTAGACTATAATTGTATGAGTGGGGTGCCTATTTGAAATGGGGCACAAGTATCCTTTGAACTGTTTAGCAACTGTATCACCCGAGTCCAGGGATCCAAGGGTCGGTAAAAGGAACCAATTATTAATTTATTCTGGTTGACACACATTGACTCTACACGTCCTAAATCACAGGAACTGTCTACTCAATTTTGCTGCAAGATAAACTACTTGCAACAAAAAAGCCATCACCAACTGTATTTAATCTATCATTTCTGAACATCGTTCGGTTCTTTGTAAAAATTGGAGCTGAACTTATCTCTTGTTCTAATCAGCTCTTGGTACTCATAATGGCTGGAGCTTTACTGCTTTTTATTGGTGCTTGGTGCTCTGGTTCTTTCCCCACACAGCTAAAACAAATTACAGCTACAATATTGATTGTTGTTATGTCTATCCTCTCCCTGTGATCATCCTTCACTCTGTGAGACTGAACCTCTCTGCTTTCCCGAGACCCTCTGATCTAAAAAAATTGCCCAGTCAATTCCACACAGCCCCATTACCCATGTAGCTGCCTTTTGGGTGGTGTGGACACCTGACCTATTAAGCGGAAACTGAAATCCCACCACCCTATAGCGCAAGTCGAGAAATCTGCAACCCACACAGTCATAGAGCATCTGAGCCTATGATTCAGGCCCTCCACTTAGCTCTGCATCAAAGGCCTGCAATTGGCCCTGTCAATGATGCTACAGACAGTGAGCTCTACCTTCATTTTGCAAGCAAGACTGACAGTCGTTTACCACCTCAGCTAGCTGCCCGAAACCAGAGATAATCCCTCTTGGTTCAAAGTGACACCTGTCATTAGTACTGATGTGAACCACCAACTGCAGTTGGCTGCACTCTGAGCTCTTCATGGCATGCGGAAGCAATCATTCCACATCAGGAATGACTCCTCCCTGTATGCATACAGAGTGCCCACTGGATTTCTTCCCCTCCTTGGCAGCCATATTTCTAAGAGTCCTATTTCACATCTGACACTGGTGCTCCCAACTACCAGTAATCTTACTCTCTGTGATTGCACAGATCTTGCGGGCCGAGAGGGTGCTTCTGGAAGAGGATGAGTAACTGCATCTGGCTCGAAGTCTTTGTCAGCTACAGATATGGCCCGAAATCTGTTCATCAGGCGAACCGCGTAGGTCCTCCGATTGGCCCTGCAAAAAGTCTTGTGCTGCCTGCCACACTTTGAGACAACCTCCCACTTGATGTGAGGGGTCATCCTCAATGCGGGCAGTAACCGGGGCAGTCACATAAGTGGACTGATAGGGGAACACGAGGGATGTACCCTGCACCATCACATCAGCCAGCCCCCCCCCACACACACACATTGATTGCCATTGGTAATGGCCTCAAGCTGCTTGACCGAAACCAGCATAACCTAGAACAGTGAGCAAAGGGTCACCAAATCTACCACATCTGAATGCAGAAATCACAGTCCCTACAAATACTAAGGCTGGAGGAACTATGGACTAGACTGTAAATGAAATGTGGAACTGTGGCAACTACACACACAGATACACAAGAAATTTAAAATTTTAGACTAAAATGCACACAACAAATAAAAATGTAAGTTGCGTCTACTTTTTAGGAGCTTGTTACAACTAACATACCAACACCGTGCTCTGAAGTGCTGTTGCCTAGACAAGAGCTGCTGCCAAACTTCTTTCTGAACACACTTTCTACATTTATCGATAATTGGGCACAAAATAAATACATGGAAGTGAGACACATAAACAGATAAAAATTCTATTCAGCAAGAGCTGCTGTAAAACAAATAATCTGGAAATGTGAGTCGGCAGTGCAAGTTCGTTATACAGAAAAGTCCTTTCACCAAGCTAGTTAATTTGTGTGTATTGGCTTATTAACGTCAGCAATTTAGATCTGATGGAATTCAAAATGTCCTTGGTGGGAAACTTTAATTATTAATCAAAGCAATCAACAGAGTAAACAAATGACTCCTGATTGGATTAAAGTTAATGTCAGCATTACAGAATGAGTGTTAAACTGGCTTTAGGTAATGTGTCCGTATGGAGTTTTGATTTCAGGTCACCATTAACTGATTATAAAGGCCTCAGCATAAACAGTTATATCAACATACTTCATTACGAGATAGCTACATAAAGTTCTGGCATTTGAAATAGCCATCTACGGCACAGAACGTATATTTAATCTGAGATGCCACTGGAAAAGAATTGTTGAACGGTAAACTGAAAACTGACTTGAATTTACTAATCCATTTTAATAATGTTTACTGATGGGAATTCATATTGACAACTCACAGCAATATAACGACAGTTGACAATCAGCAATCTGATTACAGAGATGTGCGTGCTGCAGCTTCCTACCTGAGACCACAGCAGTAGGTTCTCTGGCGTTGATACTCTGTTGTCTCATTGCACGCTGACCTGTCAAAATACTCCATGATCACCTTTCCCTGTTTCAGAACTGTGGGGCAAGCAGATTGAGTAAATTTTATATTCAGGATACAAGATTATTTCCAGAAAACAACAGTGGATGGCTGGCCAAATATTCACCCTGACCTGCAGTCCACCAGTTTATCACAAAGCAAGAATTAAACTGTTTAGGAACTTGGCCGTCACATAAATTCCAGATACAGTTTTGAGCATACGGAATCTGACCACACACAGTTCGCAGTCTGAAATGATGACAGTCTGTCTCACTCTTAGTCTTCAATTGTACTCATCATAAATCACTATTGTTCCTCAACTGTCCCTTTCTAGCACTCTCCATAAATATTAATTTTTTTTAATCACGAGAAACTCCTCAAATTACAACAAAGTTACATGAGAACAACATTAGACCATAAACAATAATACTGATTCTATGTAACACATTATGTTGCATCTGTAAATACAAAATCATTATAATCCAAGATAAGCAACACTGACACAGAAAAGAAAAAAATACACACCGATTTCATTAATGTTTTACAGACAATGATAAGTAGTAGTAAAGGTACTATACAGTAACATAAACCAAGTAAGCTGTAGCGGTTCACCTACTTTCTTTCTTCCTTTGTTTTCCTCAGTATCGACGCACTGGCTGAAAAAATAGGGGGTGGACTTGCAGTACTGTCCACTGTAGATGATGTAGCTGACAGACGCACAGTTGTGTTTCACAGTCTTTTACTTTCACTTTTCACAACCCCCCAAAAATAATACACAGTTATTTATGGCCAGTGCACTATTGTTTAACTTTCGATAAGCCTCATTAACGGGTTGCAAGCGAACATCCACTTACTGCTACAATAGTCTACTGTTGAACATCTAGGAGCAGTAACGAACATAACCACAAAGTTCACAGTTCTTGAAGAATAGAAAGATACATATGAAGCAGACACTGTCAGTGTTTTAACACATGGCCTATTGGTGTAACGCTTATTTCACTGTTAAGTTGATGCATTGTTGTCGTTCTAAGCAACACAGGTTCCTCGTCTTAAACTCAGCTGTGGACTGACTGTCTCTTGACCAAAAACTTGGCGCTTATATATCATCACAATAATAGGTGCCGAAACTATACATTGTTCGAAGTTAAATTTACAGAAATTACAAGTAAAACTTAACTCATTAAATTAAGTGAATACATAGAAAAATTGGTTCTTTTTAGCAGTTTCACCTACTACGAGGGTTAAGTCGAATTATTTGTTTAAATGATGAAATTAACATATATAGTTACGTAAACAATACTTTTGACAAAACTGTTAATTACTTTGGAATTAATTAAGGGCTGGTTTTGCCAACACGTTTTCGAAGAGAGCCAAATAGGTACTTTAAGAATACTATTAGTTGTTCCTCCAAATGTTAATAATTAGTACAGAATTTATATTTGTTTATATGTCAACAATAGAATTTATGTTACGAAACAATTACTGATTTCACCTTATAATGAAAGATACTAACTAGGAATAGTCAAAATAAATTAGAAAATCAATTAGATACACAAAACTAAGCACAAAATTAGATCTTGTTTGATGAGGACCAATCTTTCTCTACTATGAAAAAACAGATTATACTCGCATATGTTAATGGTAATTATTTCGAAAATGAAAAAACTAATTTAAGTAGGCGGATAGCAAAACAAGAGGTCAAGTAAAAATATCCCAGCTTGCTTCGTCACAAAGCCCATTACAACTTTATTGCTTAAAACTGGTTTTTCATTTGAGCTCCTGATAACGAACTGCTGCTCAAGATGAAAGAAAATAAAACACTTTTATTTACAAAGGCAGTGAAAAAAAGTACCTCTTAAATAATATATATTCCACAATTAAAGATACTTCCATAGCTCAGACTAGGGGGTTAAAAAAAGAAAGTGGCAACTAAAACCTTTATCTCTCATCACAATAGCTCACAACATAATTATTTTTGCAGCAAAATCATACACTGAAGATCAATAGTGCCCAGCACTAATGTCTCACCATCTTCCTGAGCTTAATATCTGAGTCATGACAGGATGCTGGCTCAGTTTTTCAGACAGGCTGAAAGGGAAACATGGAGATGCAACAGTGTGGCAGCATGGTCCTGAAGTCATCTGCACGTATGTGTATTGTGTATGCAATATAATGTTGCTAGGGTACTGTACACCAGCTATAAACCGAATGAGGTATTATGCGGACAATTTAACATGGCCATTTCAAATGGGGGTATTTGAACTATAGTTGTGTAATATAACGGTACAGCTCTGTCTCTACTTTATCGTTTACGACGCTGCCAATCTTGGCAAGTAATTCTGCAGTAGATGTTACCAAACACTTAGTGTACCCTACTTTGCTTTGGGTTGTGCACTGCTTGTTGTTTTCATTTCTTATTTTGAAATGAATGAAGAGACCAAACCTGGTCGATCATGGGAGTCAAGTATGCTCACACCACCAGGAGGGGTCAGCAATCCCTATGCTGCTTTCTCATAAGCAGAGAACACAGGTATAGGCTGCCAGCCCCATATGAGGGAGGCAAGTCTTGTTCCCTAGCAACGCCCCTCTCCCAGTTCTTTTTACATGTTAAAAAAGTAACCACAGATTTTGGTGGATGGAGGCCACATCACGCTCATTCCTAAATCACTTCAGCAAATGCTGGGATTGTTCCTTCAAGCCCACAGCCGACCACTTGTCCTCTGCCGATTAAACATATATGTAGTTATGCATTTTCAGCTTTTCACGGCTTAATGAATAGTCCATTAAACTTCAGGCATGCAGCCGCATAAATAAAATTTCTTAAACTGATATTTTGGCCACGAATCGTCCGGCCACCCTCAGAGTGAGTTATATGCCCAAATTTTAATTAAATATATGTAGTTGGAAACGAACAATAAGTAGAAATAAAAAATACATTTTGTTGTTTTCAGATGACAAGCTGTAGGTTGTGCAGAAGATTTAAAGCTACCAGCATAAATAACTAACAGCAACATCTGAAGTATGTTAACAATTGTATATATCAACTTATTTCCAAATTTACTATAAAACAAAACCCTTTAGACATATCATTAACAATATATAATGCCTTGATTCAGTGAAATATTTCAGCCCTGTACTGTATGCAAACTAACATAAAATACACTGATGGAGAAAAACTGCAGTACCAAGACAATAGTGCGACATAAATAAAAGATGGTATGCATGTTTCTACATCTGAAAGATAATATCTATTAAAATTTCACGCCAACTGCATAAGAGTGGCACTAGTAGCGCCACTACGACGTTGCAAATCACGTTTGCTTTAAAGACACACTGCAGCAATCATGAGCATTAGTACCTTTGAGATTGGGCCTGGTGAGTTGATGTTAGTCACCTTTGAAGCAATACAGACGCCATTATCAGTACAAAAATGTTCAAATGTGTGTGAAATCCTATGGGACTTAACTGCTAAGGTCATCAGTCCCTAAGCTTACACATTACTTAACCTAAATTATCCTAAGGACACACACACACACACACACACACACACACACACACACACACACACACACACCTGAGGGAGAATTGAACCTACACCGGGATCAGCCGCACAGTCCATGACTGCAGCGCCTTAGACCGCTCGGCCATTATCAGTACCTCAATGAATGTGGGTGAGGTATTGTAATAGGGCTACAAGAAAACTTATGTTCCTTCAGCGATATTGCAGAAAGACTCAACAGGAATGTAACCATTGTACAGGTTTGCTGGCATCAGTGGTCACGAGAATGCATGGTCTCAAGAAGACCAGGTTCTGGACAGCCACGGGACACTACCATGACAAGAAGACCATTGTGTTTGGCGCATGGCTCTAGTGCATCATATTGCATCTGCAGCAGCAAGTTGAGCAGCAATTGGCACCACAGTGACACAGTGAAGTGTTACAAATCGATTACTTCAAGCACAGCTCTAAGCCAAGCGCCCTGCAGTGTGCACTCCACTCTGTTGTGTTTTCTGAAGAAAGCTGGTTCTGACTTGGTGCCAGTGACTGCCATGTGTTCATTAGGAGGTGACCAGTAGAGGGCCTGCAGCCAACCTGTCTGCATGCTAGGCACACTAGACCTAAACCTGGAGTTATCGTCTAGGCTGTGATTTTGCATGACAGCAAAAGCACTCGTGATTATCCCATGCATACTGACTGCAAATCTATACATAAATCTGGCGATTCGACCTGATAAGCTGCCATTCGTGAATAGCATTCCAGGCGGTGTTTTCCAACAGGATACTGCTTGACCACATACCACTGTTATAACGTAACGTCCTCTACAGATGGTTGACATGTTGCTTTGGCCTGCTCGATCACAAGATTTGTCTCCAATTCACATATGGGTCATCATCAGGCAACAACTCCAGCTTCTTCCACAAACAGCATTAAACGTCCCTGTATTGAGTGACAAACTGCAACAGGCATGGAACGCCATCCAACAAATGAGGATGAGGTTAACAAGGAAACTGGCATTAACAGCATCCTATTCTGAATGCCATACAGCTTTCCTCGAGCTGACCTGACCTCGCTGAGAGTCAGCTATACACTTCTGTTCACATTAAACCTATTGACAAACGACAGTACTTACATTTTGACAGCTGCCATTCTTTCTACGTCAAACATTCCCCCGTCAAACATTCCCCCCCCCCCCCCCCCACACACACACACACACACACACACAGAGCCTTGGCATTCAAGGCAAATGTATTTTTTTCAGATGCAGATGTTTTGCAGCAGTACACCACCATTCACTGGATGTAATTACCTCACTATCCTAGTACAAAAGCAGATTACCTGGTCAATCACATCCAATCCTGGTACTGCTGATCCATCTAATAAAACAACTTTGTAGTATGCATTAATCAGGTACTTCAATGAGGCTATGACTTCCTAAAATAATGCCCTGAAATGAGGTTCATTCTGCCTGTCATTTCGTCCACCACACCTAGAATAGCTTTCCGTCACCTTCCGAATCCCCGCAATATCCTTGTCAAACCTTACGCTCCTTCTGCAGCCATTTCCTTACCCTGTGGCTCCTACCACTGTTACCATACCCATGTCAGACCTGGCCTATGCACCCTTCTGTCAACACATGTACCAACCCTATAACTGGCAAAACATACACTACCAAACGAGAGGCACCTGCGAAACGACATTTCGTGTACCAGCTATTAAACACTGGCCTTTTACATTGACATGACTACCACCAAATTATCAGGTAGGATGAATGGGTATAAGCAGAAGGTGCATAGTTCCAACACACAATATCCTGTTGCAGAGCACACCCTACAACATGACAGTTGTGACCATGGTACCTCTTTCGCCATATGTGTTGTCTGGATTCTTCCCTCGGACAACAGTTTATTTGAACTTCACAGGTGGAAACTGGCATTACAACATGTGGTTCTTGCCCCCCACCTAACTTTAATTTACATTAATTTCTTCCATTTCAGTATTTCTTCTCAGTAATTACTCATTACTTCACTCCCGTTTAGTTTTCTATATCTTTTATTTTCTGAGCTATCTGTTTTTCCGTGCCACGCCGCCCCCCCCCCCCCCCACCATGACCACAATGCAATTAACTTTCTGCTGTTATTAGCCGGTGTATGATATTTAGTCATTAGTCTTCTTTATTATCCTATCTTCCATGTTTAAGCTCTAAGGTTTTCAAGTCTCCTCAGGTGCAATCTCCAACAATCAATCTTTCCTTCTCATCCAGTTTGCAAAGTCTCCCCTGAAGCAGGGTTCTGGTCAACTTTTGCAAATTCTCACCATTTCTTAAACCTCATTAGTCCTTTTCCTTCATCCCTCTTCCTTCCCCTTCAATCTTCTGGAAAATTACAATACATGTTTATATGTGTGTCGTCCTGCTGTCTTGTGAGTAGTTTTTTTCAACTATCTAATTACATTACATATTTTGTCTGAGTTACAGTGCTTTGCTTTCCTAGTACCCATTTCATCTGTAATTATATTTACATTTCAGCTCTGTTTTGGAAGAACTTACCCTTGAAAGGATTAACGAGAACACTGGTAAACAAATGAGATTCAATGTATATTGTTTTGGTATTACTGGGAAGCTTCTGACAATTAACCACTCGAGCAGACTCATACAAGCTGTGTTCAGATACAAACCATGCTGTCCATCATACAACACTGTGACGGGGTGACACTGGTTGTATTCTTGTGTGTACACCTCTCTTCCTATCAGCACATCATGTTTCACAGTATGCTTCATCCTGGACTTATTAACAGTGTGGTGATATTTATGCAAGAGATCTGAGCAGTATCAGTGAACTGCCTGATGCCATCCTCAACTGTATAATTAATGTTGATGTCAGCCTTGTGTCTATGGATAGCTGACCTTTTACACCACAACACAGAATGACTTTATAAACACTACTACATGAGGGAAACTTTAAGTAAATGAAAAAATCACTATTTCTCCTATATTGACTACCGTAAACCCAAAATATCAAAGAAGAATAAATATAACATTAGGTAAAAGAATGAAGTAAGAGGCGGTCAAAGAAATCTATGAAGTTCATTACCTGCTTTAGACAACATTATTCTTGTTTATCTTTGTACAATGAATATTTTTTTGACTTTACCTGCATTACCCTAGAAGATAATTCCATAATATGACATGGGGTGAAACTATGCAAAATTAACTAACATGCACGTCAGCTGTTATCCAACAGCTCAGCAGTGCAAGTATGTCGAACTGTTCTGTAACAACAAGAACTCACTCCTACAAAAGTCTTCACATTAGAAGAGTAAGCATATGGTATGCAGTTAATACAAAGGAGTCCCCCCCCCCCCCCATCAAACAATACCACGCAAATTGGAATGACAGAAATGTTTGCTCCATTAGGGTTTCACCAGTGTCTGGCCTTCCCCTGGAATGAAGAACACCTTACTCATTGTAATACTTATTCATCTCTAGAATGCTGCTGCCCTCCACTATATCTTTTACTGACAGCATTTGCTCATGATGAGGCCTCCTGTTATAAGGTAACTCAATGTAATCCAGCAAGGTAGGCACATCTTAGCAGTTCAATGATTTTTTACCTTTTTTAAAAACTATCAGTGATGTTTACTTTCATACGGCAAACAGATAACAAATAACAAAAATTACAAAAAGGATAAACTTTTTCATAACTGCTGATATTCCAACCTTGATTTTACATGTCAAAAATATATTGACAATTAGTCATACTATTTACATTGCACATATACACTATGGCATCAAGGAGTGAGGCAACTGATGCTTTAATGTTATGCATGACCTATAAACAAGTCATTGATGTTTACAACCTGGATGTATTTCAGCACACCACATTGTATAGATACAGTTTAAACGGCATGAATAGTGCTGGCTTCACATAACTGAATGTTATATTTTCTACAAATCCGTTACTTGAAAATGAATGCAAGTTCCGTACAAGTGGAGCCATAATAATTATTTTAAAAAAATTAAAAGTCAAGGTCAATAAATCTATGTGTTCATTTTAACTGAAGCACATCCTTCACTCATTTAACATTCATGGCCTCTAATCCCCTTAGCGCTGTCTTCGACTTAACTATGCTGACACTCATTGTACTAATGCATTTGGACTTCACAATCATCTTGGCACCTTATATACATACACCTTTTCTTTTACTCTTGAGATGCTTTCTTCTTCCTGTACCGTTTTCTTAGTGTTTTTAATAGGGACTCCTTAACTCGCACTATTTGGAAGTGCCAGCCACCTCACCCAAACACAAAGCTACATCATTTTATGTCCTTCATGCTTTTTAATTTAAAGAGAAAAATTGCTCCAAAGTCCTGCCAGATGATGTGCCACCCCATCAAGCTTCATTCAATTCAGCATAGTGATACTATCCAAGCTATACTCAGCTCACAGCATTGGAGGCATTCACTTGGTTACTTGTGCCATTTAAACAAGATTCAATAATGATGAAAATTATGAAAAATTAAATGTTTATTTACAATCCAAAAATTACAGATCATTTCAATACTAAGTGTGTGGACATTACACATCAGCTTGTCCTAAGGGGTGTAGCCATTTCATGCTCATATTCAATTTCAACATGAGGCTTTCTAGACTTTTTAACATGGCGTTTGGACGATTTTTTACTGGCAGTTGATGGCTCACCACTTTTTTTGTGTTTAGCTGCCAAATCCTGCAAAGAAGATCATCATTAATAAAAAACTGGCTAAACAAATTTTGAAAACTGCACTACAGAAACTAAGTTTCTGGTCAATACTTGCCTCAATATCTGATGTATCAGATATATCAATGTCGCTTTCTACCACTTCAACATGTCCAGAGTCTGAATCCTAAGAAGAAGAAGAAGAAGAAGAAGAAGAAGAAATAAACAGGATAAATAAACAAATCTAATTTTTGTAGCACTACTGGCAATTACACATTAAAAATTATTGTACAAACTAAAATTACATGCTTTTATCTGCACTGCTGTGACTCTGGCACTACTGTCTGTTTATCCCTGTGCTTGCCCTTACACACACTCAATATTTACACAAATGCATTAGTGTACGAGATCACAAAAGGTCAATCCAGACAACTGCCTTACCAAAAATACCGTGCATATTCTGCACAAGTGATCAGAAGTATACTGTATTTCTATTCTGTGCCTCCCAAATGTGCATCAACTGTCAAATCAGTGCAATGCCTGATCTAATGGCTTATACTGAAAGCAAATCATTTAAATAATTTATTGCTACAAATTTCTAAAGCTGTCTGGAGAAAGGTACCACACAAACAAATTAAACTGCAGGATGCCATAGGAAATTGTATAAAATCTGAATTATTAATAACTGCAGGAACCTGTCTCTTCCAAGTGCAGATATTAGTCAACCTACAGAATAGTAACTATTACCTCAATCTACAAAATAAGTAAAATTACGTTACTGAAAGTCATATTGTCAGTGAAAAAACATCCATGCGGGTTCTTAGAAAAAAGCAGTTAAACTTCAGCTTCAGTTCATACTGAGACACTGAATGTGTATATATATAATCTTTCCATATTTGGAAACAACACACTATGATCAATAACAATAATAAGCTTATCAAATACAAATGCTTTTTGTCATTAAAGCTTGTGAATAACAGACATACAGAATTAAAACCTTCTTTACAGTCTGATGGAAATGT
Source organism: Schistocerca piceifrons (assembly GCF_021461385.2). NCBI lineage: Eukaryota > Metazoa > Arthropoda > Insecta > Orthoptera > Acrididae > Schistocerca > Schistocerca piceifrons. The sequence continues at coordinate 578,528,698 of NC_060140.1, read as the reverse complement.
TTGCAAATGCATCTGTCATACAATCCCTTTTTACAAAACCTTCATTAATTATATTTTCACAAATAAAAGACTTATTTTGTGGTTTGTCTTCTTTACTTCCCTGTGCACACACTGTAATTTAATCGTGCAAGCATGAGTCATAGTCAACACTTACTATTTCAAAACTGGATTCAACTTCTGCAAAACTAAAAAACTTGTACCTATTCAAATTGTTTTCCACATCCAAATTGCTTGTGTTCAGATGAAATTTCTTGCTTGAAGCCACCTTAGTGCCTACCACACATTAACAAAACTGAGATGTGTTTCTAATACTCAAAACTTCACATGGAGGATCTTTTGTATTCACTATCGCAAAACATTCTAAAATCTTTTATTGAACAGGAGAAAAGCTTTAGGATTAGACTGTGACTATTACGTTTTGCAACATTATTAAATTAAATGTGGCACTAAATTGGTTCACTAAATATGAATTCTCTTTTAATGACTGAAAATGAGTGATCCTGCCAGATGGCAAACGAACTGAAATCCATCCTCCCTATCTCTCTCAATACAAGTAGAAACATGAATGGAGAATGATATTATCCCTACAAAAAGTTACTGTAAAAATATAGTCAAGAAGGGCAAGTACAGAGTTAACGCCCCTCAGTCTAATGATGTGTAATTCCGTCCTGTCAGAATATTCTCTCTCTCTCTCTCTCTCTCTCTCTCTCTCTCTCTCTCTCTCTCTCTCTCACACACACACACACACACACACACACACACACACACATTATTTCAAATTCAACAATACACACTACAAGCAAACCAATGCCCTGGCAATGGGATCAAACCTGTCTAAATTAGTAGCTGAAATATTTACAAACAACTTAGAGGACAACATTCTGAATTACGACCACTATCATCCTCAAAAACATTACTAACATCTACAGATCAGTAGTAGTAATCATTATTTCAATTAATGGCACAAAAGATGACATCAATGAATTAAACCATTTGTTCAACAACTTCCATGAAAATATAAAGTTTGCAGTTGAGCACCAAGTAAATGACAGTATAAACTTTATAGACCTGAATGTTAGAATAATGAATAATAGACAACAATTTGAAATTTATTGAAAAGCCTACCACAACAAACACTACCTACCACAACTCACACTACCATCAAAAATAGTTTAAATGGCTCTGAGCACTATGGGATTTAACATCTATGGTCATCAGTCCCCTAGAACTTAGAACTACTTAAACCTAACTAACCTAAGGACATCACACAACACCCAGTCATCACGAGGCAGAGAAAATCCCTGACCCCGCCGGGAATTGAACCCGGGAACCCCGGTGCGGGAAGCGAGAACGCTACCGCATGACCACGAGCTGAGGACCACACTACCATCCACAACACCTCTCATCACCCCACAACCCCCAAAATGGCAGAATTCCGCTATATGGTCAACAGAGTAGTTCAACTACCACGTCTGAAGTTAAATAAATCTACATCTATTCTCTACAAACCACTGAAGTCCATAAAACAGGATATTTCACATTGTATCAGTTATTGGAGTATTTTCCCATTCAAGTCACATATGGAGCACAGGTAGAATGGTTATTTAAATACTTCTGTGCGTGCTGTTATTAGTCTAATCTCATCCTCACAATCTCCATGGGCGCAATAAGTGGGGGTTATTGTACATTCCTAAAATCATCATTTAAAGCGGTTTCTTAAAACTATGTAAGTGTAGGGTTTCTCGGGATAGTTTATGTACAGGGTTATTACAAATGATTGAAGCGATTTCACAGCTCTACAATAACTTTATTATTTGAGATATTTTCACAATGCTTTGCACACACATACAAAAACTCAAAAGGTTTTTTTAGGCATTCACAAATGTTCGATATGTGCCCCTTTAGTGATTCGGCAGACATCAAGCCGATAATCAAGTTCCTCCCACACTCGGCGCAGCATGTCCCCATCAATGAGTTCGAAAGCATCGTTGATGCGAGCTCGCAGTTCTGGCACGTTTCTTGGTAGAGGAGGTTTAAACACTGAATCTTTCACATAACCCCACAGAAAGAAATCGCATGGGGTTAAGTCGGGAGAGCGTGGAGGCCATGACATGAATTGTTGATCATGATCTCCACCACGACCGATCCATCGGTTTTCCAATCTCCTGTTTAAGAAATGCTTCTGCTTTAGCCTTTTCCGTAAGATTTTCCAAACCGTCGGCTGTGGTACGTTTAGCTCCCTGCTTGCTTTATTCGTCGACTTCCGTGGCTACGCGTGAAACTTGCCCACACGCGTTCAACCGTTTCTTCGCTCACTGCAGGCCGACCCATTGATTTCCCCTTACAGAGGCATCCAGAAGCTTTAAACTGCGCATACCATCGCCGAATGGAGTTAGCAGTTGGTGGATCTTTGTTGAACTTCGTCCTGAAGTGTCGTTGCACTGTTATGACTGACTGATGTGAGTGCATTTCGAGCACGACATACGCTTTCTCGGCTCCTGTCGCAATTTGTCTCACTGCGCTCTCGAGCACTCTGGTGGCAGAAACCTGAAGTGCGGCTTCAGCCGAACAAAACTTTATGAGTTTTTCTACGTATCTGTAGTGTGTCGTGACCATATGTCAATGAATGGAGCTACAGTGAATTTATTAAATCGCTTCAATCATTTGTAATAGCCCTGTATATCTTCAAGAGACTGCCAGTTCAGTTCCTTCAATATCACTGTGACACTCTCCTGCAGGTCAAACAAGCCTGTGACCATTCAGGCTGCCCTTCTCTGTATATGTGCAAGTCCCTGTAAGTGCTATTCAGTACAGGTTCCACACTCTTGAGCAACATTCCAGAATGTGTTACACGAGTGATCTGTAAGCACCATCCTTTGTAGACTGATTTCATTTTCCCAGTATTCTACCAATAAAATTACATCTACTACCTGCTTTACCCATGACAGAGCCTAAGTGATCATTCCTTTTCATATGTCTACAAAGTGTTATGCCCAGATATTGTACGAGTTGGCAGATTTAAACTGTGACTCATTATAGGACGAGGAATTCCACCTTATGCAAGACACCTTTACAGTTTTGTTTTACCCAGAACTGCAACACCATAATACAATTGGGACTCACTAGATATTATCGTCTTAGGATAGGATAATTTTTATTTATGTACAATTTCTTTGAAGAAGGTAATAATAAAACAAACTGCCACTGAAAATCGCTATAACAGTTCCACAGTAATGGTAAAACAATCACAGCACAAAAAACAAATGGAAAGTAATATCTTCAGTACAATTCCATTTCTGTGTAGTACTTCACGTCAGATTGCCAATGTCCTCAAACAAAAAAATTATGCATCAGCAGGAGCCAACCACTTGCTTGAAACTAAACACCATGCTAATAACGTTAAGTACCAACATCCTATATGTATCCTGTCTAAAAGCAAAAAACTAAACACCCTTGGAACACTCAAAGCATACCATCACCAAAGTAAAGAGTGCGAGTCCATGCTAATTGACAAAAATGGCAACACTGAAAATAGCATCATGTCTGTTTCAACAGTGGCCTACATTATTAGTTTTGTGCACCCCACCCCCACCCTCACCCCCACACACGGCCACGGCCACAGCCACACAGAAAATTTAACACATTAATAATATGTGAATTTTTATTTCTGCATAATTTTTCTGCCATTGGCAACAATGTTTTCAACACATCACTTGGTCACATGTGAGCGCTGCTCAAAAAGTATCTAACTTATTTATAAAATCAATCTTTATTTAGATACAACTGTGACACTAGTCACCTTCAAAGTGGTACTATTCAGCTCCTACACACCTCTCCCAACACTGCTGCCACTGCTGGAAGGATCTTTTGAAAGCATCTTTTGGTACAGCATGTAGCTGCTCCATCGAAATCTGCATGTCTTCACCGTTCTGAAATCTTGTTCCTTTCAGAGTATTTTTCAGTTTAGGGAAAAGCCAGAAGTCACTTGGTGCTAGGCCAGGGAAACAGGAAGACTGACAAACCACAGCCATGTTGTGTTTGACTAAAAAACTCTGAATTAATGGAGAACGATGAGCAAGTACACCATCTTCGTGATGATGATGATGATGATGGGGTTCCATACTCCAAGGAGCGTAGGGGACGATGCAGGAGACCCGCACCGCTGACTAGGCAACGTCCTAGTGGAGGTGGTTTGCCATTGCCTTCCTCCGACCGTAATGGGGATGAATGATGATTATGATGAAGACAGCACAACACCCAGTCATCTCAAGGCAGCAAAAATCCCTGACCCTGCCTGGAATCGAACCAGGGACCCCCGCGCGTGAAGTGAGAACGCTACCACAAGACGATGAGCTGCGGAGGTAATGCATTGGAATGAGCATTTAACCACCCATTATTTTGTAAATGGTTTTCAGGTCTGCGAACTACATTTTCCAAATGGAGATATTTTGAAATGTACCAAATGCTTCGATGCGAAATCTGGATGAAAAACAATGGCATAACTTTCGAGTTGAATCTGTACCATCAATTTTTCCCCAAACTGTCCTCAATATCTCACAATGAACAAAAATAAAGGAGAGGAACATGAAGCAAGAAGAACACGGCTGTACTACTGTGATACTGAAGACCCCACTGCTGCTGTCACAAATCATTGATGGTCTCTCGAAAGTGAGGGACACTTGACACAATGGCCTGCCAGACCCCATTCTCTTCAGTATGGGGGAGTGGGCTACTGTGGGAAGCATCAATTTGAACCCAAGAAAGTAAAGTGTGACAAGAAGTTCTAGACAAAAAGTGGAAGTGGGCCCCGGTGACACCACTAATGCAAGGTAGTGAGAATGTGGTGTTACCATGTTGCCTCATAAGCCTTTTGTAGGTTGAAGACGAGAGCAATAAGGTGTTGACGTCAGTCAGAAGCTGTTCAGATGGCAGACTTAATCCAAACAAAATTAACAGCAGCAGAAAACCTGGGCAAAAATCAGTCTGGGAATGAGCCAGAAGGCCCAGAGACTCGAGGAGCCAACACAGCCAGTGGCTCGCCATGCATTCGAGCAACTTGAAGAGAATATTGGTGAGAGTAATTGGACGATACCTGTCTATCTCTAGGGGACCACCCCGTTTCAGTACCAGGACAATGATGCTTTCTCACCACTGGGATGTGAATTCACCCTCGCTCCACTTACGATTGGAGACGGTAAGCAGATGACGCTGACAATCCACTGATTTGGTTGTCAATGTAGTCTGGCCCCGGGGCTGTAACAGGGCAAAGGGATAGGGCATTGAATTCCAACTCACTGAATGAAACATTTTAGAGCTCCAGTTGGTGTGCAGTGAAAGGTAAGTGCAATCACTACACACTCTGTTTATGGACATCTTCGTGAAGATGCCAAATGCCTGCTACCCCAGCCAGCCATTTGCATCTCACTGTTTCACAAAAGTAGTGCAGCCCATCTTGGTATTACTTCTCATTGCCAAGAGTACCGTGTAGGCATACTCATGATGGACTATGCCACTGGGGTGAAAAAAGATGGTCAGCATGACTTTCACACTGCTGCAGACCTGCCTCACCTTTCTCATCTCGGATACAATGGATGCTTCCATTGCAAAGACTGGAACTTTGCTTCTGGGTCATACCTCTAGACCCAAGACTCATCACAGTGATCACTGTGTTAAGAACGTTGGCATTACGGTTCACAGTATCCAGCCTGTCCCGTGCAATCTCCAAACGATGCTGCTTCAGCTCAGTTGTTAGCAACTGTGGCACAGATTTTGCTGGGATCCTCCTGAGGTAAAAATGTTCCTATGAAATGGATTGAATGGACCCAATACTAATTTTAACCTTGTGTGCAAGTTCTCTGATCGTGAGTCATCTATCCTTCATCACAAGGATCCTTACGTGATTAGTAACAACCTCATCTGTGGATGCTGAGGGCCTACCTGAATGTGCTCCACTCTTCACTGATGAGTGACCATCTTTAAAGTAGTTTTAACACACTCTCATCTGTGTGAAAATGTCAGATACTTTTTCAACAGCCCTTGTAGGTGTGCATACAGTATATTGGCAGAAAAGAATTTATGTAACACTGGGGACATTTACACTGACAGACCTATTCATCTACACAGACAAAAATCTCCACAATCTTGGTCCAAAATTGTGTTTTCATTTTGCTATGCATTCTTTGCACTTCTTAGTTCTAAACGCAATTTGTGATCAACCAATGTTTGCAGCGATGGTTTATATGTGATTTATCATGACAGAGGAAGGAGCCTGTGACCGTTGATTGTATTCTATATTTGTTACTTTACATTCACATTTACATTTATGTTCATCTTTAGTCAAACTGCTCCACAAAGCATTGTTCTGAAATTGTGTTGCGGAAATAAACAGTGACTGTCTACAGTAAACTTCTTGTTTCATTCACAATCCTAATTCATATTTTTATTCAATCCATTGTTTACCAAACAATTTTATACATCCTTCAATAATTAATTATAAAAACAACCATCATGACCATCATTTGTCTAAAATTATTAGGAGAGTCTCTAGACAAGATACGATGTCCACATACTTTAAGAGAACAAGCAGATAAAATAAAATATTCAGAAACATATGCAAGTATTTCGGAACAGACCACACTTTAAAAAGAAGAAGAAGAATCAGACGGTGACTGACAATACAGACGAACTGTAGGGTTGCACAGACATACGTAAGTAGGAGGAGGTTATTGTTACTTGGCTATCAAACTTGCATTTTTATACATTCTTTATCTGTATCTATTTGATGTGATGAATGTAATTTTGATAGCTGATTAACAATAATCTCCATGTTTTATGTGCTGTCCACTGCCCATTTCCACCTCTGTACAGAGAGTGGTCATTCACTTGTTTTATTTTCCATGTAAGGTTTTGACTAGTTTGTTAATACTGTCCCTATAAAGTTGGAAAGTAAGTAACAATTCACTGAATAGTGAGACATACTAAGTCAATTATGGAAACATAATCAAGACTGAGGACACAGCTAACTTTCAGATAAATCCCTCTTCAGAGCTATAGGATACACACACATAAGAAACACACATACGCACCTGCACAGCTGAATTGTGCCTGCATTGCAGCGCAACCAGGGTGAGGAGAGAAAGGAGGAGGAGATGCTGGGGAATGATGGTAAACGGCTTATTTGAAGAGGCAGGAGGTGCAGGGAATAGAAACGTAGCAGTGGTGAGCTCATTCTGGCAGCAGGTAGGAAAGAGGGGGGAGGGTGGCATGTCCACACACTACAGATCTGGAGGTGGTCTGACCAAAAGCTAATGAAGTTCTCCATTTCGTTAATGTGCGTGTTGATATGCGGTGAACTATTATGTAAGTTATTACCGCTAGTTTTTCTATTACTGTCTTAATATTCCACAAATAACTTTCCATTCCCATATTTAACTTGGGAAGTAATTGCTTGAAGGGAAAAATGCAATGCCTTTCAGCAGGTGAAGGAACAAAGAAGATTGTGACTATCATTAAATTTATCATAAAAGCGTACAAATGCATTGTTAACAATGGTGAATATGCCATAGATTACACTGTATACATGCCAAAAACAAACATGAACGTACGGCATACATATAAAATGTAATATATGTAGTCTTCTAATGCTCAATTTTTGAGAAAGTAGCTACTTATGAAACAGAATGCTTACTGTACTTACCACTTCATCATTCATGTCATCATTGCCTTCACTTTCATACTCATCACTGCTCCCAGCCATGACATATTCTTGATCATTTTCCAATTCTTTATCCAATTCATTTTCGTACTCTACTTCAGCCTAAGAACAGGAAACAATTGATCTCACTGGTAAGTATCCATCTAATTTAATATGTGTGTATACAATTTAATTTTGACCATAAATCTTTGAGTGTGGATTAAACAAAATTCGACTATGACAATAGTAACTGTTCACTGATCTAGAAAAGAAACATGTATGGTGTTAGTTTACTAGTTTTTGGGTTTGCAGCCAAGTCTTAACTTTATTTTTGCACAATATTTTGATATCTTTCCTTGTTTTTGCAGTTATCATATGCAGATTTCATTGCTCATTGTTTTTACTCTACCCAAACTGAATAGTTCAGTTTGGCTGGAGTCCAAACAGCAAGCAACAAAATCTGCATTAAACCACTGACAGAGACAATTAGGTACTTTTCTTGAAATATTCTACAAAGATACTCTACTAAAAACCAAAAAACTTGTAAATCATCAATTTCACAAAGAAAGCCTGAAACACCTCATCAAACACCATGACTATATACCACTTGCTACTTACAAATAGATTTCCACACGTCTAAATTATATTATGTATATATTTTTTCCTTCAGAGTTGCACCAGATTAAACCAACAGATTCCCCGTTTCGATTTCAGCAATTCTCTTGTATTCAAAACTTCTAAGGAAGCGAAGATTTATCAGCATCAGATGTTTATACTCTGAATTAATCTTTTAGTGTTAAGGATGAAATATTATTACAATTTATTTATGGTTACAAACTATCACAATTCCACTGAAAGTCTCTTGAACTTTCATGAAGCAGAGTCCATGTAACCTGTGTTATCAGGAAATTTCTATGATTTTGGCACTGACAGGAATGAAACACGTATGCCTACAGTGCATTTAAAATTAGCTGCAAACTTTTGACTTTTGGTCCACATGAGAGAATGGCGAGCCAGCTTTTCCTACCATGCCACCAGGAGTTCTGTCGGTATAGCATGTCCGTTTCCACACCATGGATAAACAATATCGTGTGGTGTCACACGTTACATGCATCTATGTTCATCACCTCTAGTTGTAAAGTGATATTTTTTGGTGCTGAAGTGTTCTGCAGTCTTAAGGTGTTGTGAACAAGAGTTTTTTTATTGGTGTTGCATTAAAAACAACAGTGCAGCACATCTGAACATGAGATTCACAATAAAAGAAGACGTCCAAGGGCATTTTCACCAGTTGTGAAGATATCAAGTGTTAGAAGGGGAATTCCAATCCATGGTCACGACCATGAATTTGCGTGGTCTGTGCAAAGTTATTCTGGACTTGAATGCATGCTCACAACTACACTTCCCTCCATTCAATCCATACCAAACTGTCAAAATTCGCAACCTTTTTAAATGAGCTATAATCATCTCTGTTTAGTTTTAATAATTACTCTAAAAGTAAATGAGAAATATCACAAAATACACAGCAAAGTGAGACTGTTTCCTTATGGCACCAGCTGTGACTAAAGAAATCAGCCTTATAAAATATCTTCATTAGTAAATTAGGAGAGATGCAAAACTGAAATTATTTTTTATTATTTATGTGATCAAAAGACCAAATTTCAAAGGGAGGAAAGATTTATGGAAGGAATATTGCACTGTATTTTATGCACAAATGGGGAAAACAAATACAGAAACAACTAAAGTTTTGAAAGGAGCTGTCAGGCAAGCGGATCAAATGCAGGGATACAAACAGTTCTCCCAATTCCAAACTGTCTATCCATCATTTGAAAATGATCCTTGACAAGGAATATTTTGACCTCAGTTAGTAGAGCTCACCCTGACAAAGTCAAGGATCTGAAGTATAGCAATTCTTGTCCATTAGAAAAATTGACTGAAATGACAACTGATCCACGTTATAAGATGTTTGAAAATGTACTGAGTGGCAGCAAAGCTTGCTCCTTGCACAATGACCAAGGAGCAACAGGAATGTTTGCGACAAACTAGTTCAATCAAATGGAGATGACAAAACAGAAATGCACAGCATTGCGTCTGGCCACAACATTGAAACAAATGTCCAGTCATTATATCATGGACTGACAAAGGATCTCTGACTCTAAAGAACCAAACAGTTCCTAGTGACTTTTTTTGTTTGTTTTTGAGTTTTTGCTTCAATCCATTACACGTTTAGAATTTTTCCCCTCAAGGTCAAATGGCCAATAATTGTCATATGCAAGTGTTTTGCAAAACTTATGTGATAAAACTCACATGAAGAGACCACAGCTGTGAAAAGAAAACTCATCGTTTCTTCACCATAGCTGCCCACTTAGCTTTGTCAATAAGCAAGAATTGTACGATTATTCTCTCACAACCAACACTCTGCTCACTCATTGCTCCGTGTGACTTTCTTGATTCCAGAGTTAAAAACAGTTCTAAGAGATTTTAATCTGGACACTATCCATAACAGTAATAAGAATTCAACACATGTCCTGAAGGACATTCCAAGAGAACCTTTCCAGAGCTGCACAGATGAGTGGAAACACCACACTCCCAGGTACATAAATAGAGGGCAGAAGTCCTCTGAATTGGATCAAGACCACACATAAACAAGCTGATTAAATATTGTTTCCATTTTTTAACAGACCTGTTAACAGAAATACTTCAAAAAGCTCTTGACTTACCTCTATTTCTTCTTCCTCTTCATCTCGCTCTTCCTCAACTTCTTCTCTCTCTAATGCCTTATCAAATGCAGTCTGGGGGAAATTGTATATATCACCATGCTGCAAGGATAAAAAGGTCTTAGTATCTTATATGCAAAGCAGATACATACTACATCTGAAAAAGAAATCAGACAGATCCTCCACATATGAGAAGTGAGACACAGGTACTACTTAGTTATTTTCATGCTTTATGGATCATAATTGTTACCTATCACTATGACATGGAACAAGTCAGTTTTCCAATACAGCACACTTTCTCAGAGCACACATTCATTCTACTACATATCTGAACATTCAGAAATTAATACATGAAGTAAAAGGAATTTTCAAGCAGATATGACTTCAGTTTGTGTTTCACGTTAATTTTACTATTTATTAAGTTCTTTATATCAGTGGGTACATGATCAACATTTTTGTGGGTGAATACCTTATTCCTATCTGTCCATGAAAATAATCAATTTCTGAAAATATAACGCAACTCTATAGACAAACAAAAATTACTCATGTAGCAGCAGGAGCAAACGCATCAGAGTTAATTAAATGGGCAAGATTTCAGAGCCAGTGGCTCCCTTTTTGTGGAAAGGTTGAAGTGTAAGGAAGAGGGAAGAAGGAAAAGGACTGGTGAGGTTTAGGAAATGGGGATAACTATGGAAAAGTTGCCCAGAACACCGGGTCAAGGGAGACTTACCGGATGGGATGAGAAGGAAAGACTGGTTGTTAGAGGCTGCACTAGGCAAGATATGAAAACCTCAGAGCTTAAAGAGTAGAAGATAGGGTAATTAGCACAACAGAGACTACTGACAAAACATAATTCTCCCCTTTGTCTTCCTTGGATGTAATTATCCCATCAGCCCAGTACAAAAGCAGATTTCCAAGGCCATCACATTCAATCCTGGTACCGCTGATACCTCCAAAAAAATAACTTAGGAGTATACCTCTTGTCACTCAGTACTATCCTGGTCTTCAATGTATTAATCACCTACTTTGGCAAGGCTATGACTTCCTAAAATCATGTCTTTAAATGAAGTCCATTCTGCCTGATATTCTGCTCATCACATCTAGAACAGCTTTTCATCACATCCCCCGATTTCCACAATATCCTTATCAAGCCTTATGCTCCTTCTGCATCCATTGCCCTCCCATATGGCTCCTACACCTGTTACTGTCCCTAAGGTAAGACTTGCCCTCTTTAAGCCTCCTACCAAAACATATACCGGCCCTGTAACTGGCAAAACATGTACTGTCGAATTGAGAGCCATTTGTAAAAAGACGCATTTCCTATACCAGCTATTATGTAAACACTATTTGGCCTTCTACACTGAAACACCAAAGAAACTAGTACGGCATGTGAAGTATTCAAAAAACAAAGATGATTAGACTTACCAAACAAAAGCGTTGGCAGGTCGATAGACACACAAACATACACACAAAATTCAAGCTTTCACAACAAACGGTTGCTTCGTCAGGAAAGAGGGAAGGAGAGGGAAAGACGAAAGGATGTGGGTTTTAAGGGAGAGGGTAAGGAGTCATTCCAATCCCGGGAGCGGAAAGATTACCTTAGGGGGAAAAAAGGACAGGTATACACTCGCACACACACACATATCCATCTGCATATACCAAGTGAAGTATGTGAAGTATTCAAATACAGAGATATGTAAAAAGGCAGAATACAGCGCTGCTGACAGCAACGGCTATGTAAGACAAGTGTCTGGCGCAGTTGATAGATTGGTGACTGCTGCTACAATGGCAAGTTATGAAGATCTAAGTGAGTTTGAACATGGTGTTACAGTCAGTGCACAAGCAGTGGGACACAGCATCTCTGAGGTAGCGATCAAGTGTGGATTTTCCCATATAACCATTTCATGAGTGTACTGTGAGTATCAGGAATCTGGTAAAACATTGAATATCTGACATCGCTGTAGTCGGAAAAAGATCCTGCAAGAATGAGACCAATGACAACTGAAGAGAAACGTTCAACATGACAGAAGTGCAACTCTTCCACAAATTGCTACAGATTTCTATGCTGGGTCATCAACAAGTGACAGTGTGCGAACCACTTAACAAAATATCATCGATACGGGCTTTCGGAACTGAAGGCCGACTCGTACCATGGATGACTGTACGACACAAAGCTTTATGCTTCGACTGGGCCTGTCAACACAAACATTGGACTGTTGATGACTGGAAACATGTTGCCTGGTCGGACTAGCCTCAATTTAAGTTGTAACAAGCGGATGGATATGTACAGGTATGGAGACAACAGGGGACTGTCCGAGCTGGTGGGGGCTCTGTAATGGTATGGGGTGTGTGCAGTTCGACTGATGTGGGACTCCTGATATGTCTAAATACGACTAACAGATGACACACACGTAAGCATCCTGTCTGATCACCTGCACCTGTTCATGTCCGTTGTCGCATTTTGACGGACTTGGGCAATTCCAGCAAGACAATACAACACCCCACAAGTCCAGAATTGCTACAGAGTGGATCCAGCAACACTCTTCTGAGTTTAAACACTTCCACTGGCCACCAAACTCCCCAGACATTAACATTATTGAACATATCTTGTACGCCTTATAAAGTGCTGTTCGGAATAGATCTCCACCCCTTGTACTCTTGGGATTTATGGACAGCCCAGCAGGATTAATGGTGTCAGTTCCCTCCAGCACTACTTTAGACATTAGTTGAGTCCATGCCACTTCGTGTTCCAGCACTTTTGCAAGCCTGCTTGGAACCTACACAATATTAAGCAGGTGCACCAGTTTCTTTGGCTCTTTAGTGCACATTGGTATGACTACCACCAAGTTGTTATCAGTTTGGATGAATGAGCATAGACTGGCAACACACAATATCTTGTTGCAGGGCCAGCTCTACAAAGTGACAGTTATGACATCGGTGCCTGTTCTCCCCCTCCCCCCCCCCCCTACCCCTCCGACACCAGTTTCTCAAACTATGCACATGAGAATTGGTGTTACATGCCCTTGATTCTCGCCATCAAAGTGGCCTTCATTTATGTTAATTTCTTCTATGTCAACATTTCTTCTCAGTAACTATTCTTTTCTTCACTCCCTTTTAGTTTTCCATATCTTTTATTTTCTAATTTGTCTATTTTTCCCCGTCCCCACCTCTACTATGTATTACATACTTACCTTCCTGCTCTTCTCTTGCACAATATTTTGTCAGTAACCTCTGTCTTGCTTATTACCCCCTCTTCAACCTTTAAGCTCTCAGGTTTTCAAGACTCATCCAGTACAGTCCCCAACAACTGGTTTCTCCTCCTCTTATACCTGCCCCCCCCCCCCCCCCGCCCCCCGCTCAGTAAGTCTCCTATGGGTGGGGTTCTGAACGACTTTTCCATAATTCTCCTCAGTTCCTAAACCTCATGCCAGTCCTTTCGCTTCATCCCTCTTCTCTGCCCTTCAACCCTGACACCAGAAAAAGGAACAACTGGCTCCAAAAGCTTGCACATTTTGTTAACTTTTGTGCATGTTCTCCTGGTGCCGCTTGGTGAATGGATTTTTTTTTTTTTTTTTTTTTGTCTATTCAGTTACATTATATTACACCTTTCTGTGTCACACTGACAAACTCCATACAGGATCAAATGTACTATAAAGCTGTTGTCAACAAGTCCTACTGTTAGAAGAACTGTTTACTAGAGGTTCAAGCATGGTCATCATGTGTCTTTATTACCTGCTTCTGTGCAATGAATACCTTTTTCCTCAAAATGCTGTAAGACATCGGTGTATGAATATAAGAGTAGCAATTACCTTGTAGACTTTTTTCATTTCTAGTATCTTCAATAAGGAACTCCAAAACAATTACATATAGCTTTTATATACAATTCCCTGATAGTTAAAGAAAATAGGAACTCCGTTACAAACTAAAAAAAAGTAAATAAAATACTACTTTACCACTTCTACTCAAAATATCTTTAGTTTTGCCACACTTTTAGAGCGGTTAGCATCACGAAATGTCACAGTATAAGAAAGATGAGTGTGAACAGTTATTCGATACAATTTTGCTTTGAAAAAATTAGTCACCCACATCAATCTACAATATTCAAATGCTTCAGAGAAATTTAGAGTAATACCTTTAATCCCTCTCTGGGGGACACCACTTTGACGAAGCACTGTCCGTGCGGGTGGAGAGGCTTGCGTATCCGCGGGAAGCTGAGAGCTATGCCGAAGGTAGAGGACCTACTGCCGGAAAGGCCTCAGCCGATGGATCAGAGTAAGAGGGTCCCACAACGTCCCCTCTTCCCTATCCACTCCTAGTCCTACCCTATTCCCTGACCCAACCCAAGGTGTGATGCGATCCGTGCTGAGGGGTGCGTGGCCTATGGGAAGATGTGTCGCAAACAGAGCCTCAGGGATACCGGGCGACCTCCCTGAGTAATTAGCCTTACACCGCACGGGATATTTGTGGTGTGGACCTTCTAGATCCCCAAATCTCGTGGGACCAACATGGACACCATTACAGAAAAAGAAACTGAGGAGCAAATTGAGACCTCAGAAACCCAAACTTCGGGGACTGAACCAATGGAAGGCACTTCCACTACTGAATCAGGGTCTAGACCTGAGCCAGAAGTGGGAACTGTAACCGAGAAGCTAGACCAGATTAAGATCAAAGGCTTGTCTGGGGCCCAAAGGAGGAAGCTACTCAGGGAACAGAGGGAAAAGGAAGGAAAAGAATGGCTTCCTAAACACAAATGGAGAGAAGTAAAGGGACTAGAACCCAAGACCCCCAGGAAAAAACTGTCTCAGGTTGAAGGGGACACGCAGACCCCCACAATGTCAGAGACAGGTAGTAAGCGGATAAGGGAGGAATCAAAGACTCCCTCCTCCCTGGATAAGCGAGTCCAGAAAAAACTGAGGCAAGAAATCGGGAAACAGACCTATAGTACTGCAGTCTTAGTTTTTAGGATGGCAGTTATCCAGGAAGATTATCCACTGGTGGCCATTACCTCACAGCAGGAGGAACTAGTACAGATGGCCCTCTTTGAAAAGATTGGGGGGGATGCTGGTCCAGGTCCCACTTCAGGAGGGTCTATCTAGACCATGGTGCACTCATTTTTGTCTGTGAGGGGGTGCACACAGTAGAATGGCTCAAGGACAAGGTGCCCATGATATCCCCGTGAGAAGATGCAAAGCTGCTGGTCAAGACAGCAGAGGAGCTTCTTAAGACCGCAAAGATATCATTATGGGTACCCAAGATCCTTAAGGAAGTCTCTCCAAAGACTCTGTTCAGGAAAATAGGGGCGCAAAACCCAAAAGTCCCGACAGAAGACTGGAGAGTGATTAACCAGAAGATTGCTCCGGAAGGACAAACCCTGGTGGTGGAGTTAGGTGAGAAGTCCCTGAAGGTGATGTGGGAGCAGGACCTGAAACTGTTTTTAGGGTTCTCGCAGGTCACCGTCAGGGTTCTCAAAGACCTCAAAGATGGCAGTAAGACGGAGCCTGGAGGTGCTGCAGATTAATCTGCAGCACAGTAAAGAGGCCTCTGCTGCCTGGGGCGGCAGGAAGTGGACGTGGCCCGGATACAAGAACCCTATTTATACAAAGGGGGTGTATCGGGCCTCGGAGGCACTGGAGGTAAACTGATCTATGCTAGAAATCTAAGAAACTCCAGAACATGCATCTATGATAGAAACGGCATTTCTTTCCTGCCAATGATGGATTTCTGCTCTAGGGACTTAGTGACCATCAAAATGCAGCAATGTGAGGAAGGTATCACGAGGGAAATTGTCTTGGCCTCAGCATACCTTCCTTACGAAGACAGTTCTCCCCCTCCCTTGGAGGTGAGGAGACTGGTAGAGACTTGCCATCGGCAAGGTGACCAACTGCTGGTGGGATGCGACGTCAATGCCCACAACCTAGTGTGGGGCAGCAAGGACACCAACAGTAGAGGTGAGTACCTTCTTGAATTCCTCTTAGCTAACAAATTAGAGGTCCTGAATAGAGGCAATGAACCTACATTCAGGAATAGCAGAAGAGAAGAAGTAATTGACGTAACATTTGGTTCCATGACGATGGGTAGCTATGTCAAACAATGGCATGTGGTGTTGGAGCCATCCTCATCGGACCACATGTACATTAAATTCAAGGTTGAAATGGGAATCAGACAGACCATGACTTACAGAAATCCCAGGAAAACAGACTGGGAGACACATAGGAGGGACCTTGACTTAGGCTTATCGGAAATTAAAACCACGATAAGGAAGCCAGTAGAATTTGAGGAAGTAGCAGAGACTGTTACGCGTGCCATAGTGACCTCATATCAAGACAACTGCACAATCACCAGGAAGTGCACAAATAGGAGTGTTCCTTGGTGGAATAACAAATTGGAAATGCAAAGAAAACAGGTACGGAGACTGTTTAATATTGTGAGACGCAAAGGACAATGGGCTAAATATCTTGAGGCCCTTGTCAGTTACAACCTTGCAATAAGACAAGCAAAGGAGGCATCCAGGAAGGCATTCTGTGAGGAAGTGGAAGGCATGGCTGCATAAGCCAGACTTCACAAGATTCTCACTAGAGTACCAAGTAATCCAGGAGGTACGTTGAAGAAGGAGGATGGGGAATATACAAAGACAGCACATGAAATGCTGGAATTCCTCATCAAAACTCACTTTCCTCAATATGCTCTGCCGGATAACACAGACCAGTATGTGACCCCAGAGAGACAATGGTTCTCAGACACTCAAAGAGAGGACTGGGAATCGGCCAAGAAGTGTGTGAACTCCAACCAAATCCAGCGGGCAGTGGGAACATTCCAGCCGTTCAAGTCCCTGGCCCAGATGTAATTTTGCCAGTTCTTCTGTAATAGGCAGGAGGAAAGCTTATAAGAGTCCAACACAGGCTATTCAGGGTTAGCCTAGCAGTAGAAATCATTCCGAATGCTTCGATGGCAGTGAAGGTTGCCTTCATTCCAAAGCCAGGGAGAATTGATCATACCAAGGCCAAGGATATGAGACCAATCAGTCTGTCCTCCTCCGTTCTCAAAACACTGGAAAAACTGGTTAATGTATACGTTGGGGAGAGGAGGCTATGCAGGGTCCCTCTACACCTGAACCAACACGCATACCAACCAGGTAAATCATGTGAAACAGCTCTCCACCAACTTGTCGGGGAGGTGGAAGAAGCACTTCACTTCCAAGAAATAGCCCTCTGCATCTTCCTGGATATCGAGGGGGCCTTTAGTAACACGACCTTCGATTCCATGGTAAGGGCAGCAGAGGTGCACGATCTGGGGACCACTATCTGTAGGTAGACCAGAGCCATGCTTAGTGGAAGGAAGGTAGAGGCTACCATGATGAATGAAAAGATGGTAATTAAGACAACTAGAGGTGATGTTTAAAGCTTTCCCGGCATACTGATTGTTCCATAAAAACACGGGAGAACTGCCGGATATCAGTAACGTCCTGCCACGATATTTCGGCGCAGAGTCTTCTGGCCATCTTCAGGTGAGTGCACTGTAGTAGTACTGGCGAGTACGATCTGAGCTCCGCTATTTAAAGCCTTCTGAGGTGACACTGCGCATGCACTACTCAGCGTGCGCGTTCATAACGGCTCCGTGCGCTGCGCCTCGCGCCCTCCATTGTGGAAGCCTGGCGTGTCAGTATCAGGTCGATTTCCATCTTTATAATTCCACGGACCATTCCATGAATTACAATGACACAAAAATTTTGGCCCATACATCAAACTTTTGGAGCTCGATTATCAATGAATCTGTGGAAATAAGATTGTCTGACAACGAGACTCTCATCAATCGAGATAGCGGTTATCAGCTAAACTCTGCTTGGAATCCTGTTATAGAGAAACTTCGTAGCCGACGTAGTTATCTGCATAAAGATGGAAATCGACCTGATACCGACACGCCTGGCTTTCACAGTGGAGAGCGCGAGGCGCAGCGCACGAAGCCGTTATAAATGTGCACGCTGAGCAGTGCATGCGCACTGTCACCTCAGAAGGCTTTAAATAGCGGAGCTCAGCGCATACCCGCCAGTACTACTACAGTGGCACTCACCTGAAGATGGCCAGAAGACCCTGCACCAAAATATCGTGGCAGGACGTTACTGATATCCGGCAGTTCTCCCGTGATTTTATGGAAGACAACTAGAGGTTGCCCACATGGAGGAGTTTTGTCTCCTCTAGTGTGGAATCTAGTGGTGAACGAACTCATTGAGAAACTAAATTCCAGACAATGCTTCTGCCAAGGATAAGCAGATGACCTTGGCAAATTCACTGACAGTCAGGAATATGGCACAAGGAGGGTTGGACATTGTGCAAAAATGGTGCATTAAACAGGATCTGAGAGTTAATCCTAAGAAGACTGTCATGGTGCCATTTACGAGAGACATATTCAGCATGCAAGTTGGAATCTAAAGCTCTTCGATGAAACTCTACCTGTGAAGAGGACAGTGAAATATCTAGGGGTAACCTTGGATGAGAAGCTAACTTGGACCCCTCATATTAAGAGCACCTGCTCCAAGGCAAAAAGCACTTTAGTTAGTACTAGGAGGGCTTGCGGCAAAAACTGGGGCCAAAGCCTCAGGGGTATGCACTGGATATACATCACAGTGGTTAGACCTAGGATTTCCTATGGGGCTATAGTGTGGTGGAAGAAGGTACAACAGTGGGTTGCTGCTAAAGAGCTTGCTAAGGTGCAGAGATTGGCCTGCTTAGCCATAACGGGCGAAATTAGCAGCACACCAACCGCTGGAATGGAAGCCATGCTGGACATGCCTCCACTTCACCTTTGGGTTAAGATGGAGACAGCAGCTGGGGCATACAGACTTAAAACTGGCCAAAACTGGGTCTCATTTGGATATCCAGAATCACACACTAACATACTGAATGAGGTAAATATAGGTATGGCTGGGGAAATGCCCGCTGACTATATAACAACTCCTAACTGCTTCGACAAGCCGTACAACATAATAATTGGAAGTAGGGAGCAGTGGGAGAAAACAGTTCAACACCGTACGGGGGACATCGTCTGGTTCACTGAAAACAGATCAAGGCGTTGGGGCAGGGTTGCACAGAGTTCAGCCAAGACTGGAGAGCAGCATCTCTCTAGGGAAAATGGCCTCTGTATTCCAAGTCGAAATTACTGCAATCAGAGCATGTGTGGAGGAGAATATGAGTAGGTGCTACAATGATCGTAGCATCTACATCTATTCAGACAGCCAGGCAGCCCTGAAATCATTGGCAGCTCCTGCAACAAGATCTAAGATTGTTGCAGATTGCCACAGGGTTCTGGTGGAGCTAGGGAGAAGCAATAGGGTGTACCTAGTGTGGGTCCCTGGCCACTCAGGGATCTGTGGCAATGAACAAGCCAATAGACTGGCTAGGATGGGGGCAACAACTCCATTTGTTGGACCGGAACCTGTCTTGACAATCACCAAGGCTATGATCAAATTAGAACTACGGAACTGGCTTAGGAAACAGTACATAGGATATTGGACCAAGGTCCATAAACAAAAACATGGTAAGGTAATGATGCCCAAGTCATGTTTTAAAAGAAGCTCTGTAATCCTGGGATTGAACAGGAAAGAGAGCAAACTCATGACTGGACTGATGACCGGCCATGGGAACTTCAAAAAACACCTACAAAAAATGGGTATAATGGAAGAGGACCCTAAATGTAGGATCTGTGATGAGGGTGAAGAAACTGCATCACACCTAATCTTTGAATGCATGGCATTGGAGAGTAAAAGATACAGAATCTTCGGGACAACTAGACCTGAAGAAATTGTGTCTAACAAAAAACTGGTAGAGGGACTCCTTGCACTATTCAAGGGCACTGGTTGGCTTTACTAGATATACAGGGAGCGATACCGCACAATAAAAATAGTTTCGGTGTGGGCAGTGGCAGGTTAGACCTAAGCTGTTTTAGCTCCCCTGTTGAAATCAAATCAATCAAATCAATACCTTTAATCTCTCTGCTCATGCCATGCATCACTGAAAAGTTCCTGCAGTACGGAAACTAGTGCACGAAGACTGCTATGATAATACCATTGCATAGAAGAATCAATCTACGGACCAGCCTGCATTTGTAACTGACATCATTCTGCAAGACGACACTAAGGAAAAGATTATTTGTTTTTGTTTGAGCCCTACCTTCTGACAAGCAAGTAGCACAATGTGTCTTATGAAGTAATGACACGGCAAAAATTTTTGTTAGTAATGTATTTGGCTAACAATGGGACCGCACCTAGTCATCATCACTGATTTCATCCAAACTTAGGGTATATACATGGCTTGGGCATAAGTGAAGGTGACAGAAGTGGGAGCTCCTGATATCCAAGCATTTAGCACTTTTAGTATAGTATTTTTGACAGGGATCAGACAATGCATGAGTCATTTATGTTAGAGCAGATTCCAGTCAGTGGTTGGCACAGCGAAAAGACTTCAGATTGGTAATCCGAGGGTTGTGGAGTGAAGTCCCTTAGCAGAACCTCTTATTTTTTAATTTTAAATTATTATGTTACTTATATTGTAATCATTGATACTTTCATTAACAGTATGAAAAGTGAAGGAAAAGAAAAATTTGGAATTGCAAATAAATTTCCAGGCAGGGAGTGTAAAGCATACATGAGACCTTCATACGTAAAATTAGATTTTTTCATTGTATTACAGATGATTTACATGTATTGAAGTGATATTCATCATAAAAACAGGGAAATCTATTGTTCATGTGCAGCAGCCGAGGGTTGCTCGAAAGTCAGATTGAAACTAACAGAATACAAAAGCACATATGCTTTAATTACTATCCATACCTGGAAATTTATTTGCAGAGTCCTCATGGACATTGTAAATACTATCCTTTGTTGGAAATTACTTGCAAGTCCAATTTTCTTTTGCCTTTCCTTTTTGTGCCTTTTATGAAGATATTAATACAAGGGTTGGAACTTAAATAGTGGCAACTATTTATTCATAACTGATACAAAAGTGTTACATGTTTGCACCTGTTACTGTCCTTCAAAGTAGTCACCAGCATTGTGTAGAACCCATTGCCAGCAATGTGGAAGGCTTAGTATACCGTTAGCAGAGTCTGTTCTGTTGACGGTGCAAATGGAGAGGTCTACTGCCTGTTGAATCTCTGGAACAGCTCTGAAGTGAATGCCATGAAGTTTTTCCTTCATCTTCAGAATCAAATCAAAGTCACAAGGACTTAAGTATTATTACCATTCATTTTTGGAGCATCACCTGCAACCTGCTTTGCGAAAGAAGCAGCAACACTTTCTGCGAAACCCACGCATCATTTTGCATGACAATGCATGGGTGCATACAGTGCAAGCTGTGGCTGCTCTGTTCAGCCGATGGGACTGGGAAGTACTGTACCATCCACCATACTCCCCAGACTTAAGTCCTTGTGACTTTGGCTTGATTCCAAAGATGAAGGAACCACTTTGTGGCATTCGCTTCAGAACTGTTCCAGAGAGTCACCAGGCAGTAGACTGCTCCAATCGCACCATCAACACAACAGGCTCTGCTAAAGGTATACTACGCCTTCCACATTGCTGGCAACGGGTTCTACACAATGATGGTGACTACTCTGAAGGACAGTAAAAGAATGTAACTCTTTTGTACCAGTTGTGAATAAATAGTTGCCACTATTTACGTTCCAATCCTCATATATACAACATATTGAGCATTATTTCTGTTTATTTGCAGTGTAGGTAAGGGGAGTGAGGATTGTACCAGTACAGTGGCTTGACCCCAAGACCCTTGGATTGCCATTGTGAAGTCTCTTCACTGTGCTACCTGCTGCCAAGAAATTGCTAACAAACTGCTCGTACCTCACCTGACCTTTTTTTTTCCCCCAGCAGCTGTGCCAACTGCTACTTATACCAAAAACCTGGACAAAATGGATGTTGATGGGACACAGTTCCCTTGTAACTGAATATTACTGCTGCAGGCACATGACAGTGATTTTTCAATCAAGTGTGTTTGAAATTACGTTCTACAGATGCTGTTGAGCAAAAATCTTTGTCAAGAAAAAACTTCATTTTTTTTGGTTCCATATCTCCATCAGTTATAATGGAACCCTTACTGAATCACTTCATTGTGTGTCTGTCCAGCTGTTAAGACTTCTTTTTCTCAGGAACAGGTAGGGATATCAAGTTGAAATTTATGTCAAATAGCAAGGTCTACTGTTCTTTGGCAATGTAAAAAATTTAAGCTTCTAAGTCAATGCAAACAGAGATACAGCGAGATGTGGCACATCCTTGCTATATCTCTCATCAAAACCTATAGATGAATTATCTCCATACATGTTGGGCCTGGTGGGCTAGCAGTAAAGCAAATGCCTGGGAACCAATGAGGTTACAGGATTGAATCTCAGTTGAACAACAGATTTTCTAATCTTCGTTTTAACCTAGCCTTCACGGCTCAATGATATGAGGAGTTGCTAGAAGCAACACATGGTTCAGATTCTACGTCAAACCATAGGTCCCCTATTTAAAACCATCTGTTCTAGTTCCTACAGCACAGCAATGCTCTAGTTTATCATTTTTTTTAAAAAAATACACCTAGTTAAGTTCAAAAGGCTTCAAAGTTCTTGAGCACCTGCTCATCATCCCTAATTTTACACCGTGCAAGTTTATCATTTCCAAAAGTGAAGACTCTGTCGATAGGATTTACTACTACAACAGAGCTGCTACAAATCAGGAATAGTGAATGTTCCACCTGGCAGAACACAACAATGAGAGCCTCTAATCCTTGTAGTATGGAATAAAAAGAAGGCCTGGAAATGTTCGTGTGGAATTTCCATTAACATAACTTTTTTTTCCAAATAACGAAGCATTAACAACAATTGCTGGAGGCCTGTGACAAAAAACAGCTAATAATGTCAAGCAAATATACAGTTAGACAAGACGCAATATGCCCAATGTAGTTTGAAACATGCTTGTGCGTTCAATTGTCTGGGCATTGTATTGGTAAAATACTGCATTTTGAGTTACCTGAATGAAGGCAAGTACCTTGGGCAATAGAACATGCCTGCTGTTACAATGTCATCAAAGCACCGTAACCCAGACTATCACACTTGGTGTTTGTTAGCTCGAGAGCTGAAATGTCTTCACATGAAAAACCCCTTTAAATAACACAGAGTTATTATAATACCTCTTGTCAAGGAAGCACATGGAGGCTCAAAAAGAATGCATGGGTTTCAAAAAGAATGCATGGATTTCAAACTAGTATAACTGGCTCTGATTTGTTCACGTGCAAAATGTAGTCACATCACTATAATTGGTAATGTATCCAATTTATGAGCTGTCATGTATTCGATTTTTTAAAGATAACGTCAGGCAGTTAGCAGCCTTCTTCATGAATACACATTAAAAGTCTTTGTTTGAAGTTCATCACCACTTTCGTCAAGACGTCACATGAAACAGCAGCAATTTCTTGACGTAATGCAGCTTCCCGGTCTTTTTGAGTGTACGAAGTTTATTGCAGTACACTTTACTTTTTAGGTAACCCCGTGAAAAGAAGTCACAAACCGACAAATCTGGCAAGCATGCTGGCAAGTGGACATCGCTGAAATGTTGGGGAACCATTTCTCGAACAACTGCCATGGAACCATTAACCATGTGGGCCGTGGATGCATCTTGTTGGAACTAAATGTCTGCCATGTTCATCACTATAGTGTCCAGTTGTGGCCGTATGGAATTGCACAGCATTGCAAAATAACATGCAGGACTCACTGTTACACTACCAACACCTTCTTCAAAAAAAAAGCCCAACGATTCCTACTTTGGACACTCCACACCACACTCACTTTTGCACTGTGCAGTGGTTTTTCACACATCTCTTGTGGGTTGTCTGCTGCCCAATAGTGACAGTTTTGTTTCTTTACATAACCGTCTAAGTGAAAGAATGCTTCCTCACTAATCATCATCATAATCATCACCATGTAATGGATCTGGGAGATGTGTTATTTTTTACCGGATTTGTCGATACCAAATTGTAAATGTTTTCTTATATTTTTTGTCAGAATTTTTTGTTATAGTTTGCCTTATTATATTTTAATTTACTTATATTTTTGAGTGTGACAGCATATTGATTACTATTAGTAGATGTGACAAAGAATATCAAAGAGACTGATTACAAGTGGAAGCTTGTGTGTTGTGTAAAATGTCTTTGACGCTGGAGTCGTCTTTGACTGTAGTCAGTCGGCAGTTAACTCTTGGTGTGTGTTGACGGTAGAACGATGTGCAGGTCGCCGTCATGAATAATTTTGAATTATATTACTATTTTTTTTATATAAACTTTAAGAAGAAACTACATTCGAAGAAATTGTATTTGAAGCACCAAAAATGAGGCAAACACATTGAACCAGGTCATTTCTGCAGCCGACAAAGACGCATTGTGGAATCATACTTCCACTAGACAACTGAAGCCAAGACCAATATCACCTTGTAAACATCTAACGAAAAAGGTACTGTCACGAAATATGCCAAATTTAAGTAAATAAAAATATTGAGCATATTTCAACTTTGTGTCTTAGCCGGGATAGCATATTTCAACTGGGGGCTCAGCCAGGATACTGTGTTCACGTGATCTTAGACAGTGCTACGAGGAAGAAAATTTGTGTGTGTTAATACCAGTTTTTTCAGAATGTGTGTTACAGTATTTGTGTTCATTGGGAAGTAAAAGTTTAGGAGAAGAAATGTTTCGGCAAAAAATGTAGTTCACGACAGAAGAAGTAATTTCAAGAATTTTGGTCAACAATCACACGGATGGAAAACGTGGATTTGCAACAGTAGAAGAGTGTTCCAGATAAGTCACAAAACCCTCGTATTTTGTCAAAACAATATTTTTATCTTGTTTTGTACTGTTGTGTATAAATTTTTTTCTTCACAATGAGATTTTTCTTGACAATGAGATTTTCGAGAGTATTGTGCCTAAAATAGAAAGTAGTAATTTAATAGACTTCGAAAATCAGGACAGGTCAAATGAAACAGAAAGAACCAATCAGTTTGATTTAAAAAGTTTTCTTGTAAATTTCACGAAAGAAATTAAACAATCAGTTGACAACAATAAGATTTACTGGGATGAAAAAATTGATAACATTTTGTTGCAAGTCCAAGCAGTCAATACCCAAGTGGGTGAACTTTCGAACAGAGTTGGCAGTGTTGAGGAAAAAATTGAATCTGTGGAAGCAAAAGTAAATGAAATTGATGCTAAATTGAGCGATGAAATTAATACCGTAAAAAATGAGTTACTGGCAGATAGGGAAAGAAATTTAATTGATTTTAATGAGATAAAAGGAGAAATTAAAAAGTTGGATGAGAACACAAAAGTTTTAGTAAAAAATGTAGTACAAAAAACTGACAATCGTTTGGTTACTCTAGAAAAAAAAGTAGAGTGCAATGATTTAGAAAACAAAAAATATGTCGAAGAACTTAGCGAAAAAATTGAAAGTTTTGACATTGAATTTCAAAGCAAAAATCACAATGTCAACACATGCAATCTTGTATCTAATATTCCAGTGAAGTACTTTTCGGTAGATGGACCCTTACATCCCGTTGATTTTATACAGTATTGTAAGGATTGTTTTTTACCTCACTCACCAGATGATATGAAAATTAAATTTGTGAAAAAATTCTTGGAAGGGGAAGCTCTGACTTTGGCAAACCAGATTGTAACTTTGAGGATGACCTTTTCAGAATTTGAATCAAAATTTCTGGAAAAATTTTGGGATGATCTTAAACAAACTAGAATCAAAAGTGAATTTTTGAATGGGAGAAACTATAGAGAATCAGATGGGAGCATGAAACAATTTTGCAAAAGTGAACTTCAAAAACTTATTCATTTAACAAAACCTTTGGATGACTTGATCAAAATTGATACCTTAAAGAGAAGATTGCCATCAGCAATGCAGTTGAGTTTAGTTCATTGTCCTGATAGTAATGTAGAGCAGTTTCTCAATTATATTGAAAAGTTGGATAGGGTAAAAACAAGAACACACAGTGGGTTTACTCAGAAAGGTAATGATCAAAATTGTGGAAATGATAACTTTCCAACAAGGGAACAAAACAATTATCATGGTGTCAGTCAAAATTCAGGGGGATATAACAATTTTCAAAAGAAGGACCATAATTTTCATCCAAAACAAGAACAACATTTTCACAGAAATAATCAACAAAATAGAGAACACTTTAGGGATCAAAATCACAGAAATTTTGCTAGAGATCAGTACAATAGAAACTACCAACAATCAGGTAATGTTTGGCATAGGAATGGGAACAGAAATGTTGATCAGAGACATTGGCAGAACCACAATCAGCAGTTCAAGCAGGAACAAGTTGCAATTCAGGAAATAAAAAACGAGTAGACGCCCCCTTGAAGGTCCGCAAGATTGAGGCAGAAGGTGAGCATGATGAAAGGACCAATGGATGTGACTATCATAAACCAAAACATGATAGTTCCAAACCTAAGCTATCACATGAGGTCATTAGTTGCTGCTTATTGAAGAAATTTCAAGAGGAAAATAATGATGATATTGATACAGATAAAATTTTCAGTACACAAGAACATACAGTAGATAAAAGTAATTGTGATTCATTTAATTTGACAGAGTTTTACACTTGGGCAGAAAAGAGCAACACTTTGTCAGATGATGCAATTTGTAGTAGTTCAGAGACGTGTGTGAATGAAAGAGAGAATACATGCTGTGAGAATGAAAATATTGGTGAATGGGATCTGGTAACTTTAGAAAGGGGAAATAATATTTTAGGGGATAATTTGAATGTGTATGACCTGAATATGTATAATAATGATGATGATGATGATGATGATAAAGTTGATAATGATAGTAATGGTATTGATGATGATGTTGAGGAAAGGTGTTTCATTAGTTTAAATAGGGAGTTGGGTATACACTTGGTTGAAAATGGATTAAATAGTGAGAATATTACAGAAATTCCCAGGGATGTTACCAGGATGAATAAGGCTCACAAGCTGGGTGTATGTGAAAGTGTGAATTTTGATGTTGTTGGTAAAGAATCTGACTACACAAATAATGATGACGCATGTATAACTTCTAGCATAAGTGAAACTTTTACAGATACTAATGACACACACACATTTCTTATGAATCTATGGCTGAACAGTGAAACTATTTCTTTTGACAAGAACTTTAGAAAGATGCTTATTAATGTATGTGAAACTGTATGTCCTGAGTGGTGGAAAAAGATGAGATATTTTATTTTTGAAAAGCTGAAGGATAAGTACTTCAATAGTATACAATGTGATTTGGACGAAAATTCTTGGCTATTTGAGATAATAGAGAGTACTAATGACAATTTTGTATCTTGTGCAAATTTTATAACTGTGACAAATAATACATGTAATGATATACCATATGATTCTGATAAGTGTAGGTTTGGGGAAATTGAAAGTGATTTATTACATGAGGATACAGGTTCTGAGAAAAGTGATCAACTTTGCAGTCCTTATATATAAGTTCAAATTGGGTCATGGATTGGTAAATGTTTAATTGATACAGGAAGTGAGATCTCGGGAATATCTGAAAGGTAAGCAAGAAATTGAAAGTGGGGAAAGATTTTGTTGAAATGCCAGTTGTTGGGGTAAAGATAAAAGGTGCTACTGGGAAGAGTAGTAAATTGGTAAAAAGCCAGGCTTTAGTGACATTTTTAATTGAAGGCAAGTTGTTCACACATGGATGGTTTGTAATTCAGGAATTTAATGAGGATTTTCTTTTGGGTATGAATTGGATAGTAAAAGTAAATATAGCATTTGATTGGGTTGGAAGAAAACTTTTGATAGAAACTAGTGAAAGGGAATACATTCAGACAAATTTTGTGGACACACTTGGTGATCAGAGTAATGGAAATTTTGACAGTATCAATTTACTAAAAGAAAATAGATTGGAGAATATTGAAACTCATAGATTTGATACTGATGAAGTTGAATTTGGGAATTTAGTAAATTTGAAAATTTCAGAAACACAAAATTTATCTGGGAAGCAAAAACAACAGTTAGAAAATCTGCTGTGGGAATACAGTGATGCTTTCAGTGACATACCTGGTAGGGTAAAGGGTTATCAGTGTGAGCTTCAGGTAAAACCTCATGAACCATTTTTCATAAAACCATACAGTATTGAAATATCAAAAAGATGGAAGGGTGTAATATAATAGAAAGGAGTATCAGTGCATATAATAATCCTCTAGTAGTGGTTTCGAAAAAAGATGGAGTAAAACTGTATAAACAGAAATCATAATTTCAAAATTTAAGTAACCTATTTTCATCTAAAACAAAAGTCCTCCACTGGAATATGCTTGTTAGAACAAAACTACCTGTACAACCAAGTATGTATATTTGCATGTATAAATTAATAATTTGAAGTCACATGTTAATTGAAACTGATGAAAAAACACTGTTGTAACAAAGAACGAGAGAAAGATTTATTTTTACTCTTTTACAAACAAAAAAAGTCTCCCTAGTGAGCATTTATGAATTTTTTCTAATTTTTGGAAGCTAAGTCTTCCCTGTGGGTGAAGGCATGCACGTGAGGACATGCATGCAAAGGTATAAGTTTCAAAACTAATTTTAGATAAAGTCTCATGATATATGAGCAATTTATTGTTGTTTATACTGATGTTGTGGGGAGCGAAAGTACTCTTCACAAGAATGTGACTTGTAGTAATATTGTAGTAGAAAGGCAAGTGTACATAAATAATTGCAAAAAATTTAGATAATACTGATGTATCTTTAGCTGTACTAAAAGAAGAAAATCATAAGCAAAAAAACACAAAAAACATGAGTAAAAAATAAAAAATTTTAAAAAGAAAATCATAAGCAAAAAATATACAAAACAAAAAACATGAGTAAAAAAATTTTAAAAAATATACAAAACAAAAAAACATGAGTAAAAAAATTTTAAAAAATCGGAAGTAAATTAAAAAACACTACACTATACATGTCCAGTATCATTTTTACTGTACAATATGTAAGCATAATGAAATTAACATTAATATGAAAAAAAAATTTAAATCTTATTCTAGGAAATGAGTTTTACCTTTCTATTATTTTCAATCTGTATGCTGTATGTTAGAATATTTCTCATGTATGTTTTATACCGTGTATATTTGTCATGTTAAATAATTTCTTTACTTGAATTTTTTGTGTATGAGATTGATGGGGAAGTATCATTGCAACAACAGCCAGTAACAAGTTCACAGATTCAAAGAGTCCAAATTTGGAAGAGGTTATCAGACTGCATCATTAATGTACTAATTGTGTAATACAGATCCATTACTGAGTGTGGTCGGGATTTTGTTGTATATGTTCATAACAACAAAAGCCCTGGGGAGCAGTTGTAATGGATCTGGGAGATGTGTTATTTTTTACCGGATTTGTCGATGCCAAATTGTAAATGTTTTCTTATATTTTTTGTCAGCATTTTTTATTATAATCTGCCTTATTATATGTTAATTTACTTATATTTTTGAGAGTGACAGCATATTGACTACTATTAGTAGATGTGACAAAGAATATCAAAGAGACTGATTACAAGTGGAAGCTTGTGTGTTGTGTAAAATGTCTTTGACGCTGGAGTCGTCTTTGACTGTAGTCAGTCGGCAGTTAACTCTTGGTGTGTGTTGACGGTAGAACGATGTGCAGGTCGCCGTCATAAATAATTTTGAATTATGTTACTATTTTTTTTATATAAACTTTAAGAAGAAACTACATTCGAAGAAATGGTATTTGAAGCACCAAAAATGAGGCAAACACATTGAACCAGGTCATTTCTGCAGCCGACAAAGATGCATTGTGGAATCATACTTCCCCTAGACAACTGAAGCCAAGACCAATATCGCCTTGTAAACATCTAACGGAAAAGGTACTGTCACGAAATATGCCAAATTTAAGTAAATAAAAATAGTGAGCATATTTCAACTTTGTGTCTTAGCTGGGATAGCATATTTCAATCATCATCATCATCATCATCATCATCATCATCAAGCATTCTCTCACAAAACTGTCTCTATTCATCACAATCACAATTGTGAATCTTCTGCACGATCAAAATATTGTAAGAATGAAAATGTAACTCATCCTTCAGGACACACTGCAGCGAGCGACAAACCAAGTCCAGAGTTGGAACATGCTGCCTAGTGGAGCAGTGAGGACTTTGAAGAACAAATGCTCTTACTCTATCAACATTTCCCTGCAATTGCACCATGCGAGAATGATCAGGCAACTGATCCAGTCATGCAAAAAAGAGACACCCCAATGCAATATCATGTTGCGATCAGGTACCTAACTATTTCGCGGAGCACTGAAGCACATACGGAAAAGCCATTCAAATGTGATGACAGGGCCATTACCTTTGAAGAAATGTTCAACAGTGAAAATGCTACAGTGCACGGTCCACTGTGCCATTGCTACTGAAACAGGACACTCCAAAACAACACATCCCTCACTGCGACATTCCATTCCCACCACTAATAATATACAAGTCAAATTTATGTGTTCTTTGCACCACCCTTTATATTGCTTTCATTTTTTCACCTCATCTGAGGCCACCCATTTTGGTTACACACTGGAGTATATACTAATCATTCAGCAATCTGAATCACTTACTGTTAGTACATTATTGCCAACAAAATTGGAAAGGGCAGTATAACAAAATAAAGAGCAAGCTTATAATAACACCTCTTTCCCAAATACAATATCAACATGTTAATGTAGTAAAGAAGTGGAAACAATTACAATGGGCATATATAATTCAGTTGCAATTTCAAAATACTGTAAAACGAGATCTGCTGCTCAGAATGACAGTAAATTTGCACACAGTGTAATTGAGGAGGAAAGAAACATTACAGAAACACAAAAAATTTATGAAAATATTACCACTAGATGGTGCTGTAAGTGGCAGAATACACAAAATATAAGAGGCAGGGTACACGAATGTTCCTCAGTTTGCATCTGAGATGCTTGTCATAACAGTCTCAGGTGCTGCTTGGTAAGCTCTTTTACAAGAAAGGTGACTGTGCACCAGTAGCCCTGTAAAAGTTCTGGACACTCAATGGTATGAAAAAAGGTGTTGGTCAGATGTCTGCCATGGTTTTTGGGAGAATGATTATGAAATTCAAAGTGACAGGTTCTTTTCAAGTACAATGTTGCAGAGGGAGGAAAACAACTGATCCTCTGTCAGTATGAGATATGGCCACAGCACTGCAGGAGGGGTTTAGTGGTGGTGTGCAAACATGCAGTGCATAGGGAATTACTGGAGCTTTGGACACACCTGTGAGCACAGCACATAAAATGCTACGAAACATCCTGCATTGCTATCCTTACAAAATTACCCATGTTCAGGAGTTGCTTTGTGCTGACCAGCCAGTAAGACAAAAGTATGCTCTAGAGTTTCTTGCTCACGTGGAAGTACACAACGAATAGCCACGGAACTTTCTGTGGGCACACAAAGCCCATATCCATCTCGAAGGACAAGTCAATATACAAAATTACAGAATATGGGCTAGGAAACTCTGCTTGCACATCAACTGGTACTGTTTCATTCTAAAAAGATAACTCTACAGTGTGGGCTGATAGCACTGTTTACCATAGAGCTATGGGTCCTACGGGTCCTGTTACCTGCACCACCTCTGGTAAACGCAATGAGAGTCTTTTGTGCACCAAAGTCATTCAAACCCTTCAACGGTGTGGTTGATTTTGTAGGATCATTTTTATCCAAAGTGGTACTGCTCTGACCTTGGTACAGCCAGTGAAGCAGCTGCTGCAAACAGCTTTTTGAAAATGCTACAATTATCAGCTGTCATTTCCTTACAGCCTGGCCATCAAAATCACCTGATCTTAAACCTGTTGACTTCTGGCAGCTGTGTAAACTTAAAAAACTTAAAAATGCTGTATTCAGCAATCTGATCACAAACACATTTCAATTGAAGGCATACACTGAGCAATGCATTCTTAACTTGACCCCCAAGCCATTATGATCTCTTTTGCATCATGCTGTTGCTCAATTTCCACTTGTGGCAGAAAACTGTACAGCATATTGAACATGTCTTGTGCCAGCTTCATGACAGTTAAAACTGATATTATTCCCACTTTTTATGTGATTTTTAGACTCAGGCCAGTTAAAAACTGATTTCATTGTCGCTTTTTATGTGGTATTTGCCTCAGGACAACTAAAAAAGGATTTTTCTCATTCAATGTGGTACAACCTTGCCATAGTGGATGGGCTTACCTAATTAACAGTGCCACAACTGATGAATGCCAAACTGATGCCATCATGTATGTTGCACAGCACAGTTGGTTCTATATGCATCTCACACCACCGCCATTGTATTGTGATTCATCTATTAGTTGTAGCTGAACCCATTTACGTTATGTCACATATGGAGTCATTTAGTGCTAAAATTTTCATTACTTTCCTCCCCACCCCCTCATTACTCCCCCCCCCCCCCCCTCCTTCAATAATATTCTGTTCAAAATTGGCATCATTCTTAGCATTGTTCCTGTTTTGTACAGTGTTTTAAAACAGGAACTTTAACTATAATTAGCCTGTATTTTCCAAAACAGAGTAAAATTAACATTAATTTATTTCTGTTTAGTACTGCCATGTGCGTTTTATGAGTAAAAACTATGAAATTGAATGTTATCTTTTATAATAATTGGATTTATTTGTCACTACAGAATAAAAAAAAACATAAATAAAAAAGTTCTGATTCTTACCACACCCTGCCTCAGTCTATTTATAAGTTCTTTCTCTATTGCAGTATCAAGTCTTGCTGCAACAAGTGCTTTAACTTCTTTCCTTCGCTCTCTTCGTTCAATCTTGCGCTGCAGAGGGATTAACTTCTTCCTGTAATAATAAGAAAAAAGTATGAAGTTACAGATGCAGACTAGTTAATTTCACTTCAGAAATGTTTTTGCTACTGTGCAGTTAAAATAACATGAGACTTTTGACAATTCTGATTACAATGCAAGGGAGTGCTGTTGCCAGACCAAACTGAGTGTGCCAAGCCCACTTTCAGCAAGCATATGGTCATTAAACAGCCATTGCAGAAGCCTTGTTAAGCAATAAAAACAATAATACCTAACTACGTACTTATGTCAATGAATATTTTATAAATACAAACAATTATGGAGTAATCAGTTTGGAAGGGAAGAATCATCATATCCTCTTTCTTTGACCTAGAATTGGTGTTGGAGCTGATGGAAATCTCCATATCTTTGGTTTGTTCCTACAACAACACTTCCCAGACCTGTTTCCTTGAATACATCCTGGTGTAGCTCACAACACAAGCTCAGTCCTGGGGGCGTAGCTCCTGCAATAACATTTCATCGTCATTTGCAACTCACTGAGGATGAACTTTTTATTGTTCCTTGGCACATAGCTTTTCATAGGCTCATTAAGTTCAAAAGGATTGAAACAAGTGTAGTATCGAGAAAGCTACACCAGATTCATTGACCTGGTAGAATTAGTTTCTTTACCTGTACAGTTTTACAAACTTTCATTAACTCAGCCTTTTATTCATGACAATTTCAGTTTTCTCCACTAGAATATTTCTCTGCCTCCAAAGCAAAATATCTTATTTCCCCTACTGCATTTTCAGAGCTCTGACACAATGAAGTAGTATGATGCCTCAAGCATTACTCTTAATTCAGGGAATATTTTGTATTGAAATGGATAACCTTTGCATAAAAACTCTTGAGTTCTCATGGTAGCCACCTCGCTTTCAGGAACAAAACAGCAATAAAGGATCTGGAGCAAAGCTAAGAGGCGAGCCAATGTGAAGGACAATTATCCTGCCCCCTTTCCTTTCCTATCGGACTTTAGTTGTTCCTTCAGCTGTGCAGTCCACCCAGCTTACTGCCTTGTGAGATATGCATTAACTCATGTCCCATCACACCAAACAATATTGTAACAATGAAATGCCTCTACAGCATGCACATACTGGCAAATCTAGGACACTATATCACTTCCCTCAATGATAACCATCCACCACAAAAATGTTTTGTGCCAGAAATCATACCGAAAAAACAGTTTAGAGGAGCTGACTTACTCCCATTAAATGGAAATGAGCATTTGGCATCATTGACCGGGAGGTCTCTTGCGGCGCAGGTCTGACCACCTTGGTGCAGGTCTTATTACATTCGACGCCACATTGGGCGACCTGTGCGCTGGATGGGGATGAAATGATGATGATGATGACAACACAACACCCAGTCCCTGAGTGGAGAAAATCCCTGACCTAGCCGGGAATCAAACCCGGGTCCATAGAACAGCAATCTGTCACGCTGACCACTCGGCTATCGGGGTGGACACACCCATTAAATAACTGTGCTTCAATTAATGCTTAAAAAAAACACCTTTTTAACATAGATTACTCCTTGTATTGATAATAACCATACACAATCCTGTGTAATGCATCTTACTAGAACGTAGCGATATATATTATGGCCTCTTCTCTTGCCCATTGTTTCCAAGAAAGAATGACCTCGTCATGCTTCACTGTTCTCATTTTTCTCACTTCTTTCTCCTTTCAAATTCTATGTGCCATGTTCATGTTGGAAAACCTTGCACACTGTAGGCTGCTCTCTTCTTCCTGCATTCTCTTGTGCCGCGCATTGCACATCACGCAAGATAGTTCATAGGGACAGTCCTCCCCTCCCCCCCCCCCCCCCCCACCCTCCTGTAGGCACACAAAATCTATCATATTCTCATGAAAAAGCAAAATTGTTATTTTTGGAAGAAAATCAAAATTGTCATGAACCCACAAAAATTGTTGTGCACCCACAACCATGCCTTAATAAAAAATATACTTTTGCAGGGAAGGTGGCTGATCTTCCCTGCATACACACACACACACACACACACACACACACACACACACGCACACACAATTGCCCTCAGCAAGACCTGGAGGTGCCAACTCTTCCCATCGACATTTCCACCCAGCTCACTGCCCAACTTGAGCAAGACCTCACTGCCGCCCATCAGACAGCAAGGGCTCAGCGGGAGAAAGAGCACATTCATCATCGACTAACAGGCAGGGGCAACAAATCACAAACAAAAACATCAACACCACACATGCAACCAGGTATCACACTGCAACGTTCACTGGCAGCACACACACTATTAATAAAATGAAATGACATTTAATTGTACTATGTACGCCGCTATGAAGCAATTCGTATGTACTTTAATTGTTTAACAAAAAATATTATTTAATTTTGTATAAAGGACATTGGTTATTATTGTAATATTTTCTGTAATAATATTCTCGATGTATTTATGATTGTAATATTTCTATACTCATAATTTAATTATGAAATATGTTAATATCTGCGTTGAAAAAATGTAAAATATAGCCACAGAGGAAAATAATATTGTAAGATTACAAAGAGATATTCAAAATCAGCAGTAGTATAAAAAGCACTACATCATGTGCATTCTTTGTCGTCTTCCTCGAGAGCTGAGAGAGAGAGGAACCTGTGACGTAGCATTATATGAATGAGTAGACTTCTTTTGTCTGTATCTATCTTTAGCTGCCATTAGAGGAGAAATTATAAAGGTGTGTAATTTTAATTATTGTTATGGTCTAAATACATTATAATTTATCAAAATTGTGTATTACTAATGTAAATTAGCTTGCCCATGTCATCTATAATATTTCTTTAAAGAATTTTCAGCACTTTTAGCGATTATCGTTGGTGTTGCTGGGCTGTGCCGCGACCGAATGATTTGTAGCGGCGGCACATTTAAAAAATTGTTCCACTATAAAATTAACCAAACCCATAAATCGGGAGCAGGTAAAATTAGCAGTGAATTACGAAATATTTTTCTTCTATAGCGATCCTGAGGCTGACTGAATTTATTACAGGTTTTACATTTGTGCATTCATAGGCGGATAATTAACGTTGAAGTTGTTAATCTGTTGGATCTTTCAATTTCTAAAGCAAATAACTTAAACGTATAGTGAAGTGTGTTTTGTCAATGATAATTAAACGTTCAGGTTGGCTTGGCAATATTTAACCATTTTATGCTAACAGAGACAGTCTTGTGTTCCATAGCTAATGCCGGGAAAGAATTCAGTAAATATTTAAAAAAACCACTGCATTTAGAAAATGTGTGCCAAGGCCGAAATACGTAAAAAACTTAATGTAAATAATTTTCAAAGTCATAATTGTTATTAGTCAGTTAGTTTGAATCTATCAGCATAAGAGGGTTGCTAAGGTTCACGTAATTTTAAATGTGCTTAATTCTGTCTAAATGAATTTTTATTACCACACGTAAATAAAAAAAGATGATGTGACTTACCAAACGAAAGCGCTGGCACGTCGATAGACACACAAACAAACACAAACATACACACAAAATTGTAGCTGGTTACCAAGCCGCCACAGAACGTATCTCCGCCTACGTAGATCAACACCTTCAACCCATTACATGCAGTCTCCCATCCTTCATCAAACTTTCTCGAACGCCTCAAATCCTTACCCAATCTGTTACCCCCGGAAACCATCCTTGTAACCATTGATGCCACTTCCTTATACACAAATATCCCGCACGTCCAGGGCCACTCTGCAATGGAGCACTTCCTTTCATGCCCATCACCTGCCACCCTACCTAAAAACCTCTTTCCTCATTACCTTAGCCAGCTTCATCCTGACCCACAACTTCTTCACTTTTGAAGGCCAGACATACCAACAATTAAAGGGAACAGCCATGAGTACCAGGATGGCCCCCTCGTACGCCAACCTATTCATGGGTCGCTTAGAGGAAGCCTTCTTGGTTACCCAGGCCTGCCAACCCAAAGTTTGGTACAGATTTATTGATGACATCTTCATGATCTGGACTCACAGTGAAGAAGAACTCCAGAATTTCCTCTCCAACCTCAACTCCTTTGGTTCCATCAGATTCACCTGGTCCTACTCCAAATCCCATGCCACTTTCCTTGACGTTGACCTCCATCTGTCCAATAGCCAGCTTCACACGTCCGTCCACATCAAACCCACCAACAAGCAACAGTACCTCCATTATGAGAGATGCCACCCATTCCACATCGAACGGTCCCTTCCCTACAGCCTAGGTCTTCGTGGCAAACGAATCTGCTCCAGTCCGGAATCCCTGAACCATTACACCAACAACCTGACAACAGCTTTCGCATCCCACAACTACCCTCCCGACCTGGTACAGAAGCAAATAACCAGAGCCACTTCCTCATTCTCTCAAACCCAGAACCTCCCACAGAAGAAACACAAAAGTGCCCCACTTGTGACAGGATACTTTCCGGGACTGGATCAGACTCTAAATGTGGCTCTCCAGCAGGGATACGACTTCCTCAAATCCTGCCCTGAAATGAGATCCATCCTTCATGAAATCCTCCCCACTCCACCAAGAGTGTCTTTCCGCCGTCCACCTAACCTTCGTAACCCGTTAGTTCATCCCTATGAAATCCCCAAACCACTTTCCCTACCCTCTGGCTCCTACCCTTGTAACCGCCCCCGGTGTAAAACCTGTCCCATGCACCCTCCCACCACCACCTACTCCAGTCCTGTAACCCGGAAGGTGTGCACGATCAAATGCAGAGCCACGTGTGAAAGCACCCACGAGATTTACCAACTGACCTGCCTACACTGTGACGCATTCTATGTGGGAATGACCAGCAACAAACCGTCCATTTGCATGAATGGACACAGGTAGGCAGTGTTTGTTGGTAATGAGGATCACCCTGTGGCTAAACATGCCTTGGGGCACGGCCAGCACATCTTGGCACAGTGTTTCACCGTCCGGGTTATCTGGATACTTCCCACTAACACCAACCTATCCGAACTCCGGAAATGGGAACTTGCTCTTCAATATATCCTCTCTTCCCGTTATCCACCAGGCCTAAATCTCCGCTAATTTCAAGTTGCCGCCACTCATACCTCACCTGTCATTCAACAACATCTTTGCCTCTGCACTTCCACCTCGACTGACATCTCTGCCCAAACTCTTTGCCTCTGTATATGTCTGCTTGTGTCTGTATATGTGTGGATGGATGTGTGTGTGCGCGCGCACGCGAGTGTATACCCGTCCTTTTTTCCACCTAAGGTAAGTCTTTCCGCTCCCGGGATTGGAATGACTCCTTGCCCTCTCCCTTAAAACCCAAATCCTTTCGTCTTTCACTCTCCTTCCCTCTTTCCTGACGAAGCCAGTATTTTGTGTGGTGTGTATGTTTGTGCGTCTATCGACGTGCCAGCGCTTTCGTTTGTTAAGTCACATCATCTTTGTTTTTAGATATATTTTTCCCATATATATATATATATATATATATATATATATATATATATATATATATATGAGGTGACTTACCGAACAAAAGCGCTGGCAGGTCGATAGACACACAAACATACACACAAAATTCAAGCTTTCACAACAAACTGTTGCCTCATCAGGAAAGAGGGAAGGAGAGGGAAAGACGAAAGGAAGTGGGTTTTAAGGGAGAGGGTAAGGAGTCATTCCAATCCCGGGAGCAGAAAGACTTACCTTAGGAGGAAAAAAGGACGGGTATACACTCGCACACACACACATATCCATCTGCACATACACAGACACAAGCAGACATTTGTAAAGGCAAAGAGTTTGGGCAGAGACGTCAGACGAGACGGAAGCAAAGAGGCAAAGATGTTGTTGAAAGACAGGTGAGGTATGAGTGGCGGCAACTTGAAATTAGCGGAGGTTGAGGCCCGGCGGATAACGAGAAGAGAGGATATACTGAAGGGCAAGTTCCCATCTCCGGAGTTCTGACAGGTTGGTGTTAGTGGGAAGTATCCAGATAACCCGGACGGTGTAACACTGCGCCAAGATGTGCTGGCCGTGCACCAAGGCATGTTTAGCCACCGGGTGATCCTCATTACCAACAAACACTGTCTACCTGTGTCCATTCATGCGAATGGACAGTTTGTTGCTGGTCATTCCCACATACAAAGCTTCACAGTGTAGGCAGGTCAGTTGGTAAATCACATGGGTGCTTTCACACGTGGCTCTGCCTTTGATCGTGTACACCTTCCGGGTTACAGGACTGGAGTAGGTGGTGGTGGGAGGGTGCATGGGACAGGTTTTACACCGGGGGCGGTTACAAGGGTAGGAGCCAGAGGATAGGGAAGGTGGTTTGGGGATTTCATAGGGATGAACTAAGAGGTTACGAAGGTTAGGTGGACGGCAGAAAGACACTCTTGGTGGAGTGAGGAGGATTTCATGAAGGATGGATCTCATTTCAGGGCAGGATTTGAGGAAGTCGTCCCTGCTGGAGAGCCACATTCAGAGTCTGATCCAGTCCCGGAAAGTATCCTGTCACAAGTGGGGCACTTTTGTGTTTCTTCTGTGGGAGGTTCTGGGTTTGAGGGGATGAGGAAGTGGCTCTGGTTATTTGCTTCTGTACCAGGTCGGGAGGGTAGTTGCGGGATGAGAAAGCTGTTTTCATGTTGTTGGTGTAATGGTTCAGGGATTCCGGACTGGAGCAGATTCGTTTGCCACGAAGACCTAGGCTGTAGGGAAGGGACCGTTTGATGTGGAATGGGTGGCAGCTGTCATAATGGAGGTACTGTTGCTTGTTGGTGGGTTTGATGTGGACGGACGTGTGAAGCTGGCCATTGGACAGATGGAGGTCAACGTCAAGGAAAGTGGCATGGGATTTGGAGTAGGACCAGGTGAATCTGATGGAACCAAAGGAGTTGAGGTTGGAGAGGAAATTCTGGAGGTGTTCTTCACTGTGAGTCCAGATCATGAAGATGTCATCAATAAATCTGTACCAAACTTTGGGTTGGCAGGCCTGGGTAACCAAGAAGGCTTCCTCTAAGCGACCCATGAATAGGTTGGCGTACGAGGGGGCCATCCTGGTACCCATGGCTGTCCCCTTTAATTGTTGGTAGGTCTGGCCTTCAAAAGTGAAGAAGTTGTGAGTCAGGATGAAGCTGGCTAAGGTAATGAGGAAAGAGGTTTTAGGTAGGGTGGCAGGTGATCGGCATGAAAGGAAGTGCTCCATCGCAACGAGGCCCTGAACGTGCGGAATATTTGTGTATAAGGAAGTGGCATCAATGGTTATAAGGATGGTTTCCGGGGGTAACAGACTGGGTAAGGATTCCAGGCGTTCGAGAAAGTGGTTGGTGTCTTTGATGAAGGATGGGAGACTGCATGTAATGGGTTGAAGGTGTTGATCTACGTAGGCAGAGATACATTCTGTGGGGGCTTGGTAACCAGCTACAATGGGGCGGCCGGGATGATTGTGTTTGTGAATTTTAGGAAGAAGGTAGAAGGTAGGGGTCCGAGGTGTCGGTGGGGTCAGGAGGTTGATGGAGTCAGGTGAAAGGTTTTGTAGGGGGCCTAAGGTTCTGAGGATTCCTTGAAGCTCCGCCTCGACATCAGTAATGGGATTACCTTGGCAAACTTTGTATGCGGTGTTGTCTGAAAGCTGACGCAGTCCCTCAGCCACACACTCCCGACGATCAAGTACCACTGTCGTGGAACCCTTGTCCGCCGGAAGAATGACGATGGAACGGTCAGCCTTCAGATCACGGATAGCTTGGGCTTCAGCAGTGGTGATGTTGGGAGTAGGATTAAGGTTTTTTATGAAGGATTGAGAGGCAAGGCTGGAAGTCAGAAATTCCAGGAAGGTTTGGAGGGGGTGATTTTGAGGAAGGGGAGGTGGGTCCCGCTGTGACGGAGGACGGAACTGTTCCAGGCAGGGTTCAATTTGGATAGTGTCTTCGGGAGTTGGATCATTAGGAGTAGGATTAGGATCATTTTTCTTTGTGGCAAAGTGATATTTCCAGCAGAGAGTACTAGTGTAGAACAGTAAATCTTTGACGAGGGCTGTTTGATTGAATCTGGGAGTGGGGCTGAAGGTGAGGCCTTTGGATATGACAGAGGTTTCGGATTGGGAGAGAGGTTTGGAGGAAAGGTTAACTACTGAATTAGGGTGTTGTGGTTCCAGATTGTGTTGATTGGAATTTTGAGGTTTTGGAGGGAGTGGAGCTGGAAGTGGGAGATTGAGTAGATGGGAGAGACTGGGTTTGTGTGCAATGAGAGGAGGTTGAGGTTTGCTGGAAAGGTTGTGAAGTGTGAGTGAGTTGCCTTTCCGGAGGTGGGAAACCAGGAGATTGGATAGTTTTTTAAGGTGGAGGGTGGCATGCTGTTCTAATTTGCGGTTGGCCTGTAGGAGGATGCTCTGAACAGCTGGTGTGGATGTGGGAGAGGAAAGATTGAGGACTTTTATTAAGGATAGTAGTTGATGGGTGTGTTCATTGGCTGAGTTCATGTGTAGGTGAAGGATTAGGTGGGTGAGGGCAATGGATTGTTCAGTTTGGAACTGGTATAGGGACTGATGGAAAGAAGGGTTGCAGGGTTGCAAAGAAGGAAAGAAGGCCTCACACTTAAAAGTTCCCATCTCTGGCTGCAATATTCTTTCAGCCAGGAGTTCCATTACCAATTGTTGTGCAGGAGAACTTTTTGAAGTGTGGGAGGTACAAGAAAAGGCATTGGCAGAAGTAGAGCTGTGAGGACAAGTTGTGAGTTGCGCCTGGATAGCTAAGTCGGTAGT
Source organism: Schistocerca piceifrons (assembly GCF_021461385.2). NCBI lineage: Eukaryota > Metazoa > Arthropoda > Insecta > Orthoptera > Acrididae > Schistocerca > Schistocerca piceifrons. Next base: position 578,486,670 of record NC_060140.1, on the reverse strand, counting down.
GCACTTGCCTGTGATAGGCGAAGTTCCCAGCTCAAGGCCCAGTCTGGTAAACAGTTTTCATCTACCAGGAAGTTTCAGCTTTCAATAATACTGACAGGAATATACTCTTTGAAATAATGAAGGGAGCTCATACGAGGGTGAGTCAAATGAAAACCTTAAATTTGTAATAACAAATCAAAATTTTACGCCCTTATCCTGTAAGTTGGTAAGTGTGCTACAGGCTGTGTGCAGAATGGCCTGTAGGTGGCAGCATAGTGCAGATGCACACATACCGTCACAGTATCAGTATAAAGACGACCGCCCCACTAGCAACTTGCACCAGGGAAGAACAGCATTCTGTTATTTGGTTTTTGCGTAGTGATGGTGTGAAACCTATTGAAATTCATTGACGAATGAAGGTTCAGTACAGTGATGCATGTTTGTCACAGCAGCAAGTTTATGAATGGAGTAGGAAGTTCGCGAATGGTATGACTTTAGTGGAAGATGCTCCTCGTCCAGGTCAGGCACAATGAGTTGTGACTCCACAGAACATTGCAGCTGTTGAAGCAATAGTGAAGGAAAACCGCCCACTGAATTACATTGCAGCATGTCTACAGATTAGTCATGGGTCAGCACTCCACATTGTGCGTGATGTGCTCCAGTTTCACAAAGTGTGTGCAAGATGGGTGCCACGACAGCTAACTCCTGAAATGAGAGAACGACATGTTGATGCTTGTGAAGAACTTCTTCAGCACTTTGAACGAGAAGGTGATGGCTTCCTTGCAAGAATCGTTACTGGGGATGAAACCTGGGTTCACTTCCACCAACCGGAAATGAAGAGCGTAAGCAAGGAATGGCGCCATTCTTAACCACCAAAACCAAAGAAGTATCAAACAGAACCATCAGCAGGGAAGGTTACGCTGACTCTCTTTTGGGATGAAAAAGGCGTCATTTTGGAGCATTACATGTCTAGAGGGACCACTGTCACCAGTGCATCATACAGCCTGCAATCAAATCAAAACAAGGTGGATTGCTGTCAGCAGGTGTCCTTTTGCAACATGACAATGCAAGGCCCCACACTGCCCATACAACAGTTGCAACAATCACAGACCTGTATTTTGAGTGTCTTCCTCATCCACCATACTCACCAGACCTTGCCCCAAATGATTTCCATATGCCTGTATCACTCAAAGACGCAGTGGGACGAAAGAAGTTCCATTCTGATGAAGAGGTATGCCACGCAGTGCGTGAGTGGTTGCGCAGTCTACCAAAAGAATTTTTTTCTAAAGGAATTTATGCACTTTGTAAGTGCTGGAGGACTTGCATTGAGCGTGGGGGAGATTAGTTGAAAAGTGATACAGCCTTGTACCACTTCTGCACAATAACTAACATTTAAAAAAAAAAAATTAATGTTTTCAGTTGACTCACCCTCGTATAAAGCACAGCGAGTGCATGGTTATCTACAATGTGTTGTAGCTTACGCCAATGTTATTCAATCTGCACAAGCAAGATATCACGGAAACCAAGGAAAAATCTTGAAATAGAATTCAAATTCACAGGGAAAGACTACAACTTTGAGGTTTGCCAATCCCATCAGAGACAGCAAAGGGCTTGGAACACTAGCTGAACAGAATGGATAGTGTATTGAAAAAAAAGATTGTAAGATGAACAACAACAAAAGTAAACAAGAGTAGTGGGGTGCAGTCAAATTAAGCAAGGCGATGTAGAGGAAAATAAATTAGGAAATGTGAAGTATTAGAAGTAATTGAGTTTTGTTATTTGGGCAGCAAAATAAGTGACAGTAACTGAAGCATGGAGGATATAAAACACAGACTAGCAATAGCAACAAAATCATTTATAAAAAAAGTCTGTTAACAGTGAATATAAATTTACATATTAGGAGATGTCTTCTGTAGGTATCTACCCTGGTTGTAGCATTGAACAGACATGAAAAATACAAATAGTTCACACAAAAAGACAGTGGAAGCCAAGTATGAATGCTGAAGATGAGATGGGTAGGTCAGATAGCCAATGAAGAGGAACTGAACTGGGGAGAAACGAAATTCAAGGTACAACTTGACTAAAAGAAGTGATAAGTTGATAGGACAGCACCTGAGGCATCATGGTATCATCAATTTGTTAATGGAGGAAACTGGGGATGGGGATAAAAATTTTTAGAGTCTGACTAAGACTCAACTACAGTAATCAGGTTCAAATGAGTTTAGGTTGCAATAGTTGCAGAGATATGAAGAGGCTTGCACAAGATAGTTAATGTAGATAGACGCATCACACTAGTGTTCAGGCTCTAGATTACAGCAACCTTTCTTATACTTATATTTGTCTGTGAACAAGGACAGGGAAGGAATTCAAAGATCCTAGCATCTGTTTTAAGCAGTTTAGATGAACCATGGACCATCTAAATCTGGATGAATCCCACTCAAACAAGAGTGAGTCCAGTGCTTTAAACACTGTATCACCTCATATGACAAAAGATATTTTAAGGTTTCTCTGTTAAAAATGTGAAGCCTTTAAATCATCAAGGTAACATTATTTCTTTCCACCAGCACTGATAAAAAGTAATATTCTTTAGTTCAAAAAGATATGAAATTAATTTGCTATCAAAATAAATAAATACATTGTGGTTCCCACACAACACAAATTTTTGAAAAATCATTAAGAGATTCCAGTGCAGTTGCAAGAGCACAATATGAGTGTCAGACACCACAATGTTACATACACTGATGAGCCAGAACATTATGACCATTGCCCACTGCGAGATTGAATGCCACATGGTGGTGACATAGGCACATGACACGGGAAGTATATAAGCAGAGCAGAGACAAATGGGTAGATCATTCCAGTGATGATAAAAGACACCAACAGGGAAATACACTGAGCAGCTATGACGAAGGGCATGCTGTTTTGGCCTGATTCCAGAGCATGAGCATCTCTGAAATGGCAAATCTGGTTGGCTGTCACATGCTACTATCAGGGACAATTAAAGTTGAAGGATAGTGAAAGAATGCTAAGGTGACAAGGTGTAGAATGTCCAAATCCCATCACTGAACACACAGATTGTTGGAGGCTTACTTTCTCTGTCATTTACAATAGGTTGCAATTTGTGGCAGATCTGACAGAGTACAAAAGTGGTGCACATGCAAGTGTTTCTGAGAGTACTATTCACTGTATTGTTGAACATTGAACTTCACAGCACACGTCACCTACATCTTCACATGTTAACCAAATTGCAGTGGGCATGCGATCATAGAGATTTAGCCACCGTTAATGGAAATGTATCACTTGGTTGGTTGAACCATACTTCTCAAACACAATGTTGGTGGAAATGTCCAAATACACCATCATCCAGGACCCTATGTGAACAGCGCTGCATATCACGAGTCCCTTCATGCTACAGTGGTTGCAGGAGCAATGTAGTTAACTCACAGTGATGACTTGGCCAACAAATTTACTGATTTGAATTAGAGATGGGTAGTTTGCGAACGAACAGGTGCAAAGGAACGGTTCACCAAGATGAACGAAAGGACCGAGGAACGAATTCCAAGGAACTATCGGTTCATAGTTCACTTCGGTCGCGGCGGTCACTTCGGCAGTTCTCGTTCCAGCCTCGATCACGTGCTCATCTCAGTCTCGGTCTCCCTCAGCCGCATTCGTCGTTCTTCGCATGACCACCTGTCTCATTTCCACTGCCAACTGCTCCTAGTTAATTCACTCGTTTCGTTTACTGCGCTCGCCTGTTTTACATGTGTTCCAAACTGTTCTTGCACTTGGTTCTGGCTATTCAGCATCCACGACCGGTAATCAAAAAGTATTTTATAGTTACGTAAATTACATAAAAATTACGTTGTATGTAATAGGTACGTCTTTTCAGGTAACAAAAGAGCATATCAGCTCACTTCATTATATCTATGAATGGCAGAAGACATACTTATAACAAGAAAAGATTTTTTATTATTCACATTTTTTTTGGTTTCATCGACTTGATTTAGCCGCTAACTTTCAATAATTTGCTTAATTTTTAGTGTACGAAAACCTATATAAAACGATTTTTGTGTATCTTTCATATACAAAACATTACATTTAGGAAGGCTCTGATTATTTTTAAGTTTGGTTGTTTCCAATTTGCATTACCTGCTAGTTTCGTGTATTCGGGAAAAAAAAAAGTCATTTTGGCTCATTAGGAAACGCAGTGCCTCTCCATTTGAAAAGACATAGATTGACATAAAATCGTATTTACTTATTATCTCAAAAATATTTGTTCATAAGGAGCTCTCAAACCAAAAACTTTATTACTGCGAACTTAATTATTATTATTATTATTCTTTCTTTTCTCAGACGTTATGTCTGGTCAAAAATGGAAAGTGACGCGGACCTTGATCAAGCGTGACTTCCTTTTAACTGTACGGTATATGTTTACTGCATTTAGGAACTTTCGGGTAATTGAACATGTATCAATAATTACGGATTTCTGTAGTTGTATGTATAAGTTTGGATGTAGCTGTATTGCATTGATGTACTGGTGGATATTGCGTGGTATGACTCCTGTAGTTGATAGTATAACTGGTATAATGTCAACTTTATCCTGATGCCACATGTCCTTGACTTCCTCAGCCAGTTGGATGTATTTTTCCATTTTTTCTCCTGTTTTCTTTTGTATATTTGTTGTATTGGATATGGATATTTCGATTAGCTGTGTTAATTTCTTCTTTTTATTGGTGAGTATGATGTCAGGTTTGTTATGTGGTGTTGTTTTATCTGTTATAATGGTTCTGTTCCAGTATAATTTGTATTCATCATTCTCCAGTACACTTTGTGGTGCATACTTGTATGTGGGAACGTGTTTTATAAGTTTATGTTGTAAGGCAAGCTGTTGATGTATTATTTTTGCTACATTGTCATGTCTTCTGGGGTATTCTGTATTTGCTAGTATTGTACATCCGCTTCAGATGTGATCTACTGTTTCTATTTGTTGTTTGCAAAGTCTGCATTTATCTGTTGTGGTATTGGGATCTTTAATAATATGCTTGCTGTAATATCTGGTGTTTATTGTTTGATCCTGTATTGCAATCATGAATCCTTCTGTCTCACTGTATGTATTGCCTTTTCTTAGCCATGTGTTGGATGCGTCTTGATCGATGTGTAGCTGTGTTAGATACTTTTTTTTTTTTTAGGGTGCAAAACTGCTATGGTCATTAGTGTCCGGTCTGTGACTTAGGAAACGAGAAAAAACGAAAATGGAAAGCAGCAGCAATGGGAACAAAACTCAAAAAGTCGGAGAAACTAAAAGGAGAAGAAAAGCTTAAAAATCCACTACAGAAAGGGGTTGGTTGTCCCCAAAAAGAGCTTCAAATGACTGACGTCATCTCACTGGCACTAATAAACTCAAGAACGCGATCGGCCGGGTGCGTGTCATCTGCTAAAATGGAAGATATATCGGGTGACAGCTGTAGACGGGCGCGTAACGGAGTAAAATAGGGGCACTCAATTAAAAGGTGTCTTACCGTCCACAGCTGAGAGCAGTGGGGACAGAGTGGGGGAGGATCGCCGCTTAAAAGATGTCTATGGCTAAAAAGACAGTGCCCTATCCAGAGTCTAGTTAAAATTACCTCCTCCCGACGACGCGTTCAGGAGGAAGAGGTCCAAGCACAGGGAAGAGCTTCCAAGTCCCGCAATTTATTATGGGGAAGTGTCGACCAATGTGTGTGCCATAAAAGAACAACATGACGACATAAAACGCTACGTAGATCGGCGAAGGGAATCGATCGAATAGCTGGCCGAGGAAGAGAGACTGCAGCCTTGCCTGCTATATTTGCCACAGATACCAATGTGTCCTGGGAGCCAGAGGAACGCCACAGAGACACCCCCCAAATGGAGCAAGCGCAGGCAGTCCTGAATCCGGTGGACCAGAGGGTGGACAGGGTAGAGATCTTGGAGACTGATGAGAGAGCTGAGAGAATCTGAACAGATAACATACTGTATCCGCTGATGGCGGCGGATGTATTGGACAGCCTGGAGAACAGCGTAAAGCTCCGCAGTATAAACTGAACACTGGTCGGGAAGCCGAAATCGATTTGGGGTGTCGCCAACAATATAGGCACTCCCTACACCTAACGATGTTTTCGAGCCATCAGTGTAAATAAATGTGGCTTCCTTCATTTGTGCACATAGAGCAGCAAATGCCCAATGATAAACAAGTGAAGGGGTACCATCCTTGGGAAATTGACAAAGGTCACGGAGCAGGCAGATCTGGGGACGGAGCCAAGGCAGTGCTGTACCCCAAGTTGTCAAGAAGGTTTTAGGAAAGCGGAAGGAAAGAGAATGGAGCAGTTGACGGAAGTGGACTCACGGTGGTAGTAGAGAGGAAGGGCGGCCTGCATACCCTACATACAAGGAGGCGTCGAAAAAAATGTCATGGGCCGGATTAGCAGGCATGGAAGACAGATGGCTAGCATAATGACTCAGAAGGACAGCTCGCCGATTGGACAGCGGAGGTTCAGCAGTCGCAGCATAAAGGCTTTCCACAGAGCTGGTGTTAAAAGCTCCAGACACTAAACGTAATCCACAGTGGTGGATAGAGTCGAGACGCCGAAGAATAGACGGCCGAGCAGAGGAGTAAACTATGCTTCCATAGTCCAATTTCGAGTGCACTAAGGCGCGATAGAGGCGGAGAAGGACCACTCGGTCCGCTCCCCAGGAGGTACCATTCAGGACACGGAGAGTGTTGAGGGATCGCAGACAGCGAGCCGAAAGATAGGAAACGTGAGAGGACCAGCACAGTTTTCTGTGAAACATAAGACCCAAGAATTTAGCGACGTCCGAAAACGGAAGGTTGACAGGTCCTAGATGTAAGGAGGGTGGAAGAAACTCCTTACGTCACCAAAAATTAACACAAACGGTCTTACTGGGAGAAAAACGGAAGCCGGTTTCGATGCTCCAAGAGTGGAGGCGATCGAGACATCCTTGAAGACGTCGTTCAAGAAGGCTGGTCTGTTGAGAGCTGTAGTAGATCGCAAAATCGTCCACAAAGAGGGAGCCCTAGACATCAGGAAGGAGACAATCCATAATCGGATTTATGGCAATGGCAAACAGTACAACACTCAGCACAGAGCCCTGGGGTACCCCGTTTTCTTGGGAGAAAGTACGGGAGAGAGTGGTGTTCACCCGCACTCTAAATGTGCGCTCTGCCATAAATTCGCGAAGAAAAAGGGGCAGCCGGCCTCAAAAGCCCTAAGAGAACAGTGTGCGGAGGATGCTTGTCCTCCAACAGGTATCCTATGCTCTCTCCAGATCAAAAAATATTGCTACTATTTGGCATTTCCGGAGAAAATTGTTCACGATATAAGTGGAGAGAGCAACAAGATGGTCAACTGCAGAACGATGCTTTCGGAAACCGCATTGGGCAGGTGTTAAAAGACTGCAGGACTCAAGCCACCAAGCTAAACGGCAATTCACCATACGCTCCAAAACCTTACATACACTACTCGTGAGAGAAATGGGGCGATAGCTAGAGGGGAGATGTTTGTCCTTTCCAGGTTTCGGAACAGGAACGACGATAGCTTCCTGCCATCGTCTGGGAAAAGTACTGTCGGTCCAAATTCGATTATAAAGGCGAAGGAGGTAAAGCAGACTATGGTATGATAAATGCAGCAACATTTGGATATGGATACCATCCGGTCCTGGGGAGGAGGAGCGAGAAGAAGAGAGTGCATGTTGGAGTTCCCGCATGGAGAAAACAGTATTGTAGTTTTCGCGATTTTGAGAGGAGAAAGCAAGAGGTCACACTTCCGCTGCACGTTTCTTCGGGAGAAACGCTGGCGGGTAATTTGAAGAGCTCGAAATCTCAGCAAAGTGTTGACCCAATGAGTTAGAAATTGCGACGGGGTCCACTAATGTATCATGCGCGACAGTGAGCCCAGAGACTGGGGAGAAACTAGGCGCGCCTGAGAACCGTCAAATCCGACTCCAAACTTCCGAGGAGGGAGTGAATGTGTTAAATGAGCTAGTAAAGAATTTCCAGATTTCCTTCTTGCTATTGTGGATGATGCGACGGCATCGCGCTCGGAACTGCTTATAGCGGATACAGTTGTCCAAAGTAGGATGCTGGTGGGAAACGCGAAGAGCACGTTACCGCTCACGTATTGCGTCACGGCATGCCGCGTTTCACCAAGGAACTGGGGGGCGCTGGGGCAATGCGGAGGTGCGTGGTATTGAACGTTCCGCAGCTGTAAGAATAACGTCTGTAATATGTGTGACCTCATCGTCGACGTTAGGAAACTGACTGTCATCGAATGTCGCTAGAGACGAAAAAAGTGTCCAATCGGCTTGGCCAAACTTCCAGCGTCGTAGGCGCATATTTGGCTGTTGCGGCTGCAGTCTAAGGACACATGCAAAGTGGTCACTCGAGTGTGTATCATCAAGGGCGAACCATTCGAAGCACCGAGCTAGCAAAACAGTACTGTCCAAAAGGTCCAAATGAGAGAAATTTGTCGTGGAGGCAGACAAAAATGTAGGGTCCCCAGTGTTGAGGCAAACTAAATCCGCTTGGTGGAAGACGTCTAGCAATAGTGAGCCACGCGGACAAGGATGTGGAGATCCCCAAAGCGGGTGGTGGGCATTGAAGTCCCCAAACAGCAAATAGGGGGGTCGAAGCTGACCAAGAAGATGAAGGAGATCAGCTCGTGCCATTGGTGTGGACGATGGAATGTATAGAGTACAAAGAGAAAAGGTATATCCAGAAAGGGAAAGACGGACAGCGACAGCTTGGAAGGAAGTGTTTAAGGGGATTGGGTGATAATGGAGAGTATCATGGAGAAGAATCATGAGTCCTCTATGTGCTGGAGTGCCTTCAACAGAGGGGAGATCAAATCGGACAGACTGAAAATGGGGGAGAACAAAGCGGTCATGGGGACACAGCTTTGTTTCCTGAAGACAGAAGATGACCGGCGAGTAGGATCGTAAGAGGATCGACAATTCATCCCGATTGGCTCATGCCGTGGATATTCCAGTGGATAATGGACATATGGTGAACAGAAAATGGAGGAATGTGACCCAAGTTGCTGTCAACTCAGCGACTGCTCAGAGCTTGCGACCGACAGCATGGAATGGCATTCAGCCGAAAGCAGAAGATCCTGATCCATAGGTTGTTCAGGAGCAGCTGCTGCCACCAGCAATCGGCCGGTTGATCGGCCGCCAGCAGTGCGCCTCGGCGACACAGAAGACGGCCGAGGGCGATTACCGCCAGGTGGTGCTGTAGATGAGACACGCCTTGGTGGAGAAGGAGAGGAACTGAGTTTCTTACTAGCCTTCCTGGAAAAATGATGTTTAGATGAAGGAGGAACCGATGGTTGTGAAGGTGGGGTACGTAAAAAATCTTCACGAGTATGCTCTTTTTTTGAAGTCTTGGTGTCTGACTTTTGGGCTTGAGATTTAGCAGAACCCGATGAAGGGTGAGCCATAGAGTGGGCAGGCGAAAGTGTGGAAGTTGAACGGGCGATCTTCGCGCTGGCCGATCTGACGACCGTGGCACTAAAGGTAAGGTCACAAGTCTGCAAGGCCGCCTCCTTTGTTGGCAGAGGAGAGGCAAAGACAGTGCTGTATTTTCCTGTCTGAGGCACGGTGGGCTGTCGACTGGCGAATAATTTTCGAGCAGCAAAGGTCGACACCTTTTCCTTCACTCCGATTTCCTGAATGAGCTTTTCGTCTTTAAAAATGGGGCAATCTCGAGAAGAAAGCAGCGTGGTCACCCATACAGTTGATGCAACGGGGGGATGGAGGTGGACAAGCACCCTCATGGGCATCCTTGCCACACGTAATACATTTGGCCGGATTGGAACAGGACTGGCTGGTGTGATTGAACCGCTGACACCGATAGCAACGCGTAGGGTTTGGGATGTAAGGGGGAACGGAAATTATCTCATAGCCTGCTTTGATTTTCGATGGGAGTTGAACTTTGTCAAATGTCAAGAAGACAGTACGGGTTGGAATGATGTTCGTGTCAACCCTTTTCATGACTCTATGAACTGCCGTTACGCCCTGGTCAGACAGGTAGTGTTGAATTTCCTCGTCAGCCCATCCGTTGAGGGAGCATGTATAAACGACCACATGTGACGAATTTAAAGTACGGTGCGGTTCCACCCGGACAGGGAAGGTGTGTAGCAGTAAAGTACGCAGCAATTTTTGTGCCTGGAGGGCACTGACTGTTTCTAACAACAAGGTGGCATTTCGTAATCTGGAACAAGACTTTACAGGACCTGCAATTGCATCGACACCTTTCTGAACAATGAAAGGGTTGACCGTGGAGTAGTCGTGACCTTCGTCAGACCGAGAAACAACAAGGAACTGTGGCAACGATGGAAGGACTGTCTGTGGCTGAGACTCATTGAACTTACGCTTGTGAGCTGACATAGTAGAAGATGAGGAAACCATTGCGAAAGTATCCCCCATGATTACCGGCATCTCCGATGGCGCGCTCCTTCCTTGTGGGGGCCCTCTCTGAGGGCACTCCCGCCTTAGGTGATTGTTCACACCTCCTGAGAAACGGACGGAGGGACCAATCGGCACGTGTCCTACCTGTCTACCCGGGGCGGGGAATTACGCGTTACCCCGTCACCGGCTACGCATGGAAATGCGTGGGTCAGCCTTCAGACACGCACAGGGAGGAAAAAAGAGAAAGGGAAAGGAAAGAAGAGATGTCTCAAACGCCGCAGCGGAGAAAAGGGCAAAGAGAAGAGGTAAGGAAAAGAGAAGGACAAAGGAAGGACGAAGACTTGCAAGCGGAGAAAGCAAAGAATTTGTGACAGTTCCGAGCGTCCGTCTCCGGACGTAGGCACAAAACATACTCCCAGAGGGGGAGAAAGGGAAGGAAAGAGGCGGAGGTGAGGGGAGGGGGGCCAAGAGGGGGGATGGGGAAGGATGTGGAAAGGGAAGGTATGCAGCCCAGAAAGGAAGGAAGGCCACATTAGCTCGAGGTCCTGTGCTCGCTACGCACATATCCACAAAAGAGTTGTGGACCCCCTGGGGGGGATGATACGGGTGCTTGCCATGTAGTGTTTTCTTTTTCCAATTTACTTTCTTCGTATCTGTTGATGTTATGTGAGTGATTGCTTTGTGTATTTTGCTAGTTTCTGCTCGTTCTAGAAAGAATTTTCTTAAATTGTCTACCTGCCCATAATGTAGGTTTTTTATGTCGATGAATCCCCTTCCTCCTTCCTTTCTGCTTAATGTGAATCTTTCTGTTGCTGAATGTATGTGATGTATTCTATATTTGTGGCATTGTGAACGTGTAAGTGTATTGAGTGCTTCTAGGTCTGTGTTACTCCATTTCACTACTCCAAATGAGTAGGTCAATATTGGTATAGCATAAGTATTTACAGCTTTTGTCTTGTTTCTTGCTGTCAATTCTGTTTTCAGTATTTTTGTTAGTCTTTGTCTATATTTTTCTTTTAGTTCTTCTTTAATATTCGTATTATCTATTCCTATTTTTTGTCTGTATCCTAGATATTTATAGGCATCTGTTTTTTCCATTACTTCTATGGAGTCACTATGGTTATTCAATATGTAATCTTCTTGTTTAGTGTGTTTTCCCTTGACTGTGCTATTTTTCTTACATTTGTCGGTTCCAAAAGCCATATTTATATCACTGCTGAATACTTCTGTTATCTTAAGTAATTGGTTGAGTTGTTGATTGGTTGCTGCCAGTAGTTTTAGATCATCCATGTATAGCAAATGTGTGACTTTGTGTGGGTATGTTCCAGTAATATTATATCCATAATTTGGTTATAATAGAGGGAAACATTCCACATAGGAAATATATATCTAAAAACAAAGATGATGTGACTTACCAAATGAAAGTGCTGGCAGGTCGACAGACACACAAACAAACACAAACATACACACAATATTCAAGCTTTCGCAACAAACTGTTGCCTCATCAGGAAAGAGGGAAGGAGAGGGAAAGACGAAAGGATGTGGGTTTTAAGGGAGAGGGTAAGGAGTCATTCCAATCCCGGGAGCGGAAAGACTTACCTTAGGGGGAAAAAAGGACGGGTATACACTCGCACACACACACATATCCATCCACACATATACAGGGTCTGTATATGTGTGGATGGATATGTGTGTGTGTGCGAGTGTATACCCGTCCTTTTTTCCCCCTAAGGTAAGTCTTTCCGCTCCCGGGATTGGAATGACTCCTTACCCTCTCCCTTAAAACCCACATCCTTTCATCTTTCCCTCTCCTTCCCTCTTTCCTGATGAGGCAACAGTTTGTTGCGAAAGCTTGAATATTGTGTGTGTTTGTGTTTGTTTGTGTGTCTGTCGACCTGCCAGCACTTTCATTTGGTAAGTCACATCATCTTTGTTTTTAGATATATATCCATAATTTGTAATATTTAGCATGTTGGATAGTGGGTTCAGAGCAAGACAGAACCAGAAAGGACTTAAATGAGTCTCCTTGGTATATTCCACGCTTAATCTATATTGGCTGTGATGTGATATTATCTGAATTTGTTTGGATATTAAGTGTGGTTTTCCAATTTTTCATTACTATGTTTAGGAACTGTATCAATTTAGGATCTACTTTGTATATTTCCAATATCTGTAGTAATCATGAGTGGGGTACACTATCAAAAGCTTTTTGGTAATCAATGTATGCGTAGTGTAGCGACCTTTGTTTAGTTTTAGCTTGATACGTCACCTCTGTATCTATTATCAGTTGCTCTTTACATCCTCGTGCTCCTTTGCAGCAGCCTTCTTGTTCTTCATTTATAATTTTGTTCTGTGTTGTATGTGTCATTAATTTCTGTGTAATGACTGAAGTTAATATTTTGTAGATTGTTGGTAGGCATGTTAGGGGCGATATTTAGCTGGGTTTGCTGTGTCTGCTTGATCTTTAGGTTTCAGGTAGCTTATTCCATGTGTAAGTGTATCAGGGAATGTGTATGGGTCTGCAATGTAACTGTTAAATAATTTAGTTAGATGTGAATGTGTTGAGGTGAACTTCTTTAGCCAGAAATTTGCTCTTTTTCATTTCCAGGGGCTTTCCAATTGTGCGTAGAATTAATTGCTCGGGTGACTTCATGTTGCAAAATTATCACTTCAGGCATTTGTGGTATCATCTTGTATGAGTCTGCTTCTGCTTGTATCCACTGTGCGTGCCTGTTATGTTGTACCGGGTTTGACCATATGTTGCTCCAGAAGTGTTCCATGTCTGTTATGTTTGGTGGATTGTCTATTTTAATGTGTGTGTTATCTATTGTTTGGTAAAATTTCTTTTGGTTTGTGTTGAATGTTTGGTTTTGTTTCCTTCTATTTTCACTTTTTTTGTATCTTGTAAGTCATTTGGCCAATACTTGTAACTTCTGCTTCTTTTCATTTAATTGCTCTATTGCTTCTTGTTGTGAGATTTTACCTAACCTTTTTCGTTTTTTGTCTGATATTTCATTTCTTATAAATTGTGTTAGCTGTCCGATGTCTTTTCTCAGTTTTTCTATTCTGATCTGTAGCCTGTGTTGCCATGCTGGTTTTGTGGGTTTCTTCTGTGTGTTGGTTGGTTCTGATCTATGCCTAGTGTGTATATTTAGTGTAGTGAGTGCTCCTACATAAACCAGTAGTTGTAACTCTTCCATAGTTGTATTTTCATTTATTTTGTTGTGTATGATTGTGTTGATAGTTGTTATTGTTGTTTCGACTTGTGGGTTATTTGGTGGTCTATGCAAGAATGGTCTAATGTCTGTATTTGTGTCTTTGTATTCTATGTATGTCAACTGAAATTTTTCTTCTTTATCTAACATGTGTGTCACTTCATGTTCTATTTGTGCTTGTTCTAGTGGCAGTCTTAAGATTTCGTTTTCCTCTGATTGTTTAATTGATGCATGTTGTTCTTTGTTTGTTTGCTCTGGGATGTTTGAGTCCATTACTGTATTTTCTTCTTCTTCTAATTGCACAAAATTTTGTTCCAGTATTTGCTGTACTTGTTGTTTGATGTTTTCTAATTCTGACTGGGGTATCCTGTTATTTTTTATTATTACATGGATCTGATCAGCTAGTCGTCGTTCTGTTAAAAAGTTTAATTCCGGGTATCTGGTAATAAATGTTGTGTATACTTGTGATCTGTATCCAGTTGTGTCGGTTCCTAGGTTTGTTGCTTGGTAATAACAGAACATGAGGTGTCTATTAACTTCATCTGACCATCTCATCCTCTGTTTTTGTTTTCCTTCTAGGGTGGTTGCAGGAAGCATATCCTACAAAACACCTCTATTTGGATTTAAATCATTTTCCAGTTGGCTAGCAGTGTCATTACCACTGTGGGCGGGCATAGGGTTCAAGTGCCGTCCCCGACCATGACGGCGCTTGTCCGAGGCGTCTTTAGTTCTGTCCTGAAGCAAGTAATCACACTAAAAGGGGGGTTAGCCCTATTAGTGGTTCATTCTTTTCGTCGCCTTGTACGACTGGCAGAACATACCGGAGGCCTATTCTTTTCCCGGACCTCCACGGGATTTTTTATTATTATTATTATTATTATTATTATTGCTGCATTAACTTTAATAATGCAACGTAAAAACCTAATTTTTACTAAGTGTGTGACGCAAGTATGAGAAAACCACATTTTATTTTATGCTTCCATTAAGTCTCTACTTACCCTCGAACTCAGACAACGTGAAGTATATATAGGGTATAAACGATTATTGTTTACAGCGTAGCATAGCTATGTAGTGGAAGTCGAAACGAAGAATTTTATACGAGACACTTGTGGTCTATTAAGTTGGGAAACAGCCACCAACAGGTTTACAAGACTACATGAGCTATAGCCCATGCGCGTCGCGTGATACTTTCATGTTCTCTTCTCCAGCTCTCTACACATCGTCATTTTTGTTTCGCAATTGTTGCTTGCATTAGCTAGTTATTTCTTCACTGTTTAATTATTACATGTTTGTCTGTTTGTTGTATCTGCTCGTAACGGGCAGCACATCGCCCGTAATTGGCAAACGGTCTGTACTCGGGGCCGGTTTTCCGTGCGCCACCCTATATTATTTCCCTGCAATCAGCCACACAAGGCTACGGTTGGCTAAATGAGAGGTTCTGCAGAATCACAGAAATTACTTCTAAATGTGTATAAGAATTCTGTAATGAATGAACTCCAGGGGGTAGGCAAGTGCCACCTCTCGGTGCCCTTCATCCTTCAGTCACCTACACTACTAGTTTTCAGTTTTTCACAAGATCCATATACCAAGGACAAATGAACGGTGAACGAGTAAAAATGAATGGATCCCAAAAAAGAACGATCAGCAGTGAACTAGTTCCCCAAGGATGAATGAGTTTGCCCATCTCTAATTTGAATCCGATAGTCCACCAAACACTGGCCCACAATTTAGGGTACAGTAAACTCTAGATTATCCACAATAATCTATATGGGGCATTGAAAAAGAAACGAGCTGGAGTCTGGAATACGCAGACCGGTGACAAGATGGTAGTACCATGGCATGTGTAACGAGGTGTGGTTCCAACCAGAGCATGGAAGTCCACAGCCCGTCGCTAGAAGGCACACATGCATGTCACGTGACCATACAGAGCTAGCAGCAGCTTGCACCAATCACCCAACACTAGTTGCAATGCAAACAGTGACATGGAGGTGTCAACAGAAGAGCAAAGAGGTGTTGTTCGTTTTCTGACAGCGGAAGGAGGAGGAGGAACAGACATTCATCAACGAATGTCACAAGTGTACAGCGTACACTGAATGTTCCTTGCAAGAGTCAAGGCATGGCACAAGCACTTCAGGGAAGGACGGGTGTCATTAGCTGATGATGCATGGTCCGGAGCACCGCACTGCATTACTGATGACATCATCCAGCTGGTGGATGCACTCATTACCCAGGACCGCCAAGTGACACTGAAAGCCATAGCCACCGTGGTCAGATTGAGCATCAGAAGTGTTCACACCATCATGAAGGAAGGACTGCACATGTGCAAAGTGTGCGCCCAATGGATGCCCCACAGTCTTCAACCACACCAGGAGGCATGTCGAATGACCCACGCTATGCTCAGGAAGGGAATGCGCTCCTGGCACGAGTGGTGGCTTGAGCCAAGTCATGGTGTCATCACTTCGAACCAGAATCAAAACAACAAAGTCTCCAGTGGAAGCATCCAGGGTCACATCACCAAAAAAAATGGTAAGGCCATCCACACGAGTGCAGTAAATGTTACACTGATGAAGTTCTTTGACCAAGATGGACCCCACTGATTCACTTCCTGCAGCATGGGACAACAGTGAATGCCCAGCGTTACTCGCAAACCTTGACCACCCTTCACCAAGCAATCAAATCAAAATTACCAGGCAATCTCACCCGTGGGGTCATTCTGCTCCATGACAGTGCAAAGCCTCATACGGCCAACACAGTCACGGCACTCCTGCAAAAATTTCAAATGGGAGGTTCTTGA
The DNA here is from genome assembly GCF_021461385.2 of Schistocerca piceifrons. Lineage (NCBI taxonomy): Eukaryota > Metazoa > Arthropoda > Insecta > Orthoptera > Acrididae > Schistocerca > Schistocerca piceifrons. The sequence continues at coordinate 578,470,239 of NC_060140.1, read as the reverse complement.
TCACTCTCCATACAGTCCAGACCTCTATCCCTGTGATTACACCATTTCTTGCTCTGAGGGGCAAACAATTCACCTTGGATGACGACATCCAGCGGTACATGCGCAACTGGTTAACATGGTAGCCCCAGGAATTTTATGAGAAAGCTATTCACCGCCTTGCGGCACTGTGGGACAAGTGTCTCAACAGCCAGGGTCAATATATCTGTAATTATGCCTCTGGCTTGTTTCTTTTTGAACGCCCCTTTTACTTTAATCAGCACAGTATATGCGAAAATTTGGTACACCACAAGCCAATTTCACATCATCTTACACCACTTTGAAACAAAATACAGTCCAGCACTTGAAATGTTCGTGCAGCACATTGTTTACTGCACTAGTATTGTAACACAAGATTACTACTGCTCAACCACAACCATTCACAGGTTAAAGAAAAATTTTCAGCGGAAAAAAGAAGTGGGAGAAACGGGCCACAAATAATCTGCAAATCAAATAATTCACCTGAGGATAATCAAGAGTTTAATGTAATTGTATGGCCCGTAAGTGTACATATCTGATGCTACATAACTCCAGACACCTACCTGATCGAATCTATGCCATGCAGATCTGCTACCTTATCGAGTTCCAACACCCTGCTAAGCAGGTGGTCAAAATGTTTTGGCTCATCAGTGTATCTTCTTGTATTCCATAGGATTAACAATGACAATGAAAAATTTTATGGCTAAAAATACTTACTGTCTCCGTAAAGTCAGTTTCCTCATACGAATGAGATACTGTGTTATTTTGGTGAATCTCTGCTTACATTTCGTCCTAATGAACCCTGGCCAGTATAACAAGTTCTCTTTTATCTGATGGATTGCTTTCTCATAATTTCTTGAAAGTTTCACTTTCTCCCATGTCTTTTTTGGAAATGCTGACCTATAAGAAAACAAAACATGCTCCAATACATGAATAAACACATTAACAGTCCATTTTTAAAAAAGAATACAAACCTTTCAGCTGTTTTCATGTACAAATAGACAATTCCTTTTTCTTCTCTGACAGTTGCATACTGACTGTTGGCAAGAGGACATGCTGATCTACTGCACAAACCTGAGACGTTATACTCATTTCTGCAGAATCTCTGAGTCTTGGTACTGCAACAAATTGTAAATCATTTATAACTGAATGGAAACTATGTGTAACATCACGGATGAAGAAATAGGATAGATAACTGATGCAGATATAAAAAGTGTGGACTGCAGATATATTTTGCTAGTAGTATCCTTTCCTTTCAAAAGACAAATTAAATATCTTAAGCTGCGTCATATCTCTAGGAGGTCATAAGATTTTTTTATTTCTTTGCTACAGTATAGAAATTCTTGTTATTCATTTTCATGTAAAGCTTCACTTCCTAGAACACTGAATATAGTTTTTCCATGCCAATGTGTAATGTGTGAAGAATTTTCTGTTTCTACGTAACTTTTACTTACAATGCCTGCACCATCTTATAGGGTCTCAGGAACTCCTTTCTCCTCTAAAATGCAAGGAAAGAGTGCATAATTTCTCATACAAAATTTTTCATTGCCTGGCTAACACCAATGAAGTACTACAGTGGTTGCTATAACCTATGTCCTGAAATAATACACATTCTCCAAAGTTCATCCTGATTAGATTTCAACCACTCCATGTCCTACACACAAAAGAAAACTCTGGCCCTGTCCCCCAATGCAAAACTTGCCACATGCAGCCTTCAACATTCACCTTATTTGGGTCTGCCACAGTGTAATGCCAAATGACCTGTTTTTTGGCATACTCCAGACGTGGTGTCTGCATATGGGTAATCTTGTCTAATATGGACCACTTGAGAATCTGGGCAGAACCGCCAACTTGTCCATTGAGTAGAAACTGATACAGAAGGGGAGTGATGCCAAGAGCCTGAAAAACATTGCAAGCAGGGTATTTGACCTGTATATACTAAGCTCAATGTGGCTGAAGACGGGGAGTGGCATGATGTCACTGCACTCCAATCACTGCAGGTGTTGTCATATGTTGGCTTAGTGGTAGGCATGGTTGCCTGGCCAACTCCACAGGACAATGGGGGTTGTTTACTGTGTGTTTCCAATTTCACCAGCTGCCAGTTGTCAAAGTACAGAAGGGGCAAGATCGGGACTATATGGAGGATGATCCAGTACTTCAAATTTGAGTTTCTGGAGTGTTTCAGCAGTGTGGGCAGCAGTATGCTGAAGGGTATTGTCGTGCAACAACACAACACCTTTTGACAGCAATCTTCAGTGTTTGCTTCGAATTGCAGGCTTTAGCCTGGCAGTAAACATCTCACTGTAACATACACTGTTTATTGTTGTGAGCCTTTCCCCATAATGTTCCAGTACTGGACTTTGTGCGTCCCAAAATACGGTAAGCATCCGTTTTCCTGCAGACGGTTGGGTCTTGAACTTTTTCTTGCACGGCGAATTTGGATGTTTCCATCCCATAGTCTGCCGTTTACTCTCCGGCTCATAATGATTGATCCATGTTTTGTCATCAGTAATGATCCTGTCCAAGAAGTTGCTCCCATCATTACCATAGTGATCCAAATGCTTTTTGCAGATATCCAAGCATGTTTGTTTATGCAACTGTGTGAGTTGTTTTGGGACCCATCTTGCACACAAACTTTATGAAACCCCGATCTTTTGTGGATGATTTCATAGGTAGAAAAGTGACTAATCTGCAGACGATGTGCCAATTCATCAATAGTTAATCGTCTGTCCAAGACAATCATTTAATGTGAACGCTCAATAGTTTCTTCATTTGTGGTGATAAACGGTCGTCCGGCTCCTTCATTGTGCGTAACACTTGTGCGACCATTTCGGAATTTTTCAATCCATTTGTAGACACTCCGTTGTGGTAAAACACTGTACCGAAAGTCTTTGATGAATTTCAGCCCCTGATACACCTTCCAACCACAAAAAACGTATCACTGAACACTGCTCTTCTTTGGTGCAAATAGATAGCAGAGCAGCCATGATTAACAGCATGGCAGAGCTAACTAAACTAGCTTAGCAGCTTGAAAATTGCAAAGATAAAACAACAAATAAACAAAGCATGTGTCATCAATATAAAATGACAGTACTGCCAAAATAAACAAAAATATAACTAAATTACGGATAATAATTGACTTACCCTCGTACAATTACTGATACTGGTATTAGACAGCTATTCAAGCAGCAGTTACAGAAATAAATACCCATTTCCTCACAACATTTAACTTCAAAAGTAGGTGAAATAGCAGAAGGAAAAAGTTATTTGGACACACCCAGACATTCCTGCTATGAAAATCCATTTCAGGATGATACATTTCATGTTGCTCTGAAACATTATGTCTGGAATAAGGCTAGTGGCATATTTGTGTGTTTTGTGAAGGAACATCGTCAGCACTTGCCATAATGTATGATGGGAACAAATGTAGGTGTCAGCTGTTTTGTGTTACACAGCCAACAAGACAGCAAGCAGATGACATGTTTTGGAGTAACACATAAGGATGAAACACTGCTGTAAATAGTGATCAGAAATTTATTGTTCCTTGATTGAATCATCGCTTTTTGAACTGTGCTAGTACCTGCAAACCAAGGACAGTGTCGCAACCCACGATATGTTCGAAGAAGCAGTCAAATATTTCTCTGCTCCTGTGTTGCCACACAACTGATCTGCAAGAGCACAGTACGTGAATAAATGTTTTTAAATTAAATCAAGGGAAAACATACATGGATCAGTGTTTTTTAATTAAATCATGGGAGAAGGTAGTTGGCTCATTGTTTGTTAATACACTCCTGGAAATGGAAAAAAGAACACATTGACACCGGTGTGTCAGACCCACCATACTTGCTCCGGACACTGCGAGAGGGCTGTACAAGCAATGATCACACGCACGGCACAGCGGACACACCAGGAACCGCGGTGTTGGCCGTCGAATGGCGCTAGCTGCGCAGCATTTGTGCACCGCCGCCGTCAGTGTCAGCCAGTTTGCCGTGGCATACGGAGCTCCATCGCAGTCTTTAACACTGGTAGCATGCCGCGACAGCGTGGACGTGAACCGTATGTGCAGTTGACGGACTTTGAGCGAGGGCGTATAGTGGGCATGCGGGAGGCCGGGTGGACGTACCGCCGAATTGCTCAACACGTGGGGCGTGAGGTCTCCACAGTACATCGATGTTGTCGCCAGTGGTCGGCGGAAGGTGCACGAGCCCGTTGACCTGGGACCGGACCGCAGCGACGCACGGATGCACGCCAAGACCGTAGGATCCTACGCAGTGCCATAGGGGACCGCACCGCCACTTCCCAGCAAATTAGGGACACTGTTGCTCCTGGGGTATCGGCGAGGACCATTCGCAACCGTCTCCATGAAGCTGGGCTACGGTCCCGCACACCGTTAGGCCGTCTTCCGCTCACGCCCCAACATCGTGCAGCCCGCCTCCAGTGGTGTCGTGACAGGCGTGAATGGAGGGACGAATGGAGACGTGTCGTCTTCAGCGACGAGAGTCGCTTCTGCCTTGGTGCCAATGATGGTCGTATGCGTGTTTGGCGCCGTGCAGGTGAGCGCCACAATCAGGACTGCATACGACCGAGGCACACAGGGCCAACACCCGGCATCATGGTGTGGGGAGCGATCTCCTACACTGGCCGTACACCACTGGTGATCGTCGAGGGGACACTGAATAGTGCACGGTACATCCCAACCGTCATCGAACCCATCGTTCTACCATTCCTAGACCGGCAAGGGAACTTGCTGTTCCAACAGGACAATGCACGTCCGCATGTATCCCGTGCCACCCAACGTGCTCTAGAAGGTGTAAGTCAACTACCCTGGCCAGCAAGATCTCCGGATCTGTCCCCCATTGAGCATGTTTGGGACTGGATGAAGTGTCGTCTCACGGGGTCTGCACGTCCAGCACGAACGCTGGTCCAACTGAGGCGCCAGGTGGAAATGGCATGGCAAGCCGTTCCACAGGACTACATCCAGCATCTCTACGATCGTCTCCATGGGAGAATAGCAGCCTGCATTGCTGCGAAAGGTGGAAATACACTGTACTAGTGCCGACATTGTGCATGCTCTGTTGCCTGTGTCTATGTGCCTGTGGTTCTGTCAGTGTGATCATGTGATGTATCTGACCCCAGGAATGTGTCAATAAAGTTTCCCCTTCCTGGGACAATGAATTCACGGTGTTCTTATTTCAATTTCCAGGAGTGTATATCGAACCTGCGATTCTATCATTAACAAATATTGATCCTATTACTCACAGTGGCAGCATATGCTGCAGTTCCACATGATTCCATCCACACAAACTTTGATTCTTTAAAAGT